>NW_025764926.1:0-1200000 GCF_003918875.1 Haliotis rubra | reverse complement strand
AAAATTATCAATGTTTTCATTCATTTTTGTAATCTTAAATGACAAGCTTGTGGTACAACCTTCTTGTATATTTCAATTCAAGAATTATGTTAAAATAAAATATGCATATGTTTACTTTTCTGTTCTGTACTGAACAAACCATTATTTTGAATTTTCTGTTGCTTGTTTCCAGTAAGATCCAAAATACAAAATGTCAGGCCAAAATTGTCCTCAAACTACTATCTGCCCAACATCCATCGTAAGTTTATATGAACCTACAGAGTTACGACAGTCATAGCAATACAAACACCTGGACTGAAGCTCTAACTGAATACTTTTGTCTCTGAAGAATTTTTCTGTTTGTACCAATACCGCTGATACCAGACATTCCTACATCAAACTGCAGTGGTCAGCCACGTCAGACCCCTGATCCCCCACTCACTCAGGAAGTCCGTGAAAGACTTCTTCTTGGTTGCTGATCCATCCACGGGTTCCAGAGGCATCCCTGGGTTCTGCTCCTGGGTCGTCTGCCTCTCCCTCATGAACTGTCTCAGAGTCAGCCAGAAGAACAACGTGAACAACACCTGAGGAACAGCAGGAAAGGCAATCACACCTACTGTGACATGAGTCAGTCACTATATCGGTAGCAGACATCAGTAATGGGCTTCACACATTCTACCCATTTGGGGACTCGAATTTGAGCAATATTCCAGCAATATTAAGCCAAAGGACACCAGAAATGGCTTCACACATTCTACCCATTTGGGGAATCGAACCCGGGTCTTCAGCATGACAAGCATACGCTTTAACCACTAGGCTACCCCACCGCCTGCAGGGCATGGAACACAAGAAGCAATGACAACTACTGTGACAAGAAATCTCAAGATATCGACATTTAGAGGTATATTTGTGTCAAGACACAATTTGGATAACCCTATCCCATTGGTGTCATCTAATACAACAAGCCTACTTAATGTAGGATTGATATAAATCGATTGATGCCACTGCCACACAGATCTAGAAAAACATTAATGCTAAAACATGAACCTCCAAAACATCCCCAATCCAGATCAGCCTCTTTACCTTTACTAAAATGAACCTGATACTAATTTTGGCTTGTGTTTGGGTGGAATGATGTCGAACAAAACTGCACTGAATTGTTTTATCAAAGTATACCAGCCACAGAATTGAATCTAAATTACTCGACGATGTGGCCCTAATGTCACCATACCTGTGCGGCTAGATACAAGCAAGGGATTTCATATCTCTTGAGACCAATCTCGTTGTATGTGACGGGGCCCGCATCGACAGGCAGCTCCGTGGGTAGGTTCATGCCATAGATGAACTGGATGACAAGGAGGGCCTCAGCATAGAAGACGATGACGGGTGACATGACGAGGCAGGCGCGGCGGGACTTGGGGATCATCCAGAGGATACAGGCAGCCAGGAGGAGTACGAACGTCAACCAACTGTGGAAGGTGATGCTCCACGCCTAGGGGCAGAATACAGAGGAAGTGAGTGTGACACACTGCTTCCAGTGGTCCTGTAAAACTCATTTCACTGTATTCATCAGATACATCCAGGTCAGCAATATTCAAATTACTTGTACAATTTCAGTGAGGAGCACCTCTGATGAAAATCTTAAGATATTATACTCTGATATATCTTTGGCTGTCCTAATTTTTTCTGTGTCTCCAGTTTGCTGTCAACCCTGAATTATCATATTTTCGTAAAGTAATAAAATTTTCTCACTGTGAAAATGTATACCCTGATGTGAGAAAGAATATACTCTAACAATTTCACAGTCATAAGAGGTCAGGTTGATTTAAATTTTAAAACGGGTACAACTTGAGGATTCTCACATTCAGCGGGGATGTTTAAATTTTGAACAAAACAATGGTACCCTATATTTGTTAATTTCACTAGAGTGTCATTTTCCAAAGAAGTCCCCATGACAACTTCCCCCATTCACTCCAAATCCACCACAGTAAACACATGGTAATAACAACTAGACACGTCTTCTTCCAGTTCCTACCATCATGGCGATGAGAGTGAGGACATAGCTCTGCTTCATGACATAGACAAACATGGACACCATTGCCGTCCTCTTCTGTTCCTTCTCCTTCCTCGGGGCATCAGCCACGACCTCCTCATCTGTCTCCTCGTCATCCCGGGACGTCGATGCTTTGGGTGTACCATCAGCGTTGATGGGTTCGATAGTGCTGTAGCCGGTATTTTCAGCATCGTCAACAAGAAGCTACAAGAGAACTCTTTCTTCGTTAGTACCTAAATAATTCCCCAAAGTCTCTGACCAATATAGTGTAGCAAAGTCTTGTCAGAGACACTAAGTGGTCCCAAATCTCATGACTTTCTACTGACTTAAAGGCCACTATCTCACATGAAATCAATTTCCATGTTTCTATACATACTTATCTTAACTATGATCTAAAGGCAGCATTCAGTTGTTCAATCTCATTAAAATCAGATCTTTAACTCCAATAGGATACATCTCTGCATTAAGATTTCACACCTGCGCAAGCCAAGTTCATTAGCAGAACTTTCTAAGGAGCATTCAATAAGCCACACATTCAAGAATATACACCTAAATGTTGCTAAAAACAATATAACAGATGTTGTTCTCCATCAAGATGAATCACTTGCATTAACAGAACCTTCTAAGGGGCATTCAATCAGCAATACAAAGTAGCATCTTTATTTGATTATTTTCATAGAATCTACATGTAAATGTTGTTGGAAACAATAAAACAGATGTTGTTCTCCATCAAGATGTATATCACTGATTTATACACCAACTTCTAGCATTACAATCAAGCAGATATCTCATTTCAGCATCTCATAATTGAAACTGACCCATAAGTTCCAAATGTAAATAATTAAAGCAGAAACATTATATTGTTGTGGATAATTTATATGCCTTATTCTTTTCAAGTGCCACAGAAATATCAAATTAGAGTGAACAATCTAACTTTAATGAGATTGACTTGTAGAAATGTACACCAGCTCACATCACAGAAATGTATATATTTCAATCTGAACCATCTTTTTTCAAAAGAATGAAAATAACATTTCACAACTGTATGATGCAAATCTTTGGGGAAAAAAATCTTGAAAAAAGTGCTTAGAAAATTATATTGTAGCATACAACACAGATAAAAGATGAAGTTAATAATAAATTAGTCCCAGTAATAAATACAGTAAATATAATAAGTACGGTAACAGTACATACACATGAAGGCAATACATATTTTCAAATAACCCCTTTATGGGATAATATCGCTACTTTTGTGTTAATATATACATATCACATAACTCATAAAAACACTAATCAGTTAATAACTTATATATTAATATGTAATCAAAGGCATTTTCTTCAGTAAATACTACTAACGCTAAAAACACCTTATTCTCCCCGTATCTGTATATAAACTGCCAAGACATGACAAATCAACACAGAAATATGAAAGAGTAGGGTGCTCCTTAACTTGTTTTAGTAGTATATTTTCTGACCGTGACTTTTATAAATGTGAAATACAAATTAGATGTGGAAACAGTAATGGCATCTAAACCTTTGACTTGGGATTAAATACAGATCTGACTTTGGGATCATTTTTGACAAAAATTTAAATTTGCCTTTAATTACGTAAATCATGTAAAACATATATACCGGGTAATGTAATTTCCATATATATCATATACATAGATATTGTTATGTAACATATGAACACTAAGGTGTGGTGGAGTTATGGAGTAATGTGATGTTAATAACTTTCATGTTTAACATAATTTCATTCATAATTTGGAAATAATTCAGTTAAATAAATACAAATGAGTACATGTGGAACACATCTGGCATATTGTTCCTAAATAAGTTGATAACAACAGCCACGACAACCATTCAGTATATCTACCTTAAGTATAGTCTGAAACAAGACGATTTATGTTTTATTCAAAATATTTGAAATATGAAACTGACACTACAAGACCAGGAATCTATATTTTAACAAGAGTTACCTGAGTGTAAAGCTTCTATGTAAATAGTCTATGAGGCAAAAGAAGCTCCTACATATTTTATTTGTTGATTATACTGGGTTAAATTGTCAGTTATGCTGCCTAGTAGGAAGATATTTAAAGTGAGTGGTATGTGAAATATGCACTAAGGAAACCTCCGTAACTAGGTCATGCTGACCTTCTTAAGATAGTTCCTCTATACACATTTTAAAGCAGGCTTTAAAATTTCACCATAAAAATTCTGTGAAACATTCTATCCAGAAGACGTCATCCCAAACAGTTTGACCAAATGTCTAAATTATGCGCACTTTGCTATATAAACCATTCCCCTGTGTCTTACATACTTTGAATAGAAATGGCAATAGTCTCATGTCACTGCTAAACAGCTGACTGTGGTTATTGCTCAACTAACACTTTTATCCTGTATAATCCAGAGTGAAACATCTCCATACTATCATGATAAATACCCTAGACCTAGACCTATCACAGCTTCAATAACTAATGTTACATTTTGGAATTAACTTTTTTTCAATAAGGTATAGATCCTAGTACTTCTTTATGGTTGAGTCCCATCCAGGATGTGAACCTGAACTCGCAGGGTAAAGCAGCTCAAGCTTCAATATGAGCCTGATAACTGGAATGACAGCTATCCAATCAAATGAGTCTCATAAGCAAAGGAAATACTGTGTTAAGTTACTGATCACAGTGATGGAATTGGTGACACTACTCCGGCAATGACACCATGGTGGTGAAAGGGTCCAGGGTAATTATTGTAATAGAATGGAGATAAAATGCAGGAGATATTAATGATGATATTAATGCTGTCCTACGGGTATGAAACACACTTACCATATGAACCAGCCTTGAACAAATTGACATTATCAATATCATTACCTAAACACCTTCAAATTCACGAAAGTTATCTACCCTTTGATGACTATTTCACTGAGTTGTATAATCGAATTCAAATTGTAGGGTCCAAACCCATGCATACTGGATAAACCAGATTGACCTGATCTGCTTCATACATAGAAATATACTACCCAATATTTGATAGGGATACAGATGCAGGATACAGATTTTTGGTTTCCTAACCCATTCAGTATGGAAATTCTTACTTACACCATTTGCAGTTCTTCTATACACTTCAATGAAGACAACTATTTGACTTGTGAATATTATTTTATGTGTAGTTGATATTTCAAAGGGGACCTAAGCTACAAACAAACTGGCGCTGTAACAACTTAATCAAACTTTCTAGATAATCTCTGCTGTAAGTCATTTGTAGTGCACAAAGACACCTACTCTAACCAGTCACATGGACTCGCTCCTTCTGTATAATATCTCACTACGCTGAGTGTGTGACAGCTGGCTACTTAGCTAACTCAACAACCACTCCAAGCTAGATCGTTTGATAGTTCACAAGTGCTATAAACTCAAACATATGCATGAGCCAACTGCTCAAAAATATTTCTTAAATGCTCTTTGAATTTATGGGAAGAACAGCTTTCTTTCAGTGGAAAATGATCACCATGTATCCTAAAAAATGTCATATTTAAACCAGAACAGGATACTTTATTGAACCTACTATACTCTGCAAAGTTTTCGGAAGAATTTTCTAGATTCAGTGGAAGGTGACAGACAAGCATCCTACAAAATGTCATATTTTACAGAACTGGATACTTGAACCTTCTAAAACCTGAAACGTGTATCCTAGATATTTTAGCCAGAACATAAATAAACTTGTTTAACGGGATAGCTAAGGCATCACACTTCTCATAAACCGAAACTGTGACTAGTTGGTTGCTTGATACAGATACATGATACATGATACATGATACATGCTTTTCATGCTTATCTAAGAGGAGACTACTGACTTGGCACCATATGATTCGTCGGTACATTCACGACTCTCTGAACCATGAGTTACCACAAAGTGGATGACCTTGATGTATGACCTTCACCTACCTTTTCATCAAGGTCGTCTGGTTCACCATAAGCCGACCCCGAAAACATAACACTGCCGGTCTGCATGGGAGGAAACGTAATCACAATACGATGATTGAACAAATAACCATGATTGTCATTGTTGTTTTAAAACTGAATATTCGTCATATCCTTTTGGGTACCTTGCTATTTTTGAACAAATACCATCAGTTACCAACTGAGAGAAAGAATTACCAGCAAGCTAACAAAAATCAAACTTCATTTACATATTTATCTTGAAAGAATTCATCAAGCATTGATTTAATATAATCTTAAAATTGTATAATTGATACATAACATATATTGACATTTTTATAGAATTGCAAGCAAATGCTCAAAGATAATCATAACGGGCAATACTGACATTTAACAGAGGAACAGTCCTCTCTACAATATGAATACTTCACAACATTTAGCAAACAAAGTGTTCGAACTCAACTACATGTAGGTTAGGTCCTCAGCAAAACTGAAATCATGCACCCATTAGATGTTTCTATGGTAACCATAGGGAAAAAGGGTATCCCACAAAAGTAAACACATCCACATGAAAGCTAATCCATGATGCTACAAAATGTCATGCTGATGATCAACTGATTGCTGTAGGGGATGACAATATGTTGCACCTATACCTGTCATAAAACACATAATTCTGATGACTGTTCATGAAATTACGTTCCGGGTTTGGTTTTAAGGCTGTAGAAAAGTACTTCTGTCCTTTCATTGCATATGTGGGAGGAATACCAAAGGGAGGCAGGTCCTAGATGTTATAACTTTGGTAAAACCCATGATTTTAGTCCTAGTACTTACAAACAAGAGTGAACTGGGATTCGAACCCTAGGTTACTGGATCTGGGCATGCCTAAGGGAGGTAACTCTAAACTCTAAATACATCTACAGACACGACTACACAGTGACTACAGAGTTATGTACATCACAACTAGTACTCAATCTGCCCTGGTCGGTGCATGAGTAAAGATTTCAACATAATACTAACTGTTCATTCATGACCTTCTTTTTGTTTGAAAATATTGTAAGGAAGTTAACTACGAACTGTTACATATACAAGCATTCTTATAATATCCTGCTTTCAAGAGCATATATTATCATAAATGGTTCAGCCTACTCATCTCCACACATTGATCAAGTGATATATTACTATAAATGGGTAATAAAATATTTTGTATTATATTTAACTATTCATTGTAGATATCTGGGTATTTTGAGCTAGGTCACTGATGGGAAGGTATCTCTTCACTCAGCAGACATTCAAACATAGTTTTCATTGCCATTATGGCTGAACAGTGAATGAAACCTCATAGCTGATATACAAGATGCCGTCCATCTTCTGCTTGTCAACAAGATGTCAAAAAAGAATGGTTCCAGATCAAATTCCATTACTAATTCATTTCTACATTATTGTGTAAAATGCAAAATTAATGTTCCTATGTATTTGCTTTCATAACGATGATATTCATAGCTAATAATGATGATGTTAAACTTGCCAAAAGGATTCATCTTACCAAATGGAAAATCATTAGTTCTACACTATTTCTGACATTTACAGTTTTCATGAACATATGACAATGCATGTTAATATCACATCAGTTAGTTCTGTGAACAACACCCTCAAAGTTGTAGAAAAGCTGTGTACCAGGTATTAGAAGCCCCCAGAGGGGTTGCAGAAGGTTAGTAGAAAGCATGTGGATTAATCACGGGAAGCAATAGCATTATAGCTACTAATTGACATGTTATATTTCACTATAAACATCATCGTCTTCTATCAGTGATCAATGTTAAATGATGGCTAATGAATACCCTTTACAGGACACATAGAGAATACATAATCAACAACACACTGAACATTGTCACAATGAAGGTTTGAGTAAGTGAGTGCTGTTTGATGATGCATAAAACAATCTTCCCAGGTCAACCATGGCACTAGAATTGGGCAAGACAAATAGGCAAGGGCCTATACGACAAGAGGACAAAGCCATGACCACTAAAATTCACCACTACCCCCATAAGTTTCTGATATAGAGAACACTTGTATCTTCCGACATAAAATATATCAAAGAGTGGATAAAAGGTTACTGGAGCCATATTTAAGTTTATCAATGAGTCTTGATCCATGTGAGCATAGAAGACCTAATATATTTTCCAAAAATCATTCCTAAAACTTTCTTGTAAGTAAACAGTATTAAAAAGTATTTTGAAGGTAAATTGTAGCTACGGTTTCATTACATTTGAAAGAGATAAGTGGTATCATCAAAATATAACCTAAGAGATATCACATGATTTGACCTGAGCAATATCTATTTCAGAAGGCCACTTGGATGATAAATCTGATAATATCTCATTTCTTCTACACCCATCTGCAACTGAATAAATACAGGGCCCCGTTCCTCAAAGCAATAGTAGCACTAAGACAATCGTAAGTCTATGATAAAGTATGGGAGTTACGATCATTTAGCGCTTCGATCGCCTTGTGGAACGGGGCCCTGGGACCATATCTTGATTTGATCTAGCTCAAATACTGAATGATCAAATGCAATCTTGTCAACATGTTTTGCTTCTATGTTAACTCCTTGTGTCTTAGTCTTATAATTACATTCCTTGGGTTGTAGTTATCTTAGCGACATCAAACAGCAACAGAACACCAATCAGACAGATAATCAACATCATAACATCAAGAACTGAACTGAAATCAAGGGAGACAACTATGCTCTAACATTGACGTACAGGGAGACAACTCCGTTCTGACAGCTGTAAATGAGACAAGTTAGTTCTAACAATGCTGTGCATTACAGAGTGAAACATGTTTTGTATCGCACAACAACAAGAAAAACTGCAGACTGCGAGCGAGCTGCACAGGTGACAAAACTGATGACTAATGCAAAGTGACGATGATGGTGATGATGGTAATGATTGTGATGATGATGATGATGATGATGATGATGATGATGATGGTCAACATGAAAGCCTATCATTATTATAGCCATGACATTGTTAATGATATTATATTCATAAATTAAATAAGAATTCCATGACCTACTGAGTTTGGTTTTACGCCGCTTTTAGCAATATTCCAGCAACATCACGGCTGGGGACACCAGAAATGGGCTTCACACATTCGAACCTGGGTCTTCGGCTTTAACCACTAGGCTACCCCACCACCCCTTCCATGACCTAAGATATTCCCGAAAAATTGATTTTTTGATTCATAAAAATTATCAAATTCCTTAAATTGTCAACAAATGTGTCTTTAAAATCTGAAGACGTTTGTACATATGTTTCTTTTTAAAGTACATGACTTCATGAAACAAGTGACAGTGACTCAGATGTTAAACGTGTCTTCTCCACAACGGTTTGAGTGTGTGAGACAGATTTTGTTTATCTCAGCAGTATTGCAGCTGCATTGCAACTGGCACCATCCACTGTACTCGTCAACAGGGATTCAAACCTTGCCTTCTGTGTCTAAAGTGATAAGACAGTTGGGCTACCCAAACTCCAATGACAAATGAATCTAACACAGGAATGAATGAACACTGGGGTATGTGCTTCAACACTGTCTTTTAACACCCTAATTTCCCTTTTTCTTTTGTTGTCAGGATTAATATCATATATAATTATAGCTGATACAAAAAGTTAGTTGGTAATAATACAATGTCGCAAAAGACATTCCTTCAGTTAACTATGTCTAAAAAGTTGCTACCCAGTGCAATTAGTTGAATAAACTGTCACATGCTTTAGTAATTCATTCATAAAAAAAGCTTAGAAAATTATCCTCCTTTATACAGAGGCAATGACCTTCATTAAAAATATGTTTGACAAAGTTAAATAGTATAAACAACCCAAGTTTTAATCTCATTAAAAGAAAAGACATCCCACGTTAGTGATTCAGACTTCCAGTACTGAACCCCAAACTTATTCAGAGTAAGTAGTAACAAAACGTCAAACAATCAACACCATCAGATTGTTTTAATTGCACCATTTCAAATTTGCAATGCATCACCAAAAGTTGCGTTCCACATGTACTTCTCATGCAAATAGGAATGTCTACCAAATTACTAAAACAAGCCATGCAAAGCTACAGCATGAATCACGCTCAGCCATACTTCAACACCTTCTGGGAAACTGGACATTTTTAGTCAGTCTATAATGAGTTCATTATGCAAGAGTTCATCTGCATGTGTGAAAATATGTGGGCTTATGTTGGTCATGCTGTAGAATTTAGCACCAGCATAATGGTAGGAAGAAAGTCTCAGTAGGTTTAACCAAGGTCTCAACAGCATTTGCCTAACTGTAATTGAGGTTCCAAGATGAGTTGATACCAATTTCAGCTTGATATCCCTCTTGGAATAAGTATACAACTTGTTTAAAGTGCCACATTTTCTTGTGTACATTGCATACTTTTGCTTAGAAAATAGCTGTCCATATTATATCCTATTAAAATGAAATGCTGCACTCAGCAATTTTCCAGCTATTTGATGGCAGTCTGAAAATAATCAAATCTGGACCAGACAATCTAGTGATTAACAGCATTATCTACACAGTTTGGATACTATGACATACATCAACCAAGTCAGCGAACCTAACCACCTGGTTCCGTTATTCGCCTTTTATGACAAGACTTGGCTGCTGAAGACCAACTCTTACCCTGATCTTCATGTATGGTTTTCACACAAATAGTTACACACACAAAGATAATCTCTATTTCTATGGAGGGGGCTATCTGTACATAGTGTAATGTAAATTCTTGCCGCAAACACGTATCTGCTACAATTGTTAAAATATATTATGTTTCCATCGAAGGCATTGTAGTATGGCATATCTTGTCACAGGCTGACGAACAACAGTCTAGAATCTACCGATAGACAGAGCACATCACATGACTAGTTGTCCACCAAACCTCATCCTGTTCGCCTGCTACCTCCCGCTCAGTGCCAGTCCGTCTCTTGCCACGCCCCTTCTTCACGCGGCTAGGGGACACGGTACTCTCAATGTGTTTAACGTCCTGTAAGAAGAAAACCAAAGTGGAATATCATGTAAATTCTTTTGTGAATTTCAAATCTCAAAAGCATCTCAGTGGTGTAGTGGATAGAGCTTCTGCCCAGAGAATGGAAGGTAGACAATTTGCATCGTTGACCTCATCACACCAGAAAATGTCAATAGATGGCACTTGACCTTGCCCTTCCTCATGCTGGTCATTTATGACATGAAACGTGGACCGACCATTACAGGTCACTATAGTGCATCCACGTGGGCATGGTATCTCCATGGGCTACTATAAGATTAGCATATGTCCAGTTGATTGGTTCGTTCGTTGTTAAACGCTGCACTATATGGCACTGTCTGTAAATAATCGAATCTAGAACAGACAATCCAGTGATCAACATCATGAGCATCAATCTACGCAATTGGGATATGATGACACGTGTCAACCAAGTCAGCGAGCCTGACCACCTGATGTCGTTAGTCGCCTCTTACGACAAGCATGGGTTACTGAAGACCAATTCAAAGCTGGACTAGTATATGTTACCAAACACATGTGTATGCTTTTTGCATATAAGTGAAGTATTCTTGAATTTTACATTAACCCCCACATAATCTCGACTCTAAATATAGAAATACATGTATATATAACATTGCTAACATTTTGCCATCCTACATATGACATACAATTCTTACAAACTCCAAAGCTTTATGACCCAGTATCTACATTTACAACCAAACTGAGAAACATTATTTTGTGTGTCTAACTAAACAATATTACAGGCACCTGTACCTATTATTGACGACTCTGAAGTAAGTGTACTGTCATGCAAAATTGCTATTTTTACAAAAAAATGAACTTTTTAAAGTTTTCATTTTCTGATATTCAGAGAAATTTGACATTTTATTTAAAGACTATGTTTAAAACATAAAACAATGCATTAAAATCTATTCATTGGTTACGTTGTTATTGAAACACAGGTTCTCTAAACAAAGCTATATAATAACTTTCTTCACATATGGTAAATTTATTTTAATTCTGATTTGGGATATTATTAAAATTTCAACAGCAGACTTGGAAATGAATATCCATTCTAGATAAAAAAACAATGAGATCTATCAATCAATTACACAAAAATAAACCACAAACACATTAGCATTATGAATATAGCATACTAACTATATTCATTATGTTATTTATTACAAAATCACAAAGACCAACCTAATTATGGAGCCAAGCTAGTGATGACCTGTATAGTCTCATGAATCATTAAGTGAAGGCTTAATCATAGTATTTAGCATTACATTGTATAAACCAGCAGTAAATGGACAATAACAACCCTTGTTCAACTCTGGTAATTCTTTATGAATACCCTAAAGGTCGATTCCAGATATTTGATCGAACAAAAGCAAATGTCAACATTGCTGCTGACATGTATTTAACATTATGGAATGAAAGGTAGCAAAAGTCACATCAATCGTTATCAGCAATATCACCCTAGGGCATGATATTACAGTAGCAGCAGCAACTAATTGTTCTGTTAATAAATGCTGAATGTACTAAATATACATTACCATTAAAGCACCTTATACACTTTTTTATATAAATGAAAGAAGCACCTCTAAAATGCTCAATGTATTAAATCTGTCTGATTATCAGAAATGCTCATTTTACGAGAAAGATGGAGTCTCTAGAATGGTTTAGGATCTTAAATGCTGAAAAAGAACATATTTCAAGGTTTATGACCTGTGGTGATTATTTTTTTTCAAAATATTTCTTGTGTTCAACATTTTTATCCCTGTTCACTATATCCACCTGTATAAATAATTAGCCGAATTATAAAAACAATTAACTAGTCATAAAAGCTTTGTTGAAAGCAAAAGAAGTTTATAAGAAAACATTTTTCTACTCTCTGACAATGTTCCATTGTTAATGCAAAGTTGTGTCAACAAACAAAATGGGAGGCATATTTCACTGAAAAAGGCAGCCACAAATGCCAATGCTTGTTTCTATAAACAGCAAATTATGTTTCAACTTTTGGAAATTATTCATTTTAAAACACAAAAAAATCATTCAGGTACATAATTCATTTTTTCAAGAAAAAAGCATCAGCATACAAAACACTAATTTCCATGTCATTAAGAAGGAAATTCAAGTTTAAATTATTGTCTGGTGTACAGCATTGTTAAACTCATTTTTAAAAGAACAATTCATAGAAACATAAAAACTAAACAATTCACTCATGTCTGTTACAGACACACTGAGGAAAAAACAGGTCTTTTCAATCATCATTATTATGTATATTTTCAGCAGAGGCCAGCCACAATATCCCCTCAAGTCCCAGTAGGTCCTGATATAGAATGCACACATACATACCTAATCACTACGGAAATCAATATTTACACACAGCAGCTACAAAGATAACCCAATCAGTCCATATGCCTTATCAAAATTTAATAAAAAGTTTGCAATATGCTTCCAAAAGATCAATGGTCTTGATAACAGGGTATTTTTATATATCGACATCAGTACAATGTCTGAAAATATCATCTGAGAGGTAATTTGAATGAAAGCACTGTCAACTAAATTTATCAAAAATATTGTAAATTCAGCATCACATACAAGCAAAATGGGGTTAGAATTAGGATAAAGATGAATGCCAGTTTCAGAATAAAGTCTGAAATTTACAGACACCCTATGGAATCCTACACAAAAGTTCAGTCTCATAAACCTAAAGTTCAAAGGGGTTCTATATGGCACAAATGTAGAAGAAACAGAAGGTGAAAGTCAAAATTAAAATACACTTAAAATACCTATTCATAAGCACACACAAGCAGCATACATTTGATACTGCTATATGTGGAACTATCTGGATTAAGGTTAAAGATAATATTTCAAATATGGCTGCAATGGCAGCCATTTGTAAAACTGGACAGAGTTCTGTGAATAAATTTGGAGATCTCAGCAGGGATTGACCTTTTATATACTTCACAGACCTCATTCTTTCAGAGGAGATGTAGAAAATGCACATGGTAAGCCAAAACATAAGATAGCATCCTCTTCATTACAGCTCTGATAGCATCAGAAAGGTACGCTCACTTTCTAACAAGTAGCCATTGTTCACAGTACTCTGATGGTTAGATAAGGAGCATCTGAATGATACTGCAGTTGGCTCTGTCTCAGTTGCTGCATTGTAACAGTCTGATACACAGTGTTATCAGTGTTGGAGCAGGCAAACCACTGACACATTGTGTGATTACTGATACACATGAGTGTAGCGAGGTCATATCCTAGGCCACAGGTGTATGAAATAGAAGTCAAGTCTAAAGCAATGCATGTCGTTGATGTTCACTGCTGTTCCAAGGCCAACATGGACTAAGGACCATAGTGAAATTCTTTTCTACATCCATTTAGGTGGGATAAAATTAAATTAAACTAAATCAAATTTAATGTTCTCCAAAAAGGTCTCTGAACATGTTTCCATTAGTCAAATGTTTGCTGAGCTTATATCATTGATAAAACCTATTATCATACAGTTTATCCTATTATCGTGCACTCAAACCTATTGTGACCTTGTATCTTGCAGTTTATTATCTTGTTTTGCACTCATACCTATTGTGACCTTGTATATATAGAGATTATTAACCTTGTGTGTTTCCGTATCATTAATATCATATATTAGGAATAAAAATTGTATTATGTGAGCCTTTTGCGAGCATAATACATAATTATTATTCCTAATATATGATATAAATGATACGGAAACACAGAAGGTTAATAATCTCTTTATCATATAATGTCATTCTTAAAATTACTCTAATAATAGAAGCAAATCGTACGTGAATTTATATGAAGATAATCAAGCATTTGCGTAAGAATACTTAGCGGTACACCAAGGTGAAGGTCGTTCATGACGGCTGCATATAGTTGTGACTAGTCGCTAATACAGTGCAAACATAACTCATGCTTAAAATAAGATCTTTCTATCTAAAAAGAACAACAAAATCGGGCAGGGATTTCTTGGCAGTGTTTCTATTTTCACTGCGGGTAATCACCTCATCAATATCAGTTTCTGATACCTGATGGAATCGATTCGTCGTCATTATTGTGATCGATAGATCGAAATGCTTGGTTGGTACCTTTCTTAGACGATTGCCTTTCAGTCGTACCTCATAATCCGTACGTTCAATTTGGACGAAGTACTCTGTTTCATGTTTCCAAAGTCAATTACTGCAGTAACGACTCCAGAACCTCGGTCATCAATTCTTACAGAATCACCAATTTTGAGAATGGGGGCAGCCATGTTTGTTTACAAACAATGTAAACTCGAGACGACATCATCAATGAATATTAACGTTTTAGGATTCGCATGGCGTGTATGGAGTATTGAGAAAGCAGTTCGTGGATTGACCTAATTTGCATCAAGTTATCAGATTTGGATACAAAGTTTATCAGATTGCTTTATTGCACTGATAATACCCTCCATTAGATGATAATGCAGTTTATCCTCTTGTCTTGCACTCAAACCTATTGTAACCTTGTATCTTGTAGTTTATCCTCTTGTCTTGCACTCAAACCTATTGTAACCTTGTATCTTGCAGTTTATCCTCTTGTCTTGCATTTAAACCTATTGTAACCTTGTATCTTGCAGTTTATCCTCTTGTCTTGCACTCAAACCTATTGTAACCTTGTATCTTGCAGTTTATCCTCTTGTCTTGCACTCAAACCTATTGTAACCTTGTATCTTGTAGGTTATCCTCTTGTCTTGCACTCAAACCTATTGTAACCTTGTATCTTGTAGTTTATCCTCTTGTCTTGCACTCAAACCTATTGTAACCTTGTATCTTGTAGTTTATCCTCTTGTCTTGCACTCAAACCTATTGTAACCTTGTGTCTTGCAGTTTATCCTCTTGTCTTGCACTCAAAACTATTGTAACCTTGTATCTTGCAGTTTATCCTATTGTCTTGCACTCAAAACTATTGTAACCTTGTATCTTGTAGCTTATCCTCTTGTCAAATCTAGTAACTGTATTTCCTCTGTTTACAATAAAACTGTTTGGACTATTCAGAATTTTGCATCACCACTATCTACAATTTGTTGGCTAAAGAATGATGATAATTTCATGGATATACAGCTTCTTTATTCCGTGAAAGGCGATGTTTCTACATAGATTTTAATGCCATTGTCAAGCAAGTGATTAAAATCTATGTTGAAATGTCGCCTTCACAGAATAAAAGAAGTTGTATATCCATAAAATTATCATCATTCTTCATCACCTCAACCTCCAAAATGCCTATCAAAGAAATTTGTTGGCTAGCTAAGGGACACAACACTACATGCTCCTATGGCCATCCAATCACCATTTTTATAGATTCCTGTGACAAGACTGATCTGTGCTGCCCTGTTATTCCCATGACATGATCAGATATTCATATATATATACAAGTGCTCCCAAACAATTCTGGATTGTTTTAAACATGGTAACCTGTAGGTGAATAATTCTGTATACATACACTTCATTGCTCTTACTTTCAAGAACAAAAACACAGAATATGGAAAAGATAGATTGATACCATTCCATAAATCATGGCCTCCTGATGTAAGTGACACAAGGGAGTTTGCTGTCAATTTGGATCTATCACAACATAATAATTTCAACACTGTGTCATGAGACCAACAGCTTCATATTCTAAATAAAAGTTCCCTCCAAAATTTAACATGCATTAACAAGAAGTCAATTTAAAAGCAGGTAAGTATCTACAAATTGTAACACATTTTGCTGACATACACCTTGCATGGTTTACAAGAAGGGCATATCACACAATGTACCCTCTAAGGCCTTAAAGCAATAGTAGCTAATGTGATCTTGACTCTCATACTTTAACATAGACTTATGAATGTCATTGTGCTGTCATAGAAATAAAGCTTTTATCAGTATAGCCCGCTAACTCAGAAGCACAAGAGACATTACAACCAGAAATCAAATAACTGTCCATTGGTTCCACTGCCAGAAGATGGCCTTGACCTACCGTTCCATGGAAGTAGTGTCGTGTCTCGAAGGCCAGAACCCAGTACAGAAGCAGGAGAATCCCTGGGTTGACATAATACGGCCACTTGATGTCGTCATGAAACTGGATCATCCATGATGTTGCACAGTCACTGTAAACTATACCAGTCAGGCCCAGAAGTCTGCAAGAGAACATAAACATTAGTCATGAGCCATGATGATGGAAGGAAATCATAGGAAAACAAGCATTGTCACAAATGTGACATAATCCTCTGGCGCAAAGTATCAAATCAAACTTAAAAAGTAATGAAAGTGAAGGTCGAAGTTTAAGATGAGGTTAAATGTCAACAAAAACATGACCAGTCAACCTCTCTTGATATCTTGCTCTTTAGTTGTTCAAACACACAAATATTTTCAAGACTCACTTTGACCTTGACATGAATGTCATAGTGTATGAAATATGCAAAAATAGTAATAAAGAAATTGCTTATTGAAAAACATTCAAGTGAAGTCTTGAAAGTCTATGAAGAAAATCCAGTGAACCGTTCTTGAGATATCTCGCTGACAATCTTAACATGCAGTTTGATATGTTGAAATCTTCAAAGTGTCACTGTGACCTTGAAAATAATGTGAAGGTCACCAAAATCGACTGGGCCCTTCGCCTTCCCTAGATAAAGCTTGGTGTTGAATATGAAGAAAATTCAGTGAACTGTTCTTGAGATATCTCGGTGACAAAGGTAAAACGTTAAAGTTAAAGCCACCAAACCTGACTGGGACCTTTCTTATACCGTGATGAACCTAATACTTACCTTGGTACCAAATAGGAAAAGAATCTATTCAATGGTTCTTAAGATATTCCAATACTTACGGACGTACATACGTACGGATGGATGGACGGAGCCTAATACTATAGCCCCGCTTCGCGCTAAATGCGCGGTGGGGGGTAATAACATTCAGAACAGTTTTCTTGAAATGGTGTGACAGCAGCTTTAAACAACATTCATTCACTCACTCATTCATGACATTTGCCTAATTCTGGAGTTGAGGATATAATCTTCAGGTGACTTTCTCCTTACGTTATCTGACTACTTGCACAGACAAATGCAGGTTTAGAGACAAACCCATAGGTATGACAGACAACCCCAAGGTAAGACAGACAAACCTGTATTTGTGACAAACAAACATAGGGTGAGACAAACAAACACGGGGTGTTTGATCATCGAACTACTCAAACTGAAGACCTATACATTCAGGTCATAAAAAGATGTAATTTTTGGAGTAAAATTGATATTTTATACTTATCCTGACTCATGCTCTTTTTGCTTGTCTTCTTCTTCTTGCGAACATAGTGGAACACTTGTATCTCCCTAATTGAAGCTCCCTTCAATTTAAAATCACTAATTAGTATTCACCACGAGTTACCTCCTTTCCACAAGCGCGGGAACGAGGGCGCCACCTCTACCCATGTGCCTCACTCTCTCCTCATATACTGAGCCCAACATTTGAATTTACAGGAAATCCAAAGTGTTATTTGGGGAGGATGGGAGGGCTGACCTCATGAGTCAGGATAAGTATAAAATATCAATTTTACTCCAAAAATTACATATTTTTCCTTATCCTGACTCATCTCTTCTTGCTTGTAGCATCCTACAGAGCGGAGGTGGGAATATCTAATACTTTGGATTTTTAATAATTAGTGATTTGAACTGTGATGATTGTAATAACCCTATGGGAACTTCATAAAGGCACTGAACTGATGAATTCCTGCTGCTAACTTATCAGCTGCCATATAAAAGGTTATTACCATGTACTTATTATGATAAAGTATATATAACATTAATACAATGCTTAAGACTAATAGACTTAAGCTTGTTAATATGCTAGTATAAACTCCTTAGAGTTTGTTAGCTAAAATACTTTAAGATATAACATAGTACTAAGCTTAAGATATGATTAAACTTAAGCTAATTATATAATAGCAAACTCTTTAGAGTTTGTTAGTTAATATACTTATATGATATAGATATAATGCTGAGCTTAAGATATGAATAAGCTTTAGCTACATATATAATAGCAAAAACTCTGTAGAGTTTGTTAGCTAATATATTTTTATAATATGAGTATAGTACTGTGCTTAAGCTATAATTAACTTAAGCTACATATATAATAGCCAAACTCTGTAGAGTTTGTTAGCTAATATATTTTTATAATATGAGTATAGTACTGTGCTTAAGCTATAATTAGCTTAAGCTACATATATATAATAGCCAAACTCTGTAGAGTTTGTTAGCTAATATATATTTATAATATTAGTATAGTACTGAGCTTAAGATATAATTAACTTAAGCTACATATATATAGCAAAACTCTGTAGGGTTTTGTTAGCTAATATATTTTACAATATGAGTATAGTAGTGTGCTTAAGATATAATTAACTTAAGCTACATATATAATAGCAAAACTCCGTAGAGTTTGTTAGCTAATATATTTTACAATATGAGTATAGTAGTGTGCTTAAGATATAATGAACTTAAGCTACATATATAATAGCAAAACTCCGTAGAGTTTGTTAGCTAATATATTTTACAATATGAGTATAGTATTGTGCTTAAGATATTATTAACTTAAGCTACATATATAATAATAAAAACTCTGTAGAGTTTATTAGCTAATATGTTTATAGTGTAACCATAGTACTAAGCTTAAGATAAGATTAGACTTAAGCTAAAAGTATATAGCAAAATAAACTCCTTAGAGTTTATTAACTAATATACTTTTATGTTAAAAACATAGTACTGAGCTTAAGTTATGATGAAACTTAAGCTATATATATATAATAACAAAACTCCGTCGAGTTTTGTTAGCTATCTGCTTTATAATGTAAACATACTGCTTAAGATATGATGAAACTTAAGCTAATTGTATAATGCTTGAAAACAACCCTTTAGAGTTTGTTAGCTATGATATAAACCTAGTATTGAGCTTATGAAGGAAAACTTAAGCTACATATATAATAGCAAGAACTCCGTAGAGTTTGTTAGCTAATACATGTTATAATGTAACCATAAAGCTTAAAATATGATGAAACTTAAGCAGAAATATATAATAGCAAAACCCTCTTTTAGAGTTTTGATAGCTAATATACCTATATGATATAAACATAGTACTAAGCTTAAGATATGAATAAGCTTAAGTTACATATATAATAGCTAAAACTCTGTAGAGTTTGTTAGCTAATACATGTTATAATATAACCATATTGCTTAGAAATATGATGATACTTATAGCAAAAACTCTTTAGAGTTTGTTAGCTAATCTACTTATATGATATAAACATAGTACTAAGCTTAAGATATGAATAAGCTTAAGCTACCTATATAATAGCAAAACTCCTTAGAGTTTGTTAGCCAATATATTTTAATAATATGAGTATAGTACTATGCTTAAGGTATAATTAGCTTAAGTTACCTATATAATAGTAAAACTCCGTAGAGTTTGTTAGCTTAATTAACTTAAGCTATGTATAAAATATTAAAAACTCTGTAGAGTTTGTTAGCTAATGCATTTATCATGTAACCATAGTATTACTCTTAAGATATGAATAACTTAAGGTAAATATATATAATAACAAACTCTGTAGAGTTGTTAACTTATATATTGTATGATGTAATAATCATAGTACTGTGATGATAAAAGGAACTTAAGTAAATTATACATAGCATGAAGCTATTTAGTATTGTTATAAGATAAGTAAAATCTGTTAGATTGACTTATCTTCTCGAGAACTGTCAGCTGTTGTCACGAGGACCATGGGATCGAATTGGTGTATACCTGAGGCGTCCTCGGTGGTGATATCTCTCAGATAATGGTTTGCAACCACCATATCGGTTCAGAAATAACCCTCCATTATTTTAATCACATTTGTGTAGAACAATTGTAGAAGTTAAGCTATAATATCATGAGTATTAAGCTCATGGAGGGTCGGAATAGGTCCATCCGCATATGCCGCGTAGTATGACAGTTCTGATCCAAATGGAGATATAGTACATGAGACTTCACTCTGCGTAAGTTGATGATAGAGGAAATAATCTGTTGCATTTTTCCTCCTGTTTGGTTTGGTGGAGATAAATTTACAGTGCTCTTGCTGGCCAACTTGATAGAATCATGCATTATCATGGGGTCCAAGTATGTCATCAAGCGTGTTCATAAACCTCACTTGTGAGGTGTTGGAACACTATATTCATATCCCCAGGTTGAAGTGAAATTTCCGTTTTATTCTCCAAACAGAAGTTTAGTAGGTTTACTAACCATCTAGTTGTGTTAATTAAGCTTGATGAAATTCAGCTGTAGTCTGAAGCGCTGTGGATTTAGATCCACTTGTATCTTCGTCTAGGTAATTGGCTCGCGAAGTCCTTGGCGATGTAGGTGCACAACCAGGTGTGTCTGTTCTCGTTGAACTTTATGTAAAATCGCCTGACTGCGATCCCTCGTCTTAACTTGACAGGGGAGGTCTCTAACTGAAGAAAGGCAGTCTAATCATGAATGTTCAGGTTAACTGGACTGTAATGAGGCTTGCTCGTTCACTGATATATAGTTGTCACTTGTGGCGTAAGTCTTGAACTGTGAATTGAGATCGACCTCTGTGTAGGTCGTTGTCCCTCATGGTCCAATCAGAACAAGGCATTTTGATTCTGTATAATACCAGCTGTGATGTCACGGTGTAGCGGGAAAAAACCCACCTTGAATAAATTCTTGTCGTCGTTGATATTAGCATAAGCGTCGGTCTTCGCCGTAGCTTCGAAGTTATCCGAGTGACCCGTGTTTCCGAGGTTAATGGTAATCAGCGCGAAAACCTCCGCCGTGAAATATCTCGCTCTGTAATTTTATGCTGGGTAGGTTATTTTCCTGGTTGTCGTGAAAGTAATTTCAGTTTTGAATATAATTCCGACTTCCTTATATATAAGGGTATAAACAACTTGCAAGTTGTGAGCTTGTAGACTGTATACATGAATGTATCGTCATAATTGTAGAATTAACGCTGAACTTGTTGTACATATTTCTTCTCAGAAACTTTGCCCGATTAAGAGTTATACTGGCTGTAACAAGGCTGCTGTTCAATTTCGATATTGAATTGTCTGCAGATATCGCGTAATGGTCACGCATGTAGATAATCGTATCGAGTAGTCCGGGATTGTATATTAGCAATTTATACGGAATAGTTGATTTCTGTGAAGATCTATGAAATGTCGTTGACTAATAATACAGCGGCGTTCTGTGTTGTAAATAGCCTGAGCAATTATCTTCGCGTGGAGGCTTATAGGCGGCATCTGGCATACAGTTGATAATCAACTTATGCGATGTCTTGAACGGACTGACGAGTAGCTATATATGACGCAGTGGCTGAGTATATGGAAACCTTGGAGGAGACTTCCTCGGTGAGCGCCGGAGACTTCGCGAAGTTCTCGAGAAGTATCCTTCTAGATCTTCTGGGTGAAGTAGACTTGGAGTTACTTTAGCCTTCGACCATCGCGAAGGTGTCGAAGTCAAAAAGCCCGATTAGTATATATATATATATATAAATATATATATGATGGCTTGCCGTGAACAGCCTCTGTGTTTAACAGGATGTGGGATCGGCGCTTGCCTAAAATAGGCCGCATGGATCATCTTATCATATTCAGAAGTGGGTGTGATGAAGTCTGGTGATAAGTGTCTAATTGATCGTTCTAGATCTATTTGAGGCCAGCGAACATCGTCTCGTCATGGATTCAACAGAACCAATATCACGATTGTAGTTCTTATACTTGATATCGATGATCAACTTGTCTATGGGTTGATCTTCACCGAACTTAATGAGGGGCGTTGATAGTTTCGCTGAAGCTCTTAATATAGTCCCTCGATGTCCTTCTAGATGATGATGATCTGGATTCAGGTGTCCTTGGCGCATGCCTTCGAAGCTTCCTCTGCGTCGGTCCGGAGAGCGGCGATATGACCTTCGCGAAGGCTTCCGTGATGTCTGATGGTCGAGTCCACATCTAGGGATGAAACGCGCCATAAGGTGATGATCTATCCTGCCTTAAGTCCCTTCGCTGAAGGCTGTACATCTAGGTTCTTTCCGCGCCAGCGAAGGCTGTACATCTAGGTCCGCCGTCAAAGGTGGTCCGTGACTTCCTTCGCCGAAGGTGACATCGTCCTGGCTGCTACGTTGGACGGGGGTGCCTCTGGGGTGCTGTCACGTTGGAGCCTTCAGCGAAACTTTCGGACCCTGCTACGCGCGAGATATAGTGGTCCTCCATGATGTTCATAATTTGTCGCATCATGTCTTCTGGGATGGTCTGCGGCGAATTTCGTCGGTGCTTTATCTCGCGGTGTTAATGGAGGGTCCACGGAAAATCGTCCGACATCAGTGTAGAGGCATCAGGCTGCATGGTGATCTCTGCTGATGTCGTTGTAGCTGTCACCGGTCGATTTCTTGTGGCAAATGCGTGCGGGGATGATGATCAGCTGATCATCGTAGAGGTCAGGTCATCGGCTGGAACAATCTCGGTTGAGAAAGTCCTAGTAGACTTCGTTGATTTTCCCTCAGAGGTCGACGCTGCCCTGGGTGTCGCGACGTCTGCGTTGAGTGTTGGTAATGATGGGACCCTCAGGGCGATCATCGCATATCTCGTTGGTACATCAGGCTGCATGCTGATCTGAGCCGACATCGGTCAATCTTTGATGTACATCCGGTATGATGACCGGCTGATCATCATACAGGCCCAAACTTCGATGGGAACGGTCTCGGTTGTTGAGATGTAGTAGAAAAACCCTCTAGTCTTCTGCTGCGACGATGGGATGTCTGGGGAAGCAGAATGCTTCTTGGAGATGGCGGACTACGTCCCACACCTCTCCACCACTCTAGCGGAACACCACACGGGAGGGGAGTCGGCCAACAGCAGTAGACTGGCGAGGGGTGTTTGATCATCGAACTACTCAAACTGAAGACCTATACATTCAGGTCATAAAAAGAAACAGTTTTCAATACACAAAAATAAGTCCTTACAGACATAGAGCGAGACAGACAAACCCATTGGTATGCCAGACACACAAACCCACAACTGCTTTAACCACTAGGCTACCCCACCATCCCGTGATAGACAAAAGTAAGATGGGAACAGCAACTTCACTGATCATCGAACTACTCAAACTGAACACCTATACATTCAGGTAATAAAAAACAGTTTTCTATACACAAAAATAAGTCCTTCATTTGCTCACCATCTAATCTGTGTCATTATTGAGTATGTATGTATCTGGCTCCAAATACAAGCATGTACACGTGAAACAATCAACATGTTGAATTATTGATATTTCAACAAGGAAATCTTTGCTCTGTTTTTCACTTCTCAGTGTAGCACAATCAACATCTAAATGAAAGTTCTGTTAACATCTCTGAGTATGAAGCAATGTCTGAATGTTCAATTCACATGTGAAAGCCACAGGAAACCCCAGACGGCTAATAATTCCAAACTTTAAAGTGCACAACCACATTTCTGATCAGATTTAATGTATTATTGAAATGACTGGCAAAATTTGCATAAATTAAGTCTCCTGACAGCAAGCAAGCAATGAATTTGAAATCAGCCAGAAAATTCCCTAAAGACACTCTCAATTGAAGTTGTCACGTCTGCTCACTCGCTCACAACAGTAATCCCAAAGACTCACTTCAAAACAACAACAATAAAGATTTAAATTCAAAATTGTTACACAGCTGTAACAGGAAGATAAGTCAATAAGCGTCACAGGCTTCAATATCAACTCTCTTTGTCAAAATCCAGAATAATAAATTGTTAGTGATATATAAAAAAATCACATATTGATTTGATGTCACAGGTTTCAATCCCAATTGAATATTGTTGATCATACAAAGTAAATCCTTAAAAAACATCGCTGTACTTTTTCTTGAGTATTGATCACCCCGCCTGATCCTTTAAAAGCAATATTTGACTGCTGGGTTTTTATCACAGCTGGTGACGAAGGCATGAATAGATTAGCATCCTCCACACCTGCCTGAAGGCAACAGCTGGTCAGATTCCTCAGGTCAGAGAGTTCTCTCAACTACTCATTCTATATCAATAAGTATAAATTTCAGCTTTTATCTGCAGAGGGTTCAAGAGAACAGAAAGCTTCTATAGTCAAATATGGTTGAATAAAAAAACATATGTTGAAAACAACATGGGTGAGTGAGTGAGTGAGTGAGTGAGTGAGTGAGTGAAAGAGTGACATTATTCCCTGCAGTCTTTCCATGTTCAGAATAGCTATACCACAGAAACTAGCAATACTATTTAAACAGAAACTTGCAATACCATGGAAATATGATCAATGAAAATCATGGCAACAAGAACAAAGAATACCATGGAAACATGAACTAGGAATACCATGGAAACAGGAACTAGGAATAGCATGGCAACAAGAACTAGAAAAAACAATGGAAACAGGAACTAGGAATACCATAGTAACAAGAACTAGGAAAATCATGGAAACAGGAACTAGGAATACCATAGTAACAAGAACTAGGAAAACCATGGAAACAGGAACTAGGAATACCATAGTAACAAGAACTAGGAAAATCATGGAAACAGGAACTAGGAATACCATAGTAACAAGAACTAGGAAAATCATGGAAACAGGAACTAGGAATACCATGGAAACAGAAACTAGGAATACCCTGCGAGAAGTGGAAGGGCAAGGTTGAATACTGCTTTTTGCAAGTCCCATTAGTACACATACAAACAGAAGGAGCTTTGTATTTGTACCTAAAATACAAACAGATCATGTATGTTCTTGAGTACAACTGTTTAAACAACACGAACACAAGACATTGTTGTGTCATCACTGGGGTTGTTTTCTGATCATACAGTTTTTTGGGCCTGACAGGTGAACGTTTGAATTACGCGCCTACCTCACCGATCCTTTACAGCATAACAATATTGACATAGAGTCTTGTTTCAATAGCATGTACTGGAGACAGGCATCTCCACAGTGTCAGAACAACAGTAAGCCACTTACACATCTAATACACTACATTACATGCACCTTTAACACAACATAAAAAGTTCAAACTGGATTGGTACTGCTGTTTGCTTTAATAACCAATGTTATTAAAATGGGTTTTGCAGACTATTTTGATAATGTATCAGAGAAAGCAATACATTTTGCTCATGAGTTAAGAACAAAGACTTTTCACATTAATCATTCATGAAAAATAATTATCCAATACTATCTGTCATAGTGTTGCCTATGAATTCACAGCATGAATAACTATAAAGTATTTCTGACAATGGTGCTACAGCTCATCACACGACTAACAAAGGCACTAAAATGATATTAAAATATCATATCTTGGATACTGCATTAGTAATATGCCCTGGGGACAATCAGTGACACAGACTGACATCCACAAGTAATTAAGGATGAACCCCTGGTGAACGGACAGAGTTATCTGCCCCTGTGGCATTGCAGCTGGTTTACTGCCCATATGACTTAGAAAATGGATTGTCACCATTACCAAAAACGGACTCAGCATTAACCAAAGTCTAGTTCCAGAGACAATGCTTATGAGAATGCACTCATTCATTCCCAGATGTTATTGATACCATACCACGGCCATGAATAATCAATAACAAGTAATTATTGAGGACATATTGTTCATTACTAATTTCATGTTCAGAGATTAGCTGTAATATGATATTGATTGTGTACCAGTCCCAAGAACAATACATTTATTCAATTCGTAATGCTCTACTTGCTGGAAACCTGAACCTAAACAACAAAAATTGTCCATCAGTCAATAAAAGCAGTACTTTAACCAAAGCTAGAAAAATCCGTTCTACCGTTCATATTTTTATGACTTAATGACACTGGGCATTGACATGTTTGCACTTGAAAGTTACTCAACCGTTTAGCCGACAAAGCCACAACATCTGAAGCCTAACTCTGCATCGCCTTCTCACAGTGCATAGAAGTGAAAAACCATGGTCACAGCTTTTGGCAATGAAAAGAATCAGAACTCCAAGATGAAGTCAGCAATTAACAATACAACTCATAGATCAATGTCCAGTCAACTCAGTAAGTGTCCAAGATGTATAGGCAGTTGTTACACGTTACGGCAATGTCGGACAAAGAGGACATGAAGGATGTATGGCCTCTAGTGGCAACATGTGGACAGACAAATGCAGGGCATCAATGGGTGGTGGACAATTGCTGGCAAGGATTGACAGCAGAAGAAGAGGATTAGCAATGTCCTGACAATACTGGGTCAGGCCTGATCGGCTTATCTGCAACTCATGTGTGATATGATAAATGAAACCGGTGTTCTTTGACAGGGTTCCTGTGAGCCATGTCCCAGATGGTGACAATGTTACCACATGTGTTGTCATCCAGAGATAAAAGATTCGGGAGGGAATATTTGAAAAATGGTTTCTTCTTTTGATTAGAACTGAACACCTGAACACAAGTCCTTTCCTTTTTTGCTCTTGTACTTGGGATTGCTGTGAGCCAGATGCTGACACTGTTAACAGGTGTTGTCAGACAACACATTCAGAGATAAATAATTTTGGAGGGAATATTTGAAAATTATTTTTCTTCTTTTGATTAAAAATGCTTAACACCTGAAGTGCTTTCAGGTATGCCTTTACTCAGAATCAATATCTTAATTAGAAATTGCAAATAAAAAAATATATTTATGATGAACTCACCTCTAGTGACTATATGAAGTTTTATATCACCATAACAGCTATTCCAGCAACAAAACAACAGGACCTACATAACTGTTATATATCATTCCCACATCATGACTCTAACCTAAAGACTGAACGTTTTAAAGAGTGATTTAAAACACATCGTTACCTTAAGGTTATTGCTAACTTTGATATACACTTTAGGCTTAGAGATTGCAGATAACCAAAATCTTGTTTTAATGACTAGAATCAAATATGCTGGAACTCTGTCCCCTATAACTAACCAGGCATGAAAGGAAAGACAACTGCTGCATTACTATATATCTCTGACAACAGGTGTGACTGGGAGAATACCTGCTGAGATGAAACATATAAGGTCAATGTTTATGTGACAAGTAGCTGAAAGTTAAGAACACTTGGCAATCAGTGACGTGGTCGGAGGAACAAAGCAGTGTGATTGTGTGGACAGTGGGAGATTAGCAACGATCAATCCAAGCGATAATTAGATCAAGGGAGTGAGTGAAGGTTTCAGGTTTCACACGGTTTCACACCCTGCAGCAAATGTCATCAATCTGCCTCAGATATTGTACAGAATACAGGTCCAAACCCATGGTATCTACGTGACAGGAGAATGCCGTAATCACTAGGCTTACATCAACACAAAACTAATCATGGAGAATGTGTTACTGAATATTACAATCAATATGTACAACTGTCAAATAGATTATGTCCAGTTGTTTCAAGCACACTTGGTTACTGTAGGATGCTACTTAGCCTTGCTCCAAGGTTGTACTGAATGCTAAGCCCATGGATGTATAGGAATTATATCCTTTAAAGAGGCAAGTCTAGATAAGCGGACAGAAGAAGGACACCAGTCTGTTAGAGGAATATTTATCTCAATTTTGAAATTATCATTTAAAATATTCATTATTACCTTAGAGACTTGTGCAAGTCTAGGTGCTACTATACGTGTTACAATGTCTGGCACATCATTAAGACAATAAAAAGATGGGATTTGGTTGCAGTGTGTTCTTTTTCACATGCCATGCTTGGTGACTACAAGCTAAAGAGTATCACATGTGAAAGTGGATCGGCGATAATCAAAGCACGACGTGTTACATGTTTCAACAGCAGGAACAGACAGAATTTCACGCTGTGTGTACAGGCAAGCAACAAATTTGTATGAAATTTTACAAGATGAGATATAGAAATGTATTTTGTGCCGATTGTCCAAGTCTCCCCACATCGACATCTTTTTCCCTACCAAGAAGGTAACAACAATGTCACACACTACAAGGAAGTCCTGCCCACATTCACTGGTAGGCAGTAGGGTAGCCTAGTGGTTAAAGCAATTGCTCCTCACAGTGAACACCCGGGTCTGATTCTCACATTTCTGGTGTCCCCGCTGTAATATTGCTGGAATATTGCTAAAAGTGGCTTAAAACTAGACTCACTCACTCACACTGACTGGGTCTGGCTGCAGTTAAGTCATATGTTTCACCGACAGATCATCTTAATCTATTTATAGCCAACAACCACATAATGATTTCCCTTGGTTAGTGCCTGACATCTTTCAACAGGCAGAGTAAAATACATCTTAAACAATCATTTCAAAATTCACAATAATTTGTTTGAAAATGATAATTATTTAATTAGCATTCTGTAAACCATTCAACACTCACCATCATCAAAAGTTGAAACTTGAGGTTCTGATAAGCAAGTTGTATGGATTAGTCAGTGTGTATTCTATTGTGGGTAAGGGGCGGTGGGGTAGCCTAGTGGTTAAAGCATTGGCTCGTCATGCCGAAGACCTGGGTTCGATTCCCCACATGGGTACAATGTGTGAAGCCAATTTCTGGTGTCCCCCGCCGTGCTGTTGCTGGAATATTGCTAAAAGCGGCGTAAAACCAAACTCAGTCAGTCAGTCAGTCAGTCTATTGTGGGTAAGGTGAAGCAGTGCACATACAGAGCAGCACTAACTATAATAACAATATTTGAAGAATGTAGAGCATTTGTCTCAGCTGTGTGAGACATGCTGGTTTAGCTTACAAGGCTGGCAGGTGATTTTCATTAACTCTCTGCTCCAACACAAAAGGAAAGCATACTCTTACCATGGTAAATAGTACATTGTTCCACAATGCCGCACACAATAGGAAGAGTAGATATCCTATATCTGATGAATTTGGGGGCATTTCATTATCAAGATCATTAATTTATATAGTTAAATAATAAAATACTTGTTAGTATATTGTAAAATTAAATACTACTTGTTTTATTATCAATAATAGCTTCCAGAAAATACAAAAAGTGATTGAGTGAATGTTGTTTTAAGCCAGTCAGTAATATTGCAACAATAGTCGCACGTTTAATCACTACACCAAACAAATGAATGTTTTGCACACCCAAAGACTCCATCAACTAATCTAAAATGGCAGAACAGAATTCTCTTCCAAAACAAGACAATGGATCCCCTTGTTCCAGTTGGTGACCTAAAGTGAGTCAGCTTGGTATGGAAGTCTCTTAATCAGGAGCATGAAGCAGGTAAATGAAGGATCTTAATCAGGATTCAAAAGAATGATCAGCAGATCCTGCATGGCCAAGGCACGTAACTCAGCACATTTTATCAAACTTCTATGTGCAAGTCAGTTAAGACTTTTCATCATATTCCCAATATCTCTCAAACATAGCAGCTCAAGCTGTAAGTCCTCAGTTTGGTTTGATGTCACTGTCAATATGTAAATGTCAACCATGGAGCTGCATGTGTTGAATCACAAAGGGTGTAATAAAAGCAACATGTTTTTAATCCATAGCTTGGCAATCAAATTCTCTCCAATCAGAAACTGATGTCAAGATACAGCTGCAGTATTCTGATGTAACATCTTTCAGACCCCAAAAAAATAATACAACACTTTATACTAAGCATTGACGAATCTGAATCTAGCAACAATTTGGATATTTCAGTCTAAACCACTGACTTCAACCCAGCACATGAAACTGCTGTGCTATTTCCACCCATTATTTCCCTGTAATTGTGAGCAGGCGTTACGTACTGAATGTTAATGTGTGGTCATACTTGCACATTTATGCACACCAGCTGCGGGCACGCACAAACGCGATGAACAGTTGTGTAAGTTCCTAAAGACCTATAGAAAGCCACGCGATTTACAATGACAGCTGACATGCATCACTAAAAGAACAGATCGATAATTTCCGTATTAATTCAAACAGACGCTGTCGTTATTTGTCTGCAAGTTGAACACATGTCCACAGTACCTTCAGCCTTTAATAGATGATTAAGATCGTATGCCAATCAAAAACTCATTTTGCAATCATGTCCTTATCAATAGAACTATGTTTTCTTTTAAATTTCTTATGGAACGGGCTCTTATGTGTTCCAATGTCAAACCAAAAGAATTGATGAGTCAAATTGAGTGGGTGTGTTTTTTGGGCCAGTCAGCAATTTTCTGGGTAGTCTGGGTCAGGTAAGCCAGTGTTCAATACTGTGTCTGGGTATGATGACTCAGGCAAGCTACACCCTGTTACCACTGTCCTTGTTTCAGTAAGCTTCGAGGGCGAAGGCAGGCGTTATTCCGCTTATCTGTCACCACAGGTGTATTGATAACATCTCAACAAATATTCCTCTTTCATACTGTTTTAGGTATTTGAATTTGGAATTGTGTATCCTAAAATTTACACAACAAAATGTATAATTTAAGTTCAGCTGCTCCAATAAAATTGAAAATATCCTAACAGTACATAAATGTACAGTTTGTAAATGTTAGAAGTCCATCCCACAGTGCCCGAACAATATTATTTCATACCTGTGAAGATCCGGGTTAGAATTGGTGTTTAGCAACCCATGCTTGTCGTAAGAGGCACCTTATGGGATCGGGTTGGTGAGGCTCTCTGACATGGTTGACACATGTCATCGTATCCCAATTGTGTAGATTATTTACAGACTGCTGCCATATAACTGGAATATTGCTGAGTGTGGCGTTAAAGAACTACGAAACCAAACCCAAACCATATTATTTCCCCATTCCCCAGCCCTAACTGTGATACTATAGTCATAAAACAGGTGTGGACCTCTCAATGATACTCCTTTTAAATTTATATTTAATTCCTTATTTTATCAAAATCATATATTTTCAAAAGACTAAGTGTCATTACTAAATGTTGATGACGAGATAATGCTGAGCCCATGGATGTGTAGTAATTCTATCCTTGAAACAGGCAAATCTGGATAAGCGGCCAGTTCTAAGGACCCCAGTCTGCTATTTATTATTTTTTGGAAATTGTCATTTAAACTATTAATTTTGACTTTAGAGTCTTGTGCAAGTCTAGCGATGAGAGTACTTGTAGTAACAGTGCGGAATGTAAGGAGATGGTGCCAGCTTCACTGATCTGTCAAGAATGTAGCTTGCAGACACTGAACCATACATCTCCACCCAACAACCAGTTCACACTAATATAATAGCTGAAAGCTCAACAATAGAGTTACACGTATCACATTGCCAAGTGGTAAAACCGTTCCTCAGACTGGCACCACAGAGTATGCATGTGTGTGTGATACAGGAATGTTATAACCCAACAGCTCCAGCCAATGGTAATAGAGACATTTTAACCTGTGTTCTATATGATAAATATATACACCCTTCAAGATAACAACAGACCACACATACTTTGCAACTTTCTATTAAAGTAGGGCAAAGTTGGAGGGCAGCAATTTTCAAGTTATATCCTTCCACACTGAGGCCTTCAGGCATGTGTTACATTGTTCCAGTGTATGGAACTGTTTGGCTGTGTTATAGTGTGGAGAGGCAGCCCCAACATTCCACCCAGCTGAATAAGCACATGTATGTTGATACATCTCGTAACAGCTAGTCTTTGCCCACTACACCTGCATGTGACTGGATAGCAACAACCAGACTGCAAATATCACTGTGAACCACATATATAGTTGCTCAATACTCAAGTCATAGTTGTTCTAGTCAGGTAATGTCACATTATTCCTGGACTAGATAAACCTGTGGTTATTAGTGAGAGCATCACTCCTTACCATCAGGATACAAGAACACAATCAGCCAAGTAAGCTAGTATTTTATTTGTTTGTTCTTTACTGTTACACTCAGCAATATTCCAGCTAAATGACGGCAATCTGTAAATAATTGAGTCCAGCATAACTAATGGGCATCAATCCCAGCAACAGGGATACAATAACATGCATCAACCAAGTGCAAGTCTGACCATCCAATACCATTAGTCAGCTCTTACGACAAGCATGGGTTGCTGAAGACCAATTCTAACCCTGATATAAGAACATGTTATTTTAAGCTGCAGTCACCAACACAAGTTTGTAGCTAAACAGACACATCAAGCAGGTTTACAGTCCTGCTCTGTGATTAAATATATAATAGGTCTGTTTACAACACATTCATATGCTGCATATAGCCTGTTTATGACAGCACAAAACCAAATAATAGGTAACACATTATTGCTTGGCCTTGAAACAGTGAAGCTAATAAGATTTGCAGTTAAAAGGACGGCAAAAATATGTGGACTAAATTAAGTCGCATTTGGCAAATTTACAAAAAGGATTTAAATTAAAACAACAGGAAGCATCAGAAATTTTGTTTTCTTGAAAGGTCTGCCAAGTAACACTAAATGTTTTAATTGGGAATCCATGGAAACTATGCGTAACAACACAAGGGCAAAGGATGAGCTCAGAAACCCAACCAATCTGAAACACCATTCACAGGCTACTTTTTAGAAATCTCATCCGTCTGCACATGATCAAAGCTAAGACTCTGATGAGTTCTCATGGAGACAAATGGAGAGTTTAAAAAGATAAATTATTCAAGCCTGCTGAGTGGAGGCTATCACCTGTCATCTCAAGTTCACATCACCACTGAAGGAACATTTGGAGGCTCACTTGACAATAATATCTTTTCTGCCATTAAATAAAAAAATATCCAAAACATTCCATGCCAGTGATACTAATCTCTCATTGCTTGTGTTCACTTGAGAAGAAAGTGAGTGAGTGAGTGAGTGAGTGAGTGAGTGAGTGAGTTAGTTATCCCACAATCAGCAGACGTCCAACTAGATCAGGGCAGACTGTATATAATCAAGTCTCCAGCAGACGATACTATGATCAACCTCCCAACTGTGTACAATGACATACATGTATGAACCCGGACACCCACCCTGACCACACAAACCATTTTAGCTTCCTCTTACAAAAATGTGGGCTGTTGGGAACCAAGTATTCTCTTTGAGACCTTGATCTTGAATTTCAGCCAATCACATGCTGGAAACATTTCCTGAACAATGCGAATGTATGTATGGGTACACTATATAACTATATTTAGGATATGCCATGCTTAATGATTTGAACATGGCATAATATGTTTTGAGTAATACCAAGAATCTGACAAATTCTATTTTCACAAATTTGACTGAGTGACATGAGATTAAAGGTGAGTTGATCTGTACTAGATGCACCACCATAAATCAATACCCACTCCTCTATCAGTCTGCCCACTTAAACATACATTCATACAACTGGTAGGTCACAGTGACCTATCTCTCAGGTCACACTGACCTACAGACATCAATATGTACCATAACAAGGAACAATAAAACTTAAATAAAAAATACATAATCATACAACTTCTGAAATTTCATATTAACAGTTTCAACACTGACGGCAGAAGCATGACTGAAGCATCATGTTTTCTCTAACACACCCATGGTTTTATTACAGAATTATACACCACTTCCTGTACTGCAGAGGGAAACCACAGACTGCAGGAAATCTAGTTTGAACCATCATTTAAGTAGTAGATTACACAAGTATCTTCGTAACAACTGTACTTCAGTCATGACATCAACAGCTAACACCCACCAGTCAGGTAGTGATAGATCGGCAAGCTGGGTGCAGATCAATAGGTTTCACAGATTGCTTTTATATGTCTGGCTCTCTGTTAAAGCACTCCAATATGCAGACCACTAACCTGGTTTGTGGTGGAAAGCAACACAACAGCAGAACTCACTTCCCAGACAAACAAAACATTGCCAATACAGATTACATCACTCCTAACTGTAAATTAGCTCTATGTTTAAGTTTTTACCTCAAAATTATATTAATAATTCAGATGCAATTGTCTATTGATGTCTTGGCACAGCATGCTTGACTAACTAATAACTATTTTTCATTATAAGCAATAACAATGAGAAAGATTCATCTGTGAAATAAGTCAAATTAGTACAAATAATTAACACTTTAAAAGAGGCATCAAACACCTTTTTTGTGCATTATACACTGAAAATGTAACAGTTCTGAAATCCTTTTATTTTTAGCTAGCATTTTCTTGTAGCTGAAATCTGTCTATTTCAAATGTCTAATTTTATGCCAAAGCCATTCATTCTCTTTTCAACAAAAACCCCAACCAACATGTAATGTTTGCCAACAAGAGACAACCCAGAATCTCAACACCTCAAAGTATATTTTTGTGTTGCCAAGCAACACTTCCCGAGTGCAAGGACACCATAAATCTTTCCAGAAATACCATCATGGAATCAAGATCGGTCTGACACATCAAAGATATACAAATACATAAAAATATTTCCATTTATCATGAAAGTAAATTACCTTCTCTCAGGAATATTTTGTTTTAAGCAAAAATGTTGTGTATTTATAGCTAGGTTGTTCTCTATAGAGAGGAATGTCCAATGTAGAGGGAGGGACTATTTGGCAGAGCAAAGCTTCATTGCTGGTGTTTTTCAGCAGGCAGGATAGGCTGATTCAGCATATGTGATAGGTGCTTTGGTGGGAAGGAGAAATATATCTTAGTTAACCCTTCCCGTCTTGAATGTAAGTTGTAAACTGAGTTGTGTGAAGGATGGAGTGAAGTGGAGTGGAGTGGAGTGGAGAAGAGTGGAGGTGAAGCGGAGGAGAGTGGAGAGGACTAGAGCGGAGAAGAGAGGAGCCTAGTGGAATGGAATGGAGAGGAGTCTAGTGGAGCGGAATGGAATGGACTGGAGTGGAGTCTAGAAGTGCGGAAAGGAGTCTAGTGGAGTGGAGCAGAGAGGAGTCTAGTGGAGTGGAGTGGAGCAGAGAGGAGTATAGTGGAGTGGAGCAGAGAGGAGGAGAGGAGTCTAGAGGAGTGGAATGGAGAGGGGAGGAGAGGAGTCTAGTGGAGCTGAGCGGAACAGAGGAGTCTAGTGGAGTAGAGGAGTCTAGTGGAGTGGAATGGAGAGGAGCAGAGAAGAGTCTGAGTGGAGGTGGAATGGAGAGGAGGAGAGGAGGTATGGAGTGGAGTGGAGCAGAGAGGAGTCTAGTGGAGGCTAGTGGAGAGGGGTGGAGGAGTCTGAGTGGAGCCGGAGAGGAGGAACAGAGGAGTCTAGTGGAGCAGAGAGGAGTCTAGTGGAGTGGAATGGAGTGGAGGAGCAGAGAAGAGTCTAGTGGAGTGGAATGGAGAGGGCGGAGAGGAGTATAGTGGAGTGGAGCAGAGAGGAGTCTAGTGGAGCAGAATGGAGAGGGGTGGAGAGGAGTCTAGTGGAGCGGAGCGGAACAGAGGAGTCTAGTGGAGTGGAATGGAGTGGAGCAGAGAAGATTCTAGTGGAGTGGAATGGAGAGGGGCGGAGATGAGTTTAGTGGAGTGGAGTGGAACAGAGAGGAGTCTAGTGGAGCAGAGGAGTCTAGTGGAGAGGAATGGAGAGGGGCGGAGATGAGTCTAGTGGAGTGGAGCGGAACAGAGAGGAGTCTAGTGGAGCAGAGGAGTCTAGTGGAGTGGTGGAGTGGAGCAGAGAGGAGTCTAGTGGAGCTGGAGCGGAACAGAGAAGAGTCAGTGGAGTGGAGTGGAATGGAATGGAGTGTTGAGGTGGTGAGGTGAAATTGGGTTTAACGTCGTGCTGGAGAATATTTCACTCATATGACGACGTGCGTGCGTGTGTATATGTATGTGTGGCTGCTTGTACTAGCCCAGACTGAAGCTGGTTTTATAGTGCTAGCCCACTGAGATACCATGCCGCAGTTAAGCATGACCCACTCAGACACATTATACTGACTCCGAGCCGACCAGTCCTTGATGTACCCATTAATGCCGACCATATTTTAACGTCTTTTGGTATGGACGCGGTGGAATGGAGTGGACCAGAGAGGAGTCTAGTGGAGTAAGTGGAGTGAAACGGAGCGGAGTGGATGCTTGTGTGAGTGAAGGTGGGCTAGTGAGAGAAGATACTTGAATGAGTGAGTGAGGGTGTGTGAGTGGAGCGTCTTATTGCAGGCAAGTAAGTGAGTGAGGGGCTGGTGAGCATCTAGCAGGTACACAAGCTTAGACATCAACCAACAGGCTACCACCTTTCGTCACACAAACTTTGTAACAACACCATTGAGAGGTGTGATGATTCAGAAAGACATATGATACAGGCCACAACAGATAAAGGGATGAAAAATTCATATGAAACCAAAATTAGTAATGCCTGGACGACAACCTTTTTTTGTAATCTTTATGGAGCACATGGAAAAAGGAACATTATTACACAAAAACAACATCTGCTAGACTTCAGAAGAAGCAATCTAGCTTAAGTAACCAATCTTATTCTGAAATGAAGAGACTATGATTACTTATGATCGTAAAGTAAGTAGGTACTTCTATTCATGAATTAATCTACAGCTATTAGTATTAATGTGGGACATTCCACAGGCAGATCGCAATACCAGCACACTAGAATGTGGATTTCTTTGAAAGAGTAACTTTCTCCAATGAGGAGAGACATTTCCTGGTGGCAATTCCAATTACCTGTATACACCCACTTGGGCCAACTATGCAGCTGTTACAAGCAGTAAGCCAGCAAAAATATTTGAAAAATGCTATCAGTATAATCAACTTCCTCATGTTAATTATCTTAAAAACATTTCTCCATGTTTTCTAGAATGTGAGATTATGATCTGTCATTACAAGCTATGCTACTCAAGGTTAAACAAATTCTGAGTAAGTGTGTCATTTGTGTTTAAATACACATTGGTTAGTATTCCAGTTATATAATGGCTAATAAGATTCATTTCAGAAGAGTTGCTATGGTGATATGGGTCTTATTTCCCCCATGAGCCAGGATTAGAGTGCTGATAGATCAAGGAACACAACCAGGGCCAATCTGTGGTTCAAACCCTAAAGCAGTGGATCCTGGCACAGTCAGGGGACACAACTCCATACCTTGAATAGTGGCAACTGTGCACAAAAAATGCCATTTTCTGAAATCTAAATACCTAGTTAAGCATTCTGCATTCTAGTTTAACATATACTCATGACAACGAATAAGGGAACACACAACAGTACAAGTGTACATTTATTCTTTTCCAGGTTTCTTCACAAGGTATGTATTGCACTGTGAGTGAAATTCAGGAAATAAATAAAGGAACTGATACTTTCATACGTTCCCTTATTCGTTTCTATGAGTATATAATAACGAGTTAGTGAGAGAGTGGGCATTAAGCCTAAATCGTGTAAAGGTGTAACATGGTTACTATTGATAATATTGAAAGTGAGTGAGTGAGTGAGTGAGTGAGTTTGGTTTTACGCCGCTTTTAGCAATATTCCAGCAATATCACGGCGGGGTACACCAGAAATGAGCTTCACACATTGTACCCATGTGGGGATTCGAACCCGGGTCTTCGGCGTGACGGGCGAACGCTTTAACCACTAGGCTACCCCACCGCCCCATTAAGATATGAGTTAACATTACTTATTACTTATACCTATTATGTAATCCACACGACTGAGCTGAGTGAGTGAACACTGCTTTTTGTCAATTCAGCAACTTTCCAAATAATCATGACAGCTGTGCAACGTGATTTAAGATCACGTCACATCTAAAATATTATATATACTGTTACACTGCTGCACCATGAATTGTCTTTTTGAAACAATAATGAATTTCTCCATATTTTTATTGCCCTTTATTCATACATGATATATGATGCATGAAATATGATAGATAATTTATATGAAAAAACATAAGCAAAAAATCTGTGTGTAATTTCAAACAGTGTGATATTGATAGAAAAGATAGTGCGTATCTGACTTATCTGCAATGCTGATAGTATTGTGCAGGCCACTAAATAAGCATCTCAATCCAAGCTGTTTCACAGATAAGTGTTACTACTACATTAATACTAAGTGATGGGATAGGGTGTCCACTGTTGTCAGCCATATTACAACCTGGCAGCAGCCTGTTGAGTTTGAGCCCAGATCAGACATAACAGCATGAATACATGCAAGATCGTACACTAATCCATATTATTAGTTAGGCTGGCAGTTGCCATCCATGAGTCATCAGCATCAAAATACTATCAAAAGTATTCACTGGCAGCCATTGTGGTAGTCTGTCTCACAGTCCCTGAACCGCATTATTTTCCCTACTGCCTAGCTTTCCGTGCAATGCTAAAGCCCTAAATGAAGCAAGTCTAGATTCCCTCATGTTGAATTTCTCATCTTACTGGGGTTCCTTTTAAATTTAAATGGGTTTATTTGTTACTATCAAAATTATATATATATATTCAGAGACAAAGCGTTAGTCTACCATTGTGGCTACATTCATTAAGATATTTCTCGCTAGGGAGAGGGCATCATTTCACAAAACGATCATAGCACTAAGGTGATCGTGCTTTGAGGACTCTCATACTGTAACATAGATGGAATTTACGATTTATTGTCGTGATCTTAGCTATGAGTGCTTTGAGGAATGGGGCCCAGGTCTCCAACAAGACTCCTACAACATTTTGATCCTCAGAAATGGAATTATAACAATTAGATGTGTTTGTGATCTTAACATCAATAACGTGGTCTTTAAAGTTTCTTGTCTTCATGATCTTCTAACTTCAAAATGCAAATCAAAACTCCATAAGTAAATTGATGACACACCAAAATCTGAAAAGTTTCCAAATAATGAACTGTCCAACATAATTGCAAGCCTCTCCATCAACTCCGTCTGTTTAGTGTTTAATCAAATGTAATGCAGACACACATACCCCACTAATCAAAAAGCATGTTTTCAAATTAATCAGAACGGCTTCTCTGGGATACGCTGCTGCAGATCCAATACACACAGGAAGCAGCCATGTTGAGGCCATCACACAACACACTTTGATGATGGGTTCCCTGCTGTGATGTAGATACAAGTTCCCTTGGTTACAGCCATAGCTGCCATATAAAAGGGTGTACTCTGCACCGGCTTAGAAAAAATGCTGCATTGCAGGTTTGGTGGAATCTGTGATGAGAAGGTTATCTAACTGGAAGCTTGGTTCAATGTCTCCACGATGATTACAGAGACTACACACACAACCTTTGGAGGGTTTATTGTTCCCCATCTTGGTATCCGTATTACTTGTTCATCAGTCTTCTCACACATCATCTAAATGCCACTCGGGGCAGGGATGAAGGAGGAGGAGGAGGTACCGAGTTTCAAACTCCCCATGTAAGCTCTGGTGGAGAAAGATTTGCAGATAACCTTCATTCAGTGAATGTTGTCTTACACCACAGTTTGTTTGAAGCAATATCATGGCAACTTGTAAATAACTGATTCTAGCCCAGGTTGAGAGCAAGAACAATGATCTGGGTCACCAAGGTATGATGGCATCCTGGCTAGCTTTCTCGAAACATTTGTAGCCCTACAGACTTCTTAAGCCCATTCTTAATACATTGGCTACGATCAAAATTAAGAATTCTTAGGGCTACGAATGTTTCGAGAATAAGGGCCCAGGTCACATATTGTCACCATGTCACCCTCCATTCTAAGTATAACAGGCATGAGACAGTGGGAACCAAGACTACATCAGAAAAACACAGTGAGACACATGTACAGTAAATAACCATAGATAAGCCGATCTCATACGTAAGCTAACCCCCGTTCTAATTTTGTTGTTTTTCAAAAAGCTTTTGAAAATCCTGATTTTGTATCCTGACATAAACCATGAAGTGCGAAAACAAAAATATTGCCTCCCTACGCAAAATTACACACCATGTGAAGCTTCTTCTTTAAAGTGTCATTTAGAAAGCTGGTATGCAATAAAGAAGTTGTTAATCCATAAAATTTGTTCCTTTTCACCATGTAGGTCACCAAAGCATCAGTATCAGTTTGCAGGCAAACAGTCAGGGTTTCGTGACTGTGATACAACAGGAAGTCAAGTCATCTAAATGGTAAGCCACCACTGAGATAGCTGGGCATCCGTAAGTGGAGAATGGTGTATCCTCTACAATGACTGTTTGATGAGCACATTGTGAGTCAGACTCCAACCACAGCTGGTGGAAGTGTCCATCTTCAGGACTGCCACTACCACCAACCTGTGACAGAGCCACTGTAGCAGAAGACACCATGAACATTCACAAAGAATTGGGCAACCTCTGTGGTGCAGTGGTTAGAGTGCCCGCCTGGAGAGTGGAAGGTCACGGATTCAGTCCCTGGCTGCGTCATACCAAAAGACGTTAAAATATGGTACTTGTTGGTCCCTGCCTGGCGTTCGGCATTAATGGGTACAACAAGGACTGGTCAGCTGGAAGTCAGTAAAATGTGTCTGAGTGGGGTATTCATGTTTAACTGCAGCATGGTATCTCAGTGAGCTAGCACTATAAAACCAGCTTAAGTCTGGGCTAGTTTAAGCAGCCACACACACACACACGCACGTCGTCATATGAGCCAAATATTATTAAGTTGCGACATTAAACCCCACTTCACCTCACCTCACAAAGAATGGACAGTTACACTAGGCCTTGAGCCTCCAAAACATAACCTGGCCATTTTGAAACTCGGCACAAAGACTGAACTCAAGAACAACTTTTAAATGCCTTTATCTTGACACATGGTTCCTGTTTGTTCTTCATCAAAGGAAAGTCAAATCACTCTCCAGCTGTGCCATCCACTCCTGGGTTGTATTCACACACTTCATCAAGAAAGGGACATGCAAGGTTAACGTTTTGCAAATCTTATTCCGGAATTACTCAACTCTGATAAACAAACTTTCAAATAGTGTAAACTTCATATTTCCTGAAGCACTCCAAAAGCCCAGTTGATTTCAATTTTCAAGTACATGGACCCAGTTTAAAAGCTATATTTTGTAATTTGACTGTCATTGACATAAATCTTAAAATTATCAAATATTGTTGGGGTTTTTTTTCAGAAAGATCAAGACTTCATAATAAGTGATAATGAAAGAATTCACCTATCAATACTCTACCAATGACTACACCTAATCAACATGGCAGTTAGAACTATCATTAAGGGTCAAACAAAATAATACAGATCTATTTATTTCTCACCATACATACTTGTTCCAATTGCTATGAAAATCTACATAATTTTGCTAGCACCAGCAACATCATGCTGTCTTTATATATGCATGTAGAGAATACAAACATCTATCCCATAGTTAAAGAATTACTAATTCCTCCGTTGCAATAAAGCACAGGCTGACAATATCATCAACGGTTTATTTGTCTATGCAAACATAAGCATCATTACTTGCAAATGTTAACAACCGAAGCAGAAAATGAAATCTCTGCAGTATTACCCACCTAGCCAGAGATTAGTGCAGCATCGTGACACCAGGGAAACTACCTCGTGTACACATCAGACATAGCTTGTGTTGGTTGCTGATAAAGATGGCAGCTGTATGAATCTCCTGGGCAATATTCATAATCTGTGTATGCATGCATGCTTCCTGCATCCTGATTAACTTTTGAACTTTTAGCTAAACTTTTGATTCAGCTTATTGTAAATCAGTTTGTTAAAACCAAAACTGAAATTACTCCATTTGTTAAAATCAAAACTGAAATGACATGACATTACATTCAGTTCGAACAAATTTCATAACATCACCAAGTTTATTTCCGCTTGGTGCATGGAGGGTGATTGTAATTATGTTTGTGAGGCATGCTTGAGCGAGTGAGTTTAGTTTTACGCCGCTTTTAGCAATATTCCAGCAATATCATGGCAGGGGACAGCAGAAATGGGCTTCAAATATTGTACCCATGTGGGGAATCAAACCATGGGATTCGGCATGATGATCGAACACTTTAACCACTAGGCTACCCCACCACCCCTGCACGCTTGAGTATGTTAAGACCTGACGCACGCTGATGTCCCTCTGATCAATTTTCAAAGTTTCGTGGCCATGACTGGAAATACATGTAAGCCTACTGGTAGTTATAAAGGCCATTAGATTATATCAGTACTGGACATGATGAGCTACAATTTCAGAACTTAGACAGGTATCCATTAAACTAATTTCAGTCACAGTACAAAGAAGACCTTGGGAAAAAATATTCTACACTTCTACCGGTACATCAAAGGTTTGGCAGGGTTGCTGTGGAAATCCAACAAAAATCAACAAGAATAACCAGGGGCAATCTGTGATTCAAACTGAATATCATCGGTTTCTGGTACACCTAAGGGAAGCAACTCTGCACAGGGATGTATAGCATGTTAGACCATTTCTGCCCCTTTCTTAAACTGAAACTTCTACACTTGCCACATAATCACTAAAAAGTAAGTAATTTGAATTGCTCTTCATTCTGTTCAAACTTTGCTATTATCATTACTCAGATTTCATATACTGTCTGTCTGTATGCACTAGCTTAAAAAACATGAAGCCATCAAATATGTATTTGAGAAACCTTGAGAAGCTCATTTTTCTAGTTAACAGATCAAAACATGTTTATGACCACAACACAAACCAATGGCTTATCAACATTCACGTGCTTCAGTTGGAGCTGGATCTTTTTTGTCAACATAATGATGCATTTTAAACAACAGAGGGACAGCCCGCGAAACGCCAGTAATACACCCCTTCATCTCCATGATTAAACGACTGTTGTGAAATGCTCTGAATGATTGTGTACACCAGACAGTGATTGCTTGCTGCCAAGACAGAGAGCCTCCACAGAGCTGACAGACAGCATGTTGTTTCTGTAGAATAATCACTATTGTTCAAGAACAAGTTGCTTGTGTATAAATAACGTTTATGCATGGAAGGATATCATGGAACTTCAGACTCAATTCCATAATTCAGCCACAAACACTTCTAGAAATATTAACCCTCAATATGCTCAACATGTTGTTTAATGCTGTACGAACAATATTCCAGCCTGTCTGTTTATAATGGAGTCTGCACCAGAAAATCAAGCAACAGGCCCCATAAACAGGTACTTTTGGTGGCAAACAATGTTTCATAACTTTTCAAATGGTCTCATGGTTGTCAGTTGACAGTAAGGTACCTATAATCCTTGCAGGAATAACAAATGTCTGACCTAACCATCCCCAAATTAGCCATCTATTACATCAGCTGTGACAGCCAAGTATGCTTGTTCACTTGGTCTGGTCTAGTTTGGTGGTCGAACAATTTGGAACCAGAATTGGTTCTTGAATGTATGCTTGTCACCGGAAATCTGGTACCAGAAATAAGCTGGGCCCCATCTCGCATATCACAAGTTGGAGTGTGCAAAGGGAGCCGGGAACCAGCTTAGCACTGGAAGCAGCGCCTCACAGGACTTACAGGCCAGACATCATGTGCACTGATCAACATGATTGGGAAATGCTGCACCAACCAATTCAGTCAACTTGACCACCAGATCCCATTCATCGCCTCTTGCCACAAACCAGATTTTAACCCGATGATTCACAAGGCCTTACAACTGTTACTTCCTACAATATGTATACATACTGTATTTCTGAAGAAATATACTAACACAGTATATTTTAGAACGGTATAAACAATTAAAGCTCCGGATTTTGGTGACAGGTATCCAATATTAGCGGGGTCCTATTCTAGATATAATATTATATTTATAAATTTAGATGCACATTGCTTAGATACATATTGCTTAGAAAAAATGCAGTTAATTTGTTTTATATTGATCATGTAAGTAATAATCAGATAATACTAATACAGTATAGTTGAGAAAGGTATACACAATTCATATGCTCAAGATATTGGTCTCAGGTACCAAGTATTACTACTTTCAGATTTATATATGACCATATTGCATGGAAATAATGGAATGTTTTTGTTGTTTATTTATAAATGTAACAATGATCTGAGACAGGCTGCAAGCTGGCAACTTAATACTGATACATTATGTACTGTCGCCAACAATCACTGCATATTAACAGCAGAAAATGATACCAGCTTTCAAACTAATGCAGTATTCACCCTATAGATCATATCACCCGTGAAGATCCGGGTTAAAATTGGTCTTCAGTAACCCATGCTTGTCGTAAGAGGCGACTAACGGGATCGGGTGGTCAGGCTCTGCTGACTTGGTTGACATGTCATTGTATCCCAATTGCATAGATTGATGCTCATGCTGTTGATCACTGGATTGTCTGCTTCAGACTTGATTATCTACAGACGGCCACCATAAAGCTGGAATATTGCTGAGTGCGGCGTAAAACTCAACTCACTACAGATCCTATCTAATGGAACACCACTGTTTTCAAATTTACACTGATACATGTAAAAATCTTGACTCGCCTACTAAACAACAACTGTTTGATACTATCGAGTTGTGTTTTAAGCCACGCTTACCAATATTCCAGCAATGGGAGTACATAACAAATGGACTCCATACACTGTACCCATGTGGGGGACCCAGCATGATGAATTCAAACTGCCCCATGTTTGATGCTAGCTGATTCCAACATAAATTCATTAAGATTATACAAGATATTGTTTTTGAAAAGATATGGCAGCAGATCAGCCTTGAATGGAACACATTAAATTCATATTAGTGAAAGTGGTTGTCAAGGTGTTCTCAGACAATATCTAAGACATAAGTACTGCTGGATCAATCAATCTTATTCAGTACTAAAAAAGGCCACAGGCCTGTAGTAAATTTAAAGTTTACTTGAGTAGCTAGAAGTCATTTACAAATCCTTTTCTATAACAATCCTTTTCTTTAACCTCATAGCGAAACAGATGTACTCTGCCAGATTCTGCAATGATAATGTGGTAGCATCTGTTAACAGTGAAATTAATTTCTTACACTTGGATGCTTATACATTGTATTATAGCTAAAATACATGGAATTATCATGAAACGACCCTCCCATTATCAGAAATTTGCGGGCCGCTGCAAATGATATTGGACCGCTCAACCTTAACGACGGGCCACTATCAGTTCTGTTGTCAAGTGACGTCATAGTGGGTGCGTGGGCTTACGGTTCATTCGACATTAATTGGCTTTCGACTGGCAGATATTCTGGGTCAAACAAGTCAAAGCAACCCGCATTCCCGCTTTAAATTGCGGTAATATTGGCTTTTTTGTAGGTGCTAACCTTAACAATTGCACTATTAAGGCTGCTGATGGACCAAAACCGAACACTGACATAGTTTGACATGTTGCAGGCTATGTCGAAGGCCAAGGTGGAATATCGTCACTTTCTGTTGTGACGTCACTTGAATTGTTCGATGACGTAATTGCATTTGGGCAGTCAACCCCATCAGAAGTTGATTTGGGTAAACTTACAGTCAAATTCCTTCATTGTTTCCTTTTTCCTTTCTACACAAATTCCATGTATTTTAGCAATAATAACGGTAATGCTATTTTTGAGGGCATTATCATTTGCAGAAGCCCTCGGTCTTTTTCAACTGCCCTCCTTCGTCGGGCAGTTAATGGAAGACCTCGGGCTTCTGCAAATGATAATGCCCTCAAAAATAGCATTACCCTTATAATAGTATGCTGGATCATATCTAAGTTAAACGTACATGTACTAGCTATTCAGGTTATATGCTGCTATCTAATTAACAACCATCCCACTATTCCTCATCATGTACTTATTTCAATAGGGGGTTATCATATTTATACCCCATGTGATTATTCATCATATCACATGAACACCAGAGACCTTGACCTTGGAGTTACTCAGTGTAAGCAAACATATGACTCTTGATAGAGCACGACTCAGCATATTATCAGACTCTCCCACGCACTACCTGTCTGATCAATGTAACTGGAGGTATTAGATAAGAATAATCATAATCGTTATCAAAAATGTCTTAACCCAGATCTTATCACACTCTGATATTTTATTATCATGATTCATATGAAGGCAAATATCTTACTTCAAAACAATTATTTCACTCTGCAGTATATTATTTATTATTTCCCTTAATTGTTTTAGAATGTCATCTGAAAATAATACATCCAAACTAATTATATATTTTTTCCATATAGTTCTCTCCTTAAAATAGAAGTTCTTAATGTCAGTTGGTATTTATGTCTGTCTTGGCATTTCAGTAGCAGCAAGAATATCCCTGGAAGTGATTAACTTATGCGCAGTCCGTGGCTGTTGTCCATACAGAGATCTTAGCTAGAGATTGCTGTATATCTGTGTTGGAGAATGTTAGTTACGAGATTCAATTCAGTAAGATTGATGGCACATATACCCCTGTTTTTCTGTCATGGATTCAATCTATTCGTGCGTGGACAGATCACTGAGCTGAATGATATTTACCGATATACAGAGTCCTGACATTACCACAATTCTGCCTCCCAAATCTTCAACAAGCCAAAACTTATGTTGGTACAACATTGCTTCCAAGTTGGTGAACCTTAGTGATGAAATACTGTTTTGATGTCTTGTGTCAACTCTGAGTAAGTGAGTGAGTGAGCGAGTGTTCTGAAACCTTCAGGGGCTTGGAGCACACCAACCATTCCGTGAGCATCAACAGACATCATCAACCCAAGGGCACTCTAAGTCAGCTAATATAAAGTCACAGTTGGTATTCAAAGTGAACACCAGACATACAAACACATTCAGCAGCTATTGAGGCCATGTGAGCCACAAGTAGCATGTAATACTGCATACTGGAATCATCCTGCTCCTGCTGGATTAGGTCATTGACCCCTGATCCAATTTATCCACTTCTAATATATGTTGGGGACATGTTTTACACAGCTACCCATGGAAGCCCTTCACAACAAGCATGCTACTAGGTACAGGAATGATTTTGTTCTCTGGTACATACCTGGCGATGAGGTCATCGGGTGGTAATGAGTCCTGAAAGAACTCAAACTGGTAGAGATAAAGGAGAAGGATGTGAAGTCCAGTGTACAAGGAGGAAGACGCGGAACCCTGCAAACTTGCGTCCCAGCTTGCGGTAACACGCCCACACAGTCCCCACAACCAGGAAGGTCAAAAAGTAGACAGCGTTCAAAACAGACGGCAAGATAATCCCGCTGGCACCGATTAACAAACTGAGCAAGAACTCTCCGAAGAAGGCGATGACAAAGTTCACTCTGCGTCTGCGTGTCCCGAACCACTTGAGTTGTGGGAAGGTCCAGTTGCTGAGCTGCCTCTTTCTTGAGAATAACATGACAGATGATGAAGACGAGTAGTGCGACGATGAACACAGCAGCGTCTGGAACCACCAGCCGAACAACATCAGCAACAGGTACATCATCCAATCTGGAAACCATGAAACCGCAGTTATCATAAATGCAGTCAGAGAGCATGTGACACAGCATGAATCATCAAAACTGTCCATATACCTTAAAGACGAAAACCCTGTACACAAAAACATCAGCTTACGTGTGATATGTACAATGGTTCATCCAACACTAAGCAACACCTCTATAGTTATCATATAAAGCTTACAATTTTGAGGAAATACTTTTGAATTTAACAGTTGATAAGAATAATGACAACTTTGTGTCTGGATGTTTGTTTGTTGTTTAAGGCTACATTCAGCAATATTTCGGCTGCATGACGACGGTCTGTAAATAAACGTGTCTGGGCCAGACAATCCAGTGACTAACATCATGAGCATCTATAAGAGCACTTGGATACAATGGCATGTGTCAACCAAATCAGTCAGCCTGACCACCCAATGAGATTAAGTCACAAGTGTTATTTAAGACCAATCATAACCTTTGTGTCTTTGTGTCCTTACATATCTAATGATTAAGTACTGAGTATGTATATTCCATGAAATGTATCCTGCCAGTGGGTACAGCATCACACCGATATCGCAAACTGGTAAAATCACCTGTGCTACAATCATACAGCAGAGGGTATATCCTACCATTATCTGCCAATGGGGAATCAACTGTTTTATGGCACATCACTGCCAAACAATCGGATGAAAGCGTTTCATGACACAAACATGATTCCATGGCAGTTTCCCCCTCACGGAATACTATGTTCCGAGTCACTGCATGAGAAGTTACAGGACATCATCAGTAAAGTGCTACGTAATACCACCAGAAACATAACAGCATTAACAAATCTTTAAAGCTGTGATGCTTGTAGTGTCTATTGATTTCATCAGAGCTTAAGCTAATGTTTTACTATTTCATTGTAGATTATTCACCATGTTAACATTACAAACCTTTCAACTGCTATGAGTCTGGCAAGCTTCTCATTCATAGAGCCTGGGGAGAGAGCAAACAAATGGATTTTTAATAAAATACGCCATTGCCTGACAAAAAATGTGTCTTCATGACCTTGCCACAGACATACCTAGCAAGAGACATATATACAGATATATGTACAGCTGAACCATGATAATTTAGACTGTCAGAAGTGAAAACATTAAGATGTACAAATTTCTTGATTAGGCCAGACCAATTTTATTTCTTGTTTTACAGATTCGCCGGTCGTATTTTTTTCAAGAACAAGAAAAATAAAATAATAATTTTCCCTGCTCAAAAAATGAAATTCTAATGTTTTTATTGGCCAAAAATGTAAACTTACACAAAATTTGTATTTAGATTGTTTTTTTGCCCCATATACATGCCATAAATTGCCAAAAGTAAAACACTTTTAGCATTTAAAAGGAATATTACTTTGACTGGTGATTTTCCCCCACCCCCCTCCTGCCTTTAGGTTTTCTGAGGACAAAAATCTGTAAAACAAGAAATAAAATTGGTCTGGCCTTATAGGATTCTGGTGTACTCTGTTCACGTACAAACATCTAAAACAATATCCAAATCCAAAGTAAGTGTTTCAGATAAAATGATAAAATCTACACTTTCTTCAATAAATTGACCAGAAGCAATTCTTTTGGCACTTTTCAAAACATCTTAATTTGAGTCACTAAGAATCAAAGGTACAAAGTTATCATATGCATATTAACATCCCTGATAGAACTCTCATGAATATAATGTTTTCAGACTAACAGCATTTCACTACAAAAGCTATCAATGAAACAATTTAAAATGAATGTTTCACTACTGAAAATATTTGTTTTCAAATTACAATAAAGATGAAAGACATTCACAGAATTAATCCCAGGCTTAAAGGAACGAATAATGGATCAATTCCTTTGCTGCTACACAGTGAAAGAACCAATTATTTTAATCAATCATTGTGGACTTCTTGTTCACCCCTCAATGACTCACATATAACACACATAAAGAGAGAATCATGAAGTATAGGCACATATGTTGATTACTACAAACCATGCTTTTTATTGCAAGGTTTTCAAAACAAGGCCACAAAGAAGAAATCATTTTGTGAATCACTTGAAAAGATATAACAGTTCAACTTGAGGAATAAACACACCAGAATCAATTAACTTAAACAAAACTGACTTCATTATCAAGGCTGCTTCTTGAGTGAGTGAGTGAGTGAGTTAGTTTTGATCTACGACACACTCAGCAATATTTCAGCTTTATGGCAGCGGTCTGTAAATAATTGACTCTGGACCAGACAATCTAGTAATCAACAGCATGAGCATCGATGTACGCAACTGGGATACGATGACGTGTTGTCAACCAAGTCAGCGAGCCTGACCACCCGATCCCAGCTCTTCTTAAAGCTTTATCAAATAGTTCAGTTAAAGGTCACATGCAACGTAAAACACAACTTTGCAGATTCTGATACCTTTCGGTATGGACTTACCGAAACAAATCGTCAAAAATGCAAATTCAACTTATAAAGTTGAAAAATAACGCGATGAAAAAAAACGCGCGAAATCGGAGTTCAAACGTTTCACTAATTTTCCCCAGACTTTTCTGGGGAAAACGGGTTTCAACAGCTGGGCTGCGCTCATAGTACGTCGCGCAGTGAAATAGGTTCGCAACTGGGAAGCGGGTTGTCCGGTGAATACTCGATTGAAGGCTTTGGTGTAAGCTATTTTTCTAATGTTTTGTTGATATCTCACGAGGCGTGAGCTTTTTATATGTTATGACAGTAAATAAACTGTTTATATAATTTCACCACACGTTCTTCTTACCGAGTCACTTTCTCAGTTTGATACTTAAAAGCAATGTCATTATTTAGCGTTGACAGAATTTCTAACTGTGATATAGATATGTCGTTGTCACAGACAAAACTCAATGTCTTGTTTTATTGACATCTGTGTGTCTGCCTGCCTGTCTGCTAATGACAATATTCAATACACAGCTGCTATCACTGACCACATGCAATTTGAACTTAACACCAATCAGGCTATACACCATAAAGATAATGCATTGATTTATGGCCCGAGTTCGGTCTCTGTCACATTATGTAATTACACAGACAGGCAGGTGTGATACTTAAACACATGACATGTTATGATGTCTGTTGATTGCAAAATGTTATACACAAAAAATGAGCATGTATTTACAAAACCCAACATCTCTACATATACACACACAATAAGCCGTGAGGGCATCTGCAAATGAACCAGCCGTTACACTTGAGTGCACACCCACCCGCTCTGACTGGGTTCGGTATCCCGGCTGCTTCGTTTCTTGGGAAGTAAACCGAAGTACACAATATTGCACTTTTGATTTGCGATTATACGCTTATAATTTTGTTTATATGTTTTTTCATAACCAGCAATGTATATTATATGTCACGAATAAGTGATAATTGTGTTTTAATTATGTTTGATTTTTTGGTTGCATGTGACCTTTAAACATATATACATATGATCTAACTTTTCAAATTTCATCAAATTGAATCAGAATATGATGTGGAAGGCATGAAAATAGAAATAATAGCAATAGTACTCTCTTATATCTTTTTGTTGCTGCTAGTTTTAAAAACAAACTTCACTTGAATATATACTACTCAAAACAAGATGAAACACCAACACAGTTAGAACTCTGTGAGGTCCTATACCTACCAGCTTGGACAGCTTAACCACAATCATAAAACAATATTGAGTCTTCTTCTTTCTTTGTTTTTTGATAGTAGGATATATCTAGGGGTTCTCCCTGTCATTTATTAGACAAAAATATAAAACATTGTGTGATTTGGCATTGTAATGATAGGTTGAGAAATATAACCAGTGTCTTCAGTGATATTACACCACAGTTTGTGTGATCAAACTGACACTGAAGCCGATTCCATCAACCACATAGAAGCGAAATGAATATTATTTCCATCATTTGCAAATAGACTTACAGTTTGGAAACATGGAACCATAGGGCTCTGCATCTGTTGCTATGGCAACCAACACAATATGGAAGATACATTGTGTAAGAACGGCAATAACTCCAAGGGCGATGAGAACTTTCAGGTAGTTTCCTGTAGCACCTGAAACACATCAAAGGAACACATCCATTAACCATGCATCAATATCGTTAAATAGGACATGAAGGTCATTCAGGAGTAAACTGCAGTCAAATTTAATTAGATATGGCATTTCTTTACTATGGTTCTCTCTTCAATTATTAACTCAAAAATAAGATTCAATGCATAGATAAATATCGGAATGATTAACTGAAGTCTTTCCATTGTTTCTCAATATTCCTTCCTAATCTCAGGTTTGACTGACCATTATATACAGAGCATCAATAGCAGTGTATAAAATAGTTTTCAAATGTGGCCTGTCCAAGGACTGACTGTCCAAAAAACGGACCAGTCCGGAACAAGTACAGCCAGTCCCCAAAACTAAAACTCTTCATTGAAACCAAGTGAAGTTTATTGTTTCAAATATTACCCCTGACCAAAGGACGGCCTTACTTATTTAATAGACTGTCCTTCACAAAATAGACCGTCTAGGACGGTGGGACGGGCTATATTTTATACACTGTCAATAGCAGGATTGTGTCCCATGGCTACACCAGGATTTGCTGATCGTGGGGTTTGCCATAAATATGACCCTCTGTTAGCACCATATCTTTGTTTGTGGGTTCCACCAAAGTGTCACAGGTGTACATAACTTACTCGTCAACTCATTCCATGATCATGCTAAAGAACATTAGGTCAAAAATCTTCTCACAATGTAAAGTCTACTTATCCACGATTCAAATGACAGGCCTCATGGTCATCAGATTTTCATTACATTTCATTATATTCCTAGACAACGGTATTACACCAAAGCACATCATTACGCTCTTTAGCTGACTCATTTTGTTTCTTTGAATTCTTCCCAATTTAGATATTTAATTAAATTTCACGAATGAGACCTGCTTGGATATGAAAATAGCACAGCCTGAAACAGATTAGCTTCAAAAGTGCTGAATCCTTCACAGGTCTCTGTTTACATTTTATTTCATTGATTTGAAGCAATAAGACACACAACTGATGCAAATTGTTCTTTGACGATGGAAGACCAGAAAAATAGAATGGAGACTGAGCAAATGGGCTGTCTGTGCCAGTCAATATCTCAACCCTAAGTCTGTCTATGACATTGTATAATGGCATCAAGAGCAGACGGCATGTCCAGGATCAGTCATCAGGAATAGTAATGGACTTCTCCTTCAGCTTTAAAAACTGTCTCCATGATAATGTTCTATTATTTTTTGTTTGGTACACAGATCTTTCCTTCTGCTTAGAATCCAAGAATCACAAAAGTGGCCCTTACATGTACAAAGACTGTTCTGGATTTTACTATCAGTCATGATATCATCAATTCAAAAACACAATAAAGTCATCAAAACAGAAAATTAGATAAAACAACTGGTCTGTGATAATAATTATGTAAGATTTTGGTTGCCTTTGCATTCAAGATATTCAATCCTAAATAGATCTTGACAAATAAAGACTCTAAATTTGAACCCAACGCAATTGATGATACAAACATATCTGTGAGTGAGTGAGTGATGCAGGATTTCACGCGATGCACATTTGTGCATCCAATATGCACAAAGGTAGAGAATGGACATAGGAAACAAAAATACTGCATCGTAAGAGACACACAAAAATGCTGAGAGCCTACCTACATTGCATCAATAGTAGTTATGGTGCCTGTTATTTCACCCATCAATCATGACCATTGTCCAAACAATCACTGATTCATTCCACTCTCTGCAATAATTCTCTAAACATACAGTACACTGCACCATCCCAATACTTTTAAGGACCCTTATATTACCAACAAGGGCCTGTAAAATTTATTCATGGGGGTTCCGTGGAATTTCGACTCTTTGTAAGTCAAGGTAAACCCTGCTTATGTACAACACAAAGGACCATGAATAAGGTACACATAGGTTAGGAAACAGCTGGATACGTGTTATCCTGGACATATCAGCACAATGTACAGAAACCTGAATCACTCCAACATATTCTTGGCTTAGTTTTTTACCACAGAGTTTAAGGGTAATTTTGCAAAACTCATGCCAGACTAAATGAATCTGTCCTTCACCGCTATGATGATATGATGATTAACTTATTATCTTCAGCTGTTGAAGAGTTCCATCTTACAAATCACTTCACTTTTACAGATACTGTAAGTGGAATGTTTTGCAATGTTACAACAATGTTGGAAAGTGCGGTTAGGTCAAGGTCAGAGAACAGAGTAAAAACAGCAGGAAGTCATCCAGCACAACGTAAAGTAGCGATACGATGATGACCCAGAAGGAAATAGCCCCTCCCTAGCTCATTCCTACCTTACATCTACACTACAAGTATTTCCAGTGTGTTACAGACAATTGATGATCTACTTAGGGCTATACACATGAGTACCAACATTAACATTTGACATCCGTTGCTGGAAAAATAACTCTCAAGAGCAAATGTTGTATTTTCCTATCAACCAACTTGATATGAATATTCTTTTAACTTGTACTGAAAAAAACCTTCAAACAGAAAATATAATGACTTGTGTCTATTTTGCAGGCAACATCATTTGTTTTATTAAGGTCACAGAGATGTTCTTGTAAGGTCAAAATCATTTAACAGAAAGAAATAATGTCTCAAAAACATTAATAGTTTCAAGGATTCTTCAGCAACAACAACAAGAAGTTAACTGAATGCAGGTCTATACAACCATTATTACCATCACTGCAATTATTTCATCCCTACAATATACATCCAGTCTTCAGCTGAATCCTCGCGAGACATGCCTCGAAGATAAAACTGATGGTTATCTAAGTAGATCTGTTCTGTTAATTAGTGCCATAATGAAGCAGCTACTTCCGTTGATTACAAGAGTCAGGGTGGAGATTATCACTCAAGTTCATTACCATTACATAATCATGAAGAGTCAGAACTCTTGAAGGTACAAGGTAATAACACTGAATAACCTTCTGTCTGTCAGGTAAATATTCAATATAGTCCAGTTTATGTAGGTACTGCTGTCTGTGAACGTGCACAAACACACAATGAAAGCGCATCACAGCGCAACATGCAACAGACAGTACTTAAATAATTCTTTTTGCTCAGGTTGTGCTAAACAATTGAATTACTTCTGGATGTCCTGAAGACAATGTGTTGTTTCTCACAGAACCCAGAAAATAAATTAAACAGAAGTCCAAGCCATGTCTAAAATGAATTGTCAGATCTAGATTGCCTCAGTCTGCATTACAGTATTGCTCTAGGCTCCATTTTTTAATTTCTTATTTTATATTGTACACATTTTATTTGTTTTTTATTTGTACACATATATTTTTAAATAAGCAGACTGTAATGAATATTACCCACTTTCGACAATATAACATTATTAACAGGAGTCCAATGTCCGATATTCATGTACGACTTAGCACGTACAAACAGAACTCTCGTGTGATCAAGGGACACCTGAAATATTCAACCATTGGTGAACTTTCATAAGGAAATCCAGGCTCTTATTTCATAATAACACATTTTGTAATCATCTAAATATTATGACTGATCAAAATTATTCAAGATTGTCTCATTCCCAAGGCTTTCAACTTAAGTAAACACAAACAAGTGATGTCGCTATACCCCTCATAAGGATTTATTACAGCATATTTATCAAACAAATCTCACCTTCCCACAAAATACCTATCATCTGAATTAAATGCACACATAGTTTATTTGCTCTATACAGATGGTTCCATCTCCTTGTACTTTCCAACAGCCATCTAAAGTGGCTCCCTCTTAACGTCTGCTTTCTCCATCCAATACACAGGCCTGGCAACCTGCCAACATGGGCTATTTAACAGCAGACCTTCACTTTTTATCACTGATTCTGCAACATCAATTAAGCTTTCTAAGCGGCTATACATGGTGACTCTTAGCTGAGTCAGCAGAGTCTCTGGACTCCCTAGGGGTCTATTAACCACTGACATGGAATCTCTATGATGATCCGAAGCAATCTCTATACCATAGCAGATGTCCCTGAGTGTTTATAATATTCATGAGGCTGTATCCCTGTTACATAGATATTACATTCAGGTAAGAAATGTACACAGAAATGTGCCTCCTGTACATACACATGTACAGAATGGATTCAGAAAATGAATATATTCATTTTTATATTCATTTTATTAATTTCTTTAGAAGATAAGTATTGTGTAAATTATCAGAGCTTACTGTACAAGTAAACTACACAAGTTTTACTATTCTACAGGACATGCAGATGTCCTGAAAGGACCCTTGAAATTAATAATTGAGTCTTTGTCTCAAAAGGTATCAGGGGCTGTGGGATAGCCTAGCGGTTAAAGCATTCGCTCGTCACGCCAAAGACCTGGGTTCGATTCCCTACATGGGTACACTGTGTGAAACCCATTTCTGGTGTCCCCCACTGTGATATTGTTGGAACAATGCTGAAAGTGGCGTAAAACTAAACTCACTCACTCACTCACTATGAGTTTTATAGGTCACTGTGAATCCAGCAGGGTTTACCAGATCCTCCTCCGAGCTCCAGTGTCCGCAGCAAGTCAGTAAAAGTTGTCAAAATGGAATTGATAATTTTCCAATTTGTGCTATTATAGTTATAATATATGATACAGAACTTCATGTGGACAACAGATTAGTTTTAAATCATTGCACTGAATGCAGTGTCAAACTTCAATGTTTAAATACTTGGGAATTTGAATAGAAAATCCCAGTCTAATAAGAAATAATTTCCCTATTTTTCTATAGCTGAGGCACACAGTTTGAAAACCTTCCTCCTTTCATACTGCAGGAGCCTTGAACTACCGGTAGTTATGAATCTCAAGACTACTAAATGACTACTTAGGACAAGTGCAAAACTCATTGTAGGCTGTCTTCATTGGGTACCTGGGTACCTTCATTGAGGATATCTTAAACTGTTCTCAGTGTTTCAATTTTGTCCAAATTGGAACTGAACACAACTGACAGAAACTGAATATTTACATTTTAGTATCCTATAGGCAGGACCATCTGCAAACCTGGAGGACAAGTTAAATCAGGTTTACGCTATTCCCTTGGACTAGTCTTGGGAAAAAGCTTCATTTCCAAGGCTGGTATTGTTTTAATGCATATATAATGATCCTATTACATTCAAGGGGGACCACCCCACTTAAATAACATCGTTGGATAATGGCCAGCATTTAAAGATAAACCAGCAGCAGAAAACATTGAAGTACTTATTTCAGGAACGTAATATTTGTTATGTTCCTTCGAAAACCTACTCTTTAATGCTCAACCACAGGAAGCATTCCTTAAATGCATAGCTGCATGATGTCATGCAATAATTTGTTGTTGTTTTTCGAGAATTCTTCCTGTCATTATCCCATCATGCTCCATGCCATACATTCTTGCTGCATTCCCCCGTGCATGTACATGGTGTAGGTAACATATGGTTTATGGAAGCAGACAGGCACTTGGACAACTGTCTGTCAAATCTCTCCAAATAAATAAAACAAGGTATGTATACAAGGCAAAATAATCTTCCATAATTTCCATGAGACTGCCAAAGGGAGGTTCACAATTTTTCTAAATATCAATATACCACTATTTAAATACATATCACAAAGCATTTGGAAATATTTGGATTTGGAAACATCTGGCATATTTTGAAAATCATGCATATTTTCATCTTTCTGGCAAAGTTTACCTAAGTGACTTGTGGCAATGAAATTCAGAAGTTTATTCCTGTGATAGGGTAAGGCAAAATTATTTGCAGCCAGCTTTTTGTTTATCATGTGTCTATTGAAACATACAAAATGTTAAAGCTGTACAAGGGGACTATAGTGGGTTCTCGTTTATTCAAGCTAAAAACAAATTACATCAGAATGAAGACATTCAATATATTTTGTTCTGTATCACAATACATGAATCATTAATGCAAGAACTTACAACATTAATGTCAGGAATATACCCATCTCCACAACCATAGCACAATGTCAGTGACATTCTTGTTAACTAAATGTCACTATTCTTACGATGTATTTCAGGTCAATGACGCCTTGAGATCAACCTACAAACTTATAGGAATAATAGATTGTGTCTAAAAACCTTGGAATTACAAGCGAAGACATCACACCAACAATTATGTGAATGAAACTGTCTGTGAAGTTACGAGTGAGTGAGTTAAGCTTTACGCCTCTTTTTGCAATGTTCCAGCAATATTGTGACGGGGAACACTAGAAATGGGTTTCAAACATTGTACCCATGTGGGGAATCAAACTGGTGAGATCGGCGTGACAAGCAAACGCTTGAACCACTCGGCTACTCCACCGCTGCTGTGTGAGGTTATGCACAATACATGACTCTTTCCTCATTCATTTATGGCAATGTATTGATATGAAATTCTGTTGCCAGAGTGAGTGAGTGAGTGAGTGAGTGAGTGAGCATGATCTTACACCGCTTTTAGCAATATTCCAGCAATACCAAAGTAGGGGACACCAGAAATGGGTTTTACACATTGTACCTATGTGGGGAATCGAACCCAGGTCTTCAGCGTGATGAGCAAATGCTTTAACCGCTAGGCTACCCCACCACACCTGTTGCTATTGTGAAAACACAGGCATGAACTATCCAGGGAGCAGGATTAAAAAAAAATAATCCTCATTGAGAATTACAAAATGACAAAATACTTTCACCAACATCTGTGTCCCTTAGGAAACATTATACCATGTATGTCTACCAGTAGACTCTTATACGGAACCTCACAAACAACCAATAATATATCAATTGTCTGATGATTCCCAAAAGATTTCTGAAATGTTGGAAGCCAGAGTCGACCCAAGCATCACTATGCATGAAAAAATGTAGAACCCTTAAACACCTATCTAAGCAAAATATGCAACATCTATTACTGAAATGTATCAAGTTATTGATTTGTTCAAACAACACAACATACAATGCTGAATACTCTGGATTTGCATGGCTATGGAAAACCAAGACTTAGATACTTCACAAGATTTCATAAATATGCTGCAGGAATATCTCAGGTTATTGTCAAAATGACCACAGGAGCCATGCTGCACTCTAATTATATATTTTTTGTGTAGCTCATGGTTATATCTTGACCACCAAACAAAGTAAAAAGTGTAATGTCAGTGGTTTTCACAGACAAAATAGGGCTCCTGTACAGTAATGAAATGGTGTTGTGTACTGTACTGTAGAATTTGACAATATTTTAGTATGGGACACATGTATTTCTTGCCTTCAATTTGGAAAAAATCAATATTTATGTTTTTCCCGGGAGGCTGAATTCAAGTTGGTCTGCATCCATTCCATTCAATTGTGAATACTGGATGCACTATTCTGTATCACGTAAAACAACAGCAATTAAAACAACATATGCACTACTAACTATTTAAGTACTTTTCAATCCCTGAAGAGACAGGGATTTCAAACAGCACACTAGTGCATATCTAAAGAGGGACGGTAAGAGTAGATCTCTTAACTTCAATTTCTATTCATGGGATTTCACATTAAAAACCAGAGACTCCTCATAATTCTTATCCACATTCTATATGATGACATTCATCGTAAAAAGTTCACCAACAATGAAACTGTCTGAAATTGTATCCAAACTGCAAAAATAAACACTCTGAAACTTAAACTTCAAGAGCATGTTTACAATTGCGACACAATACAAAAAACACAGGAAGGTGAAATGGAAGCTGTATGTAATCTGATGTGACACTTCTACAAAGTATGTATGAGTGATACACCCCACGTTTATTATACTGGCAATTGCGGGGGTCGATATACAACAATGTGCCAGTGCTATTTCACAGTCTAATGGCATTGATTGACCTAGTACTGACTAATTCATGCCACATACGATAAAACAGCCAGGCAGTGAATATAGGCTGTTATCAACATGGGGAGACGAAATGAGCCACAATGACCATTTTATCACACAGCACTTGATAGCCTACCAGTGTGTCATGACAGTGACTAAAACTGAGAGTAGGATTTAACATGACAGAGATGCTTCCAATTTAAGTGTATACCCAAGTTTTTATATGCAGGGGCAGTGGGGTAGCCTAGTGGTTAAAGTTTTTGCTCGTCACATCAAGACCCGGGTTCGATTCCCCACATGGGTACAATGTGTGAGGCCCATTTCTGGTGTCTCCCGCCGTGATATTGCTGGACTATTGGTTAAAGCAGAGTAAACTAAACTAATTCAATGTATATGCAAGCTCATTTTCATAATGTTTTCTGTCAAACCTGTATCTTGTTGTTTACATTTGCTAATATTTTCTTCTAGAACTAAAGACCAATCATGATAACGACAGTGTTTCCCATGTGTGTATAATATAGGAAGCCAATATCTGGTATAACCCATCGTGATATTGTGTGGTATAAATCCCAACTAACTCACTCACTAACTCACTCCTAAGATACAGAAATCAAGATGTAATATACTGCAAGCCATAGGAACCCATACCATGGGCCCAACATGAAATCTACTAGCCACGGGCTAAGGGACAGAGGTTTATATTGAACACTGGATTTAGATGATTCAGAAAGCAGTGTTTACAGTATTAGTTTCTACAGTGAGATGTTTATGACATGTTACTGCCATTTGAAAATTCAGAAATATTTTACAAACTTCCTGTAATAATAGTGGTTCAAGGCTGATTAGAACAGTACACCAGCTAGACCATGGATGTCTGGTGTGGGAGAAACACTGAAGTGATGCAAATCAGATGTTGACAACTTCGTCAAAACCCACATGTATAGACATATTAACTCCAACACTTCACTATAAAATGATTGCCTTGTGCTCGTGCGCCATGCCTTCATCAACAGAGTACTTTAGTACTATGACCATAGTCTGTCTGCTATTATGCATGTAGTGCATTTTTTATAGGACGACTTTGTGGAATAATGCAAAGCTATGAAAATACCCATTAAGATGATAAAAAATAAGCTGACTTTAATATTTTATATGTTTATGTGAAAACAACATAAAAACAAGGCTAAACCTGTGAAATATGATTCTGACTCCGATACTGATGATCCAGAATTTTGTCAATGCTTACAAAATGCAAATTCAACAAAGGAAATGGTTCTTGTAAGTTGACACAACAGTGAGATATTGAGTGATGGCCGATGTGCTGCTACTCATGCAGATTAACCTGTCACAAGACGGTTAACACCCTACAAGTGGCCATCTCTCTCGCTGAAACAAGCAGCAAATGTTTGACAAAGCCTTTATCAGGAAATCTATTAACTTTTCAAAAAGCAATTTGCATGGCTGGAAGTGGACTCTTGTAATGTAATTGCTGAGACCCTTATGTCAAGTTATTTACAGTCACAAAAACAGACCCTTTTTACGTAATTTTCCTGCCAAAAAAAATGGACATCCATTGAAATAATTCAATAGAATTGCAGAACCCTTTTAAGAACTATTCTCACTTGATGGAGGTTATGGGCAAAATGGAGCTATTAGAGTTCTGAGAAAACAATCCCACCAAGCAGGAGGCGAAGAACTTAACTGCTCCCTGTCTGGAACTTAACATTTTCAAGAGGACATGTCACGAACAAACCAACTTATTGATTCCTTTCATATGAAGTCATAAGGCTCTGTCTCATAGCTCAACTAAACACTGGTGCATTTGTTACTGCATCCTGATGGACCGCTTTGGGAAGCACAACTCTAAAAACTGATTGTAGTTACAGATTCTGGATAGGACAGATACATGGTGCAGGATGCGAGCCACTGGGAAGACAGGTAACAGTAATAGTTACCTTTCCAGCAGCCATTGTAACCAACCAATCACCGTTTTACTGACAACTGTAATAAGCAAAGTATACACCATGGTGTCCCCTTATTTAGATCCACAAATCAAACTTGAACCACAACTAATAGGCCTTCTATACCAAAGCAATGTTATCACCTTGTCCATCTACACATGAAGATTTGAATGGGTCATCAGTAACCCATGCTTGTCATAAGAAGCCATTAACGGGATTGGGTGATCAGGCCTGCTGGCTTGCTGGACACATGTCATCGTATCCCAATTGCGTAGATTGATGCTCATACTGTTGATCACTGGATTGTCTGGTTCAGACTTAATTATTTACATTCGCCGCCCTATTGCTGGAAAATTACTGAGTGTGGCGTTACAAAACAAACAAACCTTGTCCATCGTAACTGCAAAGGATTACGATAGTTGAAGCACTAGAGTTCTTTGTGGCAAGGTCTCATCTAGGGACAGAGACATTTCCCAACGCAGCTAATTACCCAACAACTGATCATTACCACTTAGTTTTTCCCTACAGGTATCATTCAATAGTCAATATGTACTCATGGATTTTAACCCTCGTCACTTCAGATCAGGCCCATTATAGTCAGTGAAGTGTAGAAGCCTGTAGGCGTATCCTGCAACAGATGTCCCTTGACTATTGTGGAACATGGACCCTGACAGCCGCCTCCCTGACTCGGGGAGTACACTGCCTTGACATTTACTGCTGGATGATGCCAAGAACCAGCTGCATGATGGGATTCCATGACTAACACTCTGCCACTTTGATTCACAGCCAACTAACAACATTACTATCTACAGAAACATTTTAGCAACCATGAAACAATTTACAATTCAGTCTTCACGTCTTGAATTATTTCTAAAAGGTTCATTATCGGTATCTGAAATAGCTGCTAGCCAACCGTCCCATTTCTTGTAACAATACTGTCAGGACAGGTGAAATATATCCTAAATGCCCGACTGTCTGGTAGAAATTTTCCTCAATTCTCATTGCATATATTTGACAGTCAAGGTAGATTTACTGTTTGTATTTGTTTACCTGGGGACAGCTGTTGTAAGAGCAAGGACACTCTGGGTCACGTTTACGAATACAAACCTACAACTACAAGAAAGGCTAGTTAATCAATGAGTTATCAACCAGTCTGCCTTTTTTGGAGTAAAGATCATTTCTTCATTATTTCCTTGACGACTGAATGCAATACACTAATTGGAGAGTAACCAAAGCCAAAACTTCCTTATAGTTAATATCTGCGCTATAGGTCAACTTGTTACAATTATTGTTAATGTGATCTGTGAAGGTCCGGGTAAGAATTGATCATCAGTGACCCATGTTTGTCGTAAGAGGCCAGTAACGAGATCAGGATTTCACGCTCGCTGACTGGGTTGACACACGTCATCGTATCCAAATTGTGTAGATCGATGCTCATGCTGTTGATCCCCTGAGTGTCGGATCCAGACTCGATTATTTACAGACCGTCGTTATATAGCAGGAATATTGCTGAGTGCGGCATAAAACTAAACACACTCACTCTTGTTGATGTATATAGAATATACCTAAAGCATCAACATCAAGTTTTCAGTGCTTAATTTGTAAATGTACTGTATTGTATGTCTGAGTATTGTATTGTATGTCTGAGTATTGTATTGTATGTTTGAGTATTGTATTGTATGTCTGAACATTGTATTGTATGTATTGTATGTCTGAGTATTGTATTGTATGTCTGAACATTGTATTGTATGTCTGAGTATTGTATTGTATTGTATGACTGAGCATTGTATTGTATGTCTGAGTATTGTATTGTATGTCTGAGTATTGTATTGTATGTCTGAGCATTGTATTGTATGTCTGAGCATTGTATTGTATGTCTGAGCATTGTATTGTATGTATGTATTGTATTGTATGTCTGAGCGTACACTCACACAAACCTAGCATTATTTCAAGTCACACCCTTTCATGTAGGCGTCTCAGCAAGACTACAGCATCATCTGAATAATGGCAGATCTACAATCAATGTCACACAAACCAGACTATAATAAGCAAGCACCGCTGTGAGACACCTCAAATACTAACAGAACTGCGTGGATCATTAACTTTATCATACCCATAACTGGTACAGCGGAGAAACTCGACACTGCTGGTGATGGAGAGCACATCATTAAAGGCAATGTATCGACTCGTACAGGAAATGCACTTCCAGAAATACTTGCACTTTGCCCATCGGGTGTTACTACAGTGCATGGTTTGGATAACAAATATACACAGCTTTCAGGGTAACGCATCTCGGGCCAGAATCGGTCTCCAGTTAAAGACATCAATGCATGTGATAAATATGTAATCAGTTTGTAGAGTGTTGTGATAAGTACCAGCTCCCAACTACAACAAGAAACTAAGCTTATCAAAGAGATGCCCTATCACAACTTCCACAATGTGATTTTCATCTAGCTTTTTGCATGCGTTGGATGTGGGAATTCGTAAATAAATGGACCTTGCTGTCAAAATTTCAAATTTAGGCTTTCATCAACATCTTTATTTATGTAAATGCACTGGCTAAAAGTAATGACTTTGACATATAGATGTAAGTGAACGTCAATACAATGTTTGTTATATATAACAGCTGTTATTCTGTAGTAAGTGAGTGAGTATGGTTTTACACCACTTTTAGCAATATTCCAGCAATATAGTGATGGGGGGACAACAGAAATGAGCTTCACACATTGTACCCATGTGGGAAATCTAACCCGGGTATTCGGCGTGACGAGCGGACGCTTTAACCATTAGGCTACCCCACCGCCCCTTATTCTGTAGTAAGGCAATACATGACAGCATTATAGAAAGTTATATGGCTAGACTGTCCTGAGAGTCCTTCATATGACATTTCACTTTCCAACAAGGTCAGTAGAGTAGTCCAGTGACAAAAACATTCATTCATCATGCCGACGATCGGGTTCGATTCCCCACATGGTTTCTATATTTGCAACCCATTTCTGGTGTCATGATTTTGCTGGAATATTGTTAAGAGCAGAGTAGGACCATACTCGAACACTCACACGTTCACGGCCTGACCACTAAAGGCTTGTCATTTGCTTAATAAAGTAGTCTTAATCTTTGACAGTATGCTCATTTATTGTCATGTGTTAATAGTGAAAGCCTGAAAATATTTCAACTACAACGAAATTAGAACAGTTTGTGCTTATGAAATGGGCCCTTAAATCAAACAGTTTTCTGATTGGTAACCACAATACCTTAAAACAACCATGACAAATATATGGCTATATCAAAGAATTCTTGCAAAACATTAATTAAAACATTTCATTATTGAGCTATATGCACCCTTTATGTCTGATAGTTGGTATATGTTCCATATTAACATATGTACAGTTACCTATGATAATTCCAAAGATAACATTAGCTGATATCCATGCCATTTCCACATGCCTAACTCAAATATTGACTGACTGGCAACAGCTTTCGTTTCCTACAGCTTCATCGATTAAATACCGCAGACAACCAGTAAGTACTTGCAAACAACACAAATATGACACCTCCGTTGTTTTACCACTTTATGTATTTTACAACACTACCAATAATGAAAAGAAATCTATTTACATAAACATGTTAAAATTAAATGAAGGATTGAGCACACATACATCTACAGTGATGGAGCAACAAGTCTGTTAAAGTGAGCCTTGCGAGCTGCAGGAAATATCCTATGACTATGCAGCATGACAAATGTTTACCGTTTATCATTTGTGTTGTCAAGGAGTGCAGTAAGGTTGTTATCACACAACACTGCCAGTAGTTATGTTGTCTGACCTCACACATCAGTCTTGTTTGTGCTTTGTTAGTTTTTAACTTGGCCTAATGAAATACAGTCGTGCCCCGTTTATCCGAACACTTGTGTTTTTCTTGATATTGTTCGGATAAACGAATTTTCGGATATCTGAACCGAGGGCCATATGGAAAAAGACAGACAAACAAACGAACATAATAAGCCTCAGACGTATTCTTTATTGATTGATTGATCAACAAATAACAAATACTGTAAACGTATTATATTTCGCGCAGGTTTTATTTTCGCGCTTTTCGCGCAAAACATTTTAGCACGAAAATTAATACGCCACGAATAAACCTGTCATTCATTCAGTCTAGCCACGCTCGCCCCTGAGTTGTTACCATAACACAGCAAGTTTGAAGACAGAAATCTCACGGGAATCTTAAAATGGCGACTGATAGTAGCATAAAGAATCATACTTAACTGTAAGCTGTAATGGATTTCCAAAACATAATTATATAATGAGCCAAATCCATGGCGAATTAGCGAAAACCGCAATGTGTGTTGTGGCGCCATGGAAATTGGTCACATGACAGATGGTTTGATACAAAACAGATTACCATGAAGCGACTCGGAAAGAAATAATACAGCAGTATTTTATTTATTCATTAAGATTTTATTTACCAGTACATCATGAAGCGAATAGTCACTTAACACTCAATCATCTCATTCACAACAACCCGGCTTGTTTGAAATCACAAAGAGCTTCATATACAGTAGAAGTTAATTTGTCAGATCGTCAGAATTGAACATAAGACTGATGTCATCCACGCTTTTGCATTGTTCCTGTACCAAACATAAACCCTCGATTGAAATCACTGCCAAAACAACGGGGACGTCTAGCCTTGCCAATAACAGTTGACAGGCCTCAAGATTAACTCAGTGTCACCTTGCTAATTAAGGGCAGTTAATCCTCTCACCCTTCAAAGAATGCGGCTTGTAACCCTTGTTTCATGTTAGGGCACGCGCAAAGGCCACTTTCGGTAAAATCGCTTGGCGTGTAAACATACTGACAGGTGCTCAGCCATCCGGATATACGAGAAAAAATGCATATGATTTAGCATTTGGTAAGTGAAAATGACCATCTGGTTCACGAAAGCAGATTTTCGGTTAAGTGAGTAGTTTTACAACGTTGTGAATTCGTTTTAATGAATTTTTCGTTCGAAGGCGAGAGTTTTCGGATATCTGAGGTCCGGATAAGCGGGGCCGCGACTGTATACCACAACCTTTCAACAATGAAGTATGGTGAGTGAGTGAGTGAGTGAATGAGTGTGTGGTTTTCATGCTGACATAATCAGTATTTCAGTCACATTACAATGGGACAGATTCATGTGAGAAAAAGCCAAAGTTTTAAAAGTCCTAGAAATTCAGCAATTTGTGACACATGGGTATGGTAAGCACAAAAATCAGAATCAAAATCGGGATGAAACAGGGATTCAAACCATAGGTCATAAGAATTAAAAACTGAAGATGCAGGTTAGAATCAGGTCTTCAGCAACAGACGCTTGACATAAAGGCGAGTCAGGCTCGCTGACTTGCTTAACACGTCATCATATCCCAATTGCTTAGATCGATGGTCATGCTGTTGATCACCGGATTGTCTGGCCCAGACTCGATTATATACAGACCGACACCATATAGCTGGAATATTGTTGAGTGCTGCTGCAGCGTTAAACAACAAACAACCCTAAACTGACGAGTCAGCAACTTTTCTTTGGCTGTATTTGTACAGTGGATGGTGAATGAGATCATTATTCACTAATATATGCCACAACATCTTCATGTTGACATAGCAACTAACACATCACAGTACCAAAATATGCCAGCAATGTGTCCTACTCCTGGGAACAAATACCTGGCCTGATGAAATGGCTGACCTTTGAACCCACCGGTAAACACAGGTAGGGCAGTCTGTTAACACCTGGGAGGATTACCTTGATTAAGATTAATATGGACAAGGCAATTACAGTGGCAAGGACTAGAGATAGTCAGAATGAGGGGGAGGTCAACTAGTTTTAGTGAAAATGACATTTTCCGATGGATTTACATGTACATGAGATTGTTAGCAACTGAAGCATTCATAATGTGACGGATGGCTTATTTTTTCATGTTTATCTGTGGTGACAGATGTTTCAAAAGACTACATATAGTTCACAGAGGGACTAGGTCTAACTTGTCATCCATTAAGCTTGCTTGCTTGGGCCTAAGGAATAGATACTCTAGTCACATTTTTGTTTCCCGTATTTAATAAAAAGAATATGGTTAACACACATGGCCTTTTTAAAACTGATGTTAGGTGCAATATTTCTCTAATGTAAATGTCAAATTAGCCACAGAAATAATGATGTGTGGAATATCACGTTTTTTCCAAGTGTTTTGTATGTCTTTTAACAAGTTATTAAAATGAGAATAGATTTACACATTTGGGATATGATGACATTCATCCATCGAGCCAACGAGCATGACTGATTGATCTTGTAAGTCACCTATTAAAACAAGCAAGGGTTGCTGAAGACAAATTCAAACCTTGATCTTCGCAAATGAAAAAAACTGACAGCAATTTCAAGTGGTGATAACAACATCTGGACCACGCATGCAACAATGGCTTGGTCACAGAAATAAATAGTCAGTGAGTGAGTTTAGTTTTACGCCAGACTCAGCAATATTCTAGCTATATGGTTGCGGTCTGTAAATAATCGAGTCTTGACCAGACAATCCGGTGATCAACAGCATGAGCATCCATCTGCGCAATTGGGAACCGATGACATGTCAACCAAGTCAGCGAGCCTGACCACCCGATCCCATTAGTCGCCTCTTACGACAAGCATGGGTTACTGAAGATCAAAATTCTACCCCAGACCTTCAAGGGTCCAAAGAAATAAACAACTCTAAATGTATAACATAGATGACTCTGAATAGTTCAGGTTAACACACAGGAAGTGTAAGCTAGTCTCGGACTCATGAACCTGGAACTAGTTGTCTTCTCCCGTTACCTTAGGCCAAGATGAAAGTTCTATGCATCTATGTTGGTTTTGACCAATGATATCTACCTCCTCTTTGAGTGGCATATTAGAAGTTGGGAAGTACAATATAGAACAAACTTTATGGATAACAACTTCTTTTTATTCGTGAGTGCGACGCAGATTCTTGTACAGCTTGACAACGGTACAAGAATCTGTATCGAAACGTCGCACTCACGAATAAAAAGAAGTTGTTATCCATAAAGTTTGTTCTATATGATATCTACCTCTGCCTTATTAAACTATGTCACTAAACACAAACTGAATATCTAATCATGGGTCCTCTATGAACCTGCAACCTGCCAGACGAGTCAAAGACTCTTCAGTGATATATTCCCAGAAAGTCTTTCATTACAAAAGTGGTTGGCAAGCCTTGTGGCTAAACATGTCTTCATCCTGACAAAGGTCCAGGTTCAATTCTCTACCTCGGTGATCACCACCTGATACTGATGGAATATAGCTAGTAAACCCAACTCACTCACTCCCTCTTTACATGTTTCATCACAAGTGTCATGCAAACATTCACTGCTATATTACTTTTTCAAAATAAAAATGAACATGTAAAACTAAAAATATGTTCTATCTAGTCTGTCTCACAGTACCTGAACCACATTATTTCCCTTACTGCCTAGCCCTCCCTGCAATGCTAAAGCCCTAAATGAAGCGTCTAGATTTCCTCAGGTTCCGAATCTCCAATATGACTGGGGCTCCTTTTCAATTTAAATGGGTTTATTTGTTACTATCAAAATTATATATATTCAGAGACTAAGCATTAGTCTACTACAGACCATGAATGACATGAATTTTCCCTAAAGTTTCCCTACTACTACTACTACCACAGTTAGTTGAACTATATCCCAGACACAATTCACTGACCCGATACCTAGAGTGTAATAGTCTACAGCAGCCTATGATACCAGATAGGCAGGAAGAAACCCCCTAATGGGAACATAATTAAACCTGATACAGCATTACCATTCAACCAAGGGAATCTCAGGAATTTGATCAGGAGGACCAAGAGTTCATAAATCTTGAGTTTCAGGTATCGTTATTTACAACTTATATACTTTATTAAGCAGTACAATATCTTTCACACCTAATACTACAAATTTAACAGTAGTGTAAATGAAGGTATTACATGAACCTGGATTCCGAGTAAACAGCCTGACGTATACTGTATTGCCATGGCATACAACATGGGAAGTATTTAGGTTACAAGTGTTTATATCCAACCCAATTGCTAGCACCTGTGACCAGCTAACATTAGACTAACATCTAGTTGCTGAAACGAACATATTTTAGAGAAAAAAATATAATGAATAAAATAAAATGAACAGGACCACAGGGACTTTCTTTGTTTTCAGAAAATGATCGGTAATCTGGACATATTCTAGACTTGAATGGGCTGTATTTTCTGTGTATTTATTTCAGGGTCTGAACAAATTGTCCTTCATAGGGGTTATTGCCATGGTGATTGTTTTAAGGCCTAATTGTGATGAGAAAATTTACCATGTATTAATGAAACTTAACCTATGTTGACAAAACTGGAACTGAATTGATGCAACTTACACTGAGCTGATCATAACTTGTGCTGGTAAAACTTGAACTGTATTGATAAAACCTAAACTATATTGTCGTCATATGAGCGAAATATTCTCAAGCATGACGTTAACCCCAATTTCACATCAGCTAAACTATATTGATCATAACTCACACAGTGTGAATGAAACTTAAACTGCATTGATTAAACTCTCTTAACATGCTTGGTACAGTGTACGTCTATAATAGGAAACAGCTTCTCAGTTGATGGTTGATGCAGATCCAGAGTGGGAGGAGGGTGAGTGTGCACGGAAGTGCATAGCATGCCCCTCCCCGTACTAAATATTTATATATCGATGATTGGGTCTACAAGTGAAAACGTATTACACCACTCATAAAATAAACTAACTCATTTTGGAGTACCTTATCAAAATAACACTGCTACCATACATAATACATAAACTACTTCAAATATTGGACCAATTTTTTAAAGAAAATCTAGTAAAAAAGCCTCCCTCTCTTAAAATAAAATCCTCAGTTATACATATATTTAAATATATGACTTCAGATAGAAAATTGAAGACAATTGATATTCGGCAAAAATGAATCACAGAGCAACTTCGTGTTAAGTGTATTACAATAGGCTCACAAGAAATCTTCAAAACACAAGAATGTCTCTTCATCTGACACCAGAAACAAAAACATTCGTCTGAGGAATTTGACATTATTCTCAGCCTTTGAGAAGGAGCACCTGCTACTTTTAACACAAAATATCACAATGTATTATTGAAACAGAAAACAAGTCAATATTTATAGTCACTGAAAACCATGCTTGTTTTTCCAATTCTACAAACCTAAACAGAAATAAACACTACACGGCTCTAATTTTGGCATTTCAGTCACAATACACAAATATTGAATCATACGTCCATTTTAAACAAGCTGGTTCTCATAACTGCCATGCCATGAGTTACACTGGGCAGCATACAAAAGTTGGAACATATGGCTTCAAAACAGCAGGCCAGGGGGCATGTTTTAAGTGCATGCAGAGGTCAAGGTAGTTGGACTCCTAGTTTGTCTTGCAGTCCCTTAACCACATTTCCCCTACTGCCTAGTGCCTAGCCCTCCCTGCAATGCTAAAGCCCTAGATGAAGTAAGTCTAGATTTCCTCAAGTTCCTGAATTTCCCAACTCACTGGGGCTAGTTTTCGATTTAAATGGGTTTATTTGTTACTATCAAAATAATATATATTCAGGGACTAAGCGATAGTGATCCTAAGTCATTATAAAATTATTGTATTAGTATGTTGTGTTGTTTTCCTGACTTATAATGTATCTATCTGTTCATATAGATTATAGATTATTGTCACCGTTTCTACATGTACAGTTAGTGAACTAAAATATTTTGTATCTTTTTTTTCTGCCACTGCTGAAATAAAGAATTGTTCTTGACTCTTTTATAGTATAGTATAGTATAGTATAGTATAGTATAGTATAGTATAGTATAGTATAGTATAGTATAGTATAGTATAGTATAGTATAGTATATAGTCATATCATATATATCATATCATCATATCATATCATATCATATTATAATGTTATATATTATATTATATTATATTATATTATATTATATTATATATATTATATTATATTATATTATATTATATTATATTATATTATATTATATTATATTATATTATATTATTTTTAAATAAGCCAACTATGTTTCTGGGACTACATGTCAGACAAAGATCAAGGCTGTCTGGGAGTGGTCAACACTGACATCTGGGCTGTAACAGTCTGTCTGTGAATGGCAGTGTCTAGTAGAGATGGATGAACCATCTGCTGGTGGAGCACCTGGCTGTATGCCCAGCTCCTAAATGATCTGGTTTAGTGTCCAGTGTATAAAGGATCAAAGCAAGTCAAAGAACAGATGAATGGACCTTCTTTACTCCATGCATACAGCCCATTGAACACAGACACAGCCCATTGTTCATACTCCTACACCTTTTATGAAATTGTGATTTTGTCACGTTTTTTTTCTCAGCAATGTCATATATAAATATAATGTCCATGATATCAGATGGTTTATAATCGGACATTGATTGATTTCCTATTGATAGTTTTTCTATAAAATATATTGTCCCATAAAATAAGTTGATAAAACCATATGAAGTAGTAACGCGCCACATGTCACCAGTTAAATTAGTCGCATGAAGAGGCAACAATTAACTGCATTATTTTCCCTTTTTCCTGTGTGAAAAGCGATAGCTTGGTGTTAAACATGTTATTTCTACCTCACTTTAAACATGTTCAATTAAATACTTCCACGGAGACTGACTTCTCCGAAACCCTGGTTTCTGAGAACAATTTTTATACAAAGCCAACCTTAAAACATTACCAACAACAATTTTCTCAATTTCTATTCATGTATTATTAAAAGATCTTGAAAATGTGCTTTTAGTTGCGGGAATATGTTTCAAGAAAGCTAAGTTATGTTTTAATCACCTTTATGTCCACAATATTCATGTTGGTTCTATAGGAATGATATTACCATGATGGATTCAAATTTAAAATTTACACACATATTATGAAAACTTCAGAATTTATTCATGGACTGCTTCGAAATTATGTTCTGTTAGTAAACTAGGCATAAATATGTCACCACCCACACATGATGTGAAATATTATCTGATATTTATTGATAAACAATGGATATTTAGTTCACAATTATTTCTCTGATCTCTATCGATAACCAGCCCATAAAACATCATCTTGATTTCTGTTCCATCATCCTGATGATATAATCATCGGAGAAACAAAATGTAAATAATGTTGAATGGGTACTTCACAAACTAATCGGTTTCTTGCAGCACTTGTTTATCCTGAATCCTTGTTTATCCTGAAGGTCTTTCCAGCTAAAAATAGCTGCTCCTTATTGAAACAAGATCCATCATATACATCAGGGTTTTCACCTTGCCTTACTGTAAATAATCGAGTCTGGACTAGACAATCCAGTGACCAACAGCATGAGCATCAATTGGGAACCGATGACATGTGTCAACCAAGCCAGCAAGCCTGACCACCCGATCCCGTTAGTCGCCTCTTACGACAAGCATGGGTTACTGAAGGCCAATATTCTAACCCGGACCTTCACGGGTAACTAATTTAAAGGGTCTTAACAGGACATTTGTGTGTCCAGTAGTGTTCTGTACTGTGTAATAATTACATATACAGAACCTGATATATTTAGTTGAGAGTATGGCATAATATTACTGCAATACATACTTTCTCTGTGAACATTCTATACATTATACATACTGGAGGCACATTACTGCATGGCTTAGAACCCTGATGCATCACTGGAAATAACCATGTTAAAAGTGAAACCTATCATTATTAGTCATACAGGTATGATAATATTTGTCATTCCAGGTAATTATTGTATCAGTATAAGAGGATGTATAACAATCTAGCAACACATGTGCTCCATGCAAAGCAGTGTATACATAACAATGCATTAAGCCCTGCAGACAGTTGATCAAGTATCAAGTATTACAAATCTAGCAATTCTGTAAACAAACCTGCAGTTTGTGAGCAGGTTGTATTGATTGTACACAAATTAACAGTTTATAGTCAGAGGACAAAAAACAATACACATAAATCTGTCGATCTTATTCACAATGCACAGAGTCCCAAGACTCAAAAGCAGGAATGTTTGTTGGTGCTGAATAGCTGTGTTAGGTCCTGGAGTTGACTGGATATAATCAACATTTTAGGACCTGGAGTTGACTGGATATAATCAACATTTTAGGTCCTGGAGTTGACTGGATATAATCAACATTTTAGGACCTGGAGTTGACTGGATATAATCAACATTTTAGGACCTGGAGTTGACTGGATATAATCAACATTTTAGGACCTGGAGTTGACTGGATATAATCAACATTTTAGGACCTGGAGTTGACTGGATATAATCAACAGTTTAGGTCCTGGAGTTGACTGGATATAATCAACATTTTAGGACCTGGAGTTGACTGGATATAATCAACAGTTTAGGTCCTGGAGTTGACTAAATGGCTATTGTTTCACTATAGGACCTGGAGTTGACTGGATATAATCAACAGTTTAGGACCTGGAGTTGAGCATCACAATAGGACCTGGAGCTAGAGCTTTATCTAATCAACAATTTAGGACCTTGACGATATAATCAACAATTTAGGACCTGGAGTTGACTGGATATAATCAACAGTTTAGGACCTGGAGTTGACTGGATATAATCACAATAGGACCTGGAGCTAAATGGATATTAATCACAATTTAGGACCTGGAGTTGTAGCATCACAATAGGACCTGGAGCTAAATGGCTATTGTTGTCACTATAGGACCTGGAGTTCTAGTGTCACAATAAGACCTGGAGTTGTAGCATCACAATAGGACCTGGAGCTAAATGGCTATTGTTTCACTATAGGATCTGGAGTTGTAGTGTCACAATAAGACCTGGAGTTGTAGTGTTGTAATATAGGACTCAGAGTTGAATAGTTGTATTATATTATTATAAGACCTGGATTGGCAAAGTCACTATAGGACCTGGAGTTGTAGTGTCACAATAGGACCTGGAGTTGTAGTGTTGCTATATAGGACATGGAGTTGAATAGTTGCATTATCACTATAGGACCCCATTCCACAAAGCGATCATAGCGCTACGACTGCCATATGTTACAGTCCGTTTGATTTCATTTGAGACCGATGAATTGCTCACTAACACAAACTCTAATAAATGCAACAAAACCAAATTTTGCACAGTCACATAAAATCGACAGACCAATTCTGATGATTTGTCTCATAATTTTGGACAACCTGAATAAAAAAGTTGTTTTTTTATTCGGTTGTCCAAAATTTTCGCTATCTTTCACAAGGGGGGACCGCTTTCTGGTAGAACAGCCAGGTGTGCAAGTTGCACATGTGAAATTGAAATTTCACTACAGACGCTTGTTGATTGCCTGGCTGTTCTACCAGTAAGTGGTCCCCCCATCGTACAAAATAGCGATAAGCGGCAACAAAACAACGACCGTTTGTTAAACAACTTTTGTATTCGGAGGTCAAAAATTATGAGACAAATCATCAGAGTTGGTCTGTCGATTTCATTTGACTGCAAAATTTGGTTTTGTTCCATTTATTAGATATTGTGTTAGTGAGCAATTCATCGGTCTCAAATGAAATCAACGGGCTACAAAGTATGGCAGTTGCGATCATCTTAGCGCTACGATCGCTTCGTGGAATGGTTTCCTCGAGTTGTATAGTCACTTTAGGACCTGGAATCGATTGACTGTTTTTTCGCCATATGACCAGAAGTCAGGTCAAGCTCTGAGGAAGACAGTGTTAGGGTCAGTGTTACATGACAGAGTTATGTGTGTGTTCTCACCTTTGATAGAGCTGACATTGGGATAGCTGAGTAGAGGTATGATCAGCAGGAACACGGCGTACAGGAACGACAGGGCATTGAAACGCACCACCGCAGCTGCAGTCAAACATAGCACACATTGTAATCTACAGTTGCCTCATACTGTTCACCATGGTATGTCACACATTTGTCAACATTCTACTTTTGTCCTATGGTGATTAATGTCTTACATAAGGCAAAGTCATAATGTACAATATCTGTGGTGCTATTAACCACTAGGAACAATAGAAACATTACGTCAAGACAATTTTAACGGCTTACAAGAGTATATGACTTTAGCTACTACAGCAAAGCATGAGACAATTAAAATTCTAGTTAGCGCAGCTTATAATAATCCATATTAAAACACTAAGATCAACTGAAAATTATCTTAAGAGGCATGTTACGGCGAGTAGACTTACAAAAAGTTTCGCACAGACTGCTAGAATACAACCAAAATATTCTGTTCCATAGGCATGCACATTATTTTTTTAACTATGCTAAAATATCACAGCATACATAATTTCCATGTCTATATAGGTTACTCATAGAGCTAAAACACTAGTCCAGATGTCTAATGTCCCCATTTCACAGCAGCAGTGCACTCTGTGACCCAACACTTGTGAAGAACATTTCACTTGCCACTGAGCACATACTAGATCGGTTAAACAGATGAAATGTCATTCCAGTTTGGCTGTGTGGGCAATTCTAGAACTTGGAACACTGGTTTTCAAATAGGAACCACTGGTACATAAATCATGACGGGGATGAAACAAATGTCATGGCTACGGACTAATTTTCCCTTGTTACATTCTTGTACATGAAATTACAATTATTGACTTTTTTTTCTAAAATGGATCAAATTTTGAATTAAATATATTGGACAAAATTGTGAATCAATTCTTAAATTAAACATCCTCAACCTAGTTGATGATTAGTCATAACAGATCTTCTTGACTTCACTTTCTCGATCATTGTCTCAACATGTTCAGCTAATCAATAATCTGCTCAGAATGCATGCAATGCAACCATTGATTTGTTTTCCATTTTCACTGCTTCTGGTATGTGGTAAGTTACAATTTTCATTTCTTCATTTTAACTATATTCTTACTATTTCATAACCTAATGTGATTAAAGTCAGTTACTGTCAACTTAATTTAAAATGTTCATCAAAACGAGTTAAATGCATCAAATATAACTTGAATGTGTAAAATAGCATACCAAGACTAAACAAATTCAAAATCCAACTATTTTTAAATTAGTAACATAATGATAAATTGTCTACAACTACAACGCATTATTAACCAACTGCTATTAATAAACAATGGCTGTCAAAACAGTATTTCCACTTACCTGCTAAAAGGGTTAATGGTAACAGAATCCTAAACAATGAGTAACAAACTGTCTTTGTGACCTTTGAATTCATTGTGCGAGTTGGTCCGTAACCCCTTTCTCAAATTTCATCAACACAACTCCAACAATATACAAGCAATCCACAATCACAAAAGAATTCCAAAATCTTGGCACCGCCAAAACGGTCACATGGCTCCAAGCTTTCCTCTTCGCCAAAGATTCCTCAAACAATGCACAACAACCGGAGATGCTACTATTTTCTCTTGAAGAGGCGCAACATCTCAACGGTAGAAGGGATATTCCTTTGAATGAAAATCGATCCAACCACGCGCCGACGTCCAAAACGCTCACATGATCTGCACAGCTGTCGCACCGGGCTGAGTGGCCCGAACGAGGAAATGCTGCCACCAAGAGAAATAAACACGTCAACTTTCAAGATATGACAGGGGTCTTCCTAGCGACAAAAAACACCCCGTTTGGTTCCTGCGGCGCCGTAAGACGATTTCATTCGAAGTGTCTATTAACATATAACGCAGAAGACTTTAGCCTAATTTCCTTCACAACTTTCTCTTAACATCCATACAAAATGTCATCTGCTTTCGCAGTGGCGCCCTCTTTGTTACTCAACCCCTCTTTCGTGTGAGCGAAAGCCGGTAAGGCACCAGTTGCGGTATTTCGCGATCTGATTGGTTAATTGATAGAGAGCCGTCACTCAGCCCAATCAACGCTCGTATAGTAAAAACCAGTTTGATCCAATGACGCTTAAATCCACGTGCCGGAACAATCACAATCCAACCCGGTTTGATAAAGATGCATTGTGATTGGTCAGTGACGGAGCGCGTGGATGACTGACTGATAGAAATTTACAACTGCAAGTCACCGGTTAGCTGATCGAGTTGTTTACTACAGGTATTTGATGTGTATTGCTCAGTAACTGAGTCCATTCTCGCGGTGTTACTATGTATATTACTCACGTATTGCTCTTTAATGACTGTTAGGAACCTACGCGTGTATATTGTGTATATCACACAACACCGTTCGAGAAACTGACGATACTGCCCTGTTTTCGATCAGATAATACCTGTCACAATAGATCTTTTTTGATAAATCTGTCTTTATATCAATGTGCAAAGACATTCATTTCACTATCATATTTATTGAGGGTTTTAATCATCAATCATTTAATCAGATCATCCTTTAATGACTTGTTGGAAAGAGTTCCTTCCGTTCCCCCAACTCTAAAACAAACTCTAAACCCTAAACCTAAACCTAGCCCTAACTTAAATTTTGGACTTTTAATCATTTTGTGAGTTCTCTAGTAAATGTTGTGTTAAGTTTTGTTTATAATTCTAGAATATTTATACATATTATTTGGGATGGGGGAACGGGAGGAATTCTTACCAGATATACCATACTGTGGGATTTGTACACACTTTAAATACAAAAATATAGCCAGACTAATTCCAAACAGGCACTCAATTAATCCCATGAAAGTTTGCATGTTCTTAAGACCACGGCACATTTTCAACCCAAATACAATAACTCATGAAGTTTCTTACAATGTATTGCAGTCTGCGTGAGTTACTGTGTTTGGTGCCAATGAAAATGTGATTGGATCTTATCATTATGATGCAGCCTTTAATAGGATTGTGACTTGACAATATGTGCTACTGTTCTGGTTACAGAGTGTACATATTCAATGATTTATTAGCACTGTTGGTTTTCTTTGGTATGTGTATGAATGTTGATAATGCAAACTAATATGTTGGACACAATGATTTATTTATCATTAATAATTGGCACCGACTACTCTTGATGTCACACCACACATCAGACAAAATGCTTCATGACTACCGAAGTATGTAACACGTGTGATGTTTGGGATTACACTTTCTTAGTAAAGTACAGATTCTATTACTTTTGTTGGGTTGAGTCCCATCTGGGATTCGAACCTGCACCCTCAGAGTCAGGTACCTAATTGCCAGCACACAAAGTCAGACGCCTAGACAGCTCAGCCACCGCGGCTTCCACAAAAAAAGGAAGTTGGACAACTGGTAGCCTAGACTGCGGACTGTGTGTACTCATCTGATAAGTGTTAATTGGCACGTCTGAAAGCTATGAAATACACAATGCCATTTTAGAAAGTGGTTAAATGTACTTTACTAAGAAAGTGTAATCCCAAATATAACATATGTTACTTACAGTCAGGCACTTAATCGCTAGTACACAAAAGTCAGCCACCTAGCCCGCTCAGCGACCACAGATTCTCAGCGACCACAACAATCTTTTGGAGGATATGATAACACATAAAGAGAATCGTTCCTTAACCTGTCAACAGCTGTTCATAGTCTATGATATGTCAATAAGTTAATAACTGACAACTAAAATCAACAACTTATGCCATATTTGACTTATGAAACACATTACTTACATTGCTATAAAAATAACAGGTGTTGATTGTTGTTATGGTCAAGTATATTTCTCATAAACAAAGTATACCCTGAAACTGTTGTAAACAGTCATCAGACAAAGTACAAATATATGCTGACTATAATATGGCATCAAATATTTCTGTAAATGTAACCGTATATAAAATTTTGTAACTGCAAATAATAACATTTATTTTACTCAACATTTTATTAAAGTTAAATTCCAAACATATGTAAATTTGCATATAAACATATGCATATCATACACATTACCATATGAAGTTGCTATTAACAAACCCCGTATGATGCATTTTTATCAAGTCTGTCCAATATATATTCAATAGTCAACATGTATAGTATACGCATTAAGTGTGTGGAGCTGGGTTCATTAATTCAGACACTGACAGCAACATCTATATGACGAATATGAGCAGATATACATACTGTGCCAGGGCTTTACCTTGATTCATGTATTTGATGGTCCTTGGGACTCATGCTTATAATTTTTAGGGGCCCTGCACAACAAAATGGGGGTGCCGGCCACTTAAAATATTATTACTAATACTGTTATGGTATTGTGTATCATGATCATCACTTTAATTGTTACAGTAATGAAATTGCAAATCATACCATAATTTAGCTAGTAGCAAACTCAGTGATAACTTATTGCTACTTGATTGGAATTTTGACAAAAGCATTTGGACTTTTTCTGCGTCCCTGTGTATGCGCTAATTAATTTTGTTGTACCATTGTCAATTTTTATGCATAATGGAATTCGTGTCCTGCTGTGCAGACCGATCAAATCACAGCAATATTGAACGGATAGATATATTATATTACTGCTGATGATTCATTCATACATTCAAACATTGATTTCATACATTACACACGTATACATACATAACATGTAATCCAACAGCCCGTATGTTTAACATTCTTACCTTGATACTCCACATTACCATGATCATCAGATTGATACTACTTGAAGATTTAGATCATGATATATATATTATGCCTGAATTTGACGCTTACTGGATTATTAAATTATTTACTATATGTATATTATAATACTTGTAATGCATTGCATTATGCATTAACATACCCTAACACCACTAGTTATTATGAGGGGCGGTGGGGTAGCCCAGTGGTTAAAGCGTTCGCTCCTCACGCCGAAGGCCCTGGTTCGATTCCCCACATGAGTACAATTTGTGAAGCCCATTTCTGGTGTCCCCTGCCGTGATATTGCTGGAATATTGCTAAAAACGGCGTAAAACCATACTCAGTCAGCCAGTCAGTTATTATGAAGTATCCAATATGTACAACATGACAAAACAGACAGTTAATTGAAAGCATAAATACAATATGTCCTCAGATCCTAGGAATATGTACCAAATATAACATAGCCACAAGAGACTAACATTTATAAGTGGATAAACGATACAGTCCGAATGTCAACACAATGTTCAAAATTGTTAAATACTGTTTTGGGGGTATTTTTGGAGGTTTTCTTTACTACAGTGGATCAAATACTGTATGACCACCTGGTAGTTAATGTCAAATGTGTCATAGTCTGCAAAAACTAAAATCCTTTAAACTTGGGACATTAAGCTACAAAGTTAATGACAAAGGGGCAGTAAGTAGCGTGCTATGGCAGGCTGTTGTGTGATAGTGACAGTCTAAGTAAACTTAGGCTCAGTATTATTCGTTACACTGCTATACTGAGTCTAACAAAACCTAGTAGAAGGTGGTGTCAGCTAACCTTTTGGACTGACCAATCAGAACACAGCTTACCAAATCGCGAAAGTTAACATTCGCACTTATCGTTTCAACCTTTACCACAAAAACTCAAACGATTCCGAATGCTATTTTCCGCACGATCGTTTCTGAGTGGTACATGCAATGAGTAAAAAGTCGCTGAAAATAGCATTTTTGTCAATATTCAAGGATGTCATCTTGCAAAAATATAAGCAAATAGTAACCATGTCATTAGAAACCCATAAGGGTATATACTGCAGGTCAAATATCTGTGTTTTATGCGGATTTTCGTTTGTTGGTAGATCAGTGTCAATGACCAGGGAAGAGAAAATTCAAAAACCGTTTTGTAAGTCCCGTCGAACCCTAACAAGTAGTCATTGTCTGACTGGTTAAATCCGTTCGTCCGTCTCACGTTTGATTGGAAAGGTCAAGGTCGCTGAAAGGTTAGCTGACGCAACCTTCTACTAGGTTTTGTTAGACTCAGTATAGCAGTATAACAAATAATACTGAGTAGACTGGTGATAGTGAATGAGTGAGTTTAGTTTTTACACTGCTTTTAGCAATATTCCAGCACTATCACAGCAAGGGACACCAGAAATAGGCTTCACACATTGTACCCATGTGGGGAATGAAACCAGGTATTTGGCATGATGAGCGAACACTTCAACCACTAGGCTACCCCACTGCCCACTGTTGTGTGATAGTGCAGTAGACTGTGACAGAATACTCTTGCAGTACGCAGGAATAGAGAATTAGGAAAGCTGGAGAGTGAAGTATATACCGTTTAAAACATACTTAACTGAATATTTATTTCAGTCAAAGATAAAGATAAAAACACCCAAAATATATACAAAATATTTGATCAGTGTCACATCTGAGGAGGGTATCAATGTTAAACTGTGGCATGGTATCTCAATGGATCAGCACTAGCGTTAGCCCAGACTAGTACAAGCAGCCCAACACGCATGCACTCAAACACACACGTTTCTATAGTGCAATAATGTTGAACACACCCAGTGGCCTTGAGCATCACATCTTTGAGTGCAGAGTTGCTTCCCTTGGCTCTGCCTGCTTCCATTGGTTGTAATTCTAACTCCCAAGTGTGCACTTGTTCAAAGATGTAACTTATTTATGTTCCTTAGGTGTGGAAGCACTCACTCTTTCATTCATGCATGCACACACACACAAACCCACCCACCCACTCACTCACTCAATATTAAACATGACAAATGTTGAGTTTCATCGAGAGAATTGTCTATCTTCATGCAACTTGTGATATGAAATACTCAGCACAAAACAATTGATGTTTTATGGGTAGATTAGTTTTGGCATTCCTCATCCTTCTGTTGAATTGTAAACTTTTCTGTCATGATTGACTGTAAACACTTCATTGTATTATATTAAAGTTGCAGCTTCTTTTGGTAACATAAATACCTACCTGCCTGACCTTTCATGAAGGACTGTTATCTTATTTCCTATTTAAGGCAGTTATCTTATTCTCAAAATGTACACCTGATGGTCATGTCAGTTTCTTAAAATCATATTTGTAATAATTTTAAAATCATATTTGTAATAATTTGAATGAAAACACATTTTAAAGCATATTAGAATATCTGTCGATTAAAACATATTTGTAATAAAGGATCTATTTACTCTGCAGCAGTATATTGTATGTTTTAGGTTGAACAATGCTACACCAACGAAACCATTTTACTGACTGTGATTTTTTTTATCATATGCAAAGAATATCTGTCAGATTTACGATATCTGGGCTGCCACTGGGCAGGTAACTTTTATGTGCCTGTGAATATCCAACACTGTTGATCACTAAGTAACTTAAGTTTCTTCTATGTTGATGAGTATTTTTGCAACCCTTACAGTTTTTGTTTTTTAAGAAAACATACAAACTTTATTTTTGGTCATTTTCAGATTTTGAAGTAAAGATCATAGCTTGACGTCCAAGATGGCGCGGATGATGAGTACAGCCGTGTCCGACATGGTGTTGGCGCTGTCTGTCTTCTGGTTGGTCAAATACCTTCTTGTGCGGAACATGTTTGCAGCTCTGGGATTCATGATCCAGGGTTTTGCGGCTGCCGCAGGTGTCGCCAGATTTTCGTCCCGAGCTCCTGGAACCACCATCACAAATGTTCACAAATATCTCTCTTGGTTTGCAAGAATCGCTGGTATGCCACTGGTGGCTGTTGGATTCTGTAAATATGTTATGCCATATTTGATGAATCTGAACTTTATGTTTGCATTGGGTGTGATTTTTACCAATAAGCTGCTTGATGAGAGCCAGCGTTCCCTGGTAAACGAGGCCTGTAGTGGGTTTGCCATGTTAACTATCATTGCAGTTTCCTATACAACGTGGAACGTTGCAGGACTCGCTGCTTCCTTCGTGTATGTTGTGTCGGGCCTTGTAATTGGCTCTGAAGGATCCTGGGGTGGTATGCAACGAATAGACATTTTACACTACGCACTTGTTGTCGGCAATGTATTTTTCTACTCAGCTCTGTAAATATTGTTAATTCAATTTGATTACAGTATGTCAATCTGCAGAAGTTTTAATGATGACCTTTCTATGCTGTAGATGTTGATTACCCAGTTTGCTTGCTTAAGTTTTCATATGGTTTAGCCAAGAGACTGTAGTCTGCCAGAAGTCAACAGTCTTCAATTATTCAAGAGCAGTCAAAACATGATCATATGGGTTCGCTTTATGTTTGAACTTTGTCTCACTTAAAGTCACTGACTTGTTCAAAGACCCACAATCAGTTTTGACAAGAAAGCCTGTCTGACATATTTCACACACTGCATCTGATAAAATCAGTTCTTTTGACAAATGTGTTTCCACTTATCTTTACCATTACATTTTTTAAGTGTCATTCCATGAATGTCAAGCAGTGATACTTTGAAATCAGTATCTAGTGTCACCTTTCGTATGGAAAATTGTGATTGGGCAACACAATGTCTGAGCTGTTGCTTTGATTGGCTGAAGCATGTACTCAGGGGTAATAACAGGGTACATGTTCATGGGCACAACAATAGTAATGATACAGAATCATATCACACAGTATTGATGGTTGCTGATGAGGCCTCAATAATGTTGTTTAATATATGAAATATGTTTTTGCTATGGATTTCATGATCATATATCTTTACGCAAATCAACAAATGTCAGTCTCCCTGGCAATAATCAAACAATGATCATGGTTATAAAACACAAACCTTCTTTAAACGGGTTGCATTACCTTAACAGAGATATTTTTAATAATGACTCCAGAATTTGTAAATGAGAAACAGATAGGAAGAGATAATCTTGTATGTTTCTCTTTTCCAGTGTGAAGTTTAGCAGACTGCCTGTATTCCTTATACCCAGAGCGGAAGGTCGCGGGTTCGATCCCCGACCGCGTCATACCAAAAGACGTTAAAATATGGTACTTGTTGGTCCCTGCCTGGCGTTCGGCAATAATGGGTACAACAAGGACTGGTCGGCTTGAGTCAGTATAATGTGTCTGAGTGGGGTATTCATGCTTCACTGCGGCATGGTATCTCAGTGGGCTAGCACTATAAAACCAGCTTCACTCCGGGCTAGTACAAGCAGCCGCACATACACATACACACGCATGCACGTCGTCATATGAGCGAAATATTCTCAAGCACGACGTAAAACCCAATTTCACCTCACCTCACCTTATACACATGCCAATATGCATATGTATTATATGCTGTTATTGGCATGATTAATATGTAGAATCTTTAATCTTCTTAATCAGATCTGAGTCTGGTTTTATGTCAAAGGAAAAGACATTTTATTATGTTCATGTAGTTATGAAATTAATCCATTCCTGTTTATATGTAGAAGATGAGATATTTATATTCCAAGATATGTAGTTTACCAGGAGTTGAATGCACTATTGAGGATGCTCATTCAAAGGGAAGCAACTCTTGTCAGTAGGTTTGGCATTTGGAAGTAAATAAAGACATGACCTTTAGGGATATGGAATTCTGAATTTTTCGTAACAGTGTTTAAGGTCAAGTTGCTGACACTTCATCAGGTGAATGCTTAGAAAGTGGGTGTGAGCTATATATAAATCATATCATTTGACCCGTGAAGACCCGGGTTAGAATTGGTCTTAAGTAACCCATGCTTGTCATAAGTGGTGATTAATGGGATCGGGTGGTCAGGCTCGCAGACTTGGTTGACACATGTCATCACATCCCAGTTGTGTAGATCAATGCTCATGCTGTTGATCCCTGGATTGTCTGGTCCAGACTCGATTAAAAATTGTTCCTTTTTTATATTGTTTGGAAAGAGGCCCAAAGTATCATCACAAACCCATTGTCATTCATTGTTCATGACAAGGAATATAGATTACCTGTCCTTAGTGAACAAGTGTAGAAAGTTCTGAGCCAAGGAGCAGTGAGGTAGCCAAGTAGTTCAAGCGTTTACTCATCACACTGAAGACCCAAGTTCAATTCCCCACATCGGTACAATGTGTAAAGCCCATTATTTTTCCTTATCCTGACTCATGCTTATTTGCTTCCTCCTTCTTCTATGCGCATGGTAGTGGAACACTTGAATCCCTTGACGTTCCCTTGAAGAGGGCGTAAAAGTTCACTCACCCCTGAGTTGCCTCCCTTTTCCCTCCAAAACAGTCATGTGACCTGCCATGCTTGTCACTCTCTCCTTCTCCTTAAAAAATTACATTATGGTGTCCCCTGCCAAGATATTAATAGAATACTGCTAAAAGCAGTGTAAAGGCATACTCTATTACTCTCTCTCTCTCTCTCTACATATAGAGTCAGAATTTACAGAATTATGGACAGATAATCATAAAACGTTAAAACTCATGAGTTAACTTATAGACTGACTGACTGAGTTTGGTTTTACGCCGCTTTTAGCAATATTTCAGCAACATCACGGCGGGGGACACCAGAAATGGGCTTCACAGTTAACTTATAGATATCTTATAAATATATCTAAACATACTGCATGGATTGTTATACACATCAGCATCACTATTTCTCATTATAGAACATATATTTTTAGTTCAGCCATATATGAGATGAACATTTAAGATATAGAGGTAGGAAAGGCGACAGGAAGTGTGTCAGATAACAGTCACCATGATGTTTCAAATATGACAAATGACTGCTATAGATAGAATCTGGTTTACATTCATAAATAACAGTGTTAGAAATGTGAGGCTAAATGTCTACATTTGTTTAATTAAATACTGTTTCCTATAGGCTAAGGTTCTCGCTGACTATATCTAGTGAATGTGAACTTTAACTAACTGCATTAAGTAAATTCAGACGAAGTTCTCACAATTTAATGGTTGAAAAAGGTGGATGGTTTGCTCCCAAGTTACAATTCAATGAAAGATTATGTCCATTTTGCTGTAAGGTCATTGATGATGAATACCATGTTGTGATGGTTTGTCCTAAATATGAACTATAGAAAAAGATATATATCAAGGTCAGTTTACAATATCCAAGTATGGCTAAATTTGTTGAGCTGTTGCAAGACCAACATGCTGGATTTATACTTAATTTGTCAAAGTTTGTTAAACTTGTTAAGTTAAACTATTATTGAATGTAAAAGTGATTGACCTTTGGTCTAAATAAACATTCATCATCATATTTGCAAACAGGTATTAGTTTGGAATAGATTATCTAAAAACATAAAAATGGCCATTTTTATTGCACCTCCGAAACGGGTGGATTGTCACAGAAAATCTAAAGGTTTGACATATTTCAAAAGCAGCATTTTGTGGTATTGTGTAGTGCTTCTGCTTCTACACAACAATGGATTCTAATGATTTTTGTTCTGTACATTTCATACTTCTCTACTGCACTTGAAACTGATTAATCTTAGTTTGACATAGGAGGTAATGCTTTATTCAAGCTTCTGCTGTTACTGACTTGTTACCAGATGTATATATAACTTGATATCACATAAATGTTTTGTATCAATAATGGGGTTGTATAAGAAAATAAATATTTTTGAAGTCTAGAATACTAGTGGTTTTTGTTGTTGACTAAGTAAGCTAAGTTAGGTACTTCCTAGTAAAGAAACCTGTGAAGATCCAGGTTAGACTTTTTTTCAGCAGCCCATGCTTGTCATGAAAGGCGACTAACAGGATTGGTTGGTCAGGCTCGCTGACTTGGTTGATCCATGGGTACAGGATACAGCCGCTAAAGAGGCAGTGGGTACAGCCGCTACGGAGGCAGTGGGTACAGCCACTACGGAGGCAGTCGGTACAGCCGCTACGGAGGCAGTGGGTACAGCCGCTACGGAGGCAGTGGGTACAGCCGCTACGGAGGCAGTGGGTACAGCTGCTACAGCCGCAATGGGTACAGCCGCTACAGACGCAATGGGTACAGCCGCAATGAGTACAGACGCTACAGAGGCAATGGGTACAGCTGCTACAGAGGCAATGGGTACAGAGGCAATGGGTACAGCCACTAGAGAGGCAATGGGTACAGCCGCTACAGCCGCAATCGGTACAGCCGCTACAGACGCAATGGGTACACAGAGTACAGAGGCAATGGGTACAGCTGCTACAGAGGCAATGGGTACAGCCTACAGAGGCAATGGGTACAGCCGCTACACAGCAATGGGTACAGCAGCTAGAGGCATAATGGGTACAGCCGCTACAGAGGCAATGGGTACTACCGAGGCAATGAGCCGCCTACAGAGGCAATGGGTACAGCTGCTACAGAGGCAATGGGTACAGAGGCAATGGGTACAGCCACTACAGAGGCAATGGGTACAGCCGCTACAGAGGCAATGGGTACAGCCGCTACAGAGGCAATGGGTACAGCCACTACAGAGGCAATGGGTACAGCCACTACAGCGGCAATGGGTATAGCCACTACAGCAGCAATGGGTACAGCCGCTACAGCAGCAATGGGTACAGCCACTACAGAGGCAATGGGTACAGCCACTACAGAGGCAATGGGTACAGCCGCTACAGAGGCAATGGGTACAGCCGCTACAGCAGCAATGGGTACAGCCGCTACAGCAGCAATGGGTACAGAGGCAATGGGTACAGCCACTACAGAGGCAATGGGTACAGCCACTACAGGGGCAATGGGTACAGCCACTACAGAGGCAATGGGTACAGCCACTACAGAGGCAATGGGTACAGCCACTACAGCAGGCAATGGGTACAGCCGCTACAGAGGCAATGGGTACAGCCACTACAGAGGCAATGGGTACAGCCACTACAGAGGCAATGGGTACAGCCACTACAGCAGCAATGGGTACAGCCACTACAGCAGCAATGGCCACTACAGCAGCAATGGGTACAGCCACACAGAGGGCAATGGGTACAGCCACTACAGAGGCAATGGGTACAGTGCAGCCACTACAGAGGGCAATGGGTACAGCCGCTACAGAGGCAATGGGTACAGCCACTACAGAGGCAATGGGTACAGCATGGGCACAGCAGCAATGGGTACAGCTACCACAGCTACAGCAGCAATGGGTATAGCCGCTACAGCAGCAATGGGTATAGCCACTACAGCAGCAATGGGTACAGATGCTACAGAGGCAATGGGTATAGGCAATGGGTACAACCACTACAGCAGCAATGGGTACAGCCACTACAGCAGGCAATGGGTACAGCCACTACAGAGGCAATGGGTACAGCCGCTACAGAGGCAATGGGTACAGAGGCAATGGGTACAGCCACTACAGAGGCAATGGGTACAGCCGCTACAGAGGCAATGGGTACAGCCACTACAGAGGCAATGGGTACAGCCACTACAGCGGCAATGGGTACAGCCACTACAGCAGCAATGGGTACAGCCGCTACAGAGGCAATGGGTACAGGCTACAGAGGCAATGGGTACAGGTACAGGGAACACAGAGGCAATGGGTACAGTCGCTATAGAGGCAATGGGTACAGCCGCTACAGAGGCAATGGGTACAGCCGCTACAGAGGCAATGGGTACAGCCGCTACAGAGGCAATGGGTACAGCCACTACAGCAGCAATGGGTACAGCCACTACAGAGGCAATGGGTACAGCCACTACAGAGGCAATGGGTACAGCCACAAGGGTACAATACAGCAGCAATGGGTACAGCAGCGGCTACAGGCAATGGGTACAAGGTACACTACAGAGGCAATGGGTACAGCCACTACAGAGGCAATGGGCACAGCCACAGCAGAGGCAATGGGTACAGCCACTACAGAGGCAATGGGCACAGGTACTACAGAGGCAATGGGTACAGCCACTACAGAGGCAATGGGTACAGGTAAGGCAGAGGCAATGGGTACAGCTGCTACAGAGGCAATGGGTACAGCCACTACAGCAGCAATGGGTACAGCCGCTACAGAGGCAATGGGTACAGCCGCTACAGAGGCAATGGGTACAGCCACTACAGAGGCAATGGGCACAGCCTACTACAGCAATGGGGCAATGGGTACAGAGGCAATGGGTACAGCAATGGGCAGCAGCCACAGCAGCAATGGGTACAGCCGCTACAGCAGCAATGGGTACAGCCGCTACAGAGGCAATGGGTACAGCCGCTACAGAGGCAATGGGTACAGCCACTACAGAGGCAATGGGCACAGCCGCTACAGAGGCAATGGGTACAGCCGCTACAGAGGCAATGGGTACAGCCACTACAGAGGCAATGGGTACAGCCGCTACAGAGGCAATGGGTACAGCCGCTACAGAGGCAATGGGTACAGCCGCTACAGAGGCAATGGGTACAGCCACTACAGAGGCAATGGGCACAGCCGCTACAGAGGCAATGGATACAGCCGCAACAGAGGCATGGGTACAGGTAATACAGAGGCAATGGGTACAGCCACTACAGAGGCAATGGGTACAGCCACTACAGAGGCAATGGGTACAGCCACTACAGAGGCAATGGGTACAGCCACTACAGAGGCAATGGGTACAGCCACAACAGAGGGAATGGGTACAGCCGCTACAGAGGCAATGGGTACAGCTAATACAGAGGCAATGGGTACAGCTACAGTGTGCATGGGTACAGGTAATGCAGAGGCAATGGGTACAGCCGCTACAGAGGCAATGGGTACAGCCGCTACAGTGTGCATGGGTACAGGTAATACAGAGTGCATGGGCACAGCCACTAAAGCGTAGGTCTCCATCAGTGCAGTGAGAAGGGATATTGATATTGATACAATATCACTCGATGCACCATAAATCCATACTCAATACTCAAAGTAGCACTGAAGACCTGTTGCTGTTTGATTGTAATCCATATTTCATTTTCGAGCCACTAACATTTGTTTTGTTTCCTCCTTTGTAACATTACAACATTAGTTCATGAGACTTCCCATTAAGATCCAGGTTACAATGAGTCTTCAGCACCCCATGCTTGTCATAACAGGCAACTAACTGGCTCAGATGGTCAGGTTCACTGACTCAGTTCATGCATGTCATCATATCCAAACATTATGTCAATTGATGCTCAAGATGTCAATCGCTGGATGGTCTGGTCCAGACTTAATTATTTACAGGAAGCCATCATACACTGTAATGTTGCCAAGGGCAGCATTAACCAATAAACAATATAAGACTAGCATAGAGACATAACTGAAAAAAATCTTTATTCTGACTGAGGAAGAGCAAGAATTGACAAGAGAAGGCATCACTGCATGACATTAACACAAAAACAATTTGGTCTTCGTTTCAGATGTAAAACCTCCGTTCTGTCTAAACCACAAAATCTTGAGATCATTTTCACTTGTATCGATTCACTTATCACTTACATATGAGTATCAACAAAACTTGCAGCAGCCCTTACCAGCAAACTCCATGCCTCTCCTTCTAGGATAAATTAAACTATTTTGTGCTAAAAACTCTAAAACAAGAAAGACAAAGCTTGCAGATGGCCCTACATGTGTCCCCGGTATCCACCATTACAGGTGTTATCATGACCCGTGTATCTAAAACCATTGCAGGTATGTGATTTCTGAAATACATTTTCCTTTTCATGACTTGAAAAAAAGAACATGAAATATAATATATAGTTCTGGACAAGTGCTCTGATAAATCTGACAAAACAAAGATCAAACTGTTAGCCAAACTTTTAAATTACTTGGATATTAAGCAAACATAACGCAGTGAAACACAATTTATACGAGTTGCATGTATTCTGATTGAACTGTGTGAAAATTGTATTGAGGATTGTAAAGACTGTAAAATCATATAAAGTCTGATGAAAGTAGATCTAGAATAATCATGACATGCACAAATCTACTGACTAGTTCATGATCTGCAAGTAACAAGAAGAATGGCCTAACATGTTACTATCTGTTATATGTAGTGCATAGCATCTAACTCCAGTTTCTGCTTAATGTAATTATTGAGAGGTGTGTCAGAAGTGTATGGCTTATCAAAGGAAGATAACTCTTCACAGATTAATGAAGTATGATACATGAGAATATAAAATATCACATAAATGTATCAAACACTGAAATTAACATTATATTTACATCATAAATAACTCTAAAACAATGTGATTATCATAATCCCTCATGGAATCTTATAACCTTTAACATGTGTAAAAGCCAAAAATTTAACAATTTTGGAAGTAGAGTCCAGTGTTTACTGTTATATATCTACATACTACAGGTATTAAATAGTAAATGTGATAATATCACAATATGGAATTGACTGAATACAATAATTAAATAACATCTGAATTTACAATAATATATATATTACAAAAGGCCCCATTGTTTTCATCTTAAATTACTATTATAATCAACATGTTTTCTTCAAAACTATTGTCAAAGATACAATAACAGTTGTATTATTGGATCTGTATTTAAGCTTTCTGAGCAATTAAGTCAGTGTTGTAAACAATATGAGCAAATTTCGCTATCCAAATTAATATTGAGTTTGGTAAAATCCCTGACAAATGATGAATCTCATTAAGTCAAATCGTAGTGCTTCCTATTACTACAAAGCAGCACCAAGATCTGATTTTTAATGAGAATTTACAGTTTCAAACTTCCCTTGACAATGTGTTTACCTAATACCTGGTAAGAAACTGATCATTGTTCCATAGTACGATCATATATGGTAAATGCTATTTACTTAAAATTAACTGAAATATATTTTCAGAAAATATCCAATTACCATAATTTGAAAATAGATGCAAATATTGCCAGGAAACAAAAGTGATACTTTCATAAAGTTTGTCTACAGAGCAGAATAATTTCAATATAAATCCAATACGAGAAATAACATTCACAGCAGCATATCATACATTACATACTGTACCCAAATACAAATTATGACAATATCATGAATAACATATGTTACATCATGAATACAGTATTTCATTAATACACCACCACGACACTTAACTTGTATGCTACCATAAACAATGTACTTTGAATAATGTCTCAATCACTAGCACCAGGTGTTATTACAAATTCACTGACTTGCTTGCTTTAAACATTACTGTGCCTACAACTGACTCCACGGACGTATGTTCCACATACTCCGGAACATCTTCATAACAAACATATTTACAATGTCAATGACGAAGACAATGTTATGTACAGACACTTAGAAGAATGCCCATATTCATGTTTCCACCGTCCATGAGCAGAATATCTGAGGTACTTTTGTCAATGACGTCCATGACAAACATGTCCTTAAGAATCAGAAAACCAGTTTAATGCTGAAGTGACATTACCCATAACCAAAGTGCCAAAAAGAAAGAAACCAGTAACAATTAAATGCAATTTCTTGTAATAACTTTTGTAACATTGGTGATTTTATTGTATTCGGTTTTATAACAATTCAATTGGTTTGCATCAGTCCTTTAAAATCAAACTTTTGCCACAACCCCATTCTCTTCCCACAGAGGTTACTCCTGTCATATCTTCCTACGTGGGAAGATATGACAGGAGTAACCTCTGTGGGAAGAGAATGCTACAACCCATGCACAAGTGATTATGCGTGTACAGAGAAACAATTTTGCATCCAAAACAATGCAATATTTACCTACTCTGAGATTACACAACACATATGTCTTGCCACCTTAAAAAAGTACAAAAATAAACAATGTGCCATTATTTGTAGAATAAATTTAAAAGGAGAAGCATTTTGAATTAAAGAAGAAAAATGGACACAAATCCTAATTCCTGTCTCTTATAAATAATTAATAGCTATCCAACTACTGGTACACCCAACCACTGACCATAGTAAGTTAATACCACACTGGTGTGTTCTGATATACAACTTCAATACCTACAGAAAAAAGACATGTTGAAAATGACTAGGATAGCAATAAGCAACAATGTGTGTGCACTTTATTGAGTATATTGAAAATGACTATTTCCTTATCTATGAGAAATAACATTAAACTGAGTCAATGTCCCCATGTACTGGTACATAAGAAACAAGGCAGACGTTTGAATAAAGTTGAAGAGAGACAATCACCATAAATAAAATCTCACATTTTCACTGTTAGAATATTGTAGTTTCCACTGGATAAAGTTACCTGTCCACTTATATCTTGCTACAGTTGCATTTCTGATACTCATAAATAAAATAAAGAATTTATTTTTTTACATCACTTAACAAATAGAATGAAAGTAAAATGAAATTGATATCAAGTAATTAACAATGTATCAACAAGCACAAATATAAAATACTGATAAAAACCATGATGTTTTAAACATTCACAGTTCACCTGTGATAAGCAAGTAGGTATAAAATCTAAATAATGCTACAGCTAAGACTACAGAGACAAATGCTACAAAATACTTGTCAGTTAAGTATGAATAAATCTCAACCTCCATGTTCAGTTGTAACCAATTGCAAGATCCTCCAAAGATAAACCCAGGGACTACCCAAGGAAGCATGAAGCATTACCAAATGTAGTTACCAACAGGAAAGTTGACAAACTAATCTTAAAAAGACAGGCTTTTTGGAATAAATCAATTTGCACAATTTTATCTAAAATTTTATACTACTGAATTTAAAATTGAAGTCACTTGGGTCTTATCTTCAAAAGATCTTGACAATAAGTATCAGTCAAGACAATTCAGGCCTTCTCACAATGACAGTTGTACATTCTCACAAACCCTAAAGAACACATTAGAGTAGTCGGTCAGCAACCGTCTCTGAACAAATCCATACCCAATTCCAAGTTCCATAACTATCTGTTGCAGTGTGAAGCCAGCACACACTTGTCCTCCATCAAATGTCAGTGTGAGGCAGCCACTCACCAAACTGGTTATCTACTTAGCAATTATGACTGAAGTGAAGTACAAGAGAAAACACAATGGCAAAAAAGGGATGAGCTTGGTTCTAGGAGACTTGGAACATGATGATCCTGAAATTTATGGTCCTGGTGGCCAGGAGTTTGTTGCATTCAGTAGAGTCTGTGATAGGAAAGTGCTTCACTTCAGTCTCCGTGCTGTCGCTTGTGAACTCATGCTCATATATGGCTGGGTTAACCTTCATGTCACCATACGGTCCTTTCAAGGCCAAGAAGTGGAGACGCAAGGGGTTGCTGATGCGGCTCTTCAGAACGAGCTGGTACACAAGCTTGTGCTGACATGCCTGAGTTGGGTTTTTGTGGTCACTGTTGACATGAGCTTTGATTACCCACTGCTGGTTGAAAGCTGAAAAGCGGCTTGTCTCATAGAACAACTTGGTGATGAAGTCATCTGTTCTGTAGGGTTTCAACTGCAAGTCTGCATAAGAAAGATGATCCATATGATTAATAAAATACACATCGCATGTGTAAAACATTGCCATTGTTAAACTTTTTTTATAAAAGAATTTCAAAGAGTAATAATAGCTTGGGATCTGAACATTCTGACATCAAAACAGAATAAATTGTAAACAAACATGGATGAAAGACTGCTGACTGTCTATGCATGGTTATATTTAATGCATTGCACAGAACTGCTCTATTGATATTTACAAGATACCATTGCCATCTTTACAAGAGAGGTTTATATGATGGAGTGATTGAATTTGGTTTTAACTCTGCTTTGTATTCCAGTTATATCACACCATGTAAGCAGAAGTAAGCCCAAGCTTGTGCAGATCTGAGAGAAATAAGGCCAAATTGCTGCAGCTCTATGCCGTTCACAATTTCAGTGAAACCCAAGAGCATATGTATGGTAATAACACTAATATGTTGGAAGGAGGTCTTGCCACATGTTACAATGTCATAAATAATATACAAAACTCCTACCGTTGAAAGTGATCTTCTCCAGTGACAACAGTGAGAATATTGTACTGTAGAGCTGTTTTTCTTCCAGCTGTTTCAGGTCCAGGACTTTGAGCGCCTCGAGAACCTCACTCCCACTCTTCTTTGGATGGGCACACGATGTCTCATGCTCCCTCCCCTCATGGTAGGGACCTAGCCACGGGCACCCAATCTTGGCATATTTGCAAGCAGTGGGTCTGTGGAAGATAAGAACTGAAGATATACTACTAGTAAAAATATCCTGTAAAATTTGCGATGGTTACGGCCATGACCATACTTACAATTACTTGGACCTGGGTTGTCACTCAGAAAGCCTTGAACCTGAAAATGTCTCGCATAAAAATATCCAATACAGTTCTACTAATGTTTTCCTTTTCCTAAATTTGGCTTCAGACGCTGAAGAGACTGTAACTAAATTCTCTTACCTGAAAAAAACTGCCCTTGTTTAACATCATCTGAACTTATTGTGATACTATCTACTAACCAAACCATTTTGGGCTATTTTTCTTTTCTTCATCAGAAATCATCCATTGTGAATGACCAAATGAATCAAAACTTGTCAAATACTGCTCCTATCTAAGACAGAAATGGTAAAGGAACAAAATTGTCCAAAATGTCAGAACAGTGTATGGGCCAAAAACAAGACTCAGCATTCACTGGAATAGAGTTGAAAGGGCTTTGGAGCACTGGTATAGCACATATATTGATGTGTTCGAAACTGGGGTGGTGAACTCATAGCTTCCACTGCGTACTTTGATTTCACAACTGCAGTTGGTGAACATATGAATAGCCTCCACACAGTCTGATAACATCTCATACAAATTGTATTCAACAGTTCTACAATACATTTTATATAGGAATCATACATTCCAGGAAGTGAACATTTGTAAACAAAATTGATGGAGTACTCTTTGGAGTGCATTTTCATTTCTTTAACACTAATCATTTAGGTATATCCCCTCTATGTACGTTTCCATAGAAAAAAAATTTTACAAATCCAGAAGAGCAACCCATCGTAATAATTCAAACTGATTTTTGAATGCAAATATTCCAGATGCTCCACGTGGCTAACAATTTTGAATTTGGATAAAAAGAGAAGAAAATGAAGAAGAGAACAAAGAGATAAATCTGCACAAACACAATTATGCCATAATTGTACTGTAATTACCACAACATACATACTGAACAACCTGGGCATGCTACTGCAGCATGTTAAGAGACATAAAATACTTGCCGCCTCAACAGTTGAAGTACTGTTGCTCAACTCCAACAACCTAGGCGCGCTGCTAAATCTTCCGCTTATGAGACCATGGCTGAACAACTCCATTCCTGGTTAAATGACAGAAAATAGAAAACGTGTGGTTCTGGTTAAAACATGTTAACATAAACCTAACCAACAACGCAAGGAACTGTATGTGTGTCCCCCTCACACATGCAGTTGCTTGCTGGGCTAAGCTAAGGTGAACCTGTGGAGGGAAGGGCTGATTAGTTCTAGCCTAACCTAACGGTCAGGACGCTTACCCTACCTAAGCCCGCTTACCTTTCCGCACACAATTCCCTCTCATGATGATCAAGGATGTTACGAGGCAGCTTCTGGTTGCAGTACTGGCATTCTGTGGGAAGTTCTGATGCAGCTTTCTCAACAGCAAGATTTCTTGTGCAGAGATTCTTGGAGATTTCACATCGGCAGTTGGGGCAAGTTGCTGTTTCATCTTTAAGACGTGCATCAGCTAGGAGATGGTTGAAGCATCCTGCGCACATTAGATGTCCATTTGTGCACTGAAAGTAGAAACATTTTCAATAATTATTTAGCATGCATAGATGTGCAGGCTGATTTTATGTCATCCTTATTAATATTTGAATAAAGAAAAAAGAATTGGATATGTGAGGAATTAACATTCTACATCAGTCTGACTTGCACTGTTTCAGTTCATGTTTCATCTGGTTCCTTGTGAAATTATCTAAGCTTTAAAATATTGCATCGGCTATCACAAAAATAAAAACTAACTAACAAGTAGTACTGCAGTACCCTGTGAAATGAAAAATCATAGTGACTGGTAATTATTTTGTACCTGTGTATATATTCCTGTAACAGTATCTAATTACATTATGCAATTGTCCTTCAGGTCTGCCAGAATATCATAAACAGTCCGAACAAAAACAAAACTGTTGTCTCGTTTACAAATTTATCTCTGAGCAAATTATGTTGTGAATAACAAATATTTGCTCATACCAAATTCTGCATGTCATGTCTGTTTATCCGTAATACTCCATTGAGAATTAATGTTTATATTTAGTTTTATAATATGTGCAATATGAACCATTTTTATTGTTGTGAATGACAATAAACCTTTGAACTAAAAATGTTCCGATGACAATGCATAAATACCCATGACACATTCATTGCGCCCGTGGCCGTACCCAGCCCGACACACCCTAAACCTCCTAACTGCACAAGTTGGACAAGAAGGCAAAGGTCTCGAACTGGAGTGAAGATTTCGCACATCTACAGTTTTCATGCTGGTTTGATAGCGCAATTCACATGATGATTACCTTTTGTTAATATTAATGGATTTGGAAATGTGCCAGAATTATCATTGGCTAGCATCCCAAAATAGCACTGCTCAGATGACACGTCTGCATCACGTGATTCCCTGCACTTGGCAAAGGGCAGAGCGAACTTGGGTATTTCCTAATCGACAATTTCCAGATTCTATTGATCTAACAGCACAGTAAACTTGTAAATCGTCCTCCCTATTCAATTTCTGTAAAAATGCACTTAAACGAACTGTTATAAGAGTGAACTCCTTAAAAAGTGCGTTGTTTTTCTTCTGGTCAGCTGTGTGCATTTAGTAAACAAATTCTCAGCTGACAGATGCGAGACTCCGGAAATAACTTTGACCTTTACTCCCCACCCACCAAAGACTGTTTTTCGACATTACTCCAGTGACTTAACCTCAGTGACATTCAAAGTATGCTACAACCAGTTTAGCAAGCTGGTTACTTTTAAGGAGATGAACATTTTGACAAGCTGAGCCCATCCCCCCAAACTACCTGGTAGCAAGTCCTGGGCAGATCCAAACATACAGCACAGCACAGGATGCCGCTGAGACGATCTTCCAGCTTGTAACCTATAGATAAACAGTGGTCTGACAACTTTTGTTTCTTGACTTGTGGCTCAAAAGATGACATATTTTCTTTGTCTTCGTTTTCGTCGCGAAGAACTTGACGTGGAGCGTCTGCACTCTCGGCCATCTTGTTTGTTTGTAAATTTACCGTGACGTCAGAGCATGGAATAGCTGTTCCCATGACGTGATGGACAGCCAATAAAAGGGGTTCGCTGGGAGCATTAACCTGTCCCTCGACCAATCAAAAACCGCGCTTACCCCCGAAAGTATGTGTAATTAGTAGTCGTTTGTTTCCGTTGCTTAGACGGAGTTTCACGATGCGTGTCCGATGATTAATTTCAACTCCTGACCAATAAAATGCGAGTTGCCTTGGCAGGTCAGCCCAAATGGACGAATATGCCAAAATGATATCCATGACTGCGTGTTAGGAATGCAACTCTGCTTGCCCATACTTGTTTCCAAACCAGCTGATCCTTTTAGACTGGTTTTACATTACAAGCTCTGACCTGAATTCCGCGAACAAGAACCACTGAGGGATGAAATACACACAGCTGTTCGCTGGTTTGTTTTGATGATGCAATGTATAAGGTTAATGCACTATTCAGAAATGCTAACAAATAGTGGAGGTATTTGGACAAATTATATCTGCAATATTACATGGGGTATTGTCTAGCAATTATAAATTGAAACATAAACAAACAAAAATTAAAATGTACAAAATATGACAACATTCTGTCACTAAGATCTATGAACAAGGCACATATGAATCGTTATCAAGGGTTCCTGCTTTAATTCACGTACACGAAGGTAATTTTTCAAACTAATTCATATCGAGACCCTAAACCCCCATTCTTTCTCCTCCTTTATGAATTTATTCCATGCCATTCACAATCACAGGTGCCACGTTTGTTAATTGTGTGTTTACATGCAAGACGGGACAGGATAGCAACACATTAGCATAATCAACCTGCTTACCTTGTCATTAATTATTCATTTTACCAACGTCATTATACATATATTAGCCTTTATACACCTACACATTAACTACAACAGTGGTTCTACAACAACGGTTTCAACTACGTCCATTTCTTCAACTGACTGTTTTGTATATTTAATTAATCTACATCATTATTACTAGTATTTTAAATGTTCTTCACAATGCCCGAGCTTTCTTAATCAAAATGGGCGGTGGGGTATCCTAGTGTTTAAATCGTTGGCTCGTCGCGCCGAAGACCCGGGTTCGAATCCCCACATGGGTACAATGTGTGAAGCCCATTTCTGGTGTCCCCCGCCGTGATGTTGCTGGAATATTGCTAAAAGCGGCGTAAAACCAAACTCAGTCAGTCAGTCTTAACCATAATGTGTGAACTGGCATACTGTACTGTTGAAAATAGTGCTATCTGTCTTCGGACACCAGGCAAACAACACGGTATAAATACCTGGCAGATTAATTCTGTGAGAAACTAGGTCAGCCTCCGGCAGTGTTGTGATATGGACCCCACAAGACTAATTCTGCATGTTGATGTTCGAGATTTACTTTGCACATATACTAGCGGATATTTAATATCTTATAACTTCCACGGATGGGGAACTAACTTTTACTTTACATATATCATGAGGGATAAAATTGGACGTGTTAAGACGGGGGCAGTCTGTATGACCTCTTAAACTGAATACTACTGATAGCGGAGTAGATAAAGTAGCGAAACTTCCGAAACGGACTTATGGTAACGAATACGTCCAGTGTATTCATGATATAACAGTTGAGAATCAGTTAGGAAAAATGATAATTTATGTACAAAAAAATATATAAATAATAAACCCAAGGGGTGTAACGGATGTCCAATGGCTGATGTAGCAGAGAGGTGAAGAAGAAGGAAGAACTAGCCACATCCCTTGGAGACATCAACATGACATCGTCATCACGTCATATCCGTGAAGATCCGGGTTAGAATTGGTGTTCAGTAACCCAATGAAATCCAGTGAAATCACACTGTTACCACACCACACCGTTATACACTGCAAACTATTATGCGCTTAACCCAACTGCGTAGATCGATGCTCATGCTGTTGGTCACTGGATTGTCTCGTCCAGAGTATTACTGAGTGCGGCAAACCAACCAACCTATTGTATAATAGGTAGTAGTGTATAGCAATATGTAGTGTATAAAAGTGTAAACTGTTTGATATTTTGTGGTCTATAACAGCATACTTAGAGCTTAGATATAACATATCGTTTTGTAGACAGTAGTGCTTAGTTTATAATAGTGTTTTGTGTGTGCAATATTATTTAATGTGTAACACTCTGTATAGTGCATAACAGTGTTTATTGTATGATAGTTTTAGTGTATAACGATGTCATTGATGTAAACGATATGATTATTGTGTAATCGAGCGTAGTGTGTGGCGCATAATTTAGAATGTTGTGTTGCAGAACAATGTATAGTTTATATCAATATGTTTCTATAACTATGTGAAGTGTATAATATTGTTTAATTTTCACCCTGCGTAGTATGTGATAGTGTGTATTGTAGCATAATGTCTGATGTATTGTACTGTGTGGTGTATAATGGTGCAGAGTGTGTATAATAGTGTATAGTGTGCATTTGTGTGTAGTACATATAGTAGTATGTACTGGTAGTATTTGCTTTTAATAGTGCCTACCATGCACTATAGTATGCCTACATTATTTTTATTAAGACAGAAGGGCGGCGGGTGTCTTTTATATTTACTTGTTTATTGAAAATAAATAAATAAATAAATAAATAAATAAATAAATGGGTGCTGAGTGGGTGAATGAATGAATGAATGAATGAATGAATGAATGAATGATGAATGAATATGCAAATGCTCTACTCAGTGCAAACGTAAACATGTATATATGGATTACGACACTGTCATATTGGAGCGTTGGTGTGTGGGAACAACTACTGAACAAAGTCCACCGTTATCAGAAATAGTAACCTGATAGTTCCTACACCGTGTCAAGGTTCGTTATCTATAGTCCTGCCCAGTAAGCATACATACAGTGTTGGCATACCCCCTGGCTCCTTACCGTCAAGTGTTCTGAGATACCCATGTATCCATCCTACACCACAAGCTGTTTATCAGCGTAATATTATTATGTAACCACTTATAACTACTGCTGAAGACAGCTAAAGGAACACTTATCAGTTGAAACGTAATCGCTTTGTATGCACAAGAGCTTACAAAAGTCTGAAAGTTTCTTTTTAAAATGTGACGTGGCAAAATTACCGACTATACATTTATATTGCAGTAACTTCTTGGTGGTATGCTCAGGAATATTTCCCTTGGTATATGTTATCCGGGGTAAAAATGTAACACATGTTATATTTGGGATTACACTTTCTCAGTAAAGTACAGATTCTAGTACTTTTGTTGGGTTGAGTCCCATCCGGGATTTGAACCCACACCCTCCGAGTCAGGCACCTAATATAAATATTAATATTATATTATGTTATTTAACTTATTTCTATCACTCCACAATATCTCAGTTACGTGTACCTACGTTAATGGCAGCAGAGACCATATAATAGATCTATTATATGGTCTCTGATGGCAGTCGAAGGATACTAATGGTATGGTACACACTACTCTGTAATATTTAGTTTTCTGATTTTCTACGATACACAAACATGATCCTCATGTCAAATGAACATTTAAATATAATGACCTATCTGATTTTCCCTATCAAAAGTTGCAGGGGCGGATACAGCTTTTTGAGAAAGGGGTGCACACTATTGAGAAAAGGAGGGGTGCACACTTCATTTTCACCCGAGTTTCAATGGTCATATAACAAACTTTCAGCATAAAAGGGGGTGTGCGCACCCCTGCACCCCCCTCTGGATCCGCCTATGAGTTGAGTGGTATATTTTCAACAACAAAGTCTTTATCTGAGGAGACTTCAAGCACGAGTAGTGAGCTATCTCAAAATAATCAGATCTCAGTTCTCACCACCGCGAGAAGGATCGAGAGAGATATAACGTAGTTTATCGAACTGTTGGAAATTTTAAATAGTGAAATTCGTTGTATACTTCATACTGACGACTCCACACCGTCGTGGTGCACACGATACCTATAGTCTATAAGTATAAATACAACATTAGCACTGGTGCAGAATTACAACGGTCTATACCAGACATTGTGTCATAATGAGTATTGCGTCACTTTGCTTAACATGGCGGATGTAACACTGACTAACACAAGATAACAGTGTTATCATATCCCACGCTGCTTGACGGGATGTCGGATAACTGCCGGCAGTGTTATAACAGATATATACCTATTTTGTGATGTCTTGACTTGTCATATGCTACAGGCATGATAGATATTTCTGTTTCTGGATCTGCACGAGACTCTTTCTTCCTGTTAGTAGGCCTTCATAGGAACACCCCCGCACGTCTGAACAGTTATTGATGGGAGACACAGTCAATTGTTTCTAATTACATTCTCTTTCGTGTGTGGGAGTACGGCTCTGATTTGTGTCAGTGAATAGACGTGTGGGCCAGACTAGATAGAGTAAAGCAATATATCTGCCGTGGCAGAACGATCTAATGTGTGAATATAGCCTTGCTCCAAGGCTGAGTTGAATACTAAGCCAATGGATGTATAGTAATTCTATCCTTTAAAGAGGCAAATCTAGACAAGCGGACAGTCTAAGGACCCCATTCTGTTATTTATATTTAAAAAATAGAAATTATCATTTAAACTATTAATTATTATCTTAGACACTTGTGCAAGTCTATTCTGAATACTGAACAGTCAGGCAGTCAGGAGCAGATACTACGAGAGGAAGCAGTTCGTCTGGACATGCCGATGACACATCATTTTAATTGGTCAGGTCAGGCCAGGAATATACAATCTTAAGAGGTAGGCGACCTGGCGAATGTACCTTTTACGACTCCACACTACAATTATGTGTGCGTGTCCAACGAGGGATGATTGATCCAATCAGTTCATTCCTCCGGGGAATAAATGCTGTCAAAACAACGACTCGGGAAATGTGAAGACCTTTTGATACTACAAACACAAGTTGTTTTGTTGATGCAGACTGACAGACTGACGCCTAGTTTCTGAACACATGTAATCAGGATAGAAAGAAATAATTCATTTTAAATGGAAAAGGAGACCCAGCGAGATGGGAAATTTAGAACCTGAACCTGAGGAAATCTAAGGAAGTGAGTTTTATGGATGTCAACTTATCTATTATGAGGAACATAACGTTTCGGAGTACATGTATATCCGTACTCCTTCATCAGGTGAATGAATGATATGAGGCAGAGAACACATACATACATGTTACAACAACAAAAGTGATAAGACAACAAAGATGCAGGCTAAATAATGAAAGCCAACAGTTAACTGGCGGTGATGTGTGATTGGCAAAGGGCGAATGAGGAAATCTAGACATGCTTTATTTAGGGCTTTAGTATTGCAATATGGGCTGGACAGACGGGAAAATATAGTGGTTCAGTGACTGCGACACAGACTAAGTGATGTCGATATGAAATTGTGCTCCAAAACTGTTGGTTTGTATTTTTATTAGAAACATCCACGAAGTAACACAATGAAGCATTAAAGATGCTTCTCGTTTCGTGTTTGAGGAATCTACTCCAGACATCAATGTTAATACACGTTTGCGCGATGAAGCTGCGAAATTGAACTGAATTTGATTACCCTTAGACCACAAAGATTTACATAAGAGGTGAATGCATGCATGCATACTCACATGCACCCAGAATTAGGTCTCTTGTGGTGATGTAAGAGTTGTTTTAAATCTTGTCTTTAATGAGATAGAACACACCTTCGGGAAGAATTATCAGATCTGGTTTTCGTGTTTGTTAATAGGAATCCTAACTTGTTGATTACATCCGTAACTGAAAGTGTGATATACTGTGTTCTGCACAAAAAAAAAATCATTCAAGGTGAAGAGATTGTCACATGCAGTGCTTATATTGGTAGCTTTGATGTATCCCTTGCATATCTTGTGATGATCAGAAAGTTGCTCTTGTGAAAGGAACCAGACTAAGCGAACTGATAATCGTTATTAAAACGAACACATCGAAAGGTTGGTTGACTTGCACGTTTTCCGCTTCCTGGTTTCGACATGAATGTCTGCGTATGGCATTTAATACAATGATACTTCCCCAACAAACACCTTTTCAAGATATATATATATACACCTTTTCAAGATATATATATATATATATATATATATATATATATATATATATATATATATACACATACATACTGCAGGAATTTGGTGTTCGTTTAACGCCACACCCCAATAATACAGGCGGACAGACAGACAGGTTTATTCGGTAATTTAGGCCCAAGGCCCATAATACATACATTTTGCAAAAGTAAATACATACTGAGTAAAGCTGAGTACAGTTTAGTATTAATTAATTTTATATTTATTTATTCCTTTTACGGCGAACTTGTGAAAGGTATTTACTCAATGATTTTAAAATATTGATATTGTCCGATGACAACAGCCGGATGAAGGTTTCAGTTGTCGGTGGTTGAGTCAGATGATTTGAAAAACAGTCAGATCTTTGTTGGGAATAGTTTGGACATATTAATCAAATATGGAGTTCATCTCATCTTCATGTAATCAAGGCCACAATACCCTGTTATATGACGAGTAATTTTAGATAATCGAGTCTGGATTATTCACAGACGTCACTGAAAACCTGACCAAAGATCCATCTTAAGGGATTACGGTGACGCCTACCTGCATGCAGTCACATAGCCTGGGGGACGGTGGGATAGCCTTGTGGTTAAAGCGTTCGCTCGTCACGCCGAAGACCAGGGTTTGAATCCCAACATGGGTCAAATATACGAATATTATTTCAGGTGTCCCTGGCAGTAACATTGTTTGGGTATTGCCAAAGGTGGAGTAAATCAACACTCACGCTGTCTGACTACCAGATGCATCCCGCGATCAGCATGGGTTGCTGCTTGGACCCTTTTCTAGCCTGGAGTCCCAGTGGGTGGAAGACTACACGCTGTTTCTCCATAGATCCTTGTATTCTACCAGCATGGCCTGCTGCTTGGACCCTTTTCTAGCCTGGAGTCCCAGTGGTGGAAGACTACACGCTGTTTCTCCATATATCCTTGTATTCTACCAGCATGGCCTGCTGCTTGGACCCTTTTCTAGCCTGGAGTCCCAGTGGGTGGAAGACTACACGCTGTTTCTCCATATATCCTTGTATTCTACCAGCATGGCCTGCTGCTTGGACCCCCTTTCTAGCCTGGAGTCCCAGTGGGTGGAAGACTACACGCTGTTTCTCCATATATCCTTGTATTCTACCAGCATGGCCTGCTGCTTGGACCCCTTTCTAGCCTGGAGTTCCAGTGGGTGGAAGACTACACGCTGTTTCTCCATATATCCTTGTATTCTACCAGCATGGCCTGCTGCTTGGACCCTTTTCTAGCCTGGAGTCCCAGTGGGTGGAAGACTACACGCTGTTTCTCCATATATCCTTGTATTCTACCAGCATGGCCTGCTGCTTGGACCCCTTTCTAGCCTGGAGTCCCAGTGGGTGGAAGACTACACGCTGTTTCTCCATATATCCTTGTATTCTACCAGCATGGCCTGCTGCTTGGACCCCTTTTCTAGCCTGGAGTCCCAGTGGGTGGAAGACTACACGCTGTTTCTCCATATATCCTTGTATTCTACCAGCATGGCCTGCTGCTTGGACCCCTTTCTAGCCTGGAGTCCCAGTGGGTGGAAGACTACACGCTGTTTCTCCATATATCCTTGTATTCTACCAGCATGGCCTGCTGCTTGGACCCTTTTCTAGCCTGGAGTCCCAGTGTGTGGAAGACTACACGCTGTTTCTCCATATATCCTTGTATTCTACCAGCATGGCCTGCTGCTTGGACCCTTTTCTAGCCTGGAGTCCCAGTGGGTGGAAGACTACACGCTGTTTCTCCATATATCCTTGTATTCTACCAGCATGGCCTGCTGCTTGGACCCCTTTCTAGCCTGGAGTCCCAGTGGGTGGAAGACTACACGCTGTTTCTCCATATATCCTTGTATTCTACCAGCATGGCCTGCTGCTTGGACCCTTTTCTAGCCTGGAGTCCCAGTGGGTGGAAGACTACACGCTGTTTCTCCATATATCCTTGTATTCTACCAGCATGGCCTGCTGCTTGGACCCTTTTCTAGCCTGGAGTCCCAGTGGGTGGAAGACTACACGCTGTTTCTCCATATATCCTTGTATTCTACCAGCATGGCCTGCTGCTTGGACCCCTTTCTAGCCTGGAGTCCCAGTGGTGGAAGACTACACGCTGTTTCTCCATATATCCTTGTATTCTACCAGCATGGCCTGCTGCTTGGACCCCTTTCTAGCCTGGAGTCCCCAGTGGGTGGAAGACTACACGCTGTTTCTCCATATATCCTTGTATTCTACCAGCATGGCCTGCTGCTTGGACCCTTTCTAGCCTGGAGTCCCAGTGGGTGGAAGACTACACGCTGTTTCTCCATATATCCTTGTATTCTACCAGCATGGCCTGCTGCTTGGACCCCTTTCTAGCCTGGAGTCCCAGTGGGTGGAAGACTACACGCTGTTTCTCCATATATCCTTGTATTCTACCAGCATGGCCTGCTGCTTGGACCCCTTTCTAGCCTGGAGTCCCAGTGGGTGGAAGACTACACGCTGTTTCTCCATATATCCTTGTATTCTACCAGCATGGCCTGCTGCTTGGACCCTTTTCTAGCCTGGAGTCCCAGTGTGTGTGGAAGACTACACGCTGTTTCTCCATATATCCTTGTATTCTACCAGCATGGCCTGCTGCTTGACCCCTTTCTAGCCTGGAGTCCCAGTGGTGGAAGACTACACGCTGTTTCTCCATATATCCTTGTATTCTACCAGCATGGCCTGCTGCTTGGACCCCTTTCTAGCCTGGAGTCCCAGTGGGTGGAAGACTACACGCTGTTTCTCCATATATCCTTGTATTCTACCAGCATGGCCTGCTGCTTGACCCTTTCTAGCCTGGAGTCCCAGTGGGTTCTATATCCTTGTATTCTACCAGCATGGCCTGCTGCTTGACCCCCTTTCTAGCCTGGAGTCCCAGTGTGGTGGAAGACTACACGCTGTTTCTCCATATATCCTTGTATTCTACCAGCATGGCCTGCTGCTTGGACCCTTTTCTAGCCTGGAGTCCCAGTGGGTGGAAGACTACACGCTGTTTCTCCATATATCCTTGTATTCTACCAGCATGGCCTGCTGCTTGACCCCTTTCTAGCCTGGAGTCCCAGTGGGTGGAAGACTACACGCTGTTTCTCCATATATCCTTGTATTCTACCAGCATGGCCTGCTGCTTGGACCCTTTCTAGCCTGGAGTCCCAGTGGGTGGAAGACTACACGCTGTTTCTCCATATATCCTTGTATTCTACCAGCATGGCCTGCTGCTTGGACCCCTTTCTAGCCTGGAGTTCCAGTGGGTGGAAGACTACACGCTGTTTCTCCATATATCCTTGTATTCTACCAGCATGGCCTGCTGCTTGGACCCCTTTCTAGCCTGGAGTCCCAGTGGGTGGAAGACTACACGCTGTTTCTCCATATATCCTTGTATTCTACCAGCATGGCCTGCTGCTTGGACCCCTTTCTAGCCTGGAGTCCCAGTGGGTGGAAGACTACACGCTGTTTCTCCATATATCCTTGTATTCTACCAGCATGGCCTGCTGCTTGGACCCCTTTCTAGCCTGGAGTCCCAGTGGGTGGAAGAAGACACGCTGTTTCTCCATATATCCTTGTATTCTACCAGCATGGCCTGCTGCTTGGACCCCCTTTCTAGCCTGGAGTCCCAGTGGTGGAAGACTACACGCTGTTTCTCCATATATCCTTGTATTCTACCAGCATGGCCTGCTGCTTGGACCCTTTCTAGCCTGGAGTCCCAGTGTGGGTGGAAGACTACACGCTGTTTCTCCATATATCCTTGTATTCTACCAGCATGGCCTGCTGCTTGGACCCTTTTCTAGCCTGGAGTCCCAGTGGGTGGAAGACTACACGCTGTTTCTCCATATATCCTTGTATTCTACCAGCATGGCCTGCTGCTTGGACCCCTTTCTAGCCTGGAGTCCCAGTGTGTGTGGAAGACTACACGCTGTTTCTCCATATATCCTTGTATTCTACCAGCATGGCCTGCTGCTTGGACCCCTTTCTAGCCTGGAGTCCCAGTGGGTGGAAGACTACACGCTGTTTCTCCATATATCCTTGTATTCTACCAGCATGGCCTGCTGCTTGGACCCCTTTCTAGCCTGGAGTCCCAGTGGGTGGAAGACTACACGCTGTTTCTCCATATATCCTTGTATTCTACCAGCATGGCCTGCTGCTTGGACCCCTTTCTAGCCTGGAGTCCCAGTGGGTGGAAGACTACACGCTGTTTCTCCATATATCCTTGTATTCTACCAGCATGGCCTGCTGCTTGGACCCCTTTCTAGCCTGGAGTCCCAGTGGGTGGAAGACTACACGCTGTTTCTCCATATATCCTTGTATTCTACCAGCATGGCCTGCTGCTTGGACCCTTTCTAGCCTGGAGTCCCAGTGGGTGGAAGACTACACGCTGTTTCTCCATATATCCTTGTATTCTACCAGCATGGCCTGCTGCTTGGACCCCTTTCTAGCCTGGAGTCCCAGTGGGTGGAAGACTACACGCTGTTTCTCCATATATCCTTGTATTCTACCAGCATGGCCTGCTGCTTGGACCCCTTTCTAGCCTGGAGTCCCAGTGGGTGGAAGACTACACGCTGTTTCTCCATATATCCTTGTATTCTACCAGCATGGCCTGCTGCTTGGACCCTTTCTAGCCTGGAGTCCCAGTGGGTGGAAGACTACACGCTGTTTCTCCATATATCCTTGTATTCTACCAGCATGGCCTGCTGCTTGGACCCTTTTCTAGCCTGGAGTCCCAGTGGGTGGAAGACTACACGCTGTTTCTCCATATATCCTTGTATTCTACCAGCATGGCCTGCTGCTTGGACCCCTTTCTAGCCTGGAGTTCCAGTGGGTGGAAGACTACACGCTGTTTCTCCATATATCCTTGTATTCTACCAGCATGGCCTGCTGCTTGGACCCCTTTCTAGCCTGGAGTCCCAGTGGGTGGAAGACTACACGCTGTTTCTCCATATATCCTTGTATTCTACCAGCATGGCCTGCTGCTTGGACCCTTTCTAGCCTGGAGTCCCAGTGGGTGGAAGACTACACGCTGTTTCTCCATATATCCTTGTATTCTACCAGCATGGCCTGCTGCTTGGACCCCTTTCTAGCCTGGAGTCCCAGTGGGTGGAAGACTACACGCTGTTTCTCCATATATCCTTGTATTCTACCAGCATGGCCTGCTGCTTGGACCCCTTTCTAGCCTGGAGTCCCAGTGGGTGGAAGACTACACGCTGTTTCTCCATATATCCTTGTATTCTACCAGCATGGCCTGCTGCTTGGACCCCTTTCTAGCCTGGAGTCCCAGTGGGTGGAAGACTACACGCTGTTTCTCCATATATCCTTGTATTCTACCAGCATGGCCTGCTGCTTGGACCCCTTTCTAGCCTGGAGTTCCAGTGGGTGGAAGACTACACGCTGTTTCTCCATATATCCTTGTATTCTACCAGCATGGCCTGCTGCTTGGACCCCTTTCTAGCCTGGAGTCCCAGTGGGTGGAAGACTACACGCTGTTTCTCCATATATCCTTGTATTCTACCAGCATGGCCTGCTGCTTGGACCCTTTTCTAGCCTGGAGTCCCAGTGGGTGGAAGACTACACGCTGTTTCTCCATATATCCTTGTATTCTACCAGCATGGCCTGCTGCTTGGACCCCTTTCTAGCCTGGAGTCCCAGTGGGTGGAAGACTACACGCTGTTTCTCCATATATCCTTGTATTCTACCAGCATGGCCTGCTGCTTGGACCCTTTCTAGCCTGGAGTCCCAGTGGGTGGAAGACTACACGCTGTTTCTCCATATATCCTTGTATTCTACCAGCATGGCCTGCTGCTGGACCCCTTTCTAGCCTGGAGTCCCAGTGGGTGGAAGACTACACGCTGTTTCTCCATATATCCTTGTATTCTACCAGCATGGCCTGCTGCTTGGACCCTTTTCTAGCCTGGAGTCCCAGTGGGTGGAAGACTACACGCTGTTTCTCCATATATCCTTGTATTCTACCAGCATGGCCTGCTGCTTGGACCCTTTCTAGCCTGGAGTCCCAGTGGGTGGAAGACTACACGCTGTTTCTCCATATATCCTTGTATTCTACCAGCATGGCCTGCTGCTTGGACCCCTTTCTAGCCTGGAGTCCCAGTGGGTGGAAGACTACACGCTGTTTCTCCATATATCCTTGTATTCTACCAGCATGGCCTGCTGCTTGGACCCCTTTCTAGCCTGGAGTCCCAGTGGGTGGAAGACTACACGCTGTTTCTCCATATATCCTTGTATTCTACCAGCATGGCCTGCTGCTTGGACCCTTTCTAGCCTGGAGTCCCAGTGGGTGGAAGACTACACGCTGTTTCTCCATATATCCTTGTATTCTACCAGCATGGCCTGCTGCTTGGACCCCTTTCTAGCCTGGAGTCCCAGTGGGTGGAAGACTACACGCTGTTTCTCCATATATCCTTGTATTCTACCAGCATGGCCTGCTGCTTGGACCCTTTTCTAGCCTGGAGTCCCAGTGGGTGGAAGACTACACGCTGTTTCTCCATATATCCTTGTATTCTACCAGCATGGCCTGCTGCTTGGACCCTTTTCTAGCCTGGAGTCCCAGTGGGTGGAAGACTACACGCTGTTTCTCCATATATCCTTGTATTCTACCAGCATGGCTTGTATTCTGCTGCTGCTGCTTGACCCTTTCTAGCCTGGAGTCCAGTGTGTGGAAGACTACACGCTGTTTCTCCATATATCCTTGTATTCTACCAGCATGGCTGCTGCTGCCTGGAGTCCCAGTTGGGACTACACCTGTTTCTCCATATATCCTGTATTCTACCAGCATGGCCCTGCTTGACCCTTTTCTAGGGTGGAAGACTACACGCTGTTTCTCCATATATCCTTGTATTCTACCAGCATGGCCTGCTGCTTGGACCCTTTTCTAGCCTGGAGTCCCAGTGGGTGGAAGACTACACGCTGTTTCTCCATATATCCTTGTATTCTACCAGCATGGCCTGCTGCTTGGACCCTTTTCTAGCCTGGAGTTCCAGTGGTGGAAGACTACACGCTGTTTCTCCATATATCCTTGTATTCTACCAGCATGGCCTGCTGCTTGGACCCCTTTCTAGCCTGGAGTCCCAGTGGGTGGAAGACTACACGCTGTTTCTCCATATATCCTTGTATTCTACCAGCATGGCCTGCTGCTTGGACCCTTTTCTAGCCTGGAGTCCCAGTGGGTGGAAGACTACACGCTGTTTCTCCATATATCCTTGTATTCTACCAGCATGGCCTGCTGCTTGGACCCTTTCTAGCCTGGAGTCCCAGTGGGTGGAAGACTACACGCTGTTTCTCCATATATCCTTGTATTCTACCAGCATGGCCTGCTGCTTGGACCCTTTTCTAGCCTGGAGTTCCAGTGGGTGGAAGACTACACGCTGTTTCTCCATATATCCTTGTATTCTACCAGCATGGCCTGCTGCTTGGACCCCTTTCTAGCCTGGAGTCCCAGTGGGTGGAAGACTACACGCTGTTTCTCCATATATCCTTGTATTCTACCAGCATGGCCTGCTGCTTGGACCCTTTTCTAGCCTGGAGTTCCAGTGGGTGGAAGACTACACGCTGTTTCTCCATATATCCTTGTATTCTACCAGCATGGCCTGCTGCTTGGACCCCTTTCTAGCCTGGAGTTCCAGTGGGTGGAAGACTACACGCTGTTTCTCCATATATCCTTGTATTCTACCAGCATGGCCTGCTGCTTGGACCCCTTTCTAGCCTGGAGTCCCAGTGGGTGGAAGACTACACGCTGTTTCTCCATATATCCTTGTATTCTACCAGCATGGCCTGCTGCTTGGACCCTTTCTAGCCTGGAGTCCCAGTGGGTGGAAGACTACACGCTGTTTCTCCATATATCCTTGTATTCTACCAGCATGGCCTGCTGCTTGGACCCTTTTCTAGCCTGGAGTCCCAGTGGGTGGAAGACTACACGCTGTTTCTCCATATATCCTTGTATTCTACCAGCATGGCCTGCTGCTTGGACCCCTTTCTAGCCTGGAGTTCCAGTGGGTTACACGCTGATGGCCTGCTGCTTGGACCCTTTCTAGCCTGGAGTTCCAGTGGGTGGAAGACTACACGCTGTTTCTCCATATATCCTTGTATTCTACCAGCATGGCCTGCTGCTTGGACCCCTTTCTAGCCTGGAGTTCCAGTGGGTGGAAGACTACACGCTGTTTCTCCATATATCCTTGTATTCTACCAGCATGGCCTGCTGCTTGGACCCCTTTCTAGCCTGGAGTTCCAGTGGGTGGAAGACTACACGCTGTTTCTCCATATATCCTTGTATTCTACCAGCATGGCCTGCTGCTTGGACCCTGGAGTTCTGGAAGCCTGGAGTTCCAGCTGTGGGCCTGGAAGACTACACGCTGTTTCTCCATATATCCTTGTATTCTACCAGCATGGCCTGCTGCTTGGACCCTTTTCTAGCCTGGAGTTCCAGTGGGTGGAAGACTACACGCTGTTTCTCCATATATCCTTGTATTCTACCAGCATGGCCTGCTGCTTGGACCCCTTTTTCTGCCTGGAGTTCCAGTGGGTGGAAGACTACACGCTGTTTCTCCATATATCCTTGTATTCTACCAGCATGGCCTGCTGCTTGGACCCCTTTCTAGCCTGGAGTTCCAGTGGGTGGAAGACTACACGCTGTTTCTCCATATATCCTTGTATTCTACCAGCATGGCCTGCTGCTTGGACCCTTTTCTAGCCTGGAGTTCCAGTGGGTGGAAGACTACACGCTGTTTCTCCATATATCCTTGTATTCTACCAGCATGGCCTGCTGCTTGGACCCCTTTCTAGCCTGGAGTTCCAGTGGGTGGAAGACTACACGCTGTTTCTCCATATATCCTTGTATTCTACCAGCATGGCCTGCTGCTTGGACCCCTTTCTAGCCTGGAGTTCCAGTGTGGGGAAGACTACACGCTGTTTCTCCATATATCCTTGTATTCTACCAGCATGGCCTGCTGCTTGGACCCCTTTCTAGCCTGGAGTCCCAGTGGGGGGAAGACTACACGCTGTTTCTCCATATATCCTTGTATTCTACAAGCATGGCCTGCTGCTTGGACCCCTTTCTAGCCTGGAGTCCCAGTGTGTGGAAGACTACACGCTGTTTCTCCATAGATGTATTTCTACCAGCATGCAATACAGTAACCAAATCGTCGACTCGATCAGCGTTCAATATGACGCTATCCATTTCAACGATTCCCTATGCTGAATTGTCAGTTGAAGCCATAAGACGTCATATATTATATACTAGCCACATAAAGAAACTGTGCATTGTCAAAATATTATCCCAGTTGATAAGAACGATAACAATGTCAAAGGTACATATAAACTGTAATGGAGGGATCATGAGACCATAAGTCGGGAGAATTTCAATTGAAAAGTCAATCACAATGACGTCACGAGTCCACAAGCGGGACAGGGGTCAAACGACCATGTCACAGCTCAATAACGGGTATGTCCACCATCGGCATTGAGAACAGCAGTGCATCGACGACGCATAGAGCCTATCAAACGTGCAAGGAAGGCTTGTGGGATGTCACGCCAGATTCTCTCAAGTTCTGTTGCAAGGTCAAGGACGTTATCTGGCGGATGAGGTGAGGTGAGGTGAAATTGGGTTTATCGTCGTGCTTGAGAATATTTCGCTCATATGACGACGTGCATGCGTGTGTATGTGTATGTGCGGCTGCTTGTACTAGCCCAGACTGAAGCTGGTTTTATAGTGCTAGCCCACTGAGATACCATGCCGCAGTGAAGCATGAATACCCCACTCAGACACATTATACTGACTCCGAGCCGACCAGTCCTTGTTGTACCCATTAATGCCGAGCGCCAGGCAGGGACCAACAGTACCATATTTTAACGTCTTTTGGTATGACGCGGTCGGGGATCGAACCCGCGACCTTCCGCTCTCCGGGCGGACGCTCTAACCACTACACCACGGAGGCGGTTTATCTGGCGGATGAGGAAGACGGCGTAGACGTCGATCCATCTCGTCCCAAACATGCTCTATCGGGGTGTGATCCGGTGAATTTGCAGGCCAAGGTAGTACGTCAACGTTGTGGTGTTGCAAGAAATCCATAGCAACCCTTGCCGTATGAGGGCGGGCATTGGCCTGTTGGAATGTTAACCCAGGGCCATGACGTTGCAGAAAAGGAATTGCCACAGGTCGAAGAATCTGATCCCTGTAGCCCACACCAGTTAAGTTGCCCTGAACAATCACTAAAGGAGATCTTTGGCGTGCTGTTATTACACCCCAAATCACCACGGAACCACCACCAAAGCGATTCCTCTCCAAGACACAGGCCTGTGCATAACGTTCTCCCACGCGTCTATAGGCACGTTGACGTCCATCACTATGGGAAATGTTAAACCTGGACTCATCTGTAAAAACAACATTTCTCCACCAAAACAAGGGTCTGCGGACATGATTTCGGCACCACATTCGGCGAGCTTGTCGATGACGTTGTGTCAGGATAGGCCGTATGGCGGGACGTCGTGGTCTGATCCCGTGATGACGTAAACGTTGTCGAACTGTGTTGGGGTGGATACGGCGAAGTCCTGGGATGGTTCGGGCAGTCATCACTGCAGTCTGAAACCTGTGGCGAAGATGGGTCACCCTTATCCATATGTCCTGTCTTGGCGTTGTTACACGTGGACGTCCAGAACATGGCCGATCGATGACGCCATTTGTGTTCTGGTAGCGTCTCACCAGTGCAGAAATGGTGTTCCGGTGGCAGTGGAAATGTGCAGCCACTTGTCGTTGAGACATTCCCTCACGGACCATCCCAATGGCCTCATGACGTTGTGCAGACGTGAGCCTTGGCATGCTATGCGTTTCAATAGCCGTTTAATTTTTTTGAAAGATCGCAAGGGCAGGGGTAGTCTGTCTCACAGTCCCTGAACCACATTATTTTCCCTACTTCCAAGCCCTCTCTGCAGTGCTACAGCCCTAAATAAAGCAAGTCTAGATTTCCTCAGGTTCAGGCTGAATCTCTGGTCTCCCTAGGGCTCCTTTTCAATATAAATTGGCTTGTTTGTTACTATCAAAATTATATATATTCAGAGACTAAGCATTAGTCTAGGGCAGGGGTTGAGCTTTCCAAAGTGACAGTATTGTGTGGCATTCATTTGCTCTGTTTCTCTTTCCCGGAATGCACGTGCAACAACGTATTGCACGTCTCAAGGACGAACCCACTGACATCACGGAAAGTGGCACGTGCATGCATGTTGGATACATGTCACTAATCTCTGAGTTTTAATCCTTATGTGTCTACATAAGTTTGAAAAATTTAGATTTTAAATTTTTGTATGCACAGTTTCTTTATGTGCCTAGTATAGTTTGTTATTTGTTTGTTTTTAACGCCCACTTATGTCAGCTATATGTCGGCGACCTGTTTGGTTTGGTTGTTGTTTAACGCCACCCTCAGCAATATTCCAGCTACATGGCGTAGGTCAGTAAATAATCGCGTCTGGACCAGACAATCCAGTGATCAACATCACGAACACCGTTCTACGCAATTGGGATACGATGACATGTTCTTCTTGTTCAATACAAAACATCCAAATGCTAGCATGACGTTATATATATATACATGACATCATATATTGATTATGTGACGTCTTCGGAACAGTAGGTTGCGTTCAGTGGAAATACATAATATGGACACAGCAACGGTTTCCAGGGTGCGACCTCGTGATCTCGGATCTTCAGCATTACGCGTTCTTGCCTTCACCCCGATGAGACAATGGAATTATAGCACCACGTGTGAAACTCAGTAGCGTTATCTGTACCGCTTGGGTAATCACCAACTAGGAGACAGACATACACTATATAGTCCCTGGCCAAATGCTAGAAACTTTTAGGGATCTCTCAGCAGCTGTAAAAGTGTTATCCAATAATGACACCTCCCGCCCTCCAGAAATTTTTGTTGATGTGCAAATAGCCACAGTAAGTATCGGGTTAAAAACAAGGTTACCCCACTGCTTGACCCCACTGCAAGTGCTCGCTGACCAACTGCATGTATGTCTAATGGACGGTGACAAGCACTGATGTTCTACATGGTCAAGATATGCAAAGTGGGTGATAAGGTCGGCTGTATCATATTACCTGGTATTGATACTATCTCTGCATTTGGAGTACCAGGTATATTATGGAAGCCTTTTAGGGCCATTTGTTTTTGTGTGTTTTTTTTTCTTGAAATTTCAACTTCTTTTCTTGTATTTTCAAGATGATTTTCTTGAAATTTCAACTTCATATGTATCTTGAAATTTGAACTTAATATCTTGAAATTTCAATGAAAAATTAAATTTTAAAAACCCCGAAAGGCCCTTAAAGGTTTCCGTAGTATATACAAATTTGTGTTGGCAGAAAAACATAGTTGTACATAAATGTCAGAATTGTTATGTCAGAGCTGACCCTAGGCGAGTCACGGGTGATGGGTCCAAGACGAGACACCAGCACGCACGTGTACACGTGATCCACACGTGATCCACATGTGTGTGTATAGGTAAATATACCCCCCAAGTATAACAACGATATTAAGACAGAATGACGCATTCCGTAGCCAGAATGCAAATCGATAGTGGCATTTTACGAAGCAGCCTGCTCTGTATATAATTAGAAACAACTGAAATATAATCTGGAATTCATTTTCGGAAGTCGATTTTGTCCAAACGTATTTCATCTTATGGAAATATGTCTGTGTTCAGATGTACGTGGTGAATGTAATGAGTAACATCCCATATGTTCTACACTTAACAACAGCTGCAAATTATCTTTAATGGCACGTATATATGCACTGGTCATGAATAGCAACAGCAGTGTCGTGGAACAATAGCAGTAGCGTGGTTAGGCTCCGAGAATGCTTTCACTATTTTAGTAATCGTCAGTACAGTATGTTGACATTCTGCGGGTGAATAGTTTATGGGGCACCTGCTGGGCAGTGTGAAAAAGTAGAACAAACATATGTCGTTAAACTAGTGTTGACCAGGTTGAGGGTCCTTTTATGATCCCTTCAGCGACATATACTGATGAAAAGAAATAAGGGAACATACAACTTTTATCAATAGAGTTGATGAAAGTAAATACCTGTGGTATTGAGACCTGCATCACTTTAGACTTTCACGACATCACGCTGACACGCTTTGGTGTAGTTGGAACGCTGTTCAACGTCAAAGTCACACTCAGTTCATATCCAACGCCGCTGTGAACAATAGTCCAGATATATCATTTTTTATTTACCTGTTTTCTCACATATTTATAGGTACAGTACAATGTAGTCAATGTGTGAGATACAGAGATAGAATTATGCTGAGATACAAGTATACAGAGCGGTCAATCATATTTCTATAGAGGAAAGTTTGTAAATGCCAGATAGCACCAACAATTAGAAAAGTGCTTCAATAATGTAATGATATTCCAGATATATCATCTTAAAATTGGAGACAGGCCCGAAGGGACGCACGTCGCAGAAACCCACGAGCATTGGCAAGCGAAGAAACACATTCGGGACTAACCGAAATTTGCGCCCACAAACCCAGGTTTCTGGCTTGCCAAAGGGACGCTACTCTGAATAGCGAATTGCAGTGCCTTCCACGTCTCGGCCAACTGTTCCCCATGCTGAGGTGAGACGGTTTGCGACATTGGATTTTGGAGAAGAGATGACGTTGTTACCCAATATGTAATGCTATGAGGATGTGTTTTTGTTGATTATAGTGTCACAGTAATTAACCTTTGGTTGTTGTAAACGAAGGTTTAAAGCGCTGAATGTTGATTTGAACGAGCATCTTGAACTTAGGCTATGTTGAGAGTGAGTGAGTTGGGGAGTTACCTCCCCTTTGTTTTGCTTCCGGTTGAAGACGGTGGGATTCCAGTAATTTCTAAAATGACAGTGGTGTGGCATGGCTGTTCCTGGAATTCTCTGGAACTGTATAAGAGGTATACGTGTATATGGGATTGTTGCTGAGATGTATTGGGGGCGACTTCGGATTTACGCTCATCTGTCTATCAACATTGACGTTTCAAGACAGACTCAAGAGGCCAACTTTCAACAGCTGTCAACAAACTTCAATCAGAATATCTGCAAGGATCAAAACTTTGGTCGGCCATGTTTTTTTATGACGGCACATAGGTGTGACCTTTGTGTGACCTAATCGACTGTTGAACCCTTAAGCCCCAACCTCCTTTGGGAGTTCCTTTCTGGCCCAGGTGTATGTGTGTGTGTGACTTTCAGGTTCACCTTAGTGGTCTGTGATTATTAATCAATTATTTTATGAGTGATTTTATTTGCCGACTCGAGTGTTCACACAGCAAAATCTTTTTTCATCGTAGAATTAATATCACACTATGCATATGAAGGGAAATTAGATGCTATTTATTTGGTCAAATGTTGTGAAATATCAGAGCGCATTTTGTTAAATCAAAGGTAACACCAGGGAGACTATACAATGTTGTAGAGCATCCCTGGTAACACTAACCAGTTTAAAATACGCTGTCATTTGGGCCTTGGCTGGAATACGAGTTTATTCATATGAACTAGGGCGATGCCAGTACTGGCCCAGTTATGTGATGTTAGCTGGGATTGTAACTGGCGGTTTGAGGTACGGATGATAGCTATCATTGTTGAGGCAGTCATGTGTGATAATACAAGGTTTTCAGAGCAGAGTTATGAATTCGCTGCAACTTGGCCATGGCTTTATTAGTAAGATCAGAGACCATATAAGATCTATTATATGTTCTCTTGTAAGATTTACATTGCAATAAACAAGTCTGGAAGACACAAGGTACTGCATCAACAATTGAATTGTTGAAGTGTCAAGGAGATGGCGGACTTTTTTTTAGTACGGCCTTGCAGCAAGGCTATCCGTCTGCGCGGCCAGATCTGTCCCTGACGATGTCAGCTGCACGTGTTTACACCCAACCCGAGCAACACAAGCATCCAGGTCACGGCTCTGTCACGGACAGATGTAGTTTTCAATCAACTCTGAAACACAACGCTGAAATGCTGTTGATTACCTTTCAGCACCTGAGGCGTGGGGTCACGTGACACACTGGAAGGTCAGGTCATTGACCTGCCCGGTACTACTGTTATGGAGATATTGTTTTAGAAAATTAATTCGCATATAAGAGTGAGTGAGTGAGTTTAGTTTTACGCCGCACTCAGCAATATCCCAGCTATATGGCGGCGGTCTGTAAATAATCGATTCTGGACCAGGCAACCCAGTGATCAACAGCATGAGCATCGATCTGCGCACTTGGGAACCGATGACATGAGTCAACCAAGTCAGCGAGCCTGACCACCCGATCCCGTTAGTCGCCTCTTACGACAAGCAGGGGTACTGAAGATCAATATTCTAACCCGGACCTTCACGGGTCTGCGCATATAAGAGGATGTTCTCATTCTCGTATGCATTCAAGACTACAACGACCGAATATTGTTAAATAATATCAGTAAGAGAGTGAAACTTCTTTGATCAGCTGATGGTGGCTACAGCGATGTACTGTGAGCGTGTGCCCTGATAGACTAACACCCAGTCTCTGAAAATATATAAGTTGGATGGAAACAAATAGCAACTATAGCTCCAATTAAACTGAAAAGTAACACAATTGAGCTGGAAGATTCAGAACAAGAGGAAAATATAGATTTCTTCGTTTAGGGTATATTCGTTTCAGAAAGAACTGGGCGGAAGCGAAATAATGTGGTTCAGGGACTGTCCTGAAACAAAATATACCCAATGCAGCCCTGTCTAGAGTGTGTGGCAAGTCTAGATTACCACAGTTTCTGAAAATGAAGAAAGTCTGCTTTTTATTGAACATGTATTTTATTTTAATTTAAAAACTATTTCGGAGACTAGCTGTTAGTCTAAGGGACTGTGAGACGGACAACAACCTAGTGAGGTCGGTGGTTCGATCCCCAGGTCGGGTCGTACCTATTCTGTGTCAGAGTGGGGTCTCCCTGATGGGATGTCGGGCAGGGTATCTCAGTGGGATGATACAGTAAGACCACCATACGCCCGGGCTGTAGTCTGTTATACAGACCCAGAAGCAAATATATCCAAGAAAGCCCACTCAAGTCTAGAAAATGTGGCAAGTCTAGATTTCCACAGCTTCAGGCTGAAAATGAAGAAAGTCTCAGGGCTCCTTTTCATTATATACATTGTATATATATTTGTTTACTATGAACTTTACTTTCTGTAAAATATTTCAGAGACTAGTTGTTAGTCAACAGCTTTTCCCTGAGAATGAGGGACCGACAAAATCCAAAAGGATCGGGTGCTGACCTGTTTGATGTATGTCATGGTATCCATATGTGTAGCTCGGTGCTCATGATATCACTCACTAGACTGGTCCAAACTAGATTATGTACAGAGTACATGCATACTGATGGAACATGACGTGGGTGACTTGGGTTTACGCCGCTTTCAGCAATAGTCCATCAATATCACAGAGGGGGACACCAGGAATGGGTTTAACACATTGTACTCTTGTAAATGATCGAACCCGGATCCTTTGGCGTGACGAGCGGACGCTTTAACCACTAGGCTACCCAACCGCCAACAAGTGGAATACTGCCGAGTACGACGTAAACAACGCACAGTGAATGGGCATTGTTTTACACCGCTCTTAGCAATATTCCAGCAATATCACTGCGGGGGACACCAGAAATAGGTTTCACACCTTATACCCATGTGGGGAATCGAACCCGGGTCTTCGGCGTGACGAGCGGACGCTTTAACCACTAGGCTACCCCACCACCTCACAGTGCACAGCAACTACATAGTTGCATTTGGACCCTGAGCTCCGGAAGGTCTGGCTCATCTTCTATCACCAAGAGCAATATATATTTACATTCTGTTATGATACCTTGGAACTATCCGCTACCAAGGTAACTTTGTTTTATGAGTGATGTATCTCATGGATGTAACTTGATTGGGCGTCTGGCATCCCGAAAGTCAAAATGAGGATCTACATCATAAGCTTTGAATTATAATTTTAGCTTCTTGTTGATTAACTGGTTCGCCCTGACCTCCATTCTTGCTTTGCCTAACTGTCCAAACCAAATTGTCGCCATATCAACGTATTGTCTGTAAGAATGAGTGAAATTCACCGGTCATGATGTCCAGTTATTTTCTAAGATATATGCTCATTGCAAGTGATTCCGTTGCATTTGACTGGCTAACCAGGCGATTTGTTTTCATTCCCTAATTAAGGCCAGGTGTTAATGCTGTCTTGTAAGGGTGCAAACGACCAAGAAAAACAACAAAGCTTGATCAATAGGGGTTAATGAACTCGATTGATTAAACATTGTCATATACGACCTGGTATGGACCGAATCTTGTCCTCCTGAGTCCTCTTGGAGGGCATGACCTTGGTCGGGAATGGAACGCGTAAGCTCTGACGTCGGCGTTACGTCAAGATCAAGGCTCAGGACTCAAGACTCAGGACTGGTCAGTGCATTCAGGTGATGGCTTGGAAGACAAAACGTGAACCCGCGTGGCATGCAAATGGCGCAAGCATTGTCCGTCCATTGATGCGGAGATCCGGGGACTGTGGCAAGGCAAGAGGCAGGGACGCATATGTTATTCCAGGGCCGGACATAAACTACAAAAGCAAGAGATAAACTGAATGTGTGGAATGTACTCTCCATCTCCATCCTTTGACTTACTACAATTCCCGGATCCAGTGCATCTCCATCCCAAGACTTATCACAATTCCCGGATCCAGTGCATGTCCATCCCTGGACTCACCACATTCCTCTTAACCAGTGAATGAACATCCCTTAACTCACTACAATTCCCGGATCCAGTGCTTCTCCATCCCTAGACTCACCAAAATGCCCTGATCCAATGCATCTCAATCCTTTGATTCACCACTACAATTCTCGGATCCAGTGCATTGACTCCATCTTTGATTCCACTACAACATTCATGGATCCGGTGAATCTCCATCCCTAGACTCACTACAATTCCCGGATCCAGTGCTTCTCAATCCCTAGATTCACTACATTTCCCGGATCCAGTGCACCTCCATCCTTTGACTTACTACAATTCCCAGATCCAGTGCATCTCCATCCCTTGACTCACTAAAATTCCCAGATCCCGCCGTGCATGTCCATCCTTTGACTCATCACAATTCCCGGATCCAGCACATCTCCATCCTTTGACTCACTACAATTCCGGATCCAGTGCATCTCTATCCTTTGACTCACTACAATTCTCGGATAAAGTGTATTTCTATCCTCAGACTCACCACATTCCTCGGATCCAGTGAATGACCTTCCTTTAATTCAGTACCTGGGGTAGCCTAGTGGCATTCACATCCGAACTCACAGCCCATTTCTGGTTCCCGGATCCAGTGTAAAACCAAATCTCAGTACATTTCCTGGATTGTATCTGCTCCACTACAATTCCTGATAAAGTGCATCTCTATCCCCAGACTCACCACATTCCTCTTACCCAGTGAATGAACTTCCCTTAATTCACTACAATTCCCGGATCCAGCGTATCTCCATCCTTTGACTCATCACAATTCCCAGATCCAGTGCATCTCCATCCCTAGACTCATCACAATTCCCAGATCCAGTACACCTCCATCCTTTCACTCACTACAATTCCCAGATCCAGTGCATCTCAGATTCACTTGACTCATCACAATTCCCTTTGGATCCAGTGCATCTCCATCCTTTGACTCACCACAATTCACTGATCCAGTGTGTTTCTCCATCCTTTGACTCACCACAATTGATACACGGATCCAGTGCATCTCCATCCTTTGACTCACTACAATTCCCGGATCCAGTGCATCTCCATCCTTTGACTCACTACAATTCCCGGATCCAGTGCATCTCCATCCTTTGACTCACCACAATTCCCGGATCCAGTGCATCTCCATCCTTTGACTCACTACAATTCCCGGATCCAGTGCATCCATCCATCACTACTTTGACTCACCACAATTCCCAGATCCAGACTCACTACAATTCCCGGTCCAGCGTATCTCAATCCGTTGACTCACCACAATTCCCGGATCCAGTGCATCTCCATCCTTTGACTCACTACAATTCCCGGATCCAGCGTATCTCAATCCGTTGACTCACTTCAACAATTCCCGGATCCAGTGCATCTCCATCCTTTGACTCACTACAATTCCCTGATCCAGTGCATCTCAATCCGTTGACTCATCACAATTCCCGGATCCAGTGCATCTCCATCCTTTGACTCACTGCAATTCACTGATCCGGTGCTTCTCCATTCCTAGACTCCGCAAGATTTACGGATCCAGTGCATATCCATCGCTTCCCTCACTACAATTCACGGATCCAGTGCTTCTCCATTCCTAGACACACAACAATTACCGGATCCAGTGAATCTCCCTCCCTTGACTCACGACAAAACTCCCTGATCCAGTGCATTTGCATCCACAGACACACAATTTCCGTATTGGGGCAAATTGTTGTGCTTGGACTTTCTGTTCCTTGAAGCTCAAGGTGTAACTGTCTCAGTTCCCATACTTTTGTTGCGGCTAACTTTTCAAAGGATGTCCATAGTTCAGGATGAGACAGTGGTTTGGTATAACAGAGACCATATACCGGTTTATGGTCTCTGGTTTCAGGCAGTTAAGTTGATTTAAGTGTCGACAAAAGCCTCATGCACATGCACCTGTTTGCACACTTATGTATAAATACACACATGAGCAAACTTTACATACGTGTGTAAATGTGTCATGCGAACGCATTTACTCACGTATGTAAATTTACCCCAGGAGCAAATTTACATGTGGTCAGGTCCAGATGCAAAAGTATATTTACACATGTGCAAATTTGCAGTGTGTGTAAATTGTGTCACATCATCTTCATTTAGGGGAAAAATTACACGTACATAAGCAAAACATCCCATATGGTCTGACAAACTTTATGAATGCATTTAAAACGGTGGACTTCGCAACACGACAACGAATTCCATAAAGTATATTGCGAGTGCAACTTTCATTCGTACAAGGTTTTCGAACAGCTTCGTCACTAGCTTTTAAACAAGTGTTTGCCACTAATATGGCAATGTCCCCCGCCGCTAAAGAATTGGAACATTTACTACTTCATTTTTTGGTCACATACAAGATGCCTGAAATCACTGGTGTCTGCATAATCACCCAATGTAGGCTGTCGACATATTTTAAGACACTGGGTGCAATGTTTTATGAGATATCGCGTTTACATAAGTTTGAAAAGTGGTCAAAGTGTCGTGGTGACCTTGAAGATAAGGTCCATGGTCACCAAAATTGACTGGTGTCTGCGTAATCCCCCAATGTAGGCTGTCACCAAATTTGAAGACATTGGGTACGACAGTTCATGAGATATCGCGTTACCAAGTGTTTGAAAAGTGGTCAAAGTGTCGTGGTGACCTTGGAAATAGGTCAAGGTCACCAAAATCAACTGGTGTCTGCGTAATCCGCCAATGTAGGCTGTCACCAAATTTGAAGACATTGGGTACGACAGTTCATGAGATATCGCGTTACCAAGTGTTTGAAAAGTGGTCAAAGTGTCGTGGTGACCTTGGAAATAGGTCAAGGTCACCAAAATCAACTGGTGTCTGCGTAATCCGCCAATGTAGGCTGTCACCAAATTTGAAGACATTGGGTACGACAGTTCATGAGATATTGCGTTACCAAGTGTTTGAAAAGTGGTCAAAGTGTCGTGGTGACCTTGGAAATAAGGTCACGGTCACCAAAATCAACTGGTGTCTGCGTAATCCCCCAATGTAGGCTGTCAACATATTTGAAGGCTTTGGGTACAACAGTTCATGAGATATCACGTTAACAAGAATCGGGACGTACGTACGTACGGACGCCGCTGAATATATAGTACCCCGTTCCGCGTTGCGGCGGGGGACAATAATCCTGCAGCTGTGTGCAGATAAGATCGAAAACCTCTTTGTTCATTCGAAAATGATCGTACCAGTCTTTATCGCCATCAGTTTTATTCATGTCCTTCCACCAAACACACTGTATTTCTTTCTTCCAGAGAGGTCTATCTTGTGACAGACCTATTGCAAGAGCAGTACATATCTGATACTGCGTGTCTTCTTAAGCGCCACTGATGAGAGAACATCTTTCTCTGTTGATGTTCAGAGACAAAATGAGACAATTTAATACATTTATTATATTCACTTTCAAGTTTACTCATTCTACATAAGTTCAATGGGAACGCAAGTAATTTTACTATTACACATGTATGTATATTTACACATGTGCACCCGTGAAGATCCGAGTTAGAATTGATCTTCAGTAACCCATGCTTGTCGTAAGAGGCGACTAACGGGATCGGGTTGTCAGGCTCGCTGACTTGGTTGACACGTCATCGGTTCCCACTTGCGCAGATCGATGCTCATGCTGTTGATCACTGGATTGTCTGGTCCAGACTCGATTTATTTAGCTGGAATATTGCTGAGCGCCTCCCTCACTGACACATGTGCACATTTTAAATTTTGTGATTGCTTTAAAGTGATTGAGCCCCCCCTACAATATCAATCTTTATTTCTGTACCGAGGAGACCACGGGCCTATAGTATATTTCATATATACAATTTTCTTATCACCATGGCTTGATAAATTAAAACCGCAACATTTTGAATTACAAATTCATTTGAACAATTCAACAGAGAATGAAATTTATCAGTTGATGGATGGACAAAATAGTGTTCTTTAATATATTTTTACGCATAATATTTTATGCTGGACATAGTATAGTAGAAAATGATATTCGTCTTCTATAACATTATTATTACAACATGTACTGATTCTATCCTTTCTTTTGATATTCATATATATCGTGTTGTGGAAGTGACCTTCATCTTCACGACAAATGGTTTAGAACTCCCTACCTATAGCTAGGTATATGACTCTCAGTCCCTGAACCATATTACTTTCCCTTCTGCCACCCCTTTAAGCAATGCAAAAGTCCTAAATGAAGGAAGTCTAGACTTTACTCAGGTTTCGGAATCTCCCTGGGGCTCCTTTTCACTTTAAAAGGAATTATTTGTTCCTGTCAAAATTACATATATATTTACAGACTAAGCGTTCGTCTAATACTCCACACTCAGCTCACACCATCGTTACCTTCAAGTTAGACCTTATATACTGTTATCAGCTTCCGGGACTGACTAAAGTACTGTCGGAAATTGAAAAAACTGTTTTTTTCACATTTATATCTACAATTTAGGTAGTTAATATGTGAAAGTGTGAAATATCTGTTGAACTAAGTTCGGCCCAACTACAGTCTCAGTGGTAGGGAGATAGGACAAGTTAAAAAAGGATTTTACTGAGGAGTTATTAGTGCAGAAATGAGCAATGCGGTTTTTTTCTTAGTCCGAAGAGACTTATTTGGAGCAGTGAGTGAGTGAGTGAATTTAGTTTTACGCCGCTTTTAACAATATTCCAGCAATATCACGGCGGGGGGACACCAGAAATGGGCTTCACACATTGTACCCATGTGGGGAATCGAACCAGGGTCTTCGGCGTGACGAGCGAACGCTTTAACCACTAGGCTACCCCACCGCCCCTATTTGGAGCAGACCATGGCTTTATGCAAATTAGTGTGCGATGATATTGTATAACAAATGACACTTTTTGAATGTCCATTTTGAAATTAGACTTAGCTTCATAATAAAATAATAAACGATAGCAGACGTAAAAAATAACAACTTTTAATTCTGAAACTATTAAGGATATAGATACCATTGAGTCTCACTGTCACTATAAAAAGAAACAGGTAGGAGGGGTCGTCTCAAAAGCAAAACCAAGACGGGTGTTGCTGACAGAAGTTGGGGTCGGGCTTGGGGATAGAGATATTAGCCAAGATTAGATAATCAGTAGAGACATATTCAATACACATGAAAAAGCAGAAAAAATATTTGAGATGACCCCTTGTGTCTGTGGGCAGCACGTGCATTTCATGCCAAGTGAGTTGACGGTCCGTCGTCATACCTGACTGTCGACCTAATTGCCATCTATAGTCTATTGTTTTCAGCAGCTGTTCGTATTTTTTCTAAGTTTTGCCCGATTTGACGAGTAAACATGCTTTTCTGGATATCCTATTACGCATCCCACTGAACGCCCAGTTAGGCCGATGTAGGTTATTTCGACATATGCTATTTGCAATTGTGTAAATTGTAGGGGTACAGAGTAACAGCCTAAAAACAGTTTTTTTCTATTTCCGACAGTACTTTAGTGACTACACTATCTGAGGGGTTTCAGTGAAGTTTCCAGGAGGCTGACTAAGTAAAAGAGCCAGACAAGACGGTTTCGAGGCCTTCTTCAATCTCACTTGTTTACTGATTATGACCATATTGAGGACGGAATGTCTTTCGCAAACATCAACTTTTATGTCTGCTTCAACAGCTTTTTGATTGGTTGGTTGTTTAACGCCACACTCATCAATATTCCAGCTATATGGCGGTGGTCTGTAATTAATCAAGTCTGGACCAGGCAATCCAGTGATCAGTAACGTGAGCATCGATTACGCAATTGGGATACGATGACATGTGTCAACCAAGTCAGCGAGCCTGAATACCCGAGTCGCCTCTTGCGACAAGCATTGGCTAATGAAGTCCAATTCTAACCCGGGCACCGACTAGGTTGTTGCTGCCGACTCACAATGCATTTCATGATTCACAATATTGTAAACTCAGTCGTGTCTAAATCAGTAATGACTTAGCCCACTCAGGCGTATCTAATGTAAAGCATACGTACTAAGGCTATTGTTAGTCAAGTTACACCTGTAACAAAATTAACCATTGTATTAGTGTAAAATGGTGCAGGTTACGTAGGTACATGTAGATGTATAATTATAAGTGCATGCTACGACGCATGGATGTAGAATGAAGTGTATTCGGGTTTAATGTGTAGGCTGGGCCCCGTCTCTGGCATTGCAATATACAAGTTAGCGCGCGCAAATGGAGCCGGGAACCAGCTTAGATCAAATGTGTTTGAGTTGGATGACACAAGTCACATGTTCTATGTAGGTCACCTAGAACCATATGAATATTGCATGGTGGGATATTGACCAACGAGGTTCACGGTTAACTCAGACAGTATTGATGGATTGATGACCTAAATGTGTAGCATAGTTTAAGGGTGTCCACAGTATCATGGGTTCAGGCGATGTGAATGTGGAAACTTCACTTAATTAAAATATCCATGCCAGGTGATATGTACGAGGTATTATGAACTCAGTAGAATTGTGTGATTATGGTTTTATGTCCATTTTGCAATATTCCAGCAACATCATGGCTGGGGACACCAGAAATGAGTTTCACACATTGTACCCATGTGGGGAAATCCAGATGGTGGGCATGACAAGCCATCGTTTCAACCACTAGGCTACCCTACTGCCCTAGCTGGAAGTAGTAGCTTAGAACCGATTGGAATCATGACCAGGGCCTCCTTTCACAAAGCACTAAGGTGATCGTAAGTCACTAAGGTAACCTTAGTGCAATGTTAATGAATGGGAGTTAAGGTTGCTTCGTGAAAGGAGACCCTGTTCGTATGAGTCAATGTGGTACTTTATCAGATTATGTATTATCAAATTGTTTCTGGGTTATATGTTATACATAAAGCAGTAAGGGCACACTAAAAAACACCAAGATTCAATTCACTCTGTAGGGTTGTGCTACCCTGTTTGTGAAGCCTAAAGTGCCATATTGATAAAAACTGCCATAGAATGACGGCCATTTTGTGGGTGATGTATCCTGTAAACACATACAAATTGCAATTTTATGAGCAATGACCAGCATCCCTGTATGTAGACAATCAACTTGGGTCATGAGTCCTACCACGTGATCCATTTTGTTCAGGAAAATGGTTGCCAAGGTTCGAGTGGCAGCTCCACACTCACCTCAGATGCAGATCTTGGTGTTGGTAGTAGCAAATATTCAAATTTTACCTTGCCTAGGGCCTTTTCTAAGCCAAAATCCCTACAGAGCACACTGCCAGGGTTTCCCCATTACCACTCATATAAGAAGTGTTTTATCAAAAAACAAAACCCAAACCCAATAAACTTTGTCACACAATCTTGGAACACAACTAACTACTTGTACTGAAGATATCTTGAAAAAGAAAACATTGTTTTTTTACTTTTTATTAAAATGATATTTACACAACTCGCATACTTGTCCAGAAATATACAATATGATCTTACCTTAAATTTGAGCATCGGAAGATTTTCAGACAACATACCTAATCGTTCTTAGATAATGAAAATACATGAGCAGCAAAGCTGAATATCAACAGAATGCCAAACAAAAATACTGGCATAATTAACTGGATCCTCTTGTTACACACAATATCAGACTAGATCAAGAATGTAATTATGCAAGCTAGCAAAGGTAACCCATAACCAGATTTATTTATTTCCTAATGTAAAAATTAAGTAGGAATGTACATGGACATTTTGGAATGGAGATATTCTTGAACGTCTCAACAGTTAAAATAATACACCAGGGTGGTTGTGTATGTACAATTCTCCTTGCATAGTTAAGGAACTGGCAACTTCTACAAATTCACAGGTGCATCAATAAATACAAGACAAATAGACTATCACGTGTTCCAAAGCAACCAGTGAATGTATTCAAATGCTTTCACTCTAACAAAAAAGACATCAAATTCAACCAAAATGCTCAAAGGTTATCCAGCTCAGTCTTCCTGATTTCTCATTACAACCATATGACAGTCGTCCTGGCTACGTTCTTTCACGTCCACATAATAAACCTATCTACATTTGATAATCCTAGAGTTAAAGACAAGCAGTGTCGCCTACGCTTACGAGGTGTGTATATTTTATTGTGAAAAACAGTGATGAGATTGACAGGGATGTCATGATCCCGCGTGATAGGCAGCAGAATTGGTGCTCGCTCCTGATGCCATTCCTTTACTCCTCGCCAGAACCCGAAGATCTTTTGCTTCTTCGCTGGCGAGGTGATTGCTTTGGGGAACGCCGAGGAGAACGATCTGGAAGAGAATCATGAAGTCAGATTCAAAGGTTCACAAAAGACAATTAAATACCTAGCCAAGGGAGACAACTCTAAATCAAAATTAGTCCAGCTGCAAGAAAAGGCTCTCCATGTCAAGAGACAATCAGTATTTTACGTGTGCTTCTGGAAATTCCTTGTCAACCTCTCAAAGGATGAGTTATTTTTAGTCCTATATTGTTTTTAAACTAGCCATTCTGTGTGATCTGCAATCCCTATACTGGGAAACAAAATCTCTGCCCTCTTTTGTGAAACAAGACATGCCAAGCGAGGCAAATGCACAGAGAATTGTGGCGCCACAGAATGGGCTGTCTCTGACCCCCCCAAGTTGCTGAAATAATGCATCCATCAAGGAACACTTACTCATCTCCTGGAGCGTTTCCTTTGGGAGCCAGTCGTAGTCTACATCGGACTTCTGGGTGCCCATTTCTACTATGGGCTTGTGCTTTGGCAGCAGACGTTTCCGCTGGAAAAAAATAGGCAATAAGTTATTCCATGCCCTTGCTATATGAATCAAATCAAAACATTTCAGATCACCAAAGAGTCAAAACTAATGTTTGAAAGTGAGTATTTATCACTGACAATTCTAGATAAGTCAATATTTTAAATAATTTTTATCAATTTCAATCCAAAGGCCGACTCAGCATGTATAAGAAAATATGCTTCTTGTATATGAACATAGCATCAGCAAGACATGTTGACAACTCACTCCATAAGTGGACAGCAACTGCTGGGCTCCGACTAGCAAAAGGACAGCCACTGCCGCCAAAAACACGTACAAGAAGAAGCTGCAATAAACAATGTCATCAGATGTTATAAAACACAACATCTCATCAACATCTAACGGATACAGCAAATATGGTATCAGCTATACAATTGCAGCCTTTAAACATGTCTGACTAGCAAACCAATGATCGACACAAAGAACAAAGTTACTGATAATCACCATCCGATCCATCAAGTTGCCTCTCAGGCTCTACTACTCATATAAAACACTAGTTGTCATTATCTTAAGCAACAGTCCAACAGTTAACCTTGTTCAACATTTATTTATAATTTCCAAAGTTATCAAAGCAGCTGTAATGAACATTACATTACATAAAATGCTGCCGACTCCAATTTTTAAGGAGTGAGTATGTTTTTAACGCCGCTTTTAGGAATATTCCAGCAACATCACGGCAGGGGATACCAGAAATGGGCTTCACACATTGTACCATGTGGGGAAATCACACCCGGGTCTTCGGCGTGATGAGCAAACGCTTCAACCACTAGGCTACCTCACCGCCCCTCCAATTTTTTAAGATTTCTCCAACAATTACAGCCTTAATGATGAAATCAGTATGTGTTCACCAGCCAAAACATTCCCCTATTCTAGCAGTCAGGAAGATCGAACACTTTATAGTTGCCTAGTCTACTGTTGAGGCTGAACATATCGGTATCAACTTACGTTTCCCCATCCAAACCCTCATCAGGCTCCACAACAGTTATAGTTTCATTGTAAACAGCATTCTGGAAGTAGTTGCCTTCCTGCAAAGAAGAAAAGTTTATAGAAATAAAGTAATGCATCATATTCACACAAAAACTCTCTTGAAGGCTGTATCACATGACCGGAAAACATTAGCTTTTTAGGACTGGTAAATTGTCCCACAACTGTCACGAATCTTACCCTAGAAATCCACCCAGTCACCAACTACAAGCAAATCAATTCCAACCTGGAATCCCGAAGGGATCACAAAGCAAAGATACACATGTAAAGGGACTGAAACAAGCTGACCTGCAATGATGTGAACCAGTTCTGGATGTACAAACAGTTTAAATAAACCAGGTTTATTACTGTAGGAGAAATCCTTATTGATGAACACAAAAACTGAATCCATCACTCAAACTTTTCTCCTTTATTCTTGCAGCCATCAGGAAGACCAAGCACTACAGAGTGGCGTAGTCTGCTGTACAGGCTGCACAACACATTGACCTGATTTATCACTACAACAGCGACACCTAATGTGTCTTGTATCTGAAGTAAATCAAAGCAGAATTGTTGAATGATATTAAACGACAACTCTTAAACGTTATTACATTTCTAATTTTGAAGGCAAGTTGGGTTAAAATAAAGGTTAAATGATTTCATTGTCAACCAATGTAAGAAAGCATTTTACAATAAATTACTTGATTAATGGTATCATTGATTTATAAGGAATAAAATTAAGATTTGAGAGAAATCACCCAACCCCCATTTGACCTCCCTCCTTCTAACAGCGGTGGCATTCGATTTCAATAAACAACAAGAAAACATTGTGTCCAGGGACACAGATACCCCCGCTGCTGTAGGAAGAGTTCACACATTCAGGGTCCCACTGAAGTACTTGAAAACACTAAAAACAATGTATTGAGGGGTTACATAACACAACCTATTATCATATAAAGATCAATAATTGAACACAATTCACGAACAAGTTCAATAAACATCTATGCAACTATGAGATGCACACCTTTCGAGTCCCATTGCTTCCCAATGAAACACACGTATAAGCTTAATTCTGTTGAGCAGTTTTTGTGGAGAAGTGGTTAGACCTAATCCCCTATTTCACTATCAGAGAGAAATTCAACAAAATTTATCCAAGTTCAAATGTTTAAACATACAAAAAAATATAAAATACAAAAACAAAATATGAGATGCACACCTTTAGAGTCTCTATAAAAGACATGTAAGCTAAATGAGTTTTGTGCAGTGGTTTTTGAGGAGTAGTGGATAAAGTACCTGTTGTATGGGATGAACAGGATGAATAGAACCAAATTCAACTAAGTTCAAACATCTGTAGAAGTGACAAAATTATGAAATTGGATGAACAAGGTATGAGATGCACACCTTTAGAGTTCCAATGAAACACACTAAAAGCTCAATCATTCTGTTGAGCAGCTTTTGTGGAGAAGTGGATAGACTTCATCCCCTATAACACTATATTCAGAGAGAAATTCAACAAAATGTATGTAAGTTCAAACGGCATTAAAATTGAAAAAATAAATAAAATACAAAATCAAAATATGAGATGCACGCCTTTAGAGTCCCTATAAAGCACATGTGTAATCTAAATGAATTCCATAAAGTAGTTTTTGAGGAGAAGTGGATAATGCACACCCCCTGTTGGATGGAACGAACAGGCTGAACAGAACAAAATCCAACTAAGTTTAAACATCTGTAAAAGAGACAAAATTATGAAATTGCATAAAAAATTATGAAATGTACACCTTTAGAGTCCCTACAAAAGACATGTAGAAGTTCATTCAATTCTGTTGAGCAGTTTTTGTGGAGAAGTGGATAGACTTCATCCCTATTACACTATCATAGAGAAATTCAGCAAAATGTACCTAAGTTCAAATGTCTCTAAACTTACAAAAAAAAACAATAAAATACAAACACAAAATATGAGATGCACACCATTAGAGTCCCAAGAAAGCCCATGTATAACTTCACTGAATTCCACAGAGCGTTTTTTGTGGAGAAGTGGATAGAGTACATTCCCTGTTTCGTACGGATGGACACAGAGGGTAACCCTATATGACCCCAGCAATATATGGCGGGGGCATAAAAAGACACAGGCAATAACTGGCAGAGGAGAGCCATCATATTTTGATTAAAAATATAATTACTTGACATTACTTGACATTACCCGACATGTTGACCATGTTGAAAAAAGATTTCAGAAAATGTTTCCTTAAGTTGTCCACTAACCCTATTGAGCTGTAACCTATACTTCACTGAATAACTGAATTTTCTTTAGATTAATTCATGTTATCCATGAAAGCATCTAGAATGAAAATGACAAAACAAACCAGATGACATGGCTATCAACGGTCATATGACTCAAGACGTGGGAAAGAAGTTCTACACACAGTCCATCAAATAAAAACGGTTGTGCTCTAGCTTCTCCACAGTCTATCTAGCAGGTTGTTTGGGGATTGAACAACATATGGTCATCCAGTCACTATCAACCTGCAGGTTCCACAGGACAAGTACTTTAGGACACTCCTCATGTAACACGATCATGGATCATGTATGAAGTGAAGTTTAATGCTATTCTTGGATAGGAACTATTCATTAAAGTAATAGGATGAGCAGTATATTGCCAGCTCCAACTGTTTCAGGATATGACTTTAACAAAAACAGATCCACTAGGACTGGCCTAGTCATAATGATAACTTTTTCTCTGTGGTCCAACTATCCAGACACCACCTACAAACATTGGTTCCTAGAAACCATTTCTAACCTGTAAACCCACAATAACCACAAAGTGAACAAAAATATAAGAAGGGACTGAAGCAGACGGACACATAAGGTGTTTGAAATTATGGATGAAGTGTACACCCCAGTTCTGGGATGTGCAAACAGTTTAAATAAACCAGGTTTATTACTGTAGGAGAAATACTAATTGATGAACACAAAAACTGAATCCATCACTCAAACTATTCTCCATTATTCTTGCAGCCATCAGGAAGACCAAGCACTACAGAGTGGCGTAGTCTGCTGTACAGGCTGCACAACACATTGACCTGATTTATCACTATAACAGTGACACTTAATGTGTCCCAACTGCTTAAACTATCTCAAAGGAGAAGTGCTGAAATATGTTGATAAAAAACACTATATTCTTTAACATTACAAGAATATCTCTCCACTTTTAACATTTGGTATTATGTTGGATATTTTAGTTCATAAAGGACTTCTTTTCAAATGTCAAAGGATGACTTGTCCTGCAAAACACTGACCACCATTAAAGACTGACTGAAACTAATATTAAACCAAGACTGAATTAATAGAACATTCTGCTTATGGATGTAACCTTGACATTCAGGAAGGTCATTCTGACCATGACAATATCAGACCATATTACACAAATAATATTACAAAATGTTTTACAACATGTTACTTTGTTGATAGTTTCACTCACAGGGGTTCGAATCACTGTTTGGACAATAATTTTTTAAATAAAAATTTAGATTTTTGCAACTGTATATTGTTTTTATCTGTTATGAGTAACTTATATTTCAAATTTGAATGAAATCGGTGAAGAAATGGATTTTTTAGTAAATTCTCCCGCTACACTCATTACATAAAATACACAAGGGGTGACACTCACGATGCTAAAAGCCTGATCGAAAACCGGACAGCCTGACTATTTAAACGCACGTTCAATCAAACCTTACGTTTTTCTCAAAACAATGTGTTGAGCTTGTAGATTATTCTTTTGGCCTTCTGCTCATCGTATTCAGTTTGTCTAACTGCATTTCATATTTGACCACTGACCCTCGCATTAGCAATACCCTTCGTTTTGAACAAACGTCTGGCCACCCTTCGGTAAACAATGACCCTGTCAGAAAATCTCATAACATATAAAATAGGGTTGCAAAAATCTAGATTTTTATTTTTAAAATTATTGTCCAAACAGTGATTCGAACCCCTGTGGTTTCACTGATCTAAAATGAGAAAAAGAAATTGAACTTAAAGGCATTTTTCTTTCAGTCAACACTAGTCTTGCTGAATCTGTAAATTTCACTAAATATATATTAAGAGATCATAAAAGGAAAAGAAACCCTTGAAAAAAACCCCAACTAAATCCACAGATAGGGAAATATCAACTAAGTAATATGAAAGAATCTGGAGGTCTTTACTTTTCAGTGGCTCTGTCACAAACGTAAGAATAAAATATCGACAATTACATGTCACATGACTTGGTTATCAAGAGTTGTGACTAAACTGAAGGCATGGGGGAGAAGTTCTACACACAGTCCATCAAATAACAACGGTTGTGCTCTAGCTTCTCCACAGTCTATCTAGCAGGTTGTTTGGGGATTGAACAACATATGGTCATCCAGTCACTATCAACCTGCAGGTTCTACAGGACAAGTACTTTAGGACACTCCTCATGTACCACTATGATGCAAATTGACAGGTTACCACCATGCTGTATTGACACAACACATTGCTTATAGTAACATACAGTGATAAAATCTGCACACACATTCAACCCCTAATATTTACAACACTTCACAATACTAAGTTCAAGTTTTGACAATTGTTTCCAAGTTGCAACAAGACCCATTGATGTTGTTAATGAAATAACTAATTATGGGGACACCTACACTCTAACTTGAAACAAATGTTAATTACTGCCATCTCTTACAGAACAAAGTACACATGATTGTCTACTAAAAATCCTCTGTTGAAAAGTATGTGCACAAGTTGGGAGGGGAGACAACTCCAAACACTGGAGCTCATACTCACACTGTCTTTGTAGTTGAGGTTGATGGTGAGACCAAAAGGCCTGGCATTGAAGGCTTCATTGGCAGTAAATCCATATTCAAATGTTGCCTGCTTCTTGGGCTCTACAACTTGGCTATAGGACACTGTAGTGAACTGAAACAGTCACAATACAATCTTTCAGATACACAAAAATGATTTCAATCCGATACAAAACAATCTAATTCATTGTGAAAAAAGGCGAACATGGAGTATCAAAGACAAATTTCAAACATTGAATAAGTGACCACAAAACTGAAAACTGGTCAGAACAAATTTGCTTATTGATAAGTTTATGAATTATTTCTGCAACCTCATACAACACTCAATCTTGCTGATCATAACATATTTTGTATGTACTGTTACTATAGTTAGTTTTATTGAATGTTACATCAACCTAAACAACTGATCTGATGAAATTTTTGGGATGTCTTTGCAAAGAAAAACAGTTTGCAGTGCACAAAAGATTCCCTAAATGTTTGTTCCACTCAACTTAATCATTTCCAGTTCTATAAGAAAATAAGATACAACTGCCTAACATTTAAACCAGAGACTTAAAAACAAACAAAAATTGACATAAAATAATCTGCTACATCATAACATCTATTTGTTTCTTACAACAATGCACATTGCATTGTGTTTTGCTGCACCTGTGTACAACATAGGTTCAAACCAGTTTACTCACATTGTGGACATAGAAAGAGAAGTCTTGTGGGTAGCGGAATGATCCGTCCATTGTTTCCACAACAAACTCCTTGTCTCCCTTATTGGTGAATCCCACGAGCACACGAACCAACTTGCCAGCAGGAATTTCTAAGGGAAGTACAATAGATGCTTTAAAAATATTTAAATATTAAAATGAATAATGATGAAGGGCACACAAATCCAATCGTAAGTCTACTGACAGAATGTAGAAATCTCAACATATTGAGTACTGCGTGTCCTTGGGACATGTTTATTTCAAGATTACTGCCATATTCCACCAGGTGTGCTATAACATACACAGGGTTTTACACGACCCGCAAATGTGTGCCAGTATGCACAAATGTAGAAAATGGATCCAGAGGGATACACAATTTTATTCACTGTACCCACAACACATCTATGACTTTGCTAAGTGTTGTAGTTACGTGCATCATTTCACCCATCAGTTTACAGGATCCAATGATTCATTCCAGGCTCTAAAGAAATTATCAAAACATACAGTTCTCTACACTGTTACTTCACAGGACTTCCGTAATGCCTGCAAGGACACTTAAAACTAATAATTAGGGGTCCCTGGACACACTCATGTTCGTGAGTCGAGGTAAAACCCTGTATACATAACATTAACACGTTGACTGCCATCACGAGTATACTTGCACTATCAATGTCTGTCCCAATTTGCCACTACAAGTTATCTCATAGCTATATCAGCAGTATTTTAAAACAAGTTTGATGTCGGCAAAACAGCACAGGAAGCAATCGTCCCCTGGCTGTTTCTTGTGCCTATTTTGCCAACATGTGAAACTTGTTTTAAAGTACCACTGATGTAGCTACGAGATAACTCATAGTGGCAAATTCGGCCAGAATTGATACGAGCATACTTGTGATAGGCAGTCAACGAGTTAAGCACCCATGACTTGTCCCCTGAACCAGTGAGCAGCCATACATAGCCAGCATACATTGCAGGGGACCCATTTTAACCCCTTACAACAAATAGCCATTACTCTTAGGGACCTATTTCACACCTGAGCAGAACATAGCAATGAAGGACAGTAATGCACTAGCAAAGGCACCCCAACAAGAACCAGAATCATTGTATCAGTGTGAGAATTAGATGTCTGTGTGATGACATTCACAGGACTACTACACTAAGTACTGAACTGTACATGCAGAATGGGTAACTTGTTAAACACGCTAGATCCTTTTTTCAAGAAGGATATTAATCACGGCAATGATCAAACATGCAAACCTCTGTTGTCCCCGGATGGAATGTCAGGATTCATGAACAAGATGAAGGTGTCAGCATTCTCAGATGGTTTCAGTGGCTGATCCTCCTCCTCTTCCTGTAATACAAACATAACTTTAACACATGTAAACACCTTAATGGTAAAAACATCTTGTAAATGCAAAAGTGAGTATGTTTTACGTCGCTTTTAGTATTGCTCAATTTAGCAGTATATCCATCAATATCACAAGGAGAGAGAGAGGAGAGGTTTTACGCCACTTTTAGCAGTATTCCATCAGAAATGGAACCAGAAATGGACTTTAAATGTAAAAGGAAGAAAATGATACAAGAGCAATCAGTGTTGTGTTCCTCAAAGGAATCCTTGTGCCAAGATGATTGGAACCCTATTTCTTGAGCACTGTCTGGGGTTAATGGTTTAGTATGTTAATATAACATGCCATAGGTCATGCCTAACTTTCCATTGTTAAAGGTTACAGCAAGGTCAATTTGACTTTGAACAGTGGTATTTATATTTATTAACAACTGAGATACTTATTCATTGAACCCATCTACAACTAATGTTTCCTAGAATTCCCCCATTTAAACCCACCCACCTTTTCTGTGGCCAGTACTTCTCCTTCCTCTCCACTATCGCCAGTTTGTGCTCCATCGTCTGTCTCCACCGTTGCTTCATCATCTTCGCCTTCTATTGGGTCGTTCCCAGCATCGTCTGCCATGGCAAAGCTGCTGGTCCTGCCTGTTAATAAAGTCAACAACATTAAATTTGGGACAGGGTCACAACTGACATGACATATGAACAAGAATATTAGCTGAAAGGTTATTACATTGCTGTATCACTGCTGTATAAAGACACACTTGGCAATATTATTCCTATCAAATTTCACAGCATTTTTCTGGCAATACGATGATCTCCAGACCAACACTATTTGTATAATGACCATTGTAAATGGTGTTGGGCATAGTAACAACTTTGAAAAATTTAGTGACTGCTTGAGACAAGTTTGAGGACAAGTGAAATGGTCTGTGCTGAAATCAGCAATATTACAGCCACATTATTACTGGCAAACAAGGATAAGTTGGACTGGTGCAGAGAACGTGTTTACGACAAGTAGGCGGTGCACTGCAATGAGCAAACCCATTTGGTTTGTGAAAGGTAGAGCAGATGTAGGCTACTGCACGTGCATTGCATGATGATGAAATTGATTCTGTGTGTAACTGTCGAACTCTGTGTTTGCTGACACAGGCCACACACTTCACCCATCGCACTACACTTGATTGCTGACAAACTGGGTCCCCTTCACTAACAATGGCGAGCACCAGTGGGCAGCACTCATAGATGCTAACACGGGTCAATTGTCAGGTCAGTGCTTAATTTATCCTTGTTTGCCAGTAATGTGTGTTAAGACGAGCATTGTCACAATTATCAAATACCCAACTGGGTTGTTGTTTTAATTAGACATTAAAAGCTCCTGACTGAAGATGCTGTACATTTACACTTTGATTGACACCACAATACAAAGGCGTGGATGACAAATGAGCTGTTTTGTGATTGGTTAATGTACTTTGACAGACAGGTGCGGTCACGTGGACTTAAAGTGATTTTGCTTTACGACAACGCTGCAAGTCACAAGTGTGCTTCGCTAACTTTGCGAAATGTGACCAAATACCACGTGTCATATTCAAACGATGGATGCAGGAATAATTCGGACATTCAAAGCATACTACAATAGATCGCTGGTTAGACATTACCTCACCTGTGCTGAGGAATGACGTGATCAGACACGTCGGATCAACATGCGGTGGTGAATTCAATAAGCTTTACACTAAATGCTTATTTGTTTTATCCAGATTTGTGTCGTTTTTGTAATAGTAAGGGAAGCAACTTGGTTCTTGATTCAGTAGTCCGGACTATTCAAGCAATCGGACTACTTCATAACCGTGGATACTATGTCAATTTATTCATGCTGAAGAACTGCAATGGCTGCTTAGACCATATTGCTTAAATTCACCAGGTGGTTTCTGAAATAAATATGTACAAAACAATAGCCTCTTTGTCACAGATTTAGATGAATAGGTAGGACAAGAAGCTCAGAACCATATGTTGCTAAAAATATGATTGCATATGACGCATCTGCATTCAGCGAGAGTTTTAAGGACAAGTGGTAGTGTCAAATCTGTGTCGCTTTCTATCATTACAACACTGAATTATTAAAATTACAGCAATACATTTAACCAGAGCATTTGAGATGGACTGCACAGCACAATTATGTGTCATCAGTGTGATAAACATACTACTATCTGCATCCCATCCTGCATTCTCTTTGCAAATGTGGGGCTGTGGGTTAGCATAGATGTTAAAGTGGTCACTCGTCACTGGTCTTAATTCCTCACATGCGTACACCCTGTGATGCCCGTTCCTGATGTGACTCCATCACGATATTGTTGGAGTATTGCTAAAAGTGGTGCACAGCCATTTGTAGATTTTACTCTATGCAGTTACAAATCATGAGCGTGAAGGTACAAGTGCAGCCAAGAAGACTTGACGGAACGTTTAATGGATGCGAGCACAAGACTAGTGGCAGAATAAGCCGATTATTATTGTATAATACACTGGTATTAACATTTGAAAGGTTACATACACTCATGTTCATACACATTGTGACATATGGGGAGTACTGCACTTTACCGGGCGCACTTTTTCAGATTAATTAGCGCTGCTGGGGTTCCCTAACCCTAAGGATCATAAAGGGTGCCTAACCCTAAGGATCGTAAAGGGTGGCATACCCTTACCCTACCCCTAAGGATCGTAAAGGGTGGAATACCCTTACCCTAAACCCTAAGAATCATAAAGGAGCAGCGAGGGCTGCGGCCGGTAAAGTGCATTCTAGCCGACATATGTTTTATGGCATATGTTACATCACTGACACTCGTATAACGATATTGAAAATTAATATATTTTATCACCATTATTTCCCTGAAGACACTGTACATACTGCATCTAAAGAGGAACTAAATTTTACAATGGATTTTATACGTGGGGAATGTTATTGACCAAAGGTTCTGTCACAATCAAGAAAGTTCCAATACCAAGGCAGGTACATATGCAGGAATAATCTGTCGTTATTATGGGGATACTTTCATAATTAGGATCATTAAAACTAAGGCAACACTGTTCATTCGTGGCACCAACGGGTGACTGCATCCTTCACATTTAACCACCAGACTGTCATTGGAGTACATGACCGTTTGGCGACAAATACAATCCAAATAGCGTCAAAAACGATTACCATTAAGTTAACCTTTCCCACATTATTATGAATTAAACACAAAAGTCGACGATATTCCCTCTATTTTGCAGTTTCCACGACTCAAGGACTGCCACGTCGATGTAAACAATGCGTGTCCTAACAGATGTTTTACGACATTACAAGTGCTTACCTTGTCCAACAAACATCATAGTCGTTGGCAATAACAGGAGCATCAAAAAGAGAAAATTTCCAAATAGTTTCGCCATTATGATTTCGTGGCGTAAGACGTGAACTGTTGGGAGATGGCTGAGGATTACGTGAAACCGGCTTACACCCCTCTCAACGTAATGGCTCTCAACCGGAAAAGGGTGACATCAAATCGAGGTTTCCCGGAAGTAGTCTCCTTTTGTTACAGTTTTATCTATTGGTCAATGCTGGAAAATATAAGCCAATCAAAGAAATCGTATTGAAATATTTCCAGAACACTACATTGAATTTAATTGGTCACATTTTTACACTTTTCTCGCAAACGAACCAATAGCAACAGCTGTCTTATATGCTTGTTGCTTATGGAGAGATGAGTGCGAGCAAGTAGTAAAAGGTGTTTCCCGGCATCTAGTTTATTTGCTGTCAGACCCATGGTAGGCGATTTGAAATGCTTGTAATTTTGGCAAAATTGTATTTGTCAATCATACAGTAACTGCAAAAAAATCAAAGGTGTGCATGCAAAACCGTAACGCTTCCTTGTGGCTAATCAAGGGCCCGTGCAATCAGACAGCTGACAGTTGTCAATACTTTGTGGCTGAGGAATGTCAGATAAGACTGCTAAGATCTTTGTCATTTCATGTCATTTGTAAGCAGTCACTTTCCAGTTTATTTAAAACACCACTGCGACATTATTGCCGCCGTGGAAGTGTCATGTTCCTTGCACAACATACATCGTGAAGTGCAGTGCTGAAAAAACCCGTAGGAAGTGGAAGTGCATTGATAGAATGAGTAGAAAGAGATAAAGACTGCATCATAACCTTTTGGAATCGATCGTTTTAAGTAGACAATACTTGGTTATTGTACAGTGACATATTCTTAGAATAAAATATATGTTTTACACTTTTGACAGATTCAGTATTCTTTGCCATCAATGACCGATGACTGTGATGCTGACCACTCACTAACTGAAAAAGTTGAAACATTCAAAATGATATTGACACGTTCTTTTGTCTTTAGTTTTATTTCTTCCATGAATATTTTCAGTTGCAACTATATGTTAGCCATGTCATACTGTTCTGACTGTAGCTTTTAGATGACATACCCAGAAGCATACCTATTCTCTTTCATTGTTATGCAAAAAAGCATATGGTACAAAGATGTTGATTGCATTCAGTGACAGATAACAATATGTCCAACGGTTATGTAGTATGGCAACTGGTGTGTGCAGTCATGTGGAACTGATTGCATCTATTTATTTATTCATTTTTCCACATCTAATCCTGTCTTGTGGGTAAATGAGACAATTAACATATTTTGTCAGTTTGTCAGCTTTAAGTTCTGTCTTGAAATAGCCTGAAGCTAGGATAATAAAACCATCACTCTACCCTTCCTTACTTTAGTGGTCATCGTCACTCCCCCATTATACCCACCTCACCTATACTTTAGGCTTGATTGAGTGGAATATTACAGGGATGTAGCATTAGGATATTGCTGTGGCTATGATCACACATGTTTGTATGATTTCAAACTGTTTCATGATTGTAAAGTATACCAATGCATTGGCGGATCGGGGGGAGGGGTGTCCAGGGGTTCAACCCCCCTTTGAAAATGACTTAAGACCATATTGAAGATTTTTTTTGTGTGTTGGCGGAGCCAATGGGGGTGGGTTCCTTTAAAAATTCCTCGATCCGCCCATGCAATGCATTGTTCTGGTAGCTGTGTACCATAAAACTGTTTAGTTATATCTCCAGTCTGTGCCAACTAACCACCCCTAGCTTACCTTTCCTGATCCCATCAGTTTGGTTGATTATCATCTGAACATATGGGAAGGAAACACTTCAGGGACAGACAGTGTCTGGCTACTAGTCTAGACACTGCTGCAGCTACTAGTCTATTATTGAGTGAAAATCCAGTGGGACCAGTTGTTTTCTGTGTATATAGATGTCCTTTTTAGCATGTCCAGTTACATGTACTACCAGGAACAAATAGTGTACTGTCAGGTTATTCTGTACAAGCTGTCATAGCAATACACTAATGCATTACATTATTCAAACAAATGTATGAACATGTTGACATACAGAGAGACAACCTGGTGTTCGTCGCTGTCTTATTGCTGGAACATTGCTAAAAACAGCATCCATCTCACACACTCACTCACACTTAATGTGGCAGTTAACCAATCTAACTTACCCATCAAGAGCCCATTGTTTTGATGATTTAACGTCACCAGTTTGTGTAGTCACATCAATCATATTGTTCTAATAATTAGTGGTGTTCCGATGATCGAAAATAAACGAAACTCGATCGAAAGAAGGATTAAAAATGATTATCGATTGTGAAAACACATACGTTCGATTAATTGGAATTTTGTAGTTTTAGTTTAACACACTTGAATGAAGTAAACTAGCGATTAAATTTAACGACTATTCACGAACAAACATGCGCTCAACAACATAAAGCTATGCGCATTGTAAAATTTTAACTACTTTTATTGTTTAATTACAATTCCAGTGTCTTACTTGCATGCGTGCATTTCATTGCTGTAATACATAGTCTTTGCACAATGACAGTATTAGTTATAAGGAACATTTATTAGAAAAAAAATGGGAAAAAAACCTTCAAATTGGTGATTTCATTAAAAATGTATATATTTCGATTATAATCGATAATCCTTCATCACAATCCTCCGATAATCAATAGTGGATTTGGTTTCCGATTCCAACACTACTAATAATACATTAGTGTATTGCAATGGCCCTAACCATGCAACAAAGTCATGACATCATGTGTGTCTTGTTGCTTTGATCATGGTACACTTACAATGTATACTTTTACAACCTGTTTTGGGTAAAAGGACACAATTTTGACATTTTCATGTTGTATTAAACACGGGTGCATGATCAGACTTTAAAATGGACCAAATAGTAATCACGATATAACACTGATATGCAGTTGATGTGCAAATAATTTAATCAGTTTATCATTCATAATGAAGTTTATCATGTATCTCATGGTTGAATTCAATATCTGTATCCCAATACATTGCTCAAACAGATCAATCAGGCGATCAATTACCAGAATATTATTACGTCCATATTAACAAACCTTATGGGTGAAGGAATGCAGATATTTCACATCCATTGTGCAAAGACTATGTATTACAGTAGCATGCATAACATTACTGACACATGTCTATTGTCATGTTTTAATAATATCACTGATTGTGAAAGATTGATGGAGATACACAGAAATAACAGATAACTAAGATGGGATATGAAGACCATCAACATCATATTCAAACAGAAAGGCATGAACATGGTGAATGTCAAGCAGAAAACCTTTATATGTCTTCTCGAAGGTCACTAAAACTGGAGCTGTTCTATTGCTGAAATACTAAAAAGCAACATGATTAATTTCATGTCTTGAAAGTGCTAAGCATGAATAAATTATATAATGACTGCCACAAGAAAGACACACAAGAAGAGTTTAGGAATCTTTATTGTATTTACATGCACATATGGATGAAAACACCATGTTCACACCCCCCTGTAATAAATCCCCAGTTCCATATGACAGTGATAGGTGTGTAGTTATCCCGCTGATGTAATGTTGACTTAATGCAGTTACATCACATTACATCATCATGAGGTCTTAAAGAAGAGAGGCAGTGTGTTTATATCTCTGACCTCAGTAATATTTATGATGGCATTGTTGAAATGCCTTAAGGCAACTTTCTTAATTTGTCTTCTGTCTCTTAATTACTGTTATATATGATAATGTCCATCTTAAATACATTGGCGTTTTTATTGCAGTTGTAGAATTTCAGATTGAAGTTTTATTTGTTAGGATTAAAATCTGATGCCAGGCACTTTTATGAAAGTAAACACTTCTGTGAACAGATTTACTTTCAACACAATTAACCTCATGTAAACTTTCTATCACACATTCAATTCAAAATTGAACAACATGCACACACCACGTAGTGCTATTTGAGCTTTAGGTTGTGAAGAAAAACTCATGGGAATGTGATTTGAAGAATTATTTTGCTATGTTTGTTCTGGCTGTAGGGCCCAACCATAATTTTTGTGGATTAGTGGCCATTGTGTGGAAAACAAAATAATGAAAAAAATAGAACTGACTTTGGATAAGAACAACTGATAATGCGACTATTGTTTTAAATAGGAGCAAAACTGTTTGTTTTTTCCTAGTTATATTAATATTTTGCGCTATTCGGAATGTACTGTTTGTGTAAGACAGTATTGAGAGTGGTAAATACAAAACACCTCAAGGCTTATGAGGTGAAAAGAGTATGGACAGTAGGTAGCGATACATCCTGCAAATATAGTTTTGAGGAAATGCAGTACTGATTATATTTAGGTGGGAGATTCATTTATTTTTAGGTTTGGATGACATATTTTCAATATTAGTGGTGGAATTTGAAAACATTTTTTAGATATAGTTATCTGGACGGTGGGGTGTGATGAAAGCACCCCACAATACAGAAGCTAAAAAGGGATGAAGGTAGTTTAAATCCCTATGATCAAAATATGCCGAATATTTTGTATGTTGTTTGAGGTTTGTCCATTGTAGTCGACATGGTATTATGTCTAAATGAAATTATTTATCTTTTTTTATTCCATTTCAAGTTGCATGTACAGATAGAAGAGTGACATGTGTTGGCATTTACATAAAGTTAGTACAAAATTGTATACACATATGAGGGTGTACATATATAGATAAATAGGCCTTAGTTTGAAAATATTATTACTGTAGTGAACACAATAGTTTGAAGAAGTCAAACTGCATCTGTGCTAAATTAAAATGTCAGAATACCATATCTAAGTGTTGCCATTTCCTAGTAAACAACTAAATTTATTATATTTTTCCTTATCCTGACTCATGCATATTGCTTGTCTCCTTCCTCTTGCGAACGTTAGTGGAACACTTGTATCTTCTATTGAAGCTCCCTTCAATAAAACAAGACGTAAAATCACTACTCACCATGAGTTATCTGTCTGGCCGTTTTGGCGGGAAAAGTGGCGCCACCGCTCCCACATGCTTCACTCTCTCCTTCTTTGCCCTAGTGGACGGTTGGGAGAGCGCCTGTGTCTTCTATACGGCACTATATCCTTTTAATTATTAGTTATTACCCTATACATTACCTTTATAGGGGTTTAGGGAGTATCCTTCAACAATATGGTTTGAAATTTATTCGTATTTTTCACTGTTTATTCACGGGTTTGTCCGTGTTTGTTCAGTTGTTTACATTTCATGAAAACCTGTTTTCATTGTAGGTTTAGGTTCGCTGCTGCAGACCCGCATTGACTGTGCCCTAGCTGCACAACAACATGTACTTCCAGCTATCGATGTAATCTTATCAGCATTTAACAGAAATTCAATTTAATAAATAAAATTTCTCTGTACTTAGGCGTACTGGTGACAATCCAGGCGACTTTACAGGTCATGGATAAACCGGCTGAGTTCTTCACAAGCTGTCTACTGCTGTCAGACGACTTACTTCCATCCAGTGACCTGCCGGAGGTGTCTTCGGAGGATGGGCGTGGGATGTTGTCCGCCATTACTTCGAAGAAGAGGGGGCGGTGGGTAGCCTAGTGGTTAAAGCGTTGGCTCGTCACGCCGAAGACCCGGGTTCGATTCCCCACATGGGCACAATGTGTTAAGCCCATTTCTGGTGTCCCCCGCCATGATATTGCTGGAATATTGCTAAAAGCGGCGTAAAACTAAACTCAGTCAGTCAGTCGAAGAAGAGGTCTTCTACTTCGGACAACCCCTCAACGCAGACGACGAAGAGAAGCCATCCTCTACGCAGAATGAAGCCTCACACCCCTAAGACGTCTAGCAGCTCTACGGGGACTTCTGCGCAGACTACAGGGACCTTTCGGACGACATCGTCCCGATGGAAGAGAGATGACTTCATGATGAGCCGCTGCTGATCATCCCAGAGATACAGCACGCAGTCCGAGGGCGGCAGATGAGCCATCCCTGGACCATATCGCTATCAACGCAGAGAGGGCAGCTCTACAATCATCGCAGACGTTCATCCCAGGGTCTTCATGCAGCAGTTCTCTCAGCAGATAGGGAGATGATAGAGAAGCGCTTCTCGAAAGAAGAGCATCGCATGATGGACAGCCACAGGGCTCTCATGCTCAAGTCATCACCCGCAGAGACGACCTGGACCTGCACGAAGGACCGAACACTGACGATACATCGGAGAGGCCCTCCAGCGAAGCGACACCCAGAACCAGGAGCAGGTCTGCGCAGGACGGCACGCTCATCTTCAGATGACGACTCAGATGAACAGCCTTCGGACACAGCCTCAGGGACGTCATTAACATCTCGGAGATCGTCAAGGGCTTCACCGAGGCATTCACGAACCACGTTCACCTCCACGCAGGTCTCCGCGCAGATCGCCCTACAGACGCAGCTCAACAGGCAGATTTCCATGCAGATCTCCACGCAGGTCTTCACGCAGGTCTCCACGCAGATCCCCAGCAAAGGACGATCAACGATCTCATAACAGTGGACCTGATACAGACGTCACCCTCTAAGGAAGAGAATGCAGCACTCAACTCTACAGGACGTCGACGAGACGGCGCGAAGGCATTCGCGCAGGCCATCTACAACGCAGAGACGTTGCAGTACTCAGACTCTCAACAGAACGCTACTTGGCGTCAGCAACCTGCGCGCAGGACGGCGCAATCTTCAGAGACCGTCAACAGATGATGAGCCTAATAAAGGACCTTCACGCCGACTACCTACATCAAGGACATCAACAACGCCTCGCAGATCATCACGGGAATCCCCACTTAGGAATACATTGCCAGGAAGGCAATCCCGGACTAAAAGACGATCACCTACACACAGGGCGCCATACAGACGCACCACGCAGATCGCTACGCAGATCTTCAAGGATATTCAACCAGGACACAATGGCGGACTGGACCTAGCGTCACCCTAGAGGGGAAAGATCTTCGCCGGCACAAAGACTGAGGGACATGTAATGCAGTTCAAGAGGGGTACTCTTGTCTGAATTCATCACCGGCACGGACCTTCAGACTGAATCCAGGACGGGATTCACATAGATTGATATATCTACATCAGAAGACTCATGGCCATATAGAGATCTTCACTTCCGTACAGGTCGGCAGATATTCACACTGGCGTGGTTCAGCAGCAGCCTTGCTAAGGCTAGGAAACTACAAAATCATCAACGACTCCCTGGGTAGAATTTACAACAAAGTTCAGCATCAACTCTACAATTACGACGCTTCATTGAGATCGATGTATGCAGTCTACAATAGCAGCACTGAGGACGTGAAGATTTCAGCTGATCATCTGTATAAAAAGGGCGACTGCATTATCTTCAGGACTGAAGTAACAGTCACAGCAGCCAGGAAAACAGCCTACCTACATCGGTATTACGCGGCGAAATATTTCGCGCGTTTACCATTCAACCCTCGATACACGTGGTCACTCGTGTAACTCCGGAAGGCTACGGACAAGACCGAGTGGTGATAAGATATCAACGGCGGCACTAGATTCTACAAGGACCTTTTTCCTGCTACACCGGTGACATCACATCGCGGGGAGCCAAAGGAATCGAAATGCTTTATTTTGATTGGACCATGAGAGACAACGCCCTGCGCAGAGGTCGGACGTAGTTCACATGTCAGGAAATGGGTTACAAGTGACAACAACCTGTCAACGACAGTGGAAGGCCTCAATTACAGTCCAGTTAGACGGGACCTACGTTATTTGGCTGCCTTCACGGGGTTAGAGACCTTCCCTGTCAACATTGAAGACGATTCATCAGACAAATTGCAGCAACATACGTTGGACGGACTTTGGGTGACGGCAGCCAGACTACTTTATATCGACTTCACAACGATGGCAGTCACAGAGTCGGACAAGCACTACTCTCTCCGTTATTACTACGAAGTGGCAGAGTCTGTTGGGTCTTCTCACATCAGCACAGGACATGACACGCAGAGGGAGTCTACAACTACGCCCACTACAGGTCTTCGTGAATGTACAACTGGACGATCCGAACCCCTTCGGACTCCTGGACAGGCTAAAACCATATCTAATATGGTGGACTCAGAGATCGAATGGTCGCAGAAGTACCTATTTAGCAGAGCCGGAGTGCAAGACGCATCTCTAGGTGGATGCATCTCTCCAAGGTTGGGGAGCACACCTCGACAACGAAGTGTCAGCTGGGATATGGACCGTAGAAGAGAAAGATCTATACATCAATATGCTGGAAATGAAAGCAGTGATAAACGCCATACTCCACTGGACCAGCATTTTGAAGAATGCTCATCTGACGGTACATACAGTGGCATTCTACATAAACAGAAGGATCACCAAGGTCGGCGGACCTTCTGGACCTCTGCTTTCAACTGGCCAGCATAACAGACAACCTGAACATCCACATAAGAGCAGGCCACATTCCAGGAGCCAAGAATGTGATTGCAGATGCACTATCCCGTCCAACGCAGCCATCCTCAACAGAATGGATGCTACGTCCAGAGATCTTCAAGCAGATCAGCAGATGGGAGCACCACTAACAGACCTCTTCGCCACCAGATTCAACAATCAACTGATAATATTCGTCTCACCAATACCAGATCCACGAGCATGGGCAACGGACGCTCTAAGCATCTCCTGGGAAGGACTAAACGCTTACGCGTTTCCAACACCAGCTCTAATACCGAGGGTGTTGCAGAAAATCAGTCAGACAAAGGACCTACAACTGATTTTGGTCGCGCCTTACTGGCCAGCGAGAATATGGTTCCCCATTCTCATACAAGAATTAGGACAACCTCAACTGCAACTACCAGAGTGGACGAATCTACTAGTACATCCTCACACAAAGCAGGCGCACGACAACCCAGAGGTGTTCCGGCTACACGTGTGGACTGTATCAAGGCGTGCTTGAACAAGAGAGGATATTCCGCCAGGGCAGCGAAAGCATTGACACTAGCTCTAATACGCAAGTCTACCTACAAAGATCCAGGTCCAGGAGACGGAAATTCAAGCGTCTTTTCGTCCCGATATCGACAGCGACACAGACGGAGGTCTTCCGCACTAAGATATCAAGCTGGATCAGAACTGTCATACTACGGGCCTACAAAGCAGCAGGACTTGATCCTCCAAGAGCCTCCAACCCACATGAAGTTAGAGCTCTGGCGTCAACACTCGCTCTACATGGGAATTGGTCTATCAGGACGATAATGGAGGGCTGCTTCTGGAAATGGGACATGGTGTTTGCCAACCACTACCTGAGGGACATCGCCACTGAGGATGTCTCTGGCATTCACCATTTCGGCCCACTTGTTGTAGCACAACAATTGACAGTCCCACAAAGGCGTTGAGACGGAGTCTCGCCCTTTTATCACATGACTTGCAAAAGCCTACACTCAGGAGAGTTCAGCTTTAGAGTCTATATGCACGTCTAAGACAGACTAGCATAAGTGATCTGACCCAGTACTTGTAAGGATACTCATACAGGAAAGGGTCGCTTCTCCACTTAATGCTCGCATCAAGAGATGGAGTTGCAAAATCCACATAAAATGTTAACAGAAGCAAGGACCAAAAGTTAACAATTGTGGTCCCCCCATCAGAGAAAGCTGGAAGTGAAGGGTTACAGCAGCAGCAGAGCCTAGCAGTAAAATAGAAGTGCCAACAAGAAGTTCCCATAGGGGGGTATGTAAGACGTAAATCACTACATGAAATCCAGAAGTAGCTTGACCCACCACCAAATCTGACGGATTCTACAAGCAATAAGCATGAGTCAGGATAAGGAAAAATATGTAATTTTCTGAATAAAATTGTTATTTTATACTTATCCTGACTCATGAGGTAAGCCCTCCCAACCTCCCCACTAGACACTTTGGATTTCCCTGCAAATTAAAGTGTCGGGCTCATAAGAAGTGTCGGAGAGAGTGAAGCATGTGGGAGCGGTGGCGCCACTTTTCCCGCCAAAACGGCCAGACAGATAACTCATGGTGAGTAGTGATTTTACATCTGTTTTTATTGAAGGGAGCTTCAATAGAAGATACAAGTGTTCCACTAACGTTCGCAAGAGGAAGGAGACAAGCAATATGCATGAGTCAGGATAAGTATAAAATATCAATTTTATTCAGAAAATTACATTTTTCTTTGCAATAAACCTTTCGATATAGCATATGTCTGTAAGTAACTTGAGAAATTCTGCAAAGGATATATCTTGCTGTTTCAGGCTTGAATTATAGATTAATCTTTTTGCAAGTAGTAAAATGTGATTTACTACTTGGTTATTTGAGGGCAGTCCCAACATAATGATGAATGATGAAATATGCCGAAAATTTTGTATGTTGTTTGAGGTTTGTCCATTGTAGTCAACATGGTATTATGTCTAAAATTTGCTGCAAGGCATTTATCCATCCATCCATCCATCCATCCATCTAATGTAATATTGTGGACATAAATGCATAAATCAATGCAGTGAATTGGAATGCAACAGTCTGGCCATACCTATCACTAATGTAGTAAGACACGCTTGTATCATGTATTGTTAACCCTCGCCGCGCGTTTAGAGCAAAGCGGGGGATATAGTATTAGGCTCCGTCCGTACGTACGTACGAATTGGAATATCTTAAGAACCGTTCACTAGATTCTTTTCATATTTGGTACCTAGGTTCATCACACTATAAGAAAGGTCCAAGTCTGGTTTGGTGACCTTGACCTTCATTTCAAGGTCACAAGGGGACTTTAACGTTTTACCTGCATGTTAAGCTATCTCAAGAACTGTTCACTGCATTGTCTTCATATTCAATACCAAGCTTTATCTAGGGAAGACGCAGGGCCCAGTTGATTTTGGTGACCTTCACATAATTTTCAAGGTCATGGCGACACTGAAAAGATTTCAGCATTTAAACCTGCATGTTAAGCTATCTCAATAACCGTTCACTGGTTTTTTTCATATTTAACACCAAGCTTTATCCAGGGAAGGCGCAGGGCCCTGTCAATTTTGGTGACCTTCGCTTAATTTTCAAGGTCACAGGGACACTGAAAAGATTTCAGCATGTTAAATTGCTTGTTAAGATAGTCAGCAAGATATCGAAAAAAATATTCAGTGGATTTTCTTCATATTTGACACCAAGCTTCATCTAGGGAAGGCCCAGGGCCCAGTCAATTTTGGTGACCTTCACGTAATTTTTAGGGTCACGACGACACTATGAAGATTTCAGAATGTTAACCTGAATTGTCAGCAAGATATTTTAAGATAGTTCAGTGGATTTTCTTCATAGACTTTCAAGACCTCCCTTGAATGTTTTGCAATAAGCAATTTCTTTAGTACTAGTTTTGCATTTTTCATACACTATGACATTCATAGTATCATGTATAGTTGTACTTGTAAGACATTTGTATCATGTGAAGTTGTACTTGTAATACAGTTGTATCATGTATTGTTGTACTTGTAATGCAGTTGTATCATGTATAGTTGTACTTGTAATGCAGTTGTATCATGTATAGTTGTACTTGTAATACAGTTGTATCATGTATAGTTGTACTTGTAATACAGTTGTATCATGTATAGTTGTACTTGTAATACAGTTGTATCATGTATAGTTGTACTTGTAATACAGTTGTATCATGTATAGTTGTACTTGTAATACAGTTGTATCATGTATAGTTGTACTTGTAATGCAGTTGTATCATGTATAGTTGTACTTGTAATACAGTTGTATCATGTATAGTTGTACTTGTAATACAGTTGTATCATGTATAGTTGTACTTGTAATACAGTTGTATCATGTATAGTTGTACTTGTAATACAGTTGTATCATGTATAGTTGTACTTGTAATACAGTTGTATCATGTATAGTTGTACTTGTAATACAGTTGTATCATGTATAGTTGTACTTGTAATACAGTTGTATCATGTATAGTTGTACTTGTAATACAGTTGTATCATGTATAGTTGTACTTGTAATACAGTTGTATCATGTATAGTTGTACTTGTAATACAGTTGTATCATGTATAGTTTGTACTTGTATACAGTTGTATCATGTATAGTTGTACTTGTAATACAGTTGTATCATGTATAGTTGTACTTGTAATACAGTTGTATCATGTATAGTTGTTCTTGTAATACAGTTGTATCATGTATAGTTGTACTTGTAATACAGTTGTATCATGTATAGTTGTACTTGTAATACAGTTGTATCATGTATAGTTGTACTTGTAATACAGTTGTATCATGTTAAGTTGTACTTGTAATACAGTTGTATCATGTATAGTTGTACTTGTAATACAGTTGTACTTGTAATACAGTTGTATCATGTATAGTTGTACTTGTAATACAGTTGTATCATGTATAGTTGTACTTGTAATACAGTTGTATCATGTATAGTTGTACTTGTAATACAGTTGTATCATGTATAGTTGTACTTGTAATACAGTTGTATCATGTATAGTTGTGTTATTATGTAATACAGTTGTATCATGTATAGTTGTACTTGTAATACAGTTGTATCATGTATAGTTGTACTTGTAATACAGTTGTATCATGTATAGTTGTACTTGTAATACAGTTGTATCATGTATAGTTGTACTTGTAATACAGTTGTATCATGTATAGTTGTACTTGTAATACAGTTGTATCATGTATAGTTGTACTTGTAATACAGTTGTATCATGTATAGTTGTACTTGTAATACAGTTGTATCATGTATAGTTGTACTTGTAATACAGTTGTATCATGTATAGTTGTACTTGTAATACAGTTGTATCATGTGTAGTTGTACTTGTAATACAGTTGTATCATGTATAGTTGTACTTGTAATACAGTTGTATCATGTATAGTTGTACTTGTAATACAGTTGTATCATGTATGGTAGTTGTACTTTAACAGTTGTATCATGTATAGTTGTACTTGTAATACAGTTGTATCATGTATAGTTGTACTTGTAATACAGTTGTATCATGTGTAGTTGTACTTGTAATACAGTTGTATCATGTGTATAGTTGTACTTGTAATACAGTTGTATCATGTATAGTTGTACTTGTAATACAGTTGTATCATGTATAGTTGTACTTGTAATACAGTTGTATCATGTATAGTTGTACTTGTAATACAGTTGTATCATGTATAGTTGTACTTGTAATACAGTTGTATCATGTATAGTTGTACTTGTAATACAGTTGTATCATGTATAGTTGTACATTATAGTTGTAACTTGTAATACAGTTGTATCATGTGTATTTGTACTTGTAAGACATAGTTGCATCATGTGTGGTTGTACTTGTAATACAGTTGTATCATGTGTAGTTGTACTTGTAAGACATAGTTGCATCATGTGTGGTTGTATCGTCTTGTAAGCTACCTGTGTATCATCAGTAGGGCAAGGAAATAGGGTTGTTCTATCTGTTCCTGAGATAAGCCTTCTATCTTGGTCAGCTGTTTAGGTTGACATTAGATGGCTCAGTTATTGCTGACAGTGCAGGGTTCAAAACCGTTAAGGCTGTTACGATTCACTCCTGTATTCGATGAATCAAATTCATGAAATCAATTCATTAGTTGTGATCACTAGAATTGAATATTTGTGGATATTTTTCAAAAGGAGTGTGTTATTTTACTTGAATTTTGGTGTTATTTGTTAAAACGAGACATGGAACAAGAAATATTTCCAAGCCAGGCAGAATCATAGTCAACAGTCTTCTATATTTAATTGATAGTATTGTAATGATAGAAATGAGCTCACTGGTCATTGTCGTGATAAATTGAAACTGTCAACATGGTCAAAATATGTTAATGAATTTATTTGTTATTGTTTTACTAATATAATGAATAATACATCAACTGCTAAGTCGTAATTTTATTTGTTTCCCAATTATCAAATAATCATATCACGTCAAACCATGCTGTGCCATTGTACACAACTCACTCCTGCGCTCAGTGCTTGGTTTAAAGTAAATATACTCAACAAAATTAGAAACATTACACCCACATTATTGGTAATAATTGTGAGGAGAGTAATTCTTTTTGGTTTCTTGTTGTGCCATGCACTGGTGACTGGCCTGAAATATTTGGTCATAAACATAAAAAGACACACAACAATCAGGTTCAGCTTACTGATTGCACGTGCATTGGAATGCAGACATTGCTAAACAAGAATATACATACAATTTGCATGTTTAATCAAAAAGTGAATATTTGTGACTCATAAATCATCAATTTTAGCTGCCATTGTACCTAATTCACACATTCATGGTTAGTTTTGAAGAAGATATCATTGGGAGGAAAGAAGGAAATGTGTTCAGGCAATGATCCATCCGACATATTTCTGAAGAATTTTCTGAAGTTTTCTATATGGCTATAGGGTTATGGTGTGAAGTAGTTGCATTTTGGATATAGGTGTACATAGTTTAGAGACTATAGTCGTAGTAATATTGGGTTTCTGTTTATATTCTTGTTGGATGTTCACAAAAGTGATTTTGAGCTGTAAAATAGGAAAGAGATTATTTTTCTGTCATGTAGGCAATTGAAGTTGCCTTTCCTGATGAAATTGAGGAAGTATTTTGAAATTGATGTGCTCTGTCTTTCTTATTCCCTGAGTTTGCCAGCCATATTGATATGTGAAATCACGTAGGTAATTCTCAATGCTGATTTGTCTTGATAGGTAGATAGATTCTGGAAGTTATGGTATTTGGGCCTAGCTCATTTTAAGTTCATTGTATTTCATTTCTCTTTGCTTGCAACATCCCTGAAGCCACATAAAGGCTGTTTTTTAGATTATGACTGTAGCATGCTGGGTATGTTGGTAGGTTGGTTTCACTGTACATGGTATGTTCATTTGTAGTGAGTCAGTGAGTGAGTTTGGTTTTACGCCACTTTTAGCAATATTCCAGCAATATCACGGCAGGGGACACTAGAATTGGGTTTCACACATTGTACCCATGTGGGAAATCGAACCCGGGTCTTCGGCGTGACAAGCGAACCACTAGGCCACCCCACCGCCCTATGTTCATCTGTAAAATAGTTGAAGTAAAGAAACATATTTCTAATACATAAAAATATAAGGTAGAATCTTTATTTTTTTGCATGCAGCATCCCCAAAGTTAAGTAACTGCTGATTTTGGATTTTTGCTGTAAACTCTGAGATTGATCGTGAAGATAAATGTTATTATTACCTTTGAGGGCGAAAATATCTGGGTTCATATTTTTCATACGATGCTCAAGGGCAAAATATCACTTTGTCATGGTGACGTGATGTCATGAACAATGCTATGACGTCTTGTTTCTTCTATGACGTATCATTCTACATGCAGTGATGGTGGGTAGCCAGCCTATGTTTGAAAGTAGATTTGGGTTTATTATCCTCAATTCGACGACTCCGGTAATAAATGAAACGCTCATATCATACTATGAGGGGTGGTGGGGTAGCCTAATGGTTAAAGCGTTGGCTCGTCAGGCCGAAGACCCGGGTTCGAATCCCCACATGGGTACAATGTGTGAAGCCCATTTCTGGTGTCCCCCGCCGTGATGTTGCTGGAATATTGCTAAAAGCGGCGTAAAACCAAACTCAGTCAGTCAGTCAGTCATACTATGTTTACAAAATTCATGCTTTAATATTGGTATATCCCTCACTCTCTATCAGGATTACCAACATTTAGGCACTCGTATCGTAAACATAGTATGACATGGACACTCGTGTAATATCCTCTATATCTATCATATAGGGGAAGTATGAAACCGTATTCTTATCAAATGAAATCAGAAGGTAAAATTATTTTCCACAGCTATAAGCTCTTCCTTGTATTTATATGATACCTTTAAGTAGAAATGGCTAGAAACTGTTAAAAAATTATTGTTACTTAAATTTGGTACAATATTTTGTCAAATACATAATAAATGAAAAAAAGCAATGTTGATCTTCTAGTGGGGAGACATATATGTTAGTCTAAGTTTTGTTCAGTAGCTCAGTAGTTGGTCATCAGGCTCATCTCAAACAATACTGGTACACACATTATAGCTTTAGCTCTATGTAGCTCTCTGAGGGGCAGTGGGTAGGCTTATAACACTGCACATCCGATTTGAGTCCACACCAGTATCTCTTTCTTTCTCTATCTCCCCCTCCTTCTCTCTCTCCCTCTTTCCTTTTCCTTCTCACTCTGCCTTTCCCTTTCCCCTGTTCCTTTTCTCTGTCTTCCTCTCTCCCCTCCCTTTCTCTCTCTCCCTTTCTCTCCCCTCCATATTTCCCTTTCCCTCTCTTCTTCTTTCTCTTTCTCCCTCTCTTCCTCTATTCTTTCACTTCCTCTCTCTCCCCCCTCCCTTTCTCCCTCTCTATCTCCCTTTACCCTTCTATCTCTCTCCCTCTATCTTTCCCTTTCCTTCTCTTCCTCCCTCTCTATCTCACATCTCCCTCCCACCCTTACTCCCTTTCTATCTCTCCTTTTCTCTCCCCTTCCATCTCTTTCCTCTATCTTTCCCTTTCCCTCTCCTCCTCTCCCTTCCTTTCTCCTTCTCTCTTCTCTTCTCTCCTCTCACTCCCTTTCTTATCTCCTCTGGGGCGGTGGGGTAGCCTAGTGGTTAAAGCGTTGGCTCGTCATGCCGAAGACCCGGGTTCGATTCCCCACATGGGCACAATGTGTTAAGCCCATTTCTGGTGTCCCCCGCCGTGATATTGCTGGAATATTGCTAAAAGCGGCGTAAAACTAAACTCAGTCAGTCAGTCAGTCTTATCTCCTCTCTCCCTTCTCTTTCCTTCCCTCCCCCTCTGTCTCTCCCATCTCTCTCTCCCTCCTCTCTTTCCCTCTCACGATATGGCTGAAATACTGCCGATGTGACTGCTGATTTTTACTCCCTCTCCTGCCCTCTCCCTCCTTCCCTGATTTGATCCCAATCACCATACTTCATCTGACGGAGTGCATTCTGCACCATCACATTCATATCATATATTCTTCCGTTAACATTGACAGAGCTGCTGCACTGCATGGTACTTATTGTTGATCATTGTTGTCTGTTAAAGTGGAGGTCAGGCAACACAAGGATGTCAGGCAATCACTCAGGCGTGACATTGTCCCATTTCCACCATATACAATGTCTCTATGGCCATATTCTGTTGTCACTTCACCTACGGATTAATGTGCTATAGTATCATGTATGTAATCCATGTATTCACAGATCGCATATTGTGTGGGACACTTAGTGATAGTTTAGTTCTGACATGTCTAAGTAGGTACAGAGAGATTTTTATTTTGCAGAATAAACCGCCCTAAATTTCATACATATTGGATCTGACAAACTATATCATTGCATCCCAACAGAGCAGTAGGTACAAAAATGTCCCTCAGATAATATACGTCAGATAGTAGCTTGATTTATATCGTATAAAATTAGAAATATTTGAACATAAAGAAACAATAAAACAATATTTCTGTATAAACAGTACATTTGTTGCAGTGAATTGACTGGAATTGAAGAATTATCTCCCTTTGACCATGCTTGTTTTCAGAGATTGTTAAAGCAATCTAGTGAAGACTTGTAGATATTAGCCCTTGTCTAGAAATCAAACGAGTTAACATGCCAGTCACCCTAACAAGTATCATGCCAGTCACCCTAACAAGTTGACATGCCAGTCACCCTAACAAGTTGACATGCCAGTCACCCTAACAAGTTGACATGCCAGTCACCCTAACACGTTGACATGCCAGTCACCCTAACACGTTGACATGCCAGTCACCCTTACAAGTTGACATGCCAGTCACCCTAACAAGTTGACATGCCAGTCACCCTAACAAGTTGACATGCCAGTCACCCTAACAAGTTAACATGCCAGTCACCCTAACAAGTTGACATGCCAGTCACCCTTACAAGTTGACATTGCCAGTCACCCTAACAAATTAACATGCCTTTCCCCCCCTAACAAGTTAACATGCCAGTCACCCTAACAAGTTGACATGCCAGTCACCTTAACAAGTTATCATGCCAGTCACCCTAACAAGTTGACATGCCAGTCACCCTAACAAATTAACATGCCAGTCACCCTAACAAGTTGACATGCCAGTCACCTTAACAAGTTATCATGCCAGTCACCCTAACAAGTTAACATGCCAGTCACCCTAACAAGTTGACATGCCCGTCACCCTAACAAGTTGACATGCCAGTCACCCTAACAAGTTAACATGCCAGTCACCCTAACAAGTTGACATGCCAGTCACCCTTACAAGTTGACATTGCCAGTCACCCTAACAAATTAACATGCCAGTCACCTTAACAAGTTATCATGCCAGTCACCCTAACAAGTTAACATGCCAGTCACCCTAACAAGTTGACATGCCAGTCACCATAACAAGTTGACATGCCAGTCACCCTAACAAGTTAACATGCCTTCTTCCCTTACAAGTTTTATTAACATGCCAGTCACCCTAACAAGTTAACATGATTCCCCATACATGTTACCATGCCTTCAAGGTAACAAGTTAACATGCCAGTCACCCTAGCATATTAATTAACATGCCTTCTGTGCTAACAGGTTAACATGCCTTCTATGCTAACAAATTAACATGCCTTCCACTCTTTACAAATTAATGTGCCAGTCACCCTAACAAGTTAACATGCCTTCTACTTTAACAAGTTAACATGCCTTCTACCCTAACAAGCTACCATGCCAGTCACCCACCACCCATATGCACACCCATACACACACCCATCCGCTCACCCACAAACTCAACTACTCTTTAAATCACTCACCCACTCACATTCTCACCCACACCCTCACCCAACATGCTCCACTTTACTATCTGCCTCTATGCAATAACTGACCATATTGCTCTCTGTTTCAGCTGTACTATAATGTCTAGTAGTAGGAGTGCTGGAAGCCGGGAATCACCTTGTGCCAGTAGTAGTGGTTCGGTGTTAGTGCCTCCCTATGATTCTGCTGTGAAACACCGACTAGCTGTCCATCTCTCCGGGGGAGGAGGAGGATCGGTGCAGAACAGTGCCCCTGCTGTACCTCCCGGTCAGTGCACCTTCACTCACATGGTTTTTATCGTATATTTGTTTTATTTCAAACAACTGTCTTGCATTACATAGACTGCTTGTACTCCAAATTATCTTCATTAGGTCAAAAAATAATACACTCGCGTAACCTTAATTCGTGGATATAAGGGAAGTGCAGTGAAAATCATATTTTAAATGCATGATCTCATTTTGTATACTCACTGATTAATTTATTCATTGATTAAGCAAATTGAAAATGCCTGATATTCCACTCATGAATGAAACGTTTGTTTACCAAAGCCATTTGCAATCATCACCCATTCGTGTGCACACAACATTTGACGTCACCTTGTTTCTTGGATTACGTTATTCGGTTATGATATATCACTATGTTCGACAGCCCATTGCAGTAAGTATTGACTCTAGGAAAGCAGATGACGAGATTTGAGAAGGTTGGTGCTGACGGTATCTTTTACTTGACATTTTTTGTAAAAATATAATTCATGAGAGTTCATAATAGGAGCATGATAATTATCGTGATCCACGAATCAAGGTTATCCACGAACTTAGGTTACGGTTCTGTAGATTTTCCAACACTTTTCTGATATGTACCCGGTATTTCAGTTTTGTACCAGATTCCCACTTTTTTCACATGCCATTCATGTGTTTCTGATTCACAGAGAACCATTGTCACAATGGCCTCATGCCAACCTCGGTGTGCGTTAGTTAGAAGTAGTTGATTGAAATCAAGTTCATTTTTGATGATTTGTAACCTACCCAAATATATAAGAAATGTAAATCCTCACTCCCTACCCATTTTTAAAAAAGTCATGTGAAACGAGATTTTTTAATTATAATAAATTTCACTATTATGTAACTCAGGCCCATCCTCACAAAGAGACCAAAGTGTGGTCCAGCTTGAAAGAATATTGTTCAATTTTCGGTGGGAAGAGACATACCATTGTCAACATCAACATTGTAGATAAAATATGCAACTTCTTCATTAGTCCGTTGAATGTTTATATTCGACATGTACTGACTAGTATGAAACTAACTGCTTGTATGTACTGACTTGTACGAAATTTGTCTGTTAAAAGTACATGTATTTTTCATGTAAATTGTCAAAAAGTCATGTGGTGTCATGGCTGCAATGTGTGATGTGGATTCCATCTGACACCTATGTAGGAACCTGGCTTCACACCAACCCTGGGATGTACTGTCAGCAGCTTGCTCAACACATTCTGTGTATATTCTGTGGAGAGATGCCTTCTGTCTTGTCTTCTGGGAATTCTGTGAGGTCCTGGCATAATGTACTGTCACTCTCAGAACTGACAATGGTTGTGATCAGCGTCACACTTATATATGTTCAGAGTCTGAGCATCAGCCTGTCATCTGAGGAGCTACAATGTGCTACGTTTTGACCCATAGTCATAGGTTTGAGTCCTAGGTTGTCCATGTAATCCTCTTGGGAGTTTACAATGCTAGAAGCACACGGTCACAGATTCAACTTGACCATCATTACAGGCGTGCTGTATTACAAGAATATTATGAACTTATAACTAATGAATACATATCACAATACTTTTGGAAAATAGTGGTATATTACCTTTTTAGAAATCATGCATATTTACATCTTGTTGGCAAAGTTGGTTTTCATAAGTGGGAAGTCAAACTGCAATTATTTAATTCAGAAATAGCAACTAAAGTCTTGTTTCCTGTGATCGAAAACTATGCGCAACCAGTTTCCTATATATCATGTGTACATTATGCATGTGTTGTAACCATAACGACATCCAAAAATATGGCAGATGACAATAAAGTTCCTCCTTCATTATTCACATGATAAAGGAATATATACCAAAACATCATGTTCCTCATAATAAGGAAGTTGATATCCGTAAATTCTCGCCTTTTACGTGTATCACTTCTGAATGCCATTCAAAGACTTTACACAACATAGTTGTCAACAATGTGTCAGGGTAGTCTGATGTAGGAGCCCATTTCTGTTCAAATTTATAACACATCAGAGTTTAGAGGACTAGGTGCTATGTACTGTACTGTGTGTAGTATGTATCACAGTGCATCAGTCAGTATTGCCATGAATTACAATAGGAAAATCACACCTGCTCATTATAACTGTTTGGTTTAAACATATTTTTATTTCAGTAGGCAAAAGCAACAACCTGGATAGGCGAACAAGCCTAGTGGCTTATATAAACGCCGCTCCAGTACATTGTTCAAATAGCTGGATACATAATGAAATAATTTGACAACAAAAGAATAATACCATAACAGATATATGATTGAGTAACAAATATGTTTGTTGTGGTGTTGGTTATGCCTAGCAACGAAATGGGCTGCCACAGAAAATCACGTTATATAAAATTTGTCTTGCACTGAATATATATGTTGAAAGGTTAATCACTGGAAGCGGTTACTTTTAGAAATGAACTGGTGTAATGAGTTAAGATTGTCACTATTAGTTGAGTTTTTCAATGCACTGTTACCGTATAGAATAGTTTAACATCGTATCCTTGAATATGAAAATACACAATTGTATGAATGTTTGTGCTCCTTGCTGTCACCTCTAGATGTCTTCCCACATTGATCATACATCATGATGTAACTAAACTACTGTAAAACACAACTTTCACTTGTGGGGTAGAAGATACTGAAAATGTGCATGTAGATGTATTTGTATGTGTAGATGGAAAAAACAATAAAGGGATGTATCTGGACACGCTCAGAGGCGATATTTAGCCCTAAGTCTGCTGCAGGTGTCAGTACATATTTTCCCCAAATGGAATAAATTTAATTTTTCTTATTCACGATGTTATATTTATAACCAACAGTAACTTATGTCACTGCTTTATGATATGACAGAGGAGACTTCAGTTTCACAGGAAACAAGGCCTATAAAGATTTCTAAGTGGCTTTTATGTTTTGATTGCATTGAACTTATTAAGTGCAGTGTTAAAGATTATCAAAGAAAAGCATAACTTTAGCATGTTTAACCAAAAAATATTATTTTGCTGAATAAATAATGATATTTTTCACCTCCTAGGCTCTTTTGATTTGGGATCCTAGCTATGTCCTATCGGTACTTTAAATGATCCCAATAGAGATTCTGAAGAAGATTAGGTAGAATATGGATCATGCACCTCATTCATAAGGCTGTTAAAGGCTGTCATTGTAACCATGGTAACTTCTTGGCATCCCTTCTGCTATCAACCATTGATGAACTTGGTCCAGGCTTGGTTTACGTATAGGTTACTCTGATATAGACAGGATATATTGTTGACTTATACTCCAGCAGGGCTCCAGATAAGGGCCGTATTGAAGTATGTACGGATAGAAAATATACACGATACGGCAGTAAATAATTTAGAAAACGTAGCAGATACGCACCACAGCAATGGTGAATGGTCTTTGAATCATTTACAAACGTATTTATCTGAAAAAGTATTGTTTTATTGTTTATTGACCTGTTTACACAAGAGTGAGTGAGTGAGTTAATATTTAACGTCACATCGGCAATATTTCAGCCATACCGTGACGAGTTTACACAAGAGTAGCAATGTTGTGGTGCATATATGAAACGAAACACAGGATTACTGATACGTCATTAAATTCCATTCAGTACTCTAAATGTACTCTTAAGGTTTTCCAGTACTCCTATATTGAACAAATAAGGAGTACGTACTCCTGATGTTGAAAAATTATCTGGAGACCTGCTCCAGTATATATTTGGATTAATTGTTTTTGTAAAGTGAATGGGATGGTAGGGTGGCATTGTGGTTGAAGTGTTTGCTTGTCATGCAGAAAGCCTGGGATTTATTTTCAACAGCGTGTGATGCCCTTTTTGGGTGTCCTTACCAGGTTGTTGCTGGATCATTGCGGGAAGTGATGTAATACTTACTTACTGTTATAGTTAATGGTGACATTATGCGAGAAAATATTAAGTCCGCTACACAACAGATGGAGAATAGAAATGAATATGTTAGTAGTTGTTAGGGATTTTCAAATTAGTCCCATTATCATTATGATTATGATTCACTTGCATATTCAATGAATTGAGTTGTATCCTTTCGTGAATTAAATTTATAGAATCAAATATTTACAAATGTTTTTAAGCGAATATTTTTCACTTTGTAACAGTTTATTGTTTATCTGAGTGAGATATGCACACTGGACTAGATCCAAGCCATGTAAAGTAGCTTGTGTTATTTAGCTGAGGCCCCATACAGCACTGTCATTAGGCTTTAAGCAGCATTGTTTGAGATGTATTGGTATTGTGCTTTACAGATAATATCACTGAAATGTTTCAACTTAAGCAATTACATTACATGTTTAGTATTTCAAATCCTTGGTAATAAGCATAAAGTATTCATGAATAAATATTTGTATTCATTGCTATATATTCACAAAACATATTGCCTTAGAGTGTATTTGTTGTAGCCCTTATGCACTCTGACAATGTAATATTCTGACAATGAAATGCTTTAACGAATCTGTAACTATTTTGATCATCTCCGGATAATGAAGAAACCATTTGGTTTCCAGGGGCTATTTTGCTGGTTTGACATGAGCATTTTCTTTAAATATTTATTTTTTAACATAACAGATGCTCTATTGTATTGTTTTTTAAAAACATACATAAATGTATTCTTTGTAGTCAAGCCATCCAGAAAAGTGCACTATACATGTATTTTCCTTCCTACAAAGCAAGGCGTACCCCCACTCCCCCACCCACAATGAATTCAAATGGTTGCACCCAAGGCATGCCAGGTAGATAGGGTGAGTGGTGGGGTCCATGACATTTAATAAGGACGCTGGAACTACCGAGCAATGTGAGAAGGCTGACTGCTCAGTGCAAAGGCAACCAGGGGAATGGGTTCATTTGAGTGGGTTGGTCATGTGATCGTTCAGGTCAAAGGTCAGTCTCACAATTCAAAAAATTTCAAGGTTACCTTCACCTACCCAGTAGTGTTTTGTGAGGTACTGCCTTTGAATAACATTCTTGCATACAACTAGCTTGACAGCCTACTTTATAGCTCTGCTGTTGAGGCATGGTTGAATAGTATGTGGGTGTCACTGGGAATTGCATGCATAAATTCTTTTATTGCTGCAATAAATTAATCAACAAAATTAGAAGGGTGGGGTACTTGTTTTAGGTGATTATGTAGGATATATTGAAATATATTAACATAACTTTGTAAGTTAACAACTTAGTTGAAAATCATTGAATATAAAAAGTAACAAGTAAAATTGTCTGATATTATGTAAAGGAATGATTTAAATATTCTGAAACCATATCAGTGTATTACATTTATGTATTTAAAGGAAAAGATAAGACTGATGATCATATCTGACAATGATGAGTTAGTGATAAAAGACAATCATTAGTGACAGTGATGACCGACAGTGATGAGTGACAATGATGACCGACAGTGATGAGTGACAATGATTAGTGACAATGATGACCGACAGTGATGAGTGACAATGATTAGTGACAGTGATGACCGACAATGATGACTGACAGTGATGCATGTCAGTGATGACCAACAGTGATGAGTGACAATGATGCCTGTCAGTGATGAGTGACAGTGATGACCAACAATGATGACCGACAGTGATGAGTGACAATGATGCCTGACAGTGATGACCAACAGTGATGAGTGACAATGATGAGTGACAATGATGAGTGACAGTGATGAGTGACAATGATGCCTGACAGTGATGAGTGACAACGATGCCTGACAGTGATGAGTGACAATGATGCCTGACAGTGATTAGTGACAGTGATGACCGATAGTGATGAGTGACAATGATGAGTGACAGTGATGAGTGACAATGATGACTGACAGTGATGAGTGACAATGATGCCTGACAGTGATGACCAACAGTGATGAGTGACAATGATGAGTGACAGTGATGAGTGACAGTGATGACCGACAGTGATGTGTGACAGTGATGAGTGACAATGATGACTGACAGTCATGAGTGACAGTGATGAGTGACAATGATGACCGACAGTGATGACCAACAATGATTAGTGACAGTGATGACCGACAATGATGACTGACAGTGATGCATGTCAGTGATGACCAACAGTGATGAGTGACAATGATGCCTGACAGTGATGAGAGACAATGATGGCCGACAGTGATGAGTGACAGTGATGACTGACAGTGATGACTGACAGTGATACCTGACAGTGATGAGTGAGAATGATGCCTTACAGTGATGAGTGACAGTGATGACCAACAATGATGACCGACAGTGATGAGTGACAATGATGCTGGACAGTGATGACCAACAGTGATGTGTGACAATGATGACCGACAGTGATGAGTGACAATGATGCCTGAGAGTGATGAGTGACAATGATGCCTGACAGTGATGAGTGACAATGATGCCTGACAGTGATTAGTGACAGTGATGACCGATAGTGATGAGTGACAATGATGAGTGACAATGATGCCTGACAGTGATGAGTGACAATGATGACTGACAGTGATGAGTGACAATGATGACTGACAGTGATGACCAACAGTGATGAGTGACAATGATGAGTGACAGTGATGAGTGACAGTGATGTGTGACAGTGATGTGTGACAGTGATGAATGACAATGATGACTGACAGTCATGAGTGACAGTGATGAGTGGCAGTGATGAGTGACAATGATGAGTGAGGAGTGACAATGATGCCTGTTAGTGATGAGTGACAATGATGCCTGACAGTGATGAGTGACAATGATGACCTACAGTGATGAGTGACAGTGATGAGTGACAGTGATACCTGACAGTGATGAGTGAGGATGATGCCTTACAGTGATGAGTGACAGTGATGACCGACAATGATGACTGACAGTGATGAGTGACAATGATGCCTGACAGTGATGACCAACAGTGATGAGTGACAATGATGACCGACAGTGATGAGTGACAATGATGCCTGACAGTGATGAGTGACAATGATGACCAACAGTGATGACCAACAGTGATGAGTGACAATGATGACTGACAGTGATGAGTGACAATGATGCCTGACAGTGATGACCAACAGTGATGACCGACAATGATTAGTGACAGTGATGACCGACAGTGATGCATGTCAGTGATGACCAACAGTGATGAGTGACAATGATGCCTGACAGTGATGAGTGACAATGATGGCCGACAGTGGTGAGTGACAGTGATGACTGACAGTGATGACTGACAGTGATACCTGACAGTGATGAGTGAGAATGATGCCTTACAGTGATGAGTGACAGTGATGACCAACAATGATGACAGATGATGAGTGACAATGATGTGACAATGATGACCAACGGTGATGAGTGACAATGATGATATGATGAGTGACAATGATGATGCCTGAGTGATGACAGTGATGAGTGACAGTGATGAGTGACAATGATGCCTGACAGTGATGAGTGACAATGATGATGAGTGACAGTGATGAGTGACAGTGATGAGTGACAATGATGAACGATGACAAGTGATGAATGATGATGTTATGATGATGATGACAGTGATGATGACAGTGATGAGTGACAGTGATGAGTGACAATGATGATGACAGTGATAGATGATGAGTGATGATGCCACATCGGTGATGACCAACATGAGTGACAGTGATGACAATGATGATGACATATGATGCCAGTGATGAGTGACAATGATGCCTGTTAGTGATGAGTGACAATGATGCCTGACAGTGATGAGTGACAATGATGACCCACAGTGATGAGTGACAATGAAGTGTGATGACCTGACAGTGATGATGATGAGGATGATGACAGTGATGATGACAGTGATGACCGACAATGATGACTGACAGTGATGTGACAATGATGCCCGACGATTGATGATGACCAACAGTGATGATGACTGACGATAATGATGACCGACAGTGATGAGTGACAATGATGACCGACAGTGATGAGTGACAATGATGCCCTGACAGCGATGACATGATGACGACAGTGATGACCGACAGTGATGATGACAATGATGAGTGACAGTGATGATGTGACCGACAATGATGCCTGACAGTGATGACCCATGTGTGATGAATGACAATGATGCCATGACCAGTGATGAGTGACAATGAGTGATGAGTGACAATGTGATGACCGACAATGATGACAGTGATGAGTGACAATGATGACTGACAGTGATGATGACCGACAATGATGACTGACAGTGATGATGACAGTGACAGTGAGTGATGACCGACAGTGATGAGTGACAATGATGATGATGATGATGAGTGATGATAACAGTGATGAGTGACAATGATGACCTGATAGTGATGAGTGACAATGATGCCTGACATGCGATGAGTGACAGTGATGAGTGACAGTGATGAACAGTGATGAGTGACAATGATGCCTGACAGTGATGAGTGACAATGATGACCAGTGACAGTGATGATGACAGATACCTGATGATGATGATGACGAAGTGATGAGTGACAATGATGCCTGAGTGAGTGATGAGTGACAGTGATGAGTGATGATGAACAGTGATGACCTGACCGAGTGATGAGTGATGATGACAATGATGCCTGACAGTGATGAGTGACAATGATGCCTGACAGTGATGAGTGACAATGATGACCTGACAGTGATGACCGACAGTGATGAGTGACAATGATGAGTGACAGTGATGAGTGATGAGTGACAGTGATGACAGTGATGAATGACAATGATGACTGACAGTGATGAGTGACAATGATGACCGAAGCAGTGATGAGTGACAATGATGACTGACAATGATGAGCGACAGGTGACAATGATGACCTGACAGTGATGAGTGACAATGATGCCTGACAGTGATGAGTGACAATGATGCCTGACAGTGATGAGTGACAGTGATGAGTGACAGTGATGAGTGACGACAGTGATGAGTGAGGATGATGGTGACATGATGAGTGACAGTGATGATGACAATGATGACTGACAGTGATGAGTGACAATGATGACTGACAGTGATGACCGACAGTGATGATGACAATGATGACCGACATGATGATGACAGTGACAATGATGACTGACAGATGATGAGTGACAATGATGATGACAGTGATGATGATGACAATGATGACCGACAGTGATGAGCATGACAGTGATGATGACAATGATGAGTGATGAGTGACAATGATGCCTGACAGTGATGACCAACAGTGATGAGTGACAATGATGACCGACAGTGATGAGTGACAATGATGCCTGACAGTGATGACCAACAGTGATGATGACAGTGATGTGATGAGTGACAATGATGACCTGACAGTGATGAGTGACAGTGATGAGTGACAGTGATGAGTGACAATGATGAGTGACAATGATGAGTGACAGTGATGAGTGACAGTGATGAGTGACAGTGATGAGTGACAGTGATGAGTGACAGTGATGACTGACAGTGATGAGTGACAGTGATGACTGACAGTGATGAGTGACAGTGATGATGACCGACAGTGATGAGTGACAATGATGAGTGACAGTGATGAGTGACAATGATGCCTGACAGTGATGAGTGACAATGATAAGCGACAGTGATGACCGACAGTGATGAGTGACAATGATGACTGACAGTGATGACTGAGTTATGAGTGACAATGATGCCTGACAGTGATGACCGACAGTGATGAGTGACAATGATGACTGACAGTGATGACTGACAGTTATGACTGACAGTGATGAGTGACAATGATGCCTGACAGTGATGACCGACAGTGATGAGTGACAGTGATGAGTGACAGTGATGACGTGACAGTGATGAGTGACAATGATGACTGACAGTGATGAGTGACAATGATGACTGACAGTGATGAGTGACAATGATGACTGACAGTGTTTCTCTACAATAACTAATGACATTGATGAGTGAAAATGACATCACACAATGATGGCTGACCATGATGCCAGACAGTGATGACCGACATTGATACCAGTTACCCTGAATTGTCTTACACTGGTTTGTCTATACCAGGGTGAACCTGACATTACATGCTGCTGATGAGAAGTGACAATATGTCAATCACTCCCTCTCATTCAGTAGAGAGTTCTGTTAATATACACTTTCCGTGTACATCTAGTTCAGATGCCATTTCTTTTAATTCAGACAGATGATTTTTTGTTTACAATGGATCTATCAGTTTGATGTTGTAATACATTCTTGTGTGCACATGTGCCAGCCCAGATGCATCCATCCAGAGTCCAGTTAGGGAAAATAATTTGATTGTTTATCTCTTCATGGTGCTGTTTCCTTGCAACATGATATCTCTTAACTGTGTACAACAGATTCCTGTCTCCAAAGGTATATTGTCTTTTTTTCATCTTGGTTAATTTTAGTTGATTGCATTACTCTTGAAGTAATTTCCTTTAGATAGACTGGATGGATTATTTCGTTTTTTTCAGTGATGGAATTCAGCATGTTTTGTCCCTGCAATATTGATTGCGGACCTGAGTGATCCATTGGAGACTACGGGCCTCATGGTCACTTGCCGAGGAACAAATTAACATGGATGTGCCTCGAGTAAAAATATCTCTTCATCATGATCATGTTGTGTTTTTGAGGCAAAAATGACTCTGTAATCAATTTACTGTACTGGCCTATATGATTGAGGCTTTCCTAAAATCTATTACATTATTATGTTGTAAAGAAAAACAAGACAATGCTTTTATGAATTATAAACATATTTCTTACCAAATGTGAAGAGGTGAATATTTTTGTGGAAAAGGAATTTTACTATGTCATGTCTTTATGTTACAAAATTTCATTTTTTTAAATCTAAAGAACTTCACAAAGTGAACATGGTTATTTCAGAGTGAATTGTTATTGATAAATGTGACAAATTCCTTGAAAATATATTTGTCCCTGTCAATATTGATTTTAGTTCACCTGGTCTGAAAGACCATATGCGCCTTGGGATCCTCAGTCCATAAACATTTTGCATTTTCAACTTCTTCGCCAACACGGCTAGACAGATTCAGCTGAAATATTGGTATTCAAGTTTTGTCTTCTTTCGGAGTTTATTTTCAAATTTTAGTGTGGTCACCAGGTAGACATCTTTGATTAAGAACAAGAATAATGCCAAATTCAGAAGTCTGGAAATTTGATCAAGATGTTGTGATTGGAAATCAAATACCACTTCAGGTGATCATACTAGATAACAAGTCCTTAGTCATCCACCGTCTGCAGCTTATCTGTACAAGCAGAATGAAGCTGTAACCCAACATGAATGTTTCCACCAATGATGTCTCTGGATTTATCAAGAGGTTTCAATCAGATTTTCATTATGATTGCCACCTTAGCCATATTGCAAATACTATTTTTGGTCACTACACACCATCTCTACTCAAAATGCACTGTCTAATGCACTTTGTATCTTTTCTATAATTGCCAGACTGAGAGACTGAATTTGACACGTATTATTCTGCTTTTGATGGCATGATACAGTGTTCACTAATGGTGTTTCAAAGTAACAGGACATTGGGTCCTGTAAGTTTCAGATGTCTGTCTGACCCATTGAAAATTCAAAGGACCCATAGAATAAAATTAAACACACATTTCAGATTTAACATTTCTTATAATTGGCATTGAAATTATTCACAAACATAAGTTTTATGAACAGGAAACAAGTATTACATGCCACATATAACAACTTCAGTCAAAGTCATTGTGAAACATACAGTCAGACACTTTGGCCGGTGGGTTGTAGACCTTTATCAGACCGTTGGCAAATCTGCCGGATTTGTCAGAGGGTCAGATGCTATTCGTGAACACTGATGATATTTTGTTTAAATATTTGAGGATTTTTTTTCTTTTTTTGTATGTGAAACAATTGGTAACATATGGCATTTGAAAAACAATTTCTTTGAAGTTTTAATATAAAAATAATGTGGTTCAGGCTTTATGTGTGACAGACTTTAAACCAGCATTTTTTGTTTGTAAAGGGAAGTAACTCTTCACAGCATATGTGTCAAACAACTAGAGGAAGTGCCCATAAATATATATGTATGACATTCTGTTTTCACTGTCCAGGCTAGAGGAAGCTTCAGGATAATATGTAGGATATCAGCAAGATTCACAAGTGACTCCTGGAGGGACTTAGTGGAGGTGAAAGGCAGCATAAATTTGAAATTGTTAGAACTTATCCCTGCTAACTCATAATGAATAAACCTAATATCTCATTGTTATTCATTACTATAATGCCACAATGGAATGTTTCAATATCACGCTTATGATGCTTATTACAATATTTTAATGGGTGTGGTAATATACTCTGTTACTGAAAATGCTCAACACACACATTTTGTCAACAGCCTTGTAAGGAAATATATGTTACTGGACAAACTCGGTGTTCTTAAATACTATGTTTTTACCGCCGCGGGGGATATAGTATTAGGCTCTGTCCGTCCCTACATATGAACGTACGAATTGGAATATCTTAAGAACCGTGGACTGGATTATTTTCATATTTGGTACCTAGGTTCATCACAGTAAAAGAAAGGTCCCACTCAGGTTTGGTGAACTTGACCTTCATTTGAAGGTCCCAAGGGGACTTTAATGTTTTACCCTTGTCAGCGAGATATCTCAAGAACCGTTCACTGGATTTTCATCATATTCGACATCAAGCTTCATCGAGGGAAGGCACGGGGCTCTGTCTATTTTGGTGACCTTCATCTAATTTTCAAGGTCACGGCAACACTTTAAATATTTCATCATGTTAACCTGCATGTAAAGATTGTCAGCGAGATACCTCAAGAACCATTCACTGGACTTTCTTCATTATTTGACACCAAGCTTCATCTGGGAAAGGTGCAAGTGCCAGTCGATTTTGGTGACCTTCACATAATTTTCAAGGTCACGGCGACACTTTGAAGATTTCAGCATGTTAAACTGCATGTTGAGATTGTCACCGAGATATCTCAAGAACACTTCACTGGATTTTCTTCATAGACTTTCAAGACTTCCCTTGAATGTGTTTCAATAAGCAATTTCTTTATTTCTATTTTGCATATTTCATACACCAAGACATTCATGTCAAGGTCAAAGTGAGTCTTGAAAATATTTGTGCGTTTGAACAACTACAGAGCAAGATATCAAGAGAGGTTGACTGGTCATGTTTTTGTTGACATTTAACTTCATCTTAAATTATAACCTTCACTTTCATTACTTTTAAAGTTTGATTTGATAATTTGCAGCAGGGGATTATGTCACCTTAGTGACAATGCTTGTTTAGATAAATATAAAACTGTCTGCACTTAAAATGTGTGTTTTGATGTTTCATGTGGGTCCTCATATCCCAACCAACCTACCAACTGGAATGTTTCTGAGTGCAGCATTAAGAAACAACCAACCAATAGTTAGTATTTCATCTGACTTGGGTACTTCTTGATACCTCATTCTAGGTACATCTGGACACCGAAATGGGTACTTCTTGATACCTCATTCTAGGTACATCTGGACACCGAAATGGGTACTTCTTGATACCTCATGCTAGGTACATCTGGACACCGAAATGGGTACTTCTTGATACCTCATGCTAGGTACATCTGGACACCGAAATGGGTACTACTTGATACCTCATGCTAGGTACATCTGGACACCGAAATGGGTACTACTTGATACCTCATGCTAGGTACATCTTGGACACATCTGGACACGAAATGGGTACTTCTTGATACCTCATGCTAGGTACATACTTCTTGATACCTCATCTGGACCGAAATGGGTACTTCTTGATACCTCATGCTAGGTACATCTGGACACCGAAATGGGTACTTCTTGATACCTCATTCTAGGTACATCGGGACACCGAAATGGGTACTTCTTGATACCTCATGCTAGGTACATCTGGACACCGAAATGGGTGCTTCTTGATACCTCATGCTATCATGGCAAAAACATTGTTAATGTATGTCTATTTTATTGTTAAATGTTAACAGTTCAATAAGGGAAAGAAGTAGCTGTGAAACACAGTGTTTGTATAATAACAACGTTGTTATTCATAATTATACTCCTCGTCAATGCTTTTGAAGACTCACTTGTTGAGTAAGTTGTAAATCCTGAGATGAGTAATTCTGAACACCAGTCAGTTAATTCTGAATACCGGTACTCTAGTACTGGAAACAGTTGTAGCTGAGTGGAACACAAAATATTTAAGTCAGGAAAATAAGTATTAAGCATATTTAGTCAAAATAAATTTCTTTTATAAATATGAAGTTACACAGTATAGTATCTCGGCAATATGAACAGTTTTACTCATCATACAACTATTATTTTATTTCGTCTATTAAAGATCAACTTACACCCATGTGATCTGATATCCTAACACATTCATATGTATGTGTGGCAGTTATGAAATTGTATCATTCAAACATTCATAATTTGCAAATATCTCAACATTGCACCCTCAAATTCAATTGTAGTTATTAATATTATATGTGATTAAAATCTCCAAAATAATATTTCCCGTCGTATGGAGTCTGCATATTGAAAAATTGCATGTTGCCATAGCGAGATCAGTTACAGGAGACAATCAATCTGGTTATCACATGCCTGTCATATACTAGAAAAATATTAATGGCTTATTGATAACAATTGGTAGAACTAGCATCACCTTAGTGAACCTATTCTATGGCTACTATATTTTCTGTAGTAAGTGACCCACTTCAGTATGCACAACTACTGAGTCTCTAAACCAACTGTAAGTCATCTTTAGATTGATTGATTGTTGTTAACACACATCAAGCAATGTTCCAGCTTTATGGTGGTCAATAATCGAGTCTGCAACAGACAATCCAGTGATCAACAGCATGAGCACCGATCTACGCAATTGGGAACCGATGACATGTGTCAACCAAGTCAGCGAGCCTGACCACCCAATCCCATTAATCGCCTCTTACGACAAGCATGAGTTGCTGAAGATCAATTCTATCCTGGACCTTCATGGGTATCTCACACCAGACGTACCGTATAAGCCCAAAGATATACATGACAACCTATTTGTATGGGTATAAAGTACAGAAATTTCAGCAGGAAACACATCAGAGAAGAAGGGGAACTTATATTGCCATTTTTAACTTCATTGAAGTTTGAGTGGTGTTTGATCCCTGCCACTGTTATATTCCTTTGGTACTTGATGTGTGGCAAAATGCATCTGAGAGAAAATGAAACCTAAGAGATGATTACAAAGTTACATTATGCACATCTTATACTGCTTTGTAAGCAGCGGTTCCTTGTAGTAAGCATGTACTGCTTCATAGTAAGTATGCGCCATCAGCTTTGTAGTAAGCACTGTCTGCTTGTAGGCACCCTCTATTTTTTAGCAAGCACAATCTTCCTTGTAAGCACAATCTGCTAAGTAGTAAGCACTGCTTGTCTAAGCACACTCTGCTTAGAGTAATCCTGTGTATGCAGTAAATATGGAGAGACAACTGGGAGCTCTGGTTGTCCCTTAGGGCACCTGCTGGAGCTTTGGTTGTTCCCCAAGGCACCTGCTGGAGCTGTCATTGTCTCCCAAGGGCACCTGCTGGAGCTGTGGTTGTCTCCCAGGGCATCTGCTTGAGCTGTGGTTGTCTCCAAGTGCACCTTCTGGAGCTGTGGTTGTCCTTCAGGGCACCTGCTGGAGCTGTGGTTGTCTCCCAGGGCATCTGCTTGAGCTGTGGTTGTCCCCAAGTGCACCTGCTGGAGCTGTTGTTGTCTCCCAGGGCACCTGCTGGAGCTGTGATTGTCCTCCAGGGCACCTGCTGGAGGTGTGGTTGTCCCCTCGGGCACCTGCTGGAGCATGTGGTTGTCCTCCAGGGCACTTGCTGGAGCTGTGGTTGTCCCCAAGGGCACCTGCTGGAGCTGTGGTTGTCTTCCAGGGCTCCTGCTGGAGCTGTGGTTGTCTCCCAGGGCGCCTGTGGGAGCTGTGGTTGTCCTCCAGGGCACCTGCTGGAGCTCTGTCCTCCAGGGCACTTGCTAGAGCTGTGGTTGTCCTCCAGGGCACCTGCTGGAGGTGTGGTTGTTCCACAGGATACCTCAGCTGGAGCTCTGGTTGTCTCCAAGGGCACCTGGCTGACTTGAGCTGGCTCCACTGTGACAGCAAGACTGATAGAGACAGCCTTTTTCCAACAATATCTGTGTCAATATGGTTACTTTCCCGAGACGTCTTGTCGGAATAAAAGAAAGTGTGTATGGTTTATTAGCAGTTAAGGAGGTTGTAATTGATATTGGTTTCTTTGATTCTTCAAGGCAGAACAATAACATTCAGTATTAATGTACATACATAGATATTAGCGTAAAGGTTATTCAACCCATTCTCAGCAGCAATACCATGATGGCTTTGTGTTTTCTTAATGTTGATTGGTTCTGTGGGTTGGAGATGAAATACATGTTTCTATTATAGTTATACATTCGTCTGTCATCAGTGTTGAGTTTACAGTATATTGCTGTCTGTATAGCGATCCCACATGATTCGGTGACCCCCATATACACCTTCTAAATTGATGCTAATTAATATGTCACGGTGCCGTTGTACAAAGCAACAAGACAAGACAAGACAATAAACTTTATTACCCTTTACCAACATTAGCGCTATGTTAGTTGTAAGTCTATGTTATGGTATGGGAGTTTTTACAGTCACCTTAAGGCTAGATCACGTTGTATCATGGCACCCTTGTCTGAAAAGCAATCCTCAATAAACCATCTCATAATCCCTGTATTTGCTTTCTTATGTTGTTTTATATTTGATGCTTGGTCATGTAGAACTCCACCACCTGGCGCCATTTTTGTGTTGACATAGTGGGATACCATAAAAATTCCATCCATTTTAAATACTGAAGTATTTTAGATGAAGAGTCAATTTCCTGTAATTAAATTGCCAGTTATCAGGGTTTTTAAAAAATTATTATGCTTAGTTTCATTTAACTATGAGTATGTTTATTCAACATCTCCAATACATGCCTTCTCCAAGACTTGTCCATAGATGAAAGGAATTGATTTCAGGTTTGCTGGTTAGATATCATGTGTTAGATCACATGGTCAACTGATCGGGAACGTATCAAGTTACGAAATGCAATTTCATTATTGGTTACATTTCATACCACCGCACAGTTTATTTCCCCATGACTTTATTGGATATATATTTATGGAAACAACGGAAATGCAGTGACGATGTGAATGAAATATACATGTAAATATAATTGTTATACCAAACTGTATCAGACAATTTGAGATGATGATGCTCATGCTTGTATCCGCCTCCCTAGACTAAGGCTTAGTCTCTGAATATATATAATTTTGATAGTAACAAACAAGCCCATTTATATTGAAAAGGATCCCTAGGGAGACCAGAGATTCAGATTCCTGAACCTGAGGAAATCTAGACTTGCTTTATTTAGGGCTTTAGCACTACAGAGAGGGCTTGGCAGTAGGGAAATTAATGTGGTTCAGGGACTGTGAGACAGACTAACGGCTCCCCATTGGTTGTTTGTTCACCTTGTCAGCAGGCTGGGCAGTCATGATCGATGCCAGTCTCATTTTAACTTTACTGCAGAAAATGTACTGTTTGAATAAGGAATTCAGATACAAAGGAAGTTTATATACCAAAATACTTCTCAAAATAGTAACTTTTGGGCAAAATGTGAAGTTTTATGGTCAGACATCAGTGGTTTTCTGATGCTGGTTGATATTGCTTGTAAAACCTGAAAGTGATAAAGTGCATAAGGCAAACTCCCATCAAACTCCAATATTTATAGGTTTGGAAAACCTGCCTTATACAGGGTGATATACAGTATTCAACACAGAGTTTTTATGGCCACAGAATCCTGTGATAATTTGGACAATACATATGTGTCACTTCAATGTTGCTTAATCAAGAATTCTGATCACAGGATCACATGTTATTTATGCAGATCAAAGTTTGAAATAATGATGAGAGGGTCATTGCCCGTGAAGCTTCCTCTAATAGTACATGAATCTAAAAACCCTCTTAATCTTTATCTTCAAACATTAAATTTCTCACATGGCATTTTGGTTTAGTTTTGAACATGACAGACACTAAAATGTCTTAAATGTCTACAGATATTGTTTTGTGTAAAGTTTCGATTATTGTGGACATTTTGCACATTTAGATCCATCTATTCTTTGCTGAGTTGAATCTAGTCTGCAATCAGGGTATTCTGTTCTTTAGCTGCACTACACACAAGCATAAGTAAACCTGCTCTTTTAATACAAAGTAGAATGTTGTATTTTCTATTGATAGTTCTTATTTTAAGAATTAGCGTATCAAATAGTCCATTGAAAATGTTAGTTTAATGTACATAATGGCTGAACCCTGTCACCATCTATTTCAAGTCCATGTTCATAATTTATTCCTGAGTCGTTTCCATGCACATTTGGTATAGCTTGAAGCTGGTTGTGTGGCTGTGGTTAGTGCACAGCTCAAGGTTATTGTTCAATGAGAAATTGTCATTTGATCATCTGGAGTATGTTTTCATGGTGATAAATTTGCTGCAGACATTTTATGGGATACAGTTTGTGTCATGTATTTCAGGCAAAGTGTAGAATTTTGCACGGACAGAATGTAATATTGAGACATTTCAAAACAATGTGTTCAGCTCTGCCTCAGAATTTTTAGCTAACCTGAACTGAGTGAGTGAGTGAGTTTAGTTTGACTCGCTCTTGGCAATTTCCCAGCTATATGGGCGGTCTTGAAATAGTCGAGTCTGAAACAGACAATCCAGTGATCAACAGCATGAGCATCGATCTATCAATTAGGATACGATGACATGTGTCTACCAAGTCAGCGAGCCTGACCACCCGATCCTGTTAGTCGCCTTTTACGACAAGCATGGGTTACTGAAGATCAATTCTAGCCCTGATCTTCATGGGTCTAACCTGAACTGGAGTTTAAGATGTCTGTCTGCATGCATGTCTGTCCACTTGTCCATCTGTGAAAACCTTTTCACAGTTTACACATTACCTTTGTAATCAAGGCCTGTGTAGTCAAGCATTTGATTGGATGATCCTAGCAATAATGTTTCTGAGCAAATGGTCATAGAATTCCAGTCTGACTTTCTACATAATGGCTTGACAGCCATATTGAATTTCAGTATCCTTCATTACATGATATACATAAAATGTTTGTTTACATATTTTATGGTTTTATTCTTTATTTATTGATGTACACATACTCTTGTTTTTCTAGTTTTACTGCATTTTTGACATTCTCACTGAAATGTGTGTGTTTATGGAGCTGAACGTTGGCGTGTGTGATACCAGGAGTGTTCTTAAAATGGGACATTCCTATTTTGTTTTAAGTATGGAATCAGCAACACTTGCTGCACATGTTGAATATTTTTCACTATTTCTTTGAACGTTTGCTATGGCTGTTTATGACAGATTGACGATGGCATTGTATCAAGACTTTTTGCCAGGTATTAATGTATAAATGTATTTGCTTGTTTACTGCAAAACAACATTCAGCAGTATTCCAACTTTGTGATGTCAGTCTGTCAATAATCAAGATTGGAACAGACAATACTGTGACTCACATCGTGACCATCGATCTACACAATTTGAGCAGGACATGAATCAATCAAGTGAACAAGCCTGACCAACCAATCTTGTTAGTTCCCTTGTGCAGACATGGGTTAGTGAATACCCAGTACCAATTTTAACCCAGGTCCCAATGTATTTGCTGGTTTGTGAAGAACCTTACTTGTATAGTCTTGAAATTATATTGTGATTTTTTAATGCAAATATTTTAGAAACAAAGCAGGTGAGCTACAGAATCTGGTATTTCTCTCTTTGTGATTGTATGTTATGTCTTGATATGCATGCATGCACGCACGCACGGACACACGCATGCACATTCATATATTTTAGGGGAAGATTAGGGGCAGCGAAATCACTGCACTGCATGTGATGAAGACTTGTTTTTTATCTTTTTGATTTTATGTGTTTTTGTAAAAATCTTAGGTTCTTACAAGATGAATTTAATTTCAAGTTTGGCATTTGAACCAAATCCTGTTAATGTGATTTGGTTATTTGCTTCATGTTGTGATATAGGATATTTTATGTGAAAAGATTCTAAAGATAAATGTGTTTGTGAGGAGCTCCTCTTCAACAGGGCTGCTATGATTAGATGTTATCATGGAATCAGCACAAAGTGTGTTATCACCTGCAGAGAAACCCTTTATGCCTGTTCAGTGCCTGGTTCAACCCAATTTCCTATTGTAATGGTGTCCTTTGCAACATGTCTTCCAGATATCAGGCACTGTGTCTTAGACCCAGTTCTGCTGCCATATTTTTCAGGGAAAATCTTAGTGTTGTAGCACGTAAATCAGAATCCGGATCTGCCGGCACCTGCAGAAATGTCACACTTGTGGTAGACGGGGTCAGATGGCTTGTGCTACTAATCCTAGAGACATTTCTCACCAGGTCATTGAACCTCCCTCATTAAGGGAAGACTACACACGGTGTAGTATGAGCAGCCTTGTCTCATCAGCTTCGGGGTTGGGGGAACATGTGTAGTAAAACTCATTGCTGATTATAGTGATGATGTTCATCAGGCAATTTTGATGGTGAATCTGATTATATGGTGCTGTGTTTTGTGATGTATGTGGCGAGAACTGATTATGATGACATTTTGGTTTTGATGAAAATTATAATTATGACGATGTTAAGATTGGTAGTATCAATGGTCAGGATGATGTTGGTGATGTAAAAAGTCATCATGATCTTGGTAAGGGTAAAAGTCATGAGAATATTGATGGTGTTAATGGTGATATCATTGTGATTTAAGTAGTGATGGTAATATTTGTGATGTTAATAGTGATGACTATATTGGTGATGTTACTAGTGATGTTGGTATTGGTGATGAAAATAGTGATGATTTTACTGGTGATTTACTGGCCGCAATGGAAATTGGTCACATGACAGATGGTTTGATACAAAACAGATTACCATGAAACGACTCAGAAAGAAATAATACAGCAGTATTTTATTTATTCATTAAGATTTTATTTATCAGTACATCATGAAGAGAATAGTCACTTAACACTCAATCATCTCATTCACAACAACCCGGCTTGTTTGAAATCACAAAGAGCTTCATATACAGTAGAAGTTAATTCGTCAGATCATCAGATCGTCAGAATTCGGAACATAAGGCTGATGTGTTTTTCATCTCTTCCATGAGTAAACAACGGGGACGTCTAGCCTTGCCAATAACAATTGACAGGCCTCAAGATTAACTCAGTGTCACCTTGCTAATTAAGGGCAGTTAATCCTCTCACCCTTCAAAGAATGCCGGCTTGTAACCCTTGTTTCATGTTAGGGCACGCAAGGCCACTCGGTAAAATGCGCGTGTAAACATACTGACAGGTGCTCAGCCATGCGGATATACGAGAAAAAAATGCATATGATTTAGCATTTGGTATGTGAAAATGACCATCCGGTTACGGAAACCGGATTTCCAGTTAAGTGAGTAGTTTTACAACGTAGTGAATTCGTTTTAATGAATTTTCATTCGGAAGGCGAGTTTTCCGGATATCTGAGGTTCGGATAAACGGGGCACGACTGTATTGGTGATGTTACTAGTGATGTTGGTATTGGTGATGAAAATAGTGATGATTTTACTGGTGATGTGAAGTGTAATGATATTGGCGATGTTAATAGCAATAATGCTGCTGATCATTTTAATAGTGATGCTATTGGTGATGTTAATAGTGATGATATTGCTGATGTTAATAGTGATGATGGTATTGATGATATAACAGTGACAATATGTTGGTGATGTTAAGAGTGATGATCTGATAGTGGTGATGTTAATAGCAATGATGATATTTGTGTAATAGTGATAGTGGTACTGGTGGTGGTAATAGTGATGTTGTTAATAGTGCTGCTTACATTGATAAAGATAATACAACGATGGTACTTGTGATACATGTAGTGATTATGATAATTATCATCATCAATCATTTAAAATATTCCTGGTTTTAATGATGTCTGTGTTACAGGTGAAATATAGGCACTCCCAGTCTGTTGTACAGGTGAAATATAGGCACTCCCAGTCTGTGTTACAGGTGAAATATAGGCACTCCCAGTCTGTGTTACAGGTGAAATATAGGCACTCCCAGTCTGTGTGTTACAGGTGAAATATGGGCACTCCCAGTCTGTGTTACAGGTGAAATATAGGCACTCCCAGTCTGTCTGTGTTACAGGTGAAATATAGGCACTCCCAGTCTGTGTGTTACAGGTGAGGCACTCAGTCTGTGTTACAGGTGAAATATAGGCACTCCCAGTCTGTTGTACAGGTGAAATATAGGCACTCCCAGTCTGTGTTACAGGTGAAATATAGGCACTCCCAGTCTGTGTGTTACAGGTGAAATATAGGCACTCCCAGTCTGTGTTACAGGTGAAATATAGGCACTCCCAGTCTGTTGTACAGGTGAAATATAGGCAATCCCAGTCTGTTGTACAGGTGAAATATAGGCACTCCCAGTCTGTTGTACAGGTGAAATATAGGCACTCCCAGTCTGTTGTATATATATTCCTGGTTTTAATGATGATAATGATGGGAGAGTTCCAGGGCTAATTTTTATATTCCAGTAGTGTGGATCATTACTAACCTGTGACTACAGCATAGGCAGACAAATTATCAGTAATACCATCCGGCATCTTCTAAGGTGTAATATGTAACATATAATAACTCTTCTACTTCAGAGAAAACATGGCTTCTCTTGTAACTTTAGCTGCATTGAAGGACAGTGTTATTCTACAGTTTATTGCAACATTTGTGTCTAGTTTATGTGTAAAGTACAGGTGATTTGCTGTATTTTTGTGGTTTAAGACAAGTATGTGTGAAATCTCTTTATGTGTTGGGTAGATCTTTAGAGAAAGTAACAAGGCTGTTTTATCATCAGTAACATTGGATGTACAAAGAACCAGAATGGATGCCTCCGCCAGGCTTGTCAGGAAGTATTGAGGTCGTCATCATTAACCCAATACACAAACCAGCCCTACACGGCCTCTGCCCCCCAGGCACCACACTGACATACTATCAAGGTACAACTAGGTTACACTTCAAGGAGTTTAAGGTGTGATTAACATCTTCTTACAGTTTCCTCACTGGGGATATTAGTAACTCCACCAGTCTTTCAGTTAGAGCTGAGATATAGGTTCTCCCTGTCTGCGCGTTACAGCCGTTATCGACATTCCAAGTCTGTGTTACAGGTGAAATATAGGCACTCCCAGTCAGTTGTACAGGTGAAATATAGGCAATCCCAGTCTGTTTTACAGGTGAACTATAGCACTCCCAGTCAGTGGTACAGGTGAAATATAGGCACTCCCAGTCAGTTGTACAGGTGAAATATAGGCACTCCCAGTCTGTGTGTTACAGGTGAAATATAGGCAATCCCAGTCTGTTGTACAGGTGAAATAGTTGTACAGGTGAAACTAGGCAGTCAGTCTGTTGTACAGGTGAAATATAGGCACTCTCAGTCTGTTGTACAGGTGAAATATAGGAACTCCCAGTCTGTTGTACAGGTGAAATATAGGCACTCCCAGTCTGTTGTACAGGTGAAATATAGGCACTCCCAGTCTGTTGTACAGGTGAAATATAGGCACTCCCAGTCTGTTGTACAGGTGAAATATAGGCACTCCCAGTCTGTGTTACAACTGGGATGTAGGCATTCCTGGTCAGTTGTACAGATGAAATATAGGCACTCCCAGTCTGTGTTACAACTGGGATGTAGGCACTCCCAGTCTGTGTGTTACAGCAGTTATTGTCACTCCCAGCCTGTGTTAAAGGTAGAATGTAGGCACTGCCAGTCTGTTACAGCTGAGTTGTAGGCACTCCCAGTCTGTGTGTTACAGCAGTTATTGTCACTCCCAGCCTGTGTGTTACAGGTAGAATGTAGGCACTGAAAGTCTGTTAGTTGTAGGCACTCCCAGTCTGTGTGTTACAGCCAAGTTGTCCACATGTCCAGTCTGTTACAGCTGAGATGTTACACTCCCAATCTGTGTGTTACAGCTGAGTTGTAGGCACTCCCAGTCTGAGTGCAAATTGACATAGTGACGGAAAGTAGTATACTAAATATGGTACCTCAACTTCTAAATCCACCTACAGTCAAACACTGTTGAAGTTTAAACACCAACGTAAAGACTTTGAGTTATCCAAGATTCAACACAACCGCAAAATGACTAAAGAAGGCATACACGCAGGGACGAACTTAATACTTTGAGACAACTAAGTTCGACACATTAAACTTCGACACAACTTTTGTTGAGTGAGTGAGTTTAGGTTTTACGCCGCTTTTAGCAATATTCCAGCAATATCACGGCAGGGGACACCAGAAATGGGCTTCACACATTGTATCCATGTGGGGAATTGAACCCGTGTCTTCGGCGTGACAAGCGAATGCTAAACCACCGACCTGGTGGTTGAGTAACCAACTTCTTAGGATTTAACTAGACAAACCTAACTGGTTGTCCACATCAGACCTGCTTCATGCAGAGTAGAGGGCACACACAAATAATCCGGTTTTGTTTGAATTGTGTGTAATGGATGATGCACAGAAAGGCTGTATGTTCAAATTGTCAAAGGTTATTCTGACCCATAGTTGTTGTGCTGACATGTTTGGTTTGGTTGTCGTTTAACACCGCACTCAGCGGTATTACAGCTATATGCCACGGCCTGTAAATAATCGAGTCTAGACCAGACTATCCAGTGATCAACACCATGAACATCGTGCTGTTAGATGCATTTGGGATACAGTGACGTATGTCAGCGAGTCTGACCACCCGTTCCCATTAGTCGCCTCTTAAGACAAGCATGGGTTGCTGAAGACCAATTCTAACCCGGATCTTCACGGGTTTTTGCTGACATGTATGTTAACAGTATGTTGAGTTGCTGTTCATGCAAGAAATGTACACTACATGTCCTTCATTGCACCTTGTTACCGTGGTGATGTTAGAAAGTATTTTGATGTTAATAGATATGAGTCACGTACCAATGACCAATATGCCAAAAAATGGACTCTGAAAACAAATCATCAGTAGATGAATGTTAATATGAAAACAGGGTTTTGATGGAAGACAGGCATTAGAGCAGCAGCAGCAGAGTGTAAGGCAACCCTTAGTCTTAGAAAACAGATATTTTTTACAGAAACAAGAAACTACGCATAAACTCAAAAGAGCCCACAAGTGTTTTAAGGTTTAGAATGGATAGACTTACTTTATTTAGGGCAATTGCATTGCTGTAAAAGGCCCCCCCCAATAAAATAAAAAAAATGTCCGTTTCCGGTAACCCCACCGACCCTAAATCTTACTTTAACCAAGTCAAAATCATGACTGGAGTGCATTTCAACTCATCATTTTCATCCAAATCGAGTATGATATTTTCATGTTTTACAGTGTACGTAGGGCTAAACTGGATTGCATTAAATTGGCATAATGGGCTCTCACTGACAAAACCTGCAAATAAATAACGTAAATAATGTTTTGATATAGAATCTATCAATATTTCATCACAAGACATTGTGACAACATGATATGGTATCCTTGAAGACATTCTCAGGTGCCCACCTGGTGCTACTAAAAAAAAAAAAAGTAAAAACAAAAGAGATAAAACCGACCCACCTACCCTATTTTTAAAAAGCATGTAATAGGAAACGGACATATATTTTTGGGGGGCCTAAGGGCTAGGTGGAAGGTAAAAGATGAAATGGTTCAGAGACATATTAGCTAATTGGAACAGGAATGTTCATTTTGAAGTTTTACAAAATAGTTGACACATCAACTTGGATGAGTTCAACTTCCTCCGTATTTATCTAACCTGGTGGTTTGACCGTATAAGGAAGCGTAGTGTTCACAATGACAAAACCAAAGGTTGAAGAACGGCAGTTAAACATTAAATTAAAAAAAACATACCTATCAGAACACCTCAAATTACATTACATGGTGCATTGACAATAAAAGATCAACACACTAAAAACTAGATGGCTAAATTATTTTCACTCACCAAAAGTTAATGACACTGTGGAATGACTTTTTGTATTGTAAACATACCTCTATTGTTAACACCAAGGGGGATAGTTTGTATGTTTACCAACATCAGAGACCATATGATATCGTCTCTACCAACATCAAGGATTGCAATTTTCTGCTGATCTGCGGATTTCCGCTGATTTTATTTCAAATTGTTCAATTGTGAATGGTCTAAATCCATTGAGAAACCCTCAACTCGATGACACAATATTACGTTTTCAGCTGAAAATAGATTTTCCTGTTGTCATCCCTGCAGCATGATAGTTGTTGCAGTTGTTTTAGATGTTGTTGATGAAGACTTTCCAGATCATAAGATCAGTTTCAGACTGTTGTATATGGATGTGAATTAAATTGTAGCCTTATGAAAATCTGTTAATATTCACTTCCACCATACGACGTATAGTTAACAGCTGCAGCGGCCATTTATAACATTTGTCATGCAAAGTAGGTCATAATTAATCGATGTCTGGTGTACATATTTCGCACTCAAATGGCCCCTGATTTCCACAATTATTTCTGTGCAGTGAGGGAACATGGGATTCGGAATCTAGTAGGCATATCAGTGGTTCAAACTTGCTGGGAAGCTATTAGTCTACGTTTTGTGTAGTTAGTTTTCTTTTGCCTTGAGAGGGTTCCTGGTTAGAATAGGTCCCCAGCAACCTAAGCTGGTTGTGAAAGGCGACATTTTGATGAGATGGTCAGATTCGGTGACTTGACTTTGTGTCATCTTGCCCGATGGCATGATAATTGTGTTGTTCATCAAAATCCATCACTTGATAATCTGGTCCTTACTTGACAGACCCGTGAAGATCCGGTTTAGAATTGGTCTTCAGTAACCCATGCTTGTCGTAAGAGGCGACTAATGTGATCGGGTGGTCAGGCTCACTGACTTGGTTGACACATGTCATTGTATCCCAATGGCATAGATCGATGCTAATGCTGTTGATCACTGGATTGTCTGTTGCAGACTCAATTATTTACAGACTGTCGCCATACAGCTGGAAAACTGCTGAGTGTGGTGCTAGACACCAATCAACCAAACCAACCAACTTTACTCGATAAGGGTAATGGGGTAGCCGTCGCACCTGGTGTCTCTAGCACACATTGGTACCATGTGTGAAGACCGTTTCTGGTTGTGATATGGTTGGACTATTGCTGAAAGCTGAGTAAAACCATACTCACTCACTCACTTGACTTGATTATTTTGAGGCTCCTGTGATTCAGTTGGTTGATTGGTTTGTTGTTTAGCACCACTCTCAGTAATATACCAGCTATGTGACGGCATAAATAATCAGGTCTGGACCAGACAATCCAGTGGTCAACAGCATGAGCATCAATCTATGCAAATCTACTATGTGTCAACCAAGTCAGCAAGCCTGATCCCGTAAGTCACCTCTTACAACAAGCATGGGTTGCTGAAGTCTAATTTTAACTCGGATCTTCATGGGTTTACAATCATACAGCAGGCATGTTATTAACTGCAGTTTTCAGCAATAAACAAACAAGTTCATAGCATCTCAAGAAAATAACTTGCTTAATCTACGTTATGATCAACAGAATTTTTACCTTTATTGGTACCTTTTTAAATCCATTTTTTTTAGATGTTAGAACCGTTTTTGTTTATTATATGTCATTTTGAAATTTGAATTAGTGTTGAATCTGATTGTGTATATTGGCATTTACTTGTTTATTTGTACATCTACTTTATGAACTACGAAAAGGTTGTCATTTGATATGCCAGTGTGACTGTAGAGATTAATTTTTTTCTTCGCAAGAAATTGTTTCTATATATAAATGCAAGCGTGATTTGACAGACGTGCACATGCATATTGAGGAGAAATTGATTACTTTTATATTTTCCTAATTGGTTCTCTATGGGAAATCCATGCAGGACTGACGGAAGAGGTGACGTAGACGACGACGACAGCTTTTCAATTTGGCCTGCAGCTTTCTATATACAGAAGACTATTTCGGATTCAGAAAATCATGGGCTTAATGACGCTTTCGGTTGAAATATGATTCATATGCACAGTAAATACTATTTATTTGTTCTGTTTGGCCAGAATAGCTGACGTGACAAGAATAGATTAAGTGTTGGAACCATGACTCTGTGACGTGGTAACTCGGAATAGATTTGACTCTTCCACACCGAATTGAGTTACATTTTGAGGGCTGTCGTTTCATGTTTGAAATCACATGTGTTGGTGGTAGTTATTGTTAAACTAGGACAGTGTTTTAAATATGGGTTACATCTGACTTAAATGACATATTCTCTTTTGGTTTTATTAAATAATGATGCTGAAATAGTTTTATGGTTTTAATTTTGGTAAAGATTCCTTGATAGGCCATAGATTCTGCTGATAGATAGATTTTCTGATTTCGTAATCGTGATTAATCTACTAAGCCGCAGTGACATACAGAAATACTTTTGGTATATCTCATTATTCTTTATTAATAAGTCCATGATTGATTTTAATATGGAGAATATCATCATGGTACTCAGTGAGTTCAGTTAATGTTGAGAACTTTTTTGTCTGCTAAGTGCACATTTTTTATAATTCCAAAGATATAAGGGTAGATTTTTTTCTGGTTTCCAGTATTGTTCTTCATCTTCAAGGGGTGGTGGGGTAGCCTAATGGTCAAAGCATCCGCTCGTCACGCCGAAGACCAGAGATCGATTCCCCACATGGGTAAACTAAACTCACTCACTCTTTCTTCATCTTCGATCTAAAAAATGTATGTCTATTTATATTTTCATGGGTTACATTGATGTTAGTAAGACACATTATCTTCTACATACTATTTTAATATCATTAAGATGCATCAAGTTATGAGTGAGTGAGTGAGTGCATTTAGTTTTATGCCTCACTCCGGAGTATTCAAGCTATATGGCAGCGATCTGTGAATAATCAAGTCTGGACCAGACAATTCAGTGATCAACAACATGAGCATCGATCTACGCAGTTGGTATGCGCTGATATGTGTCAAACGAGTCAGCAAGCCTGAACCCGTTATTCGTCTGTCATAACACTGTGTCATGTGACAAGTGAACAAAATACAGTTTTTTTTTCTTCGAAGTGTTTTCACAAGAGATTTATTGTCCTGCTCAGAAATCTGATTGCAGCCTGATTTCTGGCCTTGCTCCAAGGCTGTACTGAATGCTGAACTCATGGATGTATAGTAATTCTATCCTTTGAATAGGCAAGTCTAATTAAGCACACAGGCTACAAAGTCTAAGCACTCCAGTCTGTTATTTATTATTTTTTAGAAGTTATCATTTAAACTATTAATTTTTACCTTAGAGACCTGTGCAAGTCTGCCTGTTTTCGTTTCTGGCGATTTATTCCTTCTGCTCAAATATATTTCCCTCCAAAGTGGGATGTGTAGTATTTCATTAAATTCGCATGAACCAATCACATCTCCTCATTCTGACATAGACGGAAGATAATGCAGATTTTCTGTCCTCAGCGAATTACTGTTACATAGTGAGGGTCTGGAGAAGATCTTTTGGCATTCAAAGGGGAGGTAATCCATAATCCAGAGCTGAGAATAGGTTATTCTGTTTATCACCCATGGTATTATTTCTAAGGAAATGTGAAAAAAATTGGATTTCCTTATATCAAGTTGACTCATGAACTCGCATATTCTTTTGTTGGAAAAACGTGACATGAGATAACATCTTTAACATCTTGAACAATGGCTGATGTCATTTTCAGTCATTTGCAACAGTGTTGTACAATATCACATTGCTATGGGACTCTTTGCTCCCAATGAAACAATTGTTGTAACTCTCAGAGAGAATTACTGATAATTATTCATCTGCATTGGTGGGTAATATAGCTCATTGGTGGGTAATATAGCTCATTAATCCCATCTTTTCACATGTCTCCTGTGTAAACCTCTATTGGAAATGTATTGATAACACCTTCTAATTTTAGGTATTTTTCTTGTGAATATGTGTTAGGGATTTGATTGAAACTTGTGATGCTAGGATGTCCCATATCCACATATCCATATGAATAAAGGGATAACTCAAAAATAAATATGGCACTTTATATTCTGATGATCTGATCAAGAAACATTGTATCGTCTGTAGCTAATTAATCAGCCCTTTTTTGGGATGTGAAGCTCCAGGATGTAAGGGTTGGTATAGTCCCACCTCACGGTGGCACTGGCACCATCCTACGTCTCCCCACCTGTAGCTGGGATGTAAACATGGCTGCCGCCACTGACCCACCACAGAACCATGTGGAACACTACTGCTGCTGCTGCCTCATTCACAGTTGAATACGAGGAAAGATATGTGGAATCCCAGGGAATGAATGACGTAATCACGTTGTATGAACACAGAGAGTTCCGAAGTGGATGACTCACGTGTATTTACGATTAGCAGTCATGGCTGGCCCGCACCAGACACTTGTTATATGTAGAGGTGGCCGAGAACTTATTTTTCTTGGATTTTAAGTGTTTTGGATTTTCATTAAACAGCTTGACTGCCATGTAAGATTTTCTAAGAACAATCTTTTCTTTGCTAATATTCAGAGACATGTCAATTCAGTGTGGTGGCTAGAGGCTTAGATTTCATGTGTATGCTGGAAGGACTTACCATTTGCCCATATGTTTAGAATGACTGATTGTTATGTCCCATTGACTGAGATTTTTGTTAGGTACCAACTGTCTATGGGTTATTGAATCATGTTTCACACATCGGTTATGTTTCCTATCATGACACTTGCAGGCATATGCTCAGCTGATTTATTTTACATTTCTATTCAATAAAGTTTGGAATATTTTGAACTGGTTAGACACTGAATGATCCAAATATTTCTGGCTTGTAATCCAATGCGTCATATGTCCTGGCAGTGGTTGCTCATGTGTGGGTCATGACAACTGTGTGTACACAATTAACCTCTGGTTTTGTCAGATCAACAGATTTTTTATCACCACAATCTGGTTTTGTCTGATCAGCTGACACGCCGAAGACCCGGGTTCGAATCCCCACATGGGCACAATGTGTGAAGCCCATTTCTGGTGTCCCCCGCCGTGATGTTGCTGGAATATTGCTAAAAGCGGCGTAAAACCAAACTCAGTCAGTCAGTCAGTCTGATCAGCTGACTGTCACTGCTATCAACTTCTGGTTTTGTCTGATCAGCTGACTGTCACTGCTGTGAACTTCTGGTTTTGTCTGATCAGCTGACTGTCACTGCTGTGAACTTCTGGTTTTGTCTGATCAGCTGACTGTCACTGCTGTGAACTTCTGGTTTTGTCTGATCAGCTGACTGTCACTGCTGTGAACTTCTGGTTTTGTCTGATCAGCTGACTGTCACTGCTATCGACCTTTGGTTTTGTCTAATCAGCTGACTGTCACTGCTATCGACCTCTGGTTTTGTCTAATCAGCTGACTATCACTGCTGTCAACTTCTGGTTTTGTCTGATCAGCTGACTGTCACTGCTATCAACTTCTGGTTTTGTCTGATCAGCTGACTATCACTGCTGTCAACTTCTGGTTTTGTCTGGTCAGCTGACTATCACTGCTATCAACTTCTGGTTTTGTCTGGTCAGCTGACTATCACTGCTGTCAACTTCTGGTTTTGTCTAATCAGCTGACTATCACTGCTGTCAACTTCTGGTTTTGTCTGATCAGCTGACTGTCACTGCTATCAACTTCTGGTTTTGTCTGATCAGCTGACTATCACTGCTATCAACTTCTGGTTTTGTCTGATCAGCTGACTATCACTGCTGTCAACTTCTGGTTTTGTCTGGTCAGCTGACTATCACTGCTATCAACTTCTGGTTTTGTCTGATCAGCTGATCAGCTGACTGTGACTATCACTGCTGTCAACTTCTGGTTTTGTCTGGTCAGCTGACTATCACTGCTGTCAACTTCTGGTTTTGTCTGGTCAGCTGACTATCATCAACTTCTGGTTTTGTCTGGTCAGCTGACTATCACAATCAGCTGACTTCTGGTTTTGTCTGCTGTCAGCTGACTATCACTGCTGTCAACTTCTGGTTTTGTCTGGTCAGCTGACTATCACTGCTGTCAACTTCTGGTTTTGTCTGGTCAGCTGACTATCACTGCTATCAACTTCTGGTTTTGTCTGGTCAGCTGACTATCACTGCTGTCAACTTCTGGTTTTGTCTGGTCAGCTGACTATCACTGCTATCAACTTCTGGTTTTGTCTGGTCAGCTGACTATCACTGCTGTCAACTTCTGGTTTTGTCTGGTCAGCTGACTATCACTGCTATCAACTTCTGGTTTTGTCTAATCAGCTGACTATCACTGCTATCAACTTCTGGTTTTGTCTGGTCAGCTGACTATCACTGCTATCAACTTCTGGTTTTGTCTGGTCAGCTGACTATCACTGCTATCAACTTCTGGTTTTGTCTGGTCAGCTGACTATCACTGCTATCAACTTCTGGTTTTGTCTGGTCAGCTGACTATCACTGCTATCAACTTCTGGTTTTGTGTGATATTGTCACTTCATCAGTGTACACTAGGAGATAGGTACAGGATCAGTGTGTACACTATGAGATAGGTACAGGATCAGTGTGTACACTAGGAGATAGGTACAGGATCAGTGTGTACACTAGGAGATAGGTACAGGTTATTTTCATCATAGAGATGCAATAGATACACGATACCTTACACAGTAGAGGATGGTATCACATCATCTGGTCATTCACCATTAACCACCAGTTCCTCTGATCTGGGTCAGAGTGTTTTCAAGCTGCCATGATATTAAAATGGAAGTGTAAATAACTAGGTGAGTGTGACACACGGGTCACGTATGATGTGAGTAATATTGCTTTGTAAAACATTGATAATGTGTATACCATACTGGCTCAGCTGAAATGTATATACATATACAATGGACACTGAATCACAGTTCCATGTTTCCGAAGGCTCATAAGAAGGGCATTTGAGTTGTTTCACTACAACTGGAGCAGCGTGTCTGCCGAGTGATGTAAACACATGCACGCTTCTCTGTTTTGCCCCTCCCCCCACTAGATTGGTCCCCCCTGTGGATGGTCGGAATCCCTGAGCATGACGTAACGTTCCTGCCATGCAGGGGGATACTAGGGATGAGTCATGTGCCTACAACTGGTTCTTACATCATGTTTGTTAATGTTCTATGTACGGGCGGCAACACTTGTTGCCAAGGTTTTGAAAATTTGGTGTGGGGGGCATTGGTCACTGGAAGAAGTAAGTTGACTGATGTAGGTAGAATACCGTGTGTTGCTTCTCAAGCTTTACTTGCACCTTGGTCTTGAATGGTTCCTTTTTAATCATTTGGTTCTTTGCATGCTGTTGTTTTTTGGTAATTTGTTTTGGTAAAGACGTTAACAACGTGATTATTTTTATGGAGTTTGTCATTTTTAATGGTCACTGAGAAATGCTTTTGGCAGTGTTTACAAAACTGGGTTATATTGTCCTGGAAAATCGAAGTGGTACACCGTACAGTCAAACAGTGTTGTTTCCATGTTGACGGAACGATAGAACCACAAATTGTGACTTAATTTGGAATATGCAGGAAACAAGGTTTTACGTCAAGACAACCATAACTTTGACACATCGAAGTTCCGCACAGCAGTGTTTGATTGTATATGTTTTAATGTAGACTGTTTTGACGCTTGAGCATACTTTTGGTGACCGTATTTTATCAGGAAATGTTGCTTATGTTTTGAAAATTTAGTTTCATGGCGCTAACATTTGAAATATTGTAATGAATTCTTAATATTGTTGTACACATTATTTCTATAGTGTCAAATATTTTGCATGGATTTTCTGTTTGCAATGTTCCTGTTTAAAATATGAAGTTATCTCCTCTTTGAAATAGCGATCTCTGTGAAAAATCAAAACTAATCATCTCCAGCTGCTTGTATATAACAGTGGTATAACGCTTGGTTGTGACCATAGCAACATGCATCTTAATTGCAGATGATTATTAGTAATGAAAACTTATATTTTAGAGTTAATTTAGGTTCAGGTTTTTAACACTTTTTGGATGTGGTATGAATCACTGTTAGCACATCATAATTGGTAAAAACTGCAACATGAAAATCTGTCTAGTACTGGTCACTAGTAGTTGTTGTCTGGGCTAATCTTTCAAAGCCTGAATGAGTGAGTGCACTGCTTTAAGCAATACCTAGGTGGGCGACTCCAGAAATGGACTTCACACATGTGTGGATCGAACCTGGATCTTCAGCGTGAGGAGCAGACGCTTTAACCATTAGGCTACCACACTGCCCCTCCAAGCCCAAATGATCCTCTAGGTTTGAAAAACAGCATGATATACTTATCAGCAGTTCCGACTGTCTGCCATCTGTTTTCAATTTCCTCAATCCTAAACCGTTGAAAATTTCATTTTGAAACTTGCTACATAGATCAGGTTTGTGGTGAACTGGTGGCTTTGGATAACATAGGATATTCAAAACTACTTATTTTGTCTTCCATGGCTGAAGATGTCCAGTAGCAATGAACCATGAGTGGGGTATAAGTAGCCAAAAGCCATTTCTGGTGGGATGTGTCATCTCATGACGACTCTGTTATAAACTCGAGAATCACTGCACCAAGTCTCATTGACAGGTTTTTATTTCATGTCATTCTAATTCACCTGTCGTCAAACCTGTGTCATATATCTCTCATTGACATATTGGCATATCAATTTCGCATGACTTTGTTGCTGGTTTGGCAAATGTCAAAAGATTTTGACAAATCTCTCAGTTGTTGCAACATACATACTGTGAGGAAACATTGATGCCAACTTGTAGAAAATCTGTCAAACATGAACTTCCTAAAAGAGAGAATGAAATATTGACTTTCTTAATGAGAGACAGCACATGAGACAATATCGTCAGATGTTTAGTAAATTAATTCCTAATTGATAGAAAGTCATTATTTGCTTCTTACAAAATGTAATGAGGATTGGATGTCAAGATGTACAAGTCATACACAGAAATTTCCATTTTTATATAATTTGTTACTACTGAAAATAGAAAAGGGTAATATTTGCTCAGGTCCCTATTATTATAATTGAAGTTTATTTCTTATATGTATTAAAAATGTCAAACATTTTTATGATTTTTTAAAAACTGAATCAGTGTAGCCCTTTTTTAAAATGGTGGTCTGCTAAGAGGTGAAGAAGTGCATCTGGCATAGTACCATGCATTGTGACTCACAGATGTTTCTTTTACTCAACCATAATGAATATCAGTTAACTTTTATCTAAAGTAAGTTATTATTCATAGTGACTATCTGGGATTGTGTTCCATAAATAGCCAGAGATTGAATTTTACAGCATGACATTTACTAAAAAAATTTTAAAGTAACAATATACTAAACAAAGAACTGACATTTACTACGAATTATAGTTTGAAGTTTTTGTTAATATCTTTTATTTTGCCGTCTGCCCTTAGGATATCAGAGTACCAGAAAACAAAGTGTCACCAAGACTTGACTTAAATTATGTTTTAATGTAAATATGTCTTCCTTAACGTTGAAAAACAAGGTGAAAAACATAAAAAAAATTATAAGGCCAGACCAATTTTATTTCTTGTTTTACGGATCCCCCTGTCAAGAATAAGAAAAAAAATACATTAAATTTCCCAGCTCAAAAAAATAAAATCCTGATGTTTTCATTGGCCAAAAATGTAAACTTATAAGAAAAATGTTTTTTAGATGTTTTTTTGCCCCATATACACTTCATAAATTGCCAAAAGTAAAATACTTTGAGTATTTAGAAGGAATATTACTAGGAATATTTATTTATTTTTATTTTTTTTCCCTCCTGCCTTTAGGTTTTCTGAAGACAAAACTCCGTAAAACAAGGGATAAAATTGGCCTGGCCTAATAAAGATATAAAACACAATAAAACAGTTCAACAACAAGTGTCATTTACCTACAAATGTATGAAATATACAATATGCAAGCAGTTTCTACCAGTTTGTTTTTGTATGCTCTCAAAAAAAGTATATGTTTTATCTTTTTTTTTCATAAGTTGCTCCCAAATTTACCCAGATTGCTGCTTCATTAGGCACGTTTAAAATAGAAACATTAAAAACTGAAGATCTGAAAAACAAATTATTATGAGGATGTGTGGCTAGCTGACTTTTGTGCCTCCATCAGATGCCTATATATTAACAGGTCAGGGATTGACACGAGACATCGTTGATTACAAAAACAAACAAAGTTGTAACATCCTGTGCACAAGATATTACACTACGATGAATTTCTCACTTGTGTAAAACATTTCCGTCACAGTCAGCGTCCAAAGAGATTTGCCTGTAATCTTTTGCACCTTCTTAGCGGTCAAGCGTACAAGTCTCCGACAGGGCAGGTTGTGGGGGTGAGACCATGGGCAGTGTTATTAGTCAGGTAACAGCGAAATCCAGGCCGGTTGTAAAAGATTTGAGAGGTTTAAAATTGTAAAAACTATCATAAAATATTTATTTGATCTCTGCCGACATTTTTAAGAGATGAGTCATTCTCGTAATGTTTGTATTTATGTTTTACTAAAAGTACCTGAAGAGGAATTTAGGCAGCCTGTGCTTCAGTTGTCTGCTTCTGAAAGTTGGGATAAATAGGTTAATTGTTATTTCAAACAGGTTTATTTTGCTATCAGATTTAAAATACCTTTCCTATGGTTATGAGATACAGTATTCCGCAAATTGTTCAATTATCAGTGTTTGAAATTAAGTATGAAAGTCAATGGGTCCTTATCCTAACAAGTTGAGCATTGAAGGTTAAGTGATTCTGTATAGTTATACGTGAAGGGATTGTATCTTCTCAGAAGCTGACATTCATCCCGATGTCTGCGCCAAACATCAGTGAAAATTCCCAGATTTGAATTACAGATTTCTAATTCATGTGCGTGTAATTATGGCTTTGGTGTTCTAAATGTGCCTTGTATTTCACTGATAACACGACCATGAAGAAGCTCAGATTATGATGCTTATATTATTAATTTAATTAATGCTGTGTTTAAATATAGAAAGGTAGTGAAATCAGTAAAGCATCTAAATGAAAACGAAAACTGTTGGTTGGTACAGCACCAGTTGTTGTTCATGTAATGCTTGTTTAATAATTCTGGGTGGTGGGGTAGCCTAGTGGTTAAAGTGTACGCTTGTCACTCTGAAGACCTGGGTTCGATTCCCCACATGGGTACAATGTGTAAAGCCCATTTGTTGTGTCCCCTGCCGTGATATTGCTGGAATATTGCTAAAAGCTGTGTAAAAGTAAACTCGGTCAGTCAGTGTTTGATAATACAGGAGAATATTTCCTATGTCTGCTATATTCCAATACTCACTGTGTTCCCTTTGAAGGTCAGTGTTAGAATTGGTCTTCAACAACCCATGCTTGTTGTAAAAGGCAAATTATGGGATCAGATTGTCTGTATTGCTTTGTAGGAGCAGGTGCGTGTCATTGTATATCAATTGTATAGATTAATGCTGAGGATATCAACGGCAAGATTGTCTGATCCAGATGTGTGCCATCTGTGAAGCCAATATCTGGTGTCCTCTACTATGATATTTTTGAAATATTGCTAAACTTACATAAAACCATACTCACCCACTACTATTTGCAGCGTTCTGAGGTATCTCTTCTAATTCTCCGATTATGACCCTAGCTTTTTAAAGCATCATATTATGATCCTTGGTTTGTAAAGCATCATATTATGACCCTTAGTTTTTAAAGCATCATATTATGACCCTTACTTTGTAAGCATCATATTATGACCCTTGGTTAGTAAAGCATCATATTATGACCCTAGCTTTTTAAAGCATCATATTATGATCCTTGGTTTGTAAAGCATCATATTATGACCCTTAGTTTTTAAAGCATCATATTATGACCCTTACTTTGTAATCATCATATTATGACCCTTGGTTTGTAAAGCATCATATTATGATCCTTGATATGTAATAGATCATATTATGACCCATGATTTGTGATTGATTTGTAGTAGATCATATTGTGATCCTTGGTTTGTAAACCTCATATTATGACCCTTGATTTGTAAGCATCATATTATGACCCTTGATTTGTAAAGCATCATATTATGACCCTTGATTTGTAAGCATCATATTATGACCCTTGATTTGTAAGCATCATATTATGATCCTTGATTTGTAATAGATCATATTATGACCGTTGATTTGTGATTGATTTGTAATAGATCATATTATGATCCTTGGTTTGTAAAGCATATTACCCTTGGTTTGTAAAGCATCATATTATGACCCTTGGTTTGTAAAGCATCATATTATGACTCTTGGTTTGTAAGCATCATGTTTTGGTCCTTCATTTGTAGTAGATCATATTATGATCCTTGGTTTGTAAAGGCTCTCCTCCAGGTTCTGGGGTTTTGAAGTCGTTAACACATAAGACCTTTATCAGTGTCAACTTTCCCTGCACGAGGTGACACACCCTGGTGCAGTGATTAGTGGTGATTAGCGAAACACACTCACTAACTGTCCACTGTCTATTGCCACTCATAGATATCAAAATAACGCCAGAATGCTTCCGAGGATGCAAGACCACTGACAATGTTTGATGGGAATTTCATTGGGAAATCTTTCCATTTCTAATGGATAACAAATATCTTTTCTCATTAGTTAACAATATCATTTTCTGGCGAGGTGTGAGCTTAGAAATATCGACGGGGAAACATGGGTTAATGTGAATCCAGTTGTCATTTACACACTCAAATGGACTTCTGTATCAATTCTGTCAGTTTTAATGAAGGAGAATATCTTTTGGTCCAGTAAATGGCGACACCCTGGGTTTTCCATTACATTTTCAAGATAGCTCGGGTTGAAAATAACACTGACAAATGTGTTGTATTAAGATCAAATGCAGCCTTCAAGGCAATGTAGTTATTTCAGATGAAGATAACCTTACATGCACTATGTACGAATACAAGGACATGCCAAAGCTGATAACACTGTGAAAATGAAGATGATCTGCAAACATTTATAGCAGACTTGTCATTGTACAGTTACCTAAAAATATGGAGGACATCATGATCTGATGGCAATAAAAGGACATTTAGGTTGCAATAATTTTGCCCAAGAACTCCCTGTAGTATTGAAAAGTTGTGTGTTTTGAGGGAATGACTATGATATCTTGATCCTCCTGGTTTAAATGTGGACGTTCTTACGTAAACTGCAGAATAATTGTCAAAAGTGGTAAAAGAGTACTTTTGTAAGACGATGTTTTATTTTATACAAAACCATTATTTGCCACCCGGTTTCAATAAGCACAAATTTTTAGATTAGCATGAATGTACTCGTTAAGCGATTTATGCTTAAGTCTGAAAATTCACGTGTGTAAGTCCATATTTTGTTTAAAATATATCAGATCTTTTTACATAGTGTATGGCATTGTAGACGGGCGCATATCCTGCAAAAAGATAAATAAATCGTCTAATAATGTTTGAACTATGTAGTCTTACAACTTCATCTCTGATCACAACTTTAACTTGTATATGATTTGTAAATGTACTAAGCGCACAGCACACTCATTACATCAAATATAGTGGTTGTTATCGCACAGATATTTAAATAAATGTATCACATATGTGAATTTCTAATATGAATCATGGGAAGAATTATTAGCTGTCAATTGACCAATGTGTTGACCTTGGCTGCGGACCAATCATATAAAAGGAATGCAAGGGAAGTAACTCTGACCGAGTCTGGGTGCTGGTACTGGGAAAATGATTACTTTTCCAACTGTGTAGAAAATGTATATCTGTGACTGCAAGTGTTTTTATTTACAGACTGTTTAACAGAGCTTTGTGTGTGATTATGGTTGGATGTTGTAAGATTTATCCCTGCAGTACACCGGTACGTGTAATGTGAGAGACTGTATGTTGTTATCTCATGGTATCTGTGCCATTGTGTTCATCTGTAAATCTTCTCCAGCTGAAAAGTGGCATTCCTTCATTTACACTTCAGTGATAATGTAGTTTTTGGCTAAGATAATATGTTGCAGAAATATTTCTCGTTCTTTGTCCCTTTGGCTTGATGCAAGTTAAGGATGTGAAAGAAGATGTTTGAAGTTTTGGGTTTTTGTGTAGCTTATCTAGTTTTTTTCAGTTGAAAGCTAAATGAATTGAAACGAATCATGCCACTTTTAAGTGTGTTTGAAGGTCTTTGCTCTATGTTAAAGAGGACTATATGAAGGTAATAAAATGTTTCTGAAGAGCATTCATATGCTTTAATTGTCTGAATTTGTCACCTGCCTTAAAACATTAATTTAAGTCTTGAGTTTTAATTTGAAGGTTTATGAACAGTATATGGAGAATCAGGCCATTTGTGACGCAACAGTTGTCACAGTACGACATAGTTATTACCCTTTAAACAGAGAGAATTCAGTGTGAAAAAATGTTATTTCACATTTGAAAATTTAAGTTCTTTTAATCCATATGTTTTTGGACAAAAGTGACAGAAGATGGGAATTTCTGGAATGGTTATGTTTTTTCCCCAACATGACTCGTAAATTATTTCTTTATCTCCATGCTGTTTCTGTCGACAAACAGCAATAGAAATGCCAGACTACTGGTCTATACACATGTGTGTACCTGCATGTGCACGTGTGTGAGAGCGTGTGTGAAGTCCCTGAGTGCAAGAGCAGTTTGTGATTGTATGTTGGCTGTCCATAGACCATGAGGCAAAGCTATTGGCGCGAAGAAATGGGTTTAGGAGCACTGTAGAATGATGGGACGCTCAAATCTATTTGTAGCCTGTGTAAACCACCTCAGCTAAATTTTCCCCAATTCCCTGCCGTTTTATACTCAGTACTGAGATAAGGAACACCACATCGAGGCTGTGATCCTTATTTCCTATGGCGGGTGATGTCATCCCTCATAGTATGCGTGTAGGTAAACAGAGAAATCCCTCTTTGCTATGTTTAGAACTGACCAATCAGGAAGCTAGATATTTTTTCCCTGCCCAATCAGATTTGGGATTTGGGAAAAGCAGGAAAAAGCTGCAGCATACCCTGGAAACTCTGGTAATGCCTCTGCGGTGAAGTCATCGCTTGGGGATGCCCCTTCTGGAACAGAAGGTTGGTATGCCAAACACCAAGCCTGGCACACGGCACAGGTTTATAAGTAATATGGCATCCTTGGAATTTCAGAAATGGGGCTGGTGGTGATATGATAATTAAGTTTCAATTTCTTGAAATAGAAAATGCTGAGCATTTCCATTGAGTATGTGAAACTAACTTTTATTGGAGTACTTTATTCATATATGATTCATGTCAATCCAAAATCGGTGATATAATGATTAAGTTTCAATTTCTTGAAATAGAAAATGCTAACCGTTTCCACTGAGTATGTGAAACTATTTGTTATTGGAGTACTTTGTTGATATAGGATTCATGTCAATCCAAAATCGGTGATATAATGATTAAGTTTCAATTTCTTGAAATAGAAAATGCTGACCGTTTCCACTGAGTATGTGAAACTATTTGTTATTGGAGTACTTTGTTGATATAGGATTCACGTTATTCAAAAATCGATGGAGATGCGTGTATGATATGTGTGGTATTTAAAATGAAACCTAATAGTTTTCTGTGCCATGCTGGAATATATTTAGAGTGGTGTTAAACTGTACTCTCTCACTTTAGTTCATTTGCAGAATCCATTTTGGTGCGGTTAGATGAATAATGTTGAATCTTGTATTATGATCCAATGTTTTTAATGTTTCTTAGAGATGCTGAATGGTATTTGTTATCTGTGTCTTATGTTGTTAAGATCTTTTGTCAGTTTTTATCAGAAATTCATACTTTAACCTTTGTAGCATGTTGAGAAGAGTGTTGAATGATATTTATATGTGGCAGTGACGCATGGACTAGGTTGGGCCAAATCACTTTCACCAAAGTGTGCTAATTGCTGATTGCATCTTTGAACTTTCCAGCATACCCAGAGACAAGTATTTTATTTACTAAGGAGTTGAACATAATGGTTTCATGAAATGTCAGATCATAATGTGTGGTTGATTGTAATCTGATTCTGAGTAATATTTCTCGGCTTTGTAAATGCTAGATATACAATTCGTTTTTATATGAATCAGTATTTCATTACTGTTTAAAGTGTGCGTGTGTGTGTGTGTGTCTGCTTGTTTGTGTGTTTGTTTGTTTTGTGTGTTTGTGTCTGCTTGTTTGTGTGTGTGTGTCTGCTTGTTTGTGTGTGTTTGTTTTTTTGGTGTGTTTGTGTTTGTGCATGTCTTTTGTGTGTATGTTTGTTTGTGTTTGTGTTTGTATGTGTTTGTTTGTGTGTATGTGTTTGTTTGTGTGTGTATGTTTTTGTTGAACTCCACTTTTACCAGGATTCCTCGACATCTGAGCTTAATGTGGCGATGTAGTGATGTAGGTCTTAGACATTCACCACATTGTGGAGTGTCAGGGACACTGGTATGGTGCTGGCAAACTTTGAAACATAATCGGGGTGTATGTTACAATACTGTCAGTTAAACAGGCTTCATATATATACAGAGTTAGTGGCAATACATAATGGGCGTGGCAAGTTGGCATTATATTCAAAATTTGTTGTATATTTTGAAAAATAAATTGTGTGAACAGTTTCACAGTGTTGGTTGTGATATGGTCAAATATGAGGTATGTTTGTATAAAGCTATTTTTTATGAGATAACAAAACAAGAAGGGTTCAGTTTTACAATTTAATTGTTTGAGGTATTTCCAATATAATTCACTAATCAAATGTCAATGAATGTGTTCGAGATTTGTAAAATGTTTTTAGAGATATTTTGTTGAATTTGTTCATCTGTTTTGCAGTGATAGTCTACTGAAATAGAATTGTTTGCATTGATGTAAGGATGAGAAAAACTGACATTGTAATGCAACATTGTATTGTATGTGGGTGTATCTATACCTGTTTTTATATTTCTCTACAAACTTAGATCATAATTTGCAAAAACTAAGTATGGCAAGTTAGCCAAAAGTGATGTCAAATTCATAAAACTAGAACATTAAATGATAATTGATGGGTATGTCACTTTTACGTTTGTAAATACACATATGCATGTGACTTATTGTACAATCACACTGACATACTCCTGTGAAAGCAGCACTTAAACACTCAAACTCTCACCCACACAAAAACACACACACTCACACACAAATTACACACGTGCAAATGGACACCTAGAGCAGCACATAAACACTTGTACAAGCATGCATACATTGGTGCAAGGCCACCCATAGTCTAGTACACATCTGTACTCTGTATTCTCCTTCTGCTGGTTAGTGAGTTTGTTCGGGGGCCTTTTCATTTCCAAAACACTTAGTGACCCGTCTGGCTAGTAGACAGTGTCTTCCCAAGTCTTCCCCAGCATTGTTGGGTATTGCCTCCCACTCACCAACAGGCTTGTCTCATAGATAAGAGTATTTTACGTTATGAACGCTAGACTAGAGCTTCACCTCTGTGTGAAGGAGTATTGACTATTGCCTGTCACTCCTGAATGTACTCTCATGCTGTGGGGTGCATGCAAGCGACACGGGCAGTGTCATTGAAGCATGGTGTCTGAGCAGTCAGAGATCAGCTTTATTACAGATCCCATGACGGGTCAGAGCATATGTTTTCCAAGTCTCTCAACCATTTATATACCAATGTGACATTTTCAAGTTTGAACTGTCAAGATAAGAACATATCCCTTACCAGTCAAGGATTATCTCCCTTGTATAGTCCTGGGGCCCCCATACCACAAAACAGTTTTTAGCACTAAGATGATTCCACCTCACATTCCTTACCTTAGACTTGTGACAGTTGTAGAACTGAGAACAATTTGTTGAAAGGGACCTTGTTAAAAGAAAAGGTCTGGACCATGTTATTAAAGCTGAACATTTCATACTGATGCATGTCATATGACAATCGTTTAACTAGTATCAGTTTGTGGAAGACCATGATAAAGAAAAGGGTACAGTGGTCTGTCTCACAGATCCTGAACCACATTATCACAGTCCTGAACCACTTTATCACAGTTCCTGAACCACATTATCACAGTTCCTGAACCACATTATCACAGTTCCTGAACCACATTATCACAGTCCCTGAACCACATTATCACAGTCCCTGAACCACATTATCACAGTTCCTGAACCACATTATCACAGTCACTGAACCACATTATCACAGTCCCTGAACCACATTATCACAGTTCCTGAACCACATTATCACAGTTCCTGAACCACATTCTCACAGTTCCTGAACCACATTATCACAGTCCCTGAACCACATTATCACAGTTCCTGAACCACATTATCACAGTCCCTGAACCACATTATCACAGTTCCTGAACCACATTATTTTCCCTACTGCCTAGCAATCCCTACAGTGCTAAAGCCCTAAATAAAGCAAATCTAGATATCCCCAGCACCTGAATCTCTGGTCTCCCTGGGGCTCCTTTTCAATTTAAATGGGTCTATTTGTTACTATGAAAATTATATATATTCAGAGACTAAGCGTTAGTCTAAGGGTACAGCTTTAGAACCACTTACCAAAACTCGTCCTAGCGCAAGGGTGGAGGAGTAGCCTAGTGGTTAAAGCATTTGCTCGTCACGCCAAAACACCCGAGTTCGATGTCCCACATGGGTAATATGTGTGAAGCCCATTTCTGGTGTTCCCAGCTAAAAGCAGCAAAAACTACACTCATTTACTCACTTTCTAGTGCAATATGATTTAAGATCTTACAGTGTAAAGATTGCTTTGAAGGAATAAGGTCCAGATCTGCATTCAGTGAGCCTTGCTTTGAAAGTTTTTCACATTATTTTCAGTACATCTTGAAACTCTTCACACATTTTACCCCCATATGTGGATCAAACCCAGGTCTTGACTAACAAGAAAACACTTTAACCACGGAGCTAAAAAACCCCCAGGAATCTGTTCCAGTCACCATGCAGGCAATATCCACCTCAAGGCAGTGCACTGAATGCAGCCCAGGTGACCCTTGTACAGAAATGATCTCCCGTCACTGATAAATCCTCCCTGAACACTACTAGGCAACCAACTTACAATCAATTTATCTGTAAGCTTATCCCTGATCATCCTGTTCTTACATTTTTAGATTGTTTTCCATTGTGATAGATGCATCCCACATGACACCAGGCAACCCACTCAGAAAACATTGTGTCAATCAGATTAAATATGCTTAATCACTGCCAACATTTATTTTATGGTAGCACTAACCATATGGATATTGTGTAAGGCCCTCACATTTGAGCTGGCTTCCATGAGGACTAAGACAAGGAGAACAAACAGCCTTGTACTCAAGATGTAAATCTATTTTGCATGAAGCCATTGTTCAGCTTCAACAATGTTATAGTTTCCTGTGGAATGACTTAACAATGATTCATCTCAACATGTGCGATAATACCCTTATCCTCAGTGTACGATAACTGTACCTTGGTAGTCTAAACGCTATTTTCAACAAGTTTTCAATCCTTCCATTGTTGAAGTGAATTAGATACTGGTAATAATCTGTGAATTCCAATGCAGAATAGCCTAGCCTATAGGCCCGTGACAGGTAGATTTCGTGTGTGGCCAGTAGTTTCACCAATGTATGGGGTCCTTATTGCCCGCAGCTAATTTAAGTGTTGACATATTTGTCACAAGAAGTTGCAATGTTTTTTAATGAGGGCCTGCAGTTTCTAGAGTCCATCACTTTCTGAGGCGGTGAGGTAGCCTAGTGGTTAAAACGTTTGCTCGTCACACCGAACACCTGGGTTCTATTCCCCACACTGGGTACAATGTGTGAAGCCCATTTCTGGTGTCCCCTGTCGTGATATTGCTGGAATGTTGCTAAAAGCGGCGAAAACCATACTCACTCACTCCATCATTTTCTAACACTGGAATTAACCCCAGTAGCTGATGTATTTTGTAGAGTGTCTAGAAAAGGGGATTGGGTGATTACAGTTTGTGAGCTTGCTTTGTGTATCAGGTGTCCAAGATGGATGACTGCTCCTTCTACCAACCACTGGTTTTTCCTGGTCCGGCTTCATTAATTATTGTAGACTGCTTTAAGACAGCTGGAATATTGCCGACTTCGGCAAAAAACAATATTCACACAGTCAATCATATTTTATGGATAGGGTGTTGAAGATGAATGACAATGTTTTATGAGCGTTTTATATCTTTACAAACAGGGCTATTGCTGTGAAATTGTTCTACATTCTTGCATAATTAGCAGGTTGATACGGATTTCAACCTTTGAACTATGTACTGTTTCAGTTTTGTGCACTTGCCATTCTTAACATACTTTGGCTTTGTTGGATGTGTAAAAAGCAAATCTACTTGAATTATATTTGACATTTAAGTTCTTAACAATTGTTAATAATTAAATTGTACTAGATGGTTCTTTTTGTTGATGCATATTGTACACATTCTTGAGATAATAGTTTCCTGATATTTAAACTAACATGAGTAACAACCTGGCACGTTGTAATGGTGTCGAACATCATTACTCATTCATAGAGCTGATTACTGTTCAGACACAATGTGTCAAAAAAGGACAACTTCAATACCCTCAAAGTGATGATATACAAATACAACGGTTTCAAATGACAGCTTTAAATGTCTGATTTAAGTCAAGGCGTGATGTTGCTGGCCTGATGCTTTCCACGTGAGAAAAGTCGAAACTCTGCCTGCCATAGGTGGAGCTCTAACATCACTTATATTGATTACAGAAGGCAAAAACGTTCACCCCAAAGAAAGACCCCATTGTGCAATCTGCTGGCTTAGGGTTATAACAGTGCAGTTAGGATTGTGAAAAATGCCCTGTTTACAATAGGGGAGAAATAAGCCTGATATTGTACTGGGCTACTGTAGTTGTCCATATGAAACCACAGATTGTCCACTTGGCATATGTTACCAGGATATAAACAGAACAGTCTTCCATATGTCAAAGATTAAACTTGTAGATACTTCATATCCAAATGCTGATGTTTTTCTTATGATAGGGAGGGGTTTGAAATTGGGATTTAGGTGGAAATAGGACACTGTGTTTTTTTGTTAGATTTGTGTGTGTTTGTGTGCATTTTGTGTTTGTGTGTGTTTGTGTTGTATAATTATCTGCTTTTAGGATGATAGTTTTTGTCGCCTGTATTATGTTGTCATGGATATAGTTTTTGAATTATTTTTTTTTGATGAACTTTAAATGATTTATTTGTTATTTTGTTTTAATGACTGTAGGTACTTTGTGCATTATGTATTATGATAGTGCTTTAGAAGTTGTGACTTTTGGTTTGATGTTGAGGTAGAACTTGTTACGAGGGTTAACTAGATGGTGTCTGTTGTGGTAGTAGTAGCTGTTGAGGCAGTAGTAGTTGGAGTAGTTGTGGCTGTTGAATGAAACAGTAGTGATTGATGTAGAATGGATTCTAGATGTAGATAGAGTATCATTAGTAGTATTAGAAGTAGTAGCAGGAGGGGCAGTGGGGTAGCCTAATGGTTAAAGCGTTGGCAAGCCGAAGACCCGGGTTCGAGTCCCCACATGGGCACAATGTGTGAAGCCCATTTCTGGTGTCCCCCGCCGTGATATTGCTGGAATATTGCTAAAAGCGGCGTAAAACCAAACTCAGTCAGTCAGTCAGTAGCAGGAATATCGTTTTATACCACTTTCAGCAACACTCCATCAATATCACAGCATATAGTAGTAGTAGTAGTAGTAATAGTAGTAATAGTAGTAGTAGTAGTAATAGTAGTAGTAGTAGTAGTAGTAGTAGTAGTTGTTCTGCATTAAACAACAAACAAAACATGTAGTAGTAGTAGTAGTAGTAGTAGTAGTAGTAGTAGTAGTAGTAGTAGTAGTAGTAGTAGTAGTAGTAGTAGAAACAACTCTAACAGAAGTGGTAATTGTGCAAGCCATTTTACTGCTGTAAGTACAAATGAGTATTAGAAGGTGCAGAAGTTGTAGTAGTAGTGGTAGTTGTAGTAGAAGGTGTTGTATTAGCCGTAGCAGTATTGTAGTATTTGTGATTTGTGGTTCAGGAAGTGGTAGTGCCTAATTTATAATACAGGTTTCAGTGATTTTTGTGAAATGAGGTATACTGCAGTCTTGAGTTTTATCAGCATGATAATAGTTGTGTTTGGTTTGACAGAAGACAGAAGAGTACATACAGTGCATCGTCCTAAATGACTGAAAAATGTCACGGATAGGATCATTCAAACTATGTCACATTTTGGCGTCTGCTTCATGACAGGCGCCTGTTGCATGTCAATCATTGTCACCTGCATTACATACATGCCTGTGATATGAATATACGTTGTAGCCCACATTTGCATTACAAGCACATCATAATGTTAAAACTTCAAAGATTAGATTGAATAATTCATTCCATTTTTGCTCTGCAAGACTACAGCTAATACTTTCCTATCATCATATTCGTAAACAACATGCCTCTTGCATTGTGGACAGACCGGCACTGATAATAAATGTACTTGATGGCCCAGCGCTAAGTTTGACCAGACCTGTAGCTGTCCAGTCAGGCAAAGTTCAAGGTCAAGAGGTGGTCAATTGCACCCCTAGTGCCCTCATTACCAGCGCAACAAATGACCCACATTACGGCTCCTACCGTCCATTCATGGTGGGGCTGCGTGATTAAAATATTGATTGACTTTGATATTAAGCTTGAGAAAGCCTCATTGGCGGCACGGCTGATGGACGCTTATGTGTACAATAATCAGTGAAATTTACACACCAGCCGGTCAAATGAGGTCAAGCCCGAGTCCCGCCAGTATTGTGTGACAGACGGCATTCCTCTGACTATTGTGACAGAAGATGGTTAGGCCATAGAACACTGTTATATGTTCAGTAGGTCAGACTTTCCTGCAGGCAGCTTGTTGTATTTAGAGATATCGACCCTACCATCTATTTGTCAGGGTACGTAGTCACCCCAGTAGAGGTCAGCTTACATCAGCGGAGGAAATACTTCTGGAGATACCTACCACCAGGATCTGAATATTTAATATGCAAGCTTTCAACATTTAATGCTTCATTTCCACCAGCCAGACATGCTACCTGTTCAGGATTGGTTTAAATGTTCTTCTTTCGGGTTGTTTATATCTTTAATGAAAATTTCTGACATGTTTTGGCAGTGAGTTGTGAATTATAAAATGAGGCAGAATCACTGCATGGTGTTGAATATTTTGGTTTGATAATCAGCAAGGAATGCACTATCTGTGTTCATGAATCATAGGGCTGATATGTAGGGTGTTCTCCCTTGCTTATAGTGAAGGTTCCTTACATAGAACAGCTGCTAGTTTGGGTGTATTCCAGCTAGCTGATTCATAGTGCTGTGAGAACCTCGGACTCCCCCCCTCCCTCCTCCTCCCTCCAGAGGCGGCCTCCACCAAACGCTCTCATAGATACTACAGACAGTGTCTTCCTCGCCCAGCCAGCCCCGATTGCTTGCCACCACATCATTGTAATGCCCTCGTGCTAAAAATAGACCACAAATCCTAGCGGGTGTGAGTAAGCACATGGCTGTCGAGTGTGTTTGTGGCAAGCCAAAAAATGGAATGTCCACACCATTTACTCGCGCTGTTTTCAGTGTTATTGTAGCATGGCGTTGGAAGGCCTCTGATCAGTGTTGTACACCCTCCAGATCACTCGGACACACCGTGCTGGACTCACTCATGGAGACATTGCTCCAGGATACAGTTGGAATGTTTGGGTGAGTTGTGTTGGGGGAATTTCTTCACTCCACTATACTGTGTGCGCGTGACACACTTCTCAGCTGCAGACTGTAGTGGCTTGGGGTTGCCTGTCCTCACTCGCGTAATTGTCAGTGAGGGGTCGGGTCGAAGCATTGCCACTGTCTCGGTGTTGTGACCTTAGAGGCAGTCAGCAGGTAAGGAAGAATTCCTCACATACCCTTGGCTGTGTTTAGTATAGTCATCTAGCAGACTTCGAAGGAAAGCAGTCTCGCTGATTTTAATGCAGGGATCAATGAGACGTCTGACATGATCATATGGAACCGTAATCGAAACTTCGCATTGTCAAGTAGGTGGTGATAATGATTTTTAAAGAGATATAATTTGAAGTGAAATATTCCCATTCATCAGTTCCAACTGGGTGTAATGTGTAGATATGGGACTCCTCACAGGCAATATGTTGTGGTGAAGTAATAGTGATTGCAACATGTTCAACATTTTTCTGACATTTTTTTCCAGATCTTGTATTATTAGGATTTCTCAGGTTGTTCAACTCTGTATTGCTGTATAAACAACGTATGTGTGTATGTCTAGGTAGGTAAGAGGCAGCTTGTTTGTGGAATGTTGTTCACCAAGTTTAGACCAGTTGTTGAACGATCAAGGCATAGTATAACAGTCATCGGAGGAATTATTTAGTGGGTCTATTGAGCGAGTCTCAAAAGCTGGGGTGTACAATGAAGGCTGTGTAGTGAAGGAGTTCATTGTTAGGTGCTTACAATCTGCTGTTGACCCTATGTTGCTAATATCCTCTCTGGTTCCCCATCACTAGTTTATTATCTGGCACGCTTTGTTACTTATTATTTCCCAACCTGTCTGTTTATGACAGTGAGCAAACATTTGCTTTCTTGTCAGTGCGTAAGTGTTTATTCCATAGTGTGGTATACATGAAGTTCCCTCTGTCGTGCAGTAAATATGTAACATATTTATATTATCTAAGCTTATCTACAGCGATAATCACCTGTCATGGAATATGTGTAGTGTGACTGGAGTGTTTTACTATGTGGTATATAGATAAAGTTTATGTGAGAAAGTAGCAACTGGTTACCCAGGTTGTGGTTTGGTGCTATAGATCTGTTGATAAACATTGATAGTAGTTTAGTTATTGAGAGTCTAATTTAATTTGAGTGAACGAGTGCTTTACTCATATTATACGCCACTTTTAGCAATATTCCCACACTTCATGGAGGGCGGCATCTGAAATGTGCTTCACACGTACCCATTTGGGAAATTGAACTTGGGCTGGTGCGTTATGAGCAAACGCTTTAACCACTCGGCTACCTCTCCTACTCTAATGTGAATTGTAATCAGACACTTAGAGCAATCACTGACTAATTTAGTTTTAATCTTTGTCTTTTAGAAAAGATTTTAATAATTTTAATTAACTGATTCCTTTGATTTTACTGAAACAATTACTATGAATTAAAGGCTAAAATTGAATGTGCTTTATGCAGGTATATTTTGAGGTGAAATTAAAACTAGGTGTCAGTAGAAACTATATTTATCAGTAATTTGTTAAACTCTGCTAGACAATGATCATCCAGTCTGATTGTATCTAATGGCCTCACTGGACTTAACATAGGTTCAGCTGGCGGTGTTGCTGCTAAATGAAAAAATCAATTGACACAAAATGTTACAAGTATTTGAAACAAGAGTAGCCTGTCCTCACTGGCATTCAAGTTTAAGTCTTTATAGGCTGTTTACACTATTAGATAATAATGAGATTGGAGAGCGTTATATGCTCCATGGTGAAACAGGAGGCTTGAAATGTACGCGGGAAATAGACACAAGTGTTGGATGTCGGTTTTGCACTCTGTCGGTAATCGATTTCATCTCCGTACGCTTGCCGGTGTGTTCAATGAAGGTGGTATTGTTTGTTGCGTCAGTAGACCCGAGTATGCCTAGTATTTGTAGTGTCGTTGACTGGCTTGTGTGACGATCTGGCGTGTACCTGCCGCAATGAGAGACCAAGAGAGACAAACCTAAGTGAGTGGGCGGTGTCAGGCTAGTACTAGTGCTGTCCTTCTCCCCCGTGTGTCAAGCACAAGTGCAAGTCAATCTCACACACGGCGCAACATCTCGTCTTATCTGGCTATTTTACAACAATTCCCTCCCAAAAGAGTGGATATTTTCCACCCAGACCACAAACATGTTGTGTTTGGGTTCCGAATGGGAGGAGAGTCTCTCTGGCCAGCCATGAAGAGCGACTCGTAAGTACAGCGTTTTTCTTGACTGTTCTGGCTTTGACAGAGACAGTCTGTGTGTGAAATATTTGTGTCACGATTAGGGGTCGCCCAGATTTTGTGTATGCTGTAAGCATCAGCTGTTTTATTGTTGATGATGGAAGGGGCTGACTCTTGTTGGACTGGTAGGCTTTTAAGACCGTGGGCTGCTAGCTCATCCATTTTACATGCCAGCTGATATCAACACGCTGGCTTGAGGTTCACAGGTAGTGTGAAATCATGCTCCATTTTGACATTATGGGTATATTTTGCTTAGCTCAGCATATTTTGTAGTAAATCTGAATAAATGTAACACATTGAAGTGATTATTCTTAGCTGACATATGGGTTGCTAATTTGTTTGAATTTTCTGATCCTAGCTAGACCAGTATCTAGGGTGGTGTGACCTGTATATTTGTGGCAGAGATGCACTTAAGTCATTCTGTCTTGCTGTCTCTTGATACAGGTATAATGCATTGTGTTATTTGGCGCTTTCGGCACGATCAATATCTGAAGCAGGTTGTGCCTTTAAGCACTCGCCTGAAGCCCAAGTCTACTCATATTCATGTAAGACTAGTTATCTAAGCTAATGATAAGTCATATGTAAAATTGGCTGTAAATGATGCAAAATATATAATTTGAAATGATGGCTCTCATTTGGGAAAGACTGCTCCATTCTGAAGAAGAAAATAGTGATTACAGGAATACAATATTGATAATATTTTAGATAATTCAATGCATGTTTAGTTTTAGACTTGAGTTAACATTCATTAATATATATTTGATTAGCTAACAGTGCCAGGAAATATGAAAAATTAACACATAGTCTTATTGGATGATATGTTCATTATTTTAAAGTTTGATACAGCTAACAGAGCCTGGAAATATGTAATATTCCGTTTTAGACAGCGATATATGTTTTATCTTTCCATGATGCGCAAAACTGATTGTCTTAATGTCATGTGTTTAATTTACGATTTCGGTTGAGAACTTACTTCCTTGAAAATAGTTGCCGTCTAGCAAAGAGATGCATAGATTTTGACAAAATGATTCGATTTCTTGACATTTTAGAAAAAGTTTAAAAAGCTTAATAAAATGACGGTACGAAAACCGAAAGTACAGATTTTTTTGATTTCATTATGGTATACCGAACTGTAGGCAAAATACCGCGGGTCTACTAATACTGTGGTATACAGTTTCACCCCCTAGTCATGAGTCTCTGAAAAAGAAAATTTGAATACATTATTTCAGTTTATCTTTTCATTTCTGAGTTTAGTTACATATAGAGTCTGGCGTTCATGTGTTATCTATAAAGGGTTGTATGAGTACTTTGGTAAATGTTAAGAATCCCCATACTAGTGTGTGACAGTTATTTCAACAGTGTATGTATGTTGATATCACTTAGTGGAAGTGTTTATATACAATATCACTTCATGTATACTCTGGCCTCTGTAGTATTTCATGTTGATTTAAAGAGTTCACTGAGAGGATATTTTATATTCATTATAATGTGTACTGGGTAAGCCAAGCTATCAGTTTAGATCATAGAGATCCATAATCGGTGATTAAATATCCTTCATTATTAGAACTAACTTCGAGCCAAAATGCTCCAAAATTCTGAAAGAAATCGAGTTATTTCACATGACTGAGTGGTGCCATATTGATGCATGGATGCTAACAAAACGGCATCCTGAACATAAATCAGAATCAGCCCATTGGTAAAGACCTAACTTTGTGTATTGTGTGTTACTAGAGTCCGTTTGACTTCATTTTGGACCGATGAATTGTTATTTTGCTGGAATAATGCTAAAAGCGGCGTAAAACTAAACTCACTCACTCACTAACAGCAGTATTTTCGATTATCAATTTTTTAAACCAGCCTTAGTTTTGGATGAGGCATGAATATGTGTCCTCTGAAGAGCAGTTGTAGGTTTGGTGGTTAAAGTGCTATGATATTGCTAAAAGTGCAGTAAAACTTATACTCACTCACGCAGTTGTAGGTTTGGACTTGATTTAATATATGCCATTGAAGTCGTTAAGATTAGATAAGATGAGATGAGTGCTCATTATATCGACCACCGTGTCATCTGTTAGAGTCGTGATTGCTTAATATGCTAATAGAGCTGGGGATATATAATAAACACCCCCATTCACTATCTATACAGTTTAACAACAGCTGTGGGATTCACACTAAATCCATAAAAATTCCGACTTCTGAGGAATGTTGATTTATTCATTATTGTCATAGACATTATGCTAATCATTGAACAGGGAAATTGAGTATAGTAACTCGAGTCTCTGGGAAGTAAACTGGGACAACTCTGTATTGTCCTTGTAAGCAGTGGACTTTGGATATAGAAAACAAATCTTTCCTGGTTGCTGTGTATTTAGTTGTCATCCATGGGCATATGGGTAGCTCTACTGTCAGGTTGTGCTGCCTGTGGAATCTGCCTGGGTTTCATCCTTTGTTGTCCTTTCCTTTATGTAGGGTGAATTGTGGCAGGGCTCAAGTGACCGGAGCTTAAAAATTTGGGATGTATTTTTATGAGAAAAAGGCCAGTTTTGTGAACATGCACTAAATACCATGTCTTCATAGGTAAGAGTTTCCCAAAAGAGTCTGATACAATTAGATAGAAACTGAGAACTTGTCAACTGGCAGTTAAACTGAGTCCCACTTTGTTTATGTTAGTTTCTAGTTGTGTGAGACAGACTAACTGTATCATCATTGTCACTGTAAACCAGCCTGGTTTGTCTGTAAGGTTCAACTGAGGGGCACTCATCTAAAACAAACTTGAGATGCTTGAGTTGACAGGGGTGGAAATAACTTTAAAATTGCTAGTGTACTCCAGTACAGTGGCACATGTAAAATCACTTGCCCTGATAATGTTTCCACTATACCGGAGGTTTTCTTGTTGACTTTTTAAATAAGCAACATAATTAATATTGGAAAGTCAATGGACACCGGTACAGTGTGATATACAAATTTGCTTGCCCGACAGAAAAAAACACTGGACCCGGACGTCGGGCAATGGGTTATTTCCACCCCTGGTTGAAGGAATTCACATATTTTCTGCTGATTTCATGTCTGTTTTGTGTATAGTTATGTTCTTTTCTTCAGTAATATTATACAGGTAACAGCTGCTCGTATAGATGAGAAATGGTTAGCACATATTCCACTTCGTTTTGAACTATCATTTACAGACTGATTTGACCTGTATTAATGACACAGTGAAGTCTTCATAACACCAGTTAGTTTTTCACATGCTAACACTATCGGGTGTTAACACTATTAATGGTGACAAAGTTGCTTGGAGATTTGAATCTAGGTGAATCAATGAACAGATGGATTCAATCTGTGTCATTGCTTAAACAGTATATAATTGCTAACAGTTATACATTTTGGATATGATGATACACTGTATATAGTGGATCTGCGAGAAGGTCGTAGGAAGTTGATAAAGATGGCGTCCTTATTGAAACCATCAAAGTGAATTAAATTTGTTGAGATTGAGCATCAGTGAACAAACCTAGTTCAATTGTCAGTGAAGACAGATGAGTGAGTGAGTTTAGTTTTACGCTGCACTCTGCAATATTTCAGCTATATGGCAGCTGTCTGTGAATAATCGAGTCTGGACCTGACAATCCAACAAGCATGAGCATCGATCTGCGCAATTAGAATACGATGACATGTGTCAACCAGGTCAGTGAGCCTGACCACCCATCCCTTTAGTCGCCTCTAACAACAAACATGGGTTACTGAAGACCAATTCTAACCCGGATCTTCACAGGTCCAGTGAAGCTAAAACCTAGTAGATGTGTCTATAAACAATAGTACCATATATATTTTCTGGCCTGTGTACTATATCATGTCGATTTAAAGAAAGGATATTTGATGTTCATTTTCATATTCTATTTTGCTTTATTTCTGTAAAAAAATTGTAATATTCACAAGAATGTGATTGTTCTGTCTAAGTAGTAGTGGCTTATAGAGCTAATATAAATAGAAGGGGGGGGGGGGGGTGCACACAGGTTGGGTGTGTGCTGAAGTTAGTCAGGGGTCAATTATTGGAGCAGAGCAGTTCATATGGCAGATATTGTAGGCCTATCTTGTATGAATGAAACCATCGGCACATGGTTTCCCATCGATGGATCAGTCTCCTTGGTATGTTGGGAACTGGAAGCCGGTTGTCTAAAGTTAACCAGTTCACCGTGACTTGTGTTCCTTTAGCATCCCGTGATGATCCAAGGATTCTTGGTTTGAATCCCAGGTGCTTCCTGATTATGATCACGTGGTTCCAGCACCATAGCCATGTTAGTGGGATTATTATCTTTGGTTTCTCAGGACAGTACCAATCTTGGCTGGATTGTAATCTTTGTTTTATCGACAAGGAGCCTTCAATTCTGCACAAGCATCTCTCAGCACTTTGGTTTCTCAGCAGTGTTGTTTGGATTATAATGCTTGGTAGCTTAGCGCAGTACCCATGTTGGTTGAATTATAATACTTGGTAGCTTAGCGCAGTACCCATGTTGGTTGAATTATAATACTTGGTATCTTAGTGCAGTACCCATGTTGGTTGAATTATAATACTTGGTATCTTAGTGCAGTACCCATGTTGGTTGAATTATAATACTTGGTATCTTAGTGCAGTACCCATGTTGGTTGAATTATAATACTTGGTATCTTAGTGCAGTACCCATGTTGGTTGAATTATAATACTTGGTATCTTAGTGCAGTACCCATGTTGGTTGAATTATAATACTTGGTATCTTAGCGCAGTACCCATGTTGGTTGAATTATAATACTTGGTATCTTAGTGCAGTACCCATGTTGGTTGAATTATAATACTTGGTATCTTAGCGTAGTACCTATGTTGGTTGAATTATAATACTTAGTATCTTAAGCGCAGTACCCATGCTGGTTGAGTTTCATCAAATATCGAACATGACAGTTTTCCTGCTATTTAAAGGCACACATGTAGTGATATAACTGAAGTACCTGTCAAAACCCACACAGCTAACACCAATATAGATATCTGCTAGTGGATGCTCACTCTATCAACCACTGGTTTGCCTGCTCAAGGCCTTACATACAGGAACATCTGACTTAATGTTACAGGCTCTGAATTAGGTGGATAACAAGAATCTCACAATAACTTGTTTATTTGCCCCGAACATTGACAGTTGTTTAATTGAAGCTGGGTTGGTCATGATATAATGAACAGGAAGCCATTTATTATTGTGTCATGAAAACATATTGACCTTGAAGAAATAGTTGATACATAATACACCTCCAGGCCCTTTACTGGCAACCACCGACACGATACGGCTATATGTGGATCCTCATTAGATAGCGATACCATTGAGCACAGGATTGGCTATAACAACATTGACAGTGAAACACTTGAAGTATTGGATGCTGTCGTCATCGCAGTGCACCAAGCATAACAATCAGCTGATAACAACGTGGAGTACGGAGGCTGTGTGTGACAAGGCAGCCTTTACAACCATTGTGTCACGGCAAGCTGTACACACATGCCCGTAACCTACATATGTCGGTTGTATACGCATAGCGGTATATTATAATAATATATATATATTGGTTGTTCCAGGTCAGTCAGCAGGACACATACGTGGCTGAAGATTTTAGTCAAATAGTTTAGTGCTTCAGATCACGTCCTCATGATGAAGTGTGTGGACATTTCATGGCCGTTAAATTACCATGATGTTATATATAAAGGTACAGTTTGAAAGCTGTGCTGTTCATTAGCTCAGATGTGATGTTTATGTCAGTGGCGCCATGTCACCCTACTGTCCTCGAGTCACAATGTACTTAGTGCGTAAAGTGTCGTCTGTTGATCAGCTACATGTTCTCCCTGCTGTCGCACTCACTCACTCACTCACCTACCCACTCACTCACTCACTCATCAACTCACTCACTCACTCAGTCATCCACTCACTCATCCATTCATCCACTCACTCATCAACTCACTCACTCACTCACCTACCCACTCACTCATCCACTCACTCACTCATCCACTCGCTCATCCATTCAATCACCCATTCTCTCACTTATCCATCCATTCACTCACTCATCTATCTAATGCTTAGCCCTTGAATGTATGTAATATTGATAGTAGAGGATAAGCCCATTAAACCTGAAAAGTGAGTTGGGAGATTCAGAACCTGAGGAAATCTAGACTTGTTTCATTTAGAGCTTCAGCATTGCAGGGAGGGCTGGGCAGTAGGGAAAATAATGTGGTTCAGGGACTGAGAGACAGACTACCATCCACTCATCCACTGGCTAGTGTCCATGTGAAAGTATATTCTTCTTCCTGCATTTAACTGGATATGAGTGATTGAGAAGTCTGTACACCTACTAACAGTCAAACACACAACACTTGTAATGTATTGTACGGCAAAGTGGTCAGGCTTGCTGACTTGGTTGATGCATGGCATAGCATCCCAATTACATGCTCATGATGTCAGCCACTGAAAAGTCTGTTCCAGATTCAATTATTTACAGAATGCAGGCATAGAAATACACAATGCCATTTAGAAAGTGGTCAAATGTAACATATGCTATTTGGGGATTACACTTTTTCAGTAAAGTACAGATTCTAGTACTTTTGTTGGGTTGGGTCCCATCCAGGAATCGAATTCACACCTTCAGTCAGGCAGCTGATTGCCAGCACACAAAAGTAGTGTCTGTACCTTACTGAGAAAGGGTAATTCCATATAACATATGTTACGCCATCATGTAGTCTGAATATTCCTGTGCAGAGTGTCAAACAGCAAACAGATATCCCACTGTTAATCTTAGGCAAGTGAGTATGCCTCTGTTCACCAAGTAGAAAATAGGTACCCAGTGGGATAAGTCATGTGACTATTAACCTTCTAGCACCTCACAGGCAGCTTGGGTTATCCGGAGTAATAATGATAATGTCCAGCAAGCAGCTAGACAGATGGATACAAAGCGCTATAGATGTGAATGATTGTTATTATTGTTATTATTCATTAACAAATATACAGCACGAATCTTTATGGAGTAAAGATACACAGCTCATCAATGAGGTCAACTTGTTCAGTATTGATCCTTTGGCAAGTTATTGGTGATGCAAAAGCAACTTTTTAAGGGACTAATATTAGTGTGTCATGTTACCCAAACAACAAACTAACAAGAGGTGGTATATCAGTGATTCCTTTCAAAATGGCCACCCTCAGTCAGAAATACAGTGTTACGAAGTCAGCGAAAACCTCAGTGGGCGCATACGTCTTGTATCATCATGACAAAGAACACATTCAGAACTTTCGTTTGTGGAATAATTGATTTGAGATTCAATAAATTAATGGTTCTTTGTGACATTTTTTCTTTGAAAGATGAGAACTATCAACACATTAAACTGAAATATTAAATCAATCTTGGCTTTAGAAGTAGGTTAATGATTAAGGTAGTTTATCTAAAAACAAGAAAACTGAAGAATGAGCAGGATTGAATGCGATGATATCCCGGATGATGCATGAATATTGGGCTGTGAAGATAAAGCATTGACTGGTAATTCAACAGTTACTTCATAGTGTGAGATTGTGAGTGTGAGTCACTAAGGCCATACAGTCAGACCTGATGAGGATGTAGTCCTACAAGGAAGTCACTGGGACACAACCATTTGATATGTGGACATTAAAACTGGGGCTGTGACTTGTTTGATCTGAATCATAGCAAACTGAAAATGTTGGAATCTTTGGTGTAGCTGAGTGATGAAAGATGGAGATATCTTATCATATGCTGATTTCTTCTCTTCTCCCATATCTCCTCCCTTCCCCCCCATTCCAACACCCCCTCCCCTCTTCTTTCCTTCTTTTCGCCTTCCTTCTAATTCTCTTCCTCCTTCGTCTTTCCTTCCCTTTCTTCCTCCCTTTTTCCTCTTTCTATCTCCCTCTCGTCCTCCCTCTCTCCTTCCTTCTTCCTCCCTCTCTCTTTTTCTCTATCTTCTCTCTCCCTCTCCTTTCTCCTCCCTTTCTCTTTCTCCTCTCTCCTCCCGCCCTCCTTTCTCTATCTCTCTCTCCTCCCCCTTTCCTTCTCTCTCCCTCTCCTCCTTCCTCCCTCCCTCCAAGTTGATGAGGGAATGAAGTGTAGGTGATTGTTTTATGTGCTCTGGGGTCAGTGAAAGAGACTAGGCCCAGTGGTCAGTGAGGGGTCAGGTAAACATGTTGCCCCAGACAGCTAGCAGACTTCTGTGTGCAAGCCACACATGGAACACACCTCTGCAAACACGAGCCTTTTGCTCCAGAAAATGCTTTCTTTGAGTTCAGTGGCCAATGCTTAATGATGAATGAAGCCGACATATGTACATTGGACATATATTTAAATGAAATATGGCAAAATAACCCCAGAAAAGTCAAGTGATTTGAAAAGAAATTGGTCCATTGGCTAAGTGTAGTAGTTTAGTAGGCTAGTGGTCTGGACAGAGGTCCACCTCTAGGTGCAATGGGCTTTACCATGGTGTTATTTCACTATCAACATGAGTGTGTATGTGTGACTGCTGAAACTTGTCGTGTCTTAATAGTACAAGCCCACAGATACCATAGGGCAGTGTGACATAGATATTCAGCTCAAACAGTCCTTGTTTTATACCTCAGTGCTCTGCACCAGTCAGGATAGTAACAAGTTCTGTGTTCTGACATCTTATGGTACCGAATCATCCAACAGGACACAAGATTGAACCACTGACCTGCCTCTCTCCAGGAAAACACTCCATCCACAAGACCCTAGATGTGGTCTGATTGGCGTATTGGATACAATATGCTAGGCACCATGAGGATATGGGTTAGAATTGGTCTTCAGTGACCCCTGCTTGTTGTAAGAGGCGACTAACAGGATCGGGTTGTCAGGCTAAATGTCTTGGTTGACACATGTTATCGGTTCCCAATTGTGTTGATAGATGCTCATGATGTTGATTACTGGATTGTCTGGCCCAGACTCGATTATTTACAGAAAAAAATCCCAACAATATGTTAGAATTTGAGTTTGAGCCTTTGCATGTATCTTAGATTGTTGTTTTGTTCAAGTCGAGCTCATTAAACTGCATTTATTAAAAATAATATGAAACATGACAACATTGATGAGACACCCTATTCTCAGAAAATGGAAGTACTACATTTAGCAGTTTGCACCTAATAACCCTTACAATATTGATTCTGTAAGGTGGTCTAAATAAATATGTACAAGTACCTCTTAAAAATACTAAACAGGGAAAGTTTATAAACAAAATCTGTATTAGTTGATGATTGCCATGTTTCTGAACTCTGACAATGTGCTGAATTATTCAATATGTGATTGTGTTGTGCAACTAGTTATTCATTACTCTGCATGTGGGAAAGCGTTGAAAGGATCTCAAATGCCAGAGAGTCAAGGAAACAATGGACCTATGTAATACCTTGAAGGAATTATGCCGTGTTCTATTGATCCCATGTAGAAAGATAGCCTGCACCAATTTCATTTCTTAATATATTTATATTTTCTCAGCTAAGATGCTGGAGTCAATAAAATAAATAAAAAGGGGTTTAATGACTAAGAAAACAACTGAAGTTTGAAAGTAGTAACAAACAACCTTATGTTTTCATTTTTGATCATATTTTACTATCAATCAATTGTAAGGTTAGAGAAATTTATATTTGTTCTACAGGTCCACTTGTCACTTTATTTAGCTTTTCTCTAAAAATAGCCATTGTGTAACCGGAAATAATTGTGACTAATGACAGTTATGTAACATACAGTTAAATATATATTGATGTTTAAACTGTTATCGCCCAGTATATATACCCAAAAATATATATGATGCCCCCAAATGGCATAGTATATACACAAACAAATACAATAACAAGCACAATCCAGTATTTGATAGGGACACCCCCACCCTCCCCCATCACTTTTTCTACGCTGCATGCTCTCTGCTCTGTAATAGAAATAGAAAGAATGACGCTAATTCAGCCTGAAGGTTTTTGTTTCATTTTCCCTGAAAATAGGTTTTTAGTACCACACCTAAAATATTTTATGACAGGTTTATTTGAACAAAATGCATTTCAATATTACACAGCTTTAACTTTGTAACATTTGTTCACAATATAAGCTGAAGCATCAAAGTGTTGTGTCATTCTGTTGTGTCGTTCTTGTGTTTATTATTTATTTTACAAAATGTCATTGTGATCTGTTTATTATTGATGTTATGGTGAAGAAGAAAAATATTTTGACTGTGACAGATGATTAGCAAAATTTCATGAGAGCCTTTATGGCGGCTACATATAATGATTTCTATAGATGTTTTTTGCACCAATAATATGAAAATTGAATGAATGTATCTGTGTACGTGATTCAAGTTGTGGTTGGAAAACCTATTCTGGTTACAGCTGTTTTGAAGCATGAATAATTCAATCAGTATCAAAGCTCAAAAGAGAAAACAACTAAAACAATATTTTCGTCATTCAGAAACTAGATTCCAACTGTTTTCAGCAAGTACATGTATCTGGTTTGATTATAAACTGTACTATTTTGTGTGTGTGATGCCATAACTGTGTACTCTGTACAGTGCAGTGTACATGTGTCCTGTAGGTGGTCTTAGTACCAGGAAATCATAACTCCCTTACTTTAACATTAGCTTCTGATTGTTGTCACCATGAAGACTCTCATACTTTAACATTAGCTTCTGATTGTTGTCACCATGAAGACTCTCATACTTTAACATTAGCTTCTGATTGTTGTCACCATGAAGACTCTCATACTTTAACATTAGCTTCTGATTGTTGTCACCATGAAGACTCTCATACTTTAACATTAGCTTCTGATTGTTGTCACCATGAAGACTCTCATACTTTAACATTAGCTTCTGATTGTTGTCACCTTCTGATTGTTGTCACCATGAAGACTCTCTTACTTTAACATTAGCTTCTGATTGTTGTCACCATGAAGACTCTCATACTTTAACATTAGCTTCTGATTGTTGTCACCATGAAGACTCTCATACTTTAACATTAGCTTCTGATTGTTGTCACCATGAAGACTCTCATACTTTAACATTAGCTTCTGATTGTTGTCACCATGAAGACTCTCATACTTTAACATTAGCTTCTGATTGTTGTCACCATGAAGACTCTCATACTTTAACATTAGCTTCTGATTGTTGTCACCATGAAGACTCTCATACTTTAACATTAGCTTCTGATTGTTGTCACCATGAAGACTCTCATACTTTAACATTAGCTTCTGATTGTTGTCACCATGAAGACTCTCATACTTTAACATTAGCTTCTGATAGTTGTCGGGCAGTGGGGTAGCCTAATGGTTAAAGTGTTGGCTCGTCACGCCGAAGACCCGGGTTCGAATCCCCACATGGGCACAATGTGTGAAGCCCATTTCTGGTGTCCCCTGCCGTGATGTTGCTGGAATATTGCTAAAAGCGGCGTAAAAACCAAACTCAGTCAGTCAGTCTGATAGTTGTCACCATGAAGACTTTCATACTTTAACATTAGCTTCTCATAGTTGTCAACATGAAGACTCCCATACGCTGACATTAGCTTCTGATAGTGCCCCAACTTCTATTTACCTATTAAAGAAGAAAACTTTCACACTTAAAGTTGACTTCCAATAGTTGTCACCTCAAGACTCTCATCCTTAATCGTGTTAAGCCCATTTTCTGGTGTCCCCTGCCGTGATATTGTTGGAATATTGCTAAAAGCAGCGTAAAACTAAACTCAGTCAGTCAGTCAGTCATCCTTAATCTCGGCATCTAATAGTTGTCACCCCAAAGACTGCCCTTCTTTAACACTGACTTACTTAATAAGCTCTTGGATTCCTATATTTAACTGCTGTTGACTATGTACTATGTTTAATTACTTTACATCCATGGACGTATCATTCCCTACAGACTTAGGGCATTGAGCTGGCTTCAATAGTGCACATGAACCTTATGGAAAACTTCATATTTATCTGTGTCTTAGGTAAGATTCAGAACTCATGACTACATTATCAGTATATTAACATAACAGCTATTCTTTCCTGGGGCAAAAACTTTGTCCCAATAATGTCTCATGTTCTCGACACATTACTTAAAGGCACAATGTCACACATTTTCGACTATATTTTGGCCTATGTTATATATATTGGGGCACATGCACTCACTTTAGCTTCCTAGTGATGCAATAAAAGACTTATTATCCCTTACGACTTGCCTGAAATTGATAAACGAAACTTCGAGGCAGACAGCTTCCCCAAAAAGAACACTTGCCAAAATATGAAATGTAAACAATCATTCATTTCAAAACTGTCGCAGTGTTGTCAGTGTTTGCCGTACTGGTTTCAATCACAAGGGACATAACTTTATCGGGTTCGCTTGAAATAATTTTTGGCCGATAGAGGGCGCGAGAGTTGATTTAATGCAATGCTGCATTAATTCATTTGAACTTTTTAATTTAATATTGTAATCTAAATACATAATTTGGGGGGGGGAATAAATTATATATTAGTTTACCTGAGGGCTGATAGCATTATTGAGAGAAATGCATTATGTATTTTTAGAGAAGTGTGGTGTGACATTGTGCCTTTAAAGTAAACAAAATTTAGTATTGGTAGGTCATGCATAACATGCATTTTTAAATCATTTAGTGAAAAAAGCTGTTAAAGCAAGTTGCAGGTCAGACTTGTGCAAGCTAGATAATGAACTAAAGTGGAGACTCACGACAACCTGTTAAGTCAGCTGGGTTTTGTGTCTCAGTTGTTAGAATGTAGGTCGAGTCCTTGCCTAGGTGTGTTGATAGCATTTCGAAACTAGTTTCTTCACCATATCGTTATGGTAGAGTAACATCAGGTTGGATCAAAGAAATATTTTATGAATACATTTTGATTGCATTGAATGTTGACAGAACCAAGTGTTTTGTGGACTGGTTTGACCTTGAGGTTCAGCAGCCATTAAGCAGTCAGTCAGTCAGTCACACTGCAAGCTAGGACACCCATGGACTTACACCAGTCTCTAAACCAATAATCATTAGTTTAAGTCCTGATAGGGCGGTAGGGTAGCCTAGTGGTTAACGTGTTCGCTCATCACTCCGAAGACCCGGATTTGATTCCCAACATGGGTACAATGTGTGCAGCCCATTTCTGGTGGTCATCGCCTTGATATTGCCAGAATATTTCTAAAAGCGGCGTAAAACCATAGTCACTCAATTAAATCCTGACGTCTAGATTACATAAATAATGAGGACAAGTTGCCCCCTGTATAAGATAGGCATCCTTGTCCTGTCTGCTTATCTAGACTTGCATCTTTAAAGAATAGAATTAGTTTACATCCATGGATTTATCATCCAGTGCAGACTTAGAGTAAGGCTAGGAATATTGTGGCAATTGTTATTGTGGCCGAGAACTATTCCTGTGGCACTCTAGCCATTCCGCTTGCTTGCTTTACTAAGGGATGGTACATTCCTCATGGAGACACACTCGAGTTGTTCCCAGTCACGAAGGATGTGTAGGTAGTGTTTGCTTGTTTTTAAATGCAGCAGTCAGCACTATGCCAGCTATGTGAAACTGGCTTGTAAATATCTCGGAGTGGAACATTCAAACCAGTGATTGATGTAATGAGCAGTTTAGTTTTATGCCGCTTTTAGCAATATTCTAGCAATATCATGGCTGGGGACACCAAGGATAAATTTGCAATTTTTTAGAAGGGTACCGGTGCCACTGGACACCAGACAGATAATTTAGGTGAAAATATTCTACCCTTGCCTTTGATATTCACCAGAAATAGGCTTCACACATTGTACCCATGTGGGGAATCGAACCTGGGTCTTTGGTGTGACAAGCGAACGCTTTAACCACTAGGCTACCCACCGTGCCAGTTTATGATGACATACAGTCAACCACGCTACCAAGTCTAAACAAGTGAGTGAGTGAGTATAGTTTTACGCCGCACTCAGCAATATTCCAGCTCTTTGGCGGAAACAAGTAAGTGAGTATTGTGGAACGCTGCATCAGTAATGCTGATCAAACAATTAATTAAATATTTCAAGACATCAATATTGCATTATCTTTTCTTCAATTATGCTTCACATACATCTGTGTTATTAGCAGTGATGAAACATGATTCATTTTTTTTCGTTTTATTTAGATTAACATTTTCTTTATCTCTGTCTCCAGTCATGATCTTCAAACCAATAAAAACTTAATTTCTACATGTTGGTAGTGCTGGTGGATGCACTGTTAATATATATGTCAGTAACACATTCATTGCTTACTGGTTACATATACTGACACCATGTTTAGTCCTAGTTGCAAAGCCTAGGTGCATATACTTTCATAACAGAACTGTGCACGTCATATTGCAGACATGTACGTGATGGGGAGAAATTAATGTATTGCTGATAGCATTGCTACAGGGAGTGAACAGATCCTTACACAAACATGTTCCGAAATCCTGTACCATAGTGTTGGGAATTGGTTGAAATCTCACAATTGATAATTGGTTCATTACTAATCATCGAAAAAAAATTGGTTAGCACATTTTTCAGATTTTCCTATTCAGGTTGTTGTTGTTGGTTTTTGTTTTGTTTTTTTGTTTTCATTTAGAATTGCGTAAATTTCACATCCAATGTAAAATTATGCAAATTGCTAATTTAAAGTGATGACTAAATTATCATGAACATAACTTTCCCAGAATCTTCAAGAAATATTCAGTCATGACTTTTCTGTAAGTGAAGAGAGTTTTCTAAGAATTAAACATGTTTTCAGACCCTGACAACTTCTAAGATAGTTTCCATTGTCAAGTGTTTCAAACACTAAAACAGTAGGTCCAAAATTGTTTGTGTTCGATTATGAGAAAATGTGATCAATTGCTTGGTCGTTTGGTCACTGCGGCCAGTCTTCAATTATTTCAATTATTTGGAACACCACTACTGTACCAGCCTCAGCAGTGGTCAGTACTTTGAATATTTAGGGTTATGAGGACCCATTGGGATCCAGGATATAGAACTGACCCATAGTAACCTATGTTGGTTGTAAGAGTTGACTAAATGGATCAGGTGGTTGGGCATGGTGTCATCAGAGCCTGACACCATGGATCGTTACTTGCAACATCGACCACTGGGTTGTCTTTCTCAGACTTTTTGTTTTCAGGATTCTATCATACAGCTGGAATATTTGGTCAGTGCAGCATGAACCCCAAAACAAAGAAACCTTGACTTCCATGTTTACTTTCAAGCTCTACCCAGTCTGTGACGTTGGTCATTAACCTGTAGCCAAGTTTAGTAAATCTCATTCAGCCCATTTTTATCAGATGGTGCTCGTCCACATGTTAAATGAAAAAGCTACTAAATTAGTGCCAAGATACAAGCACAATCTTGGAAACTTAAAACCTTTGGGAACATACAGGTTATCATGCGAATTTGTTTTGGGATGGTTTATGTCCTGCATTAGGAATAAACGTTGTATTTAGCTAGCCTTCATGAGCTAAAAACATAATGTTTACTCCTAATGCAGGATATTAACCATCCCAAAACAAACGAGTGTGATAACCTATTTATCATACAGTGTCATTCTTACTTTATAATTTTTATAAATGCATTTTTAATTACCACAAATCATGAAACTAAACTTCGTGGAATGTGCACAGATATCTGTGACATCTCAAATATGTGCGTAAGTAATATGTTACATCACAAGCTTCGTGACACAATTTTCTACTGATCACTCAGTTGACTGCCTTAGGTCATCCAGTTCCCAGTAAGTTTTTATGTTAAAGCAGGTATTGTTGTCAACAAATCATAGCTTACGTTTGAAAAATAACAACAAATTTGTGTGGAACTTCAGAAAGCTTAAATAAACCTTTTGAACAACAAATACACTTTGTAAGCCTATGAATTTCTATCTTCGCTTCGTAATCCACTCCAACTATTATTACCAGACATGAATTTTGTTGAATCAAAACACTGGCTGTACCGTAACCATGGCTGTCAATCCGGACACGATCGCAGATAGATGGGCATGATGCCATGTTTGTTTACACTGTGAAAGTAGTCCCTAAAATTTGCATATGACCTCTCTAATTTGCATCGATATCTGTATATGACTCCAAGGGATACAGAACATATCCGTTGGCTGTATCCTGCTCAATGCTATCCATTATATGATAAACACTGATATCCAGCCTGGATTTCTCCATGTAAAAAAAAAGAAAAGTTCAATTGGCTCTTGTTGTAGATCAAAAAGACATTTTAATATATTTTATTAAACCTACTGATACTTTTCTGAGACTTAGTTTTCTGAGTGTTTAAGTGATTGGGTATATGTTTCCATTCCATCCATGTCAAGGTAGAAGTGGGAGTAAGGTTTAATACTGCTTTTAGCAATATTCCAGGAATATGACGCAAGGGTATACCAGAAATAGGCTTCATACGTTCGTAACGTTGTACCCATGTGGGGAATCAAACTCTGGTTTTCGGCGTGACGAGCGAAATCTTTAACGATCAGGATGAAGAAAACGTGTTAATGCTTCACCCAGTGCATCCTGCCCTGATCTTAGATGTCTGAGTGAGTGAGTGAGTGAGTGTACTTTTATGCTGCTTTTAGCAATATTCCAGCAATATCACGGTGGGGGACACCAGAAATGGGCTTCACACATTGTACCCATATGGGGAATCGAACCTGGGTCTTTGGCATGACGAGCCAACGCTTTAACCACTAGGCTACCCCGCCGCGCCCTGAGATGTCTGCACTGACACCATGACTCTTAACAGTGCCACAAGTACATTTCTTTGTAGGTATTCCTGAAAGAGCGTTTATCTTGTGTAGGATCTAAATATTATTGTCAACATGACGGGTGGATAGGATGTTCGAACAAACAGTATGGTGTCTGTATGACCACTCCCATCAGTGATCCTGTTTTATGGGTAGATATTTACATTACAAATTACTCTCCACGGTTCAGTAATACAATGCCTATGTAGCCTGGAGCAGAACAAGTACCCCAAACCCTTGGCTGTAAAATTAGGATTGGTTGGTTACAGTGCATAGGTAGGTATCCTTGAAAAGTTCAAAGAGCCTCAGGCTTGTTGTGAGAATAGAATGAGGATTGGTTGGTTACAGTGTATAGATATGTATCCTTGAAAAGGTCAAAGAGCCTCAGGCTTGTTGTGAGAATAGAATGAGGATTGGTTGGTTAAAGAGTATAGGTAGGTATCCTAGAAATGTTCAAAGAACCTCAGGCTTGTTGTGAGAAGAGAATGAGGATTGGTTGGTTGGTTAAAGAGTATAGGTATGTATCCTAGAAATGTTCAAAGAACCTCAGGCTTGTTGTTAGAATAGAATGAGGATTGGTTGGTTACTGTGTGTGCCTTGCTGATATCATGACACGATACCCTATTGAGGACCATTCCTCATACTACCCATCACTGGTTTGTCTGACCCAGACTTGATTATTTACATGTCTTAACCGAGGACATATCTTCTCATAAAGGTTCGACAGCCTCCATGGTGTAGTGGTTAGAGCGTCCGCCCGGAGAGCGGAAAGTCGCAGGTGCGATCCCTGACCGTGTCATACCAAAAGACATTAAAATATGGTACTTGTTGGTCCCTGCCTGGCGCTCGGCATTAATGGGTACAACAAGGACTGGTCGGCTCGGAGTCAGTATAATGTGTCTGAGTGGGGTATTCATGCTTCACTGCGGCATGGTATCTCAGTGGGCTAGCACTATAAAACCAGCTTCAGTCTGGGCTAGTACAAGCAGCCGCACATACACATACACACGCATGCACGTCGTCATATGAGCGAAATATTCTCAAGCACAACGTTAAACCCAATTTCACCTCACCTCACCTCATAAAGGTTCAACCAGTAAACTCTGACTCCCTTTGATTCCTTTTCTTGCCTCCTTCAACCCATAGTATTGCTCTACTAAATACTAACTTGAAAATAAGCTTCGTTACTATTGAGCTAATAATGATTGATTCCTCACATGTAAATTGCCAGGTGTACAAAACTTTAGGAACTTGAAAGTAGTGCACACCCTGTCTTGTCTCACACAATGTATAAGCTCATTCAGCTTGTAGAATTTGTACACCTTCCTACACTCTTAAAGTTGGTGAGGATATACCTAGATATTATATTTATGTTTGCTGACAAGCAAAGTCTTTCTTTCTGCATCATTGTCCAAATGTCTATTACCTTTCCACCGCTCATTATATACAGTGTTTAGTGATTAGGTTATGCTTGTCGTAACCCTCATACTGAAAGTTATCTTAGGGCTCGGAACACAACAGGAACAAATCTCAAGGGCTGTGGTAATTTTGACCCGACAGTATGGACAAAATGGTCAGTGTTATGGACCTTTTTCAGAAAACAAACTAAGGATGTCTTTTTGATATATTGTCTCCTGACTTTTCATAGTATTAGAACTATACTCAGATTTCTACTGTTTGAGGTCCTTGTTTGAGAGCATGTTGAATCTTTGACCTTTTCATTTGGACAGACATATGGAAGGGTCAGCATCTGTTTTAGTTGATTTTTGTTATCATGTGTCAAAAGTTAAAATGATTGTCGGAAAATCTGGACCGACTGTTAAAAGCATGGTTACAAATAGTGTACTTTTATTGCTGGTACAACTACGGATATATGAAAGGGTCATGAATAATTAATTTCTTCACAGACACAATGTGGCTTATTATTGACTTCATGTTACAAGTTGCACTTGACTTGACAAATGACAAGAATAAGGTTTGATTTTGAAGCAAGCCAACCAATCTGAAGCTGTGGCAGGCTGTCAGCCCACGTGCAGAATGTGCGGTAAATGTCTCGCGTCACCCACACACATTACTTGAGGATGAGGTGAATTGTGAGCACAGTCCTTCCTTCCCTTTCACTGGGGCTGCACGTTACACCATTAGGAGGACATACCAGTGCACGATCACAGGGTGGGTATGTTCGTAGTACTGTGTGTAGTACTGTGTGTAGTACTGTTAATAGTACTACCAGTACTGGTCCAGCTTGTAGCCGGTCTTGTAACCGGTCCAGTCTCGTATTACACTATGCTGATTGGGAGTGGTTAACGTGTATACGTTCATTAGCTTCTTGGTTTTGAAGACAAAATATATTTATATTGTTCACTCTTTCAGTCATTTAATTGTTTTACTGAAAAGTAATATTTTTAGTTGTTTCAGCTGTAATTTAAACAATCCTAATTTTAATAAGTGTTGCTTTGTTATTTTGAGATGTTGTAACGAGAACAAAATACAACATGTAGTTATTTTGTTTGAAATGAGAAAAATGGTTATAGATCTGTTTTACAAATTGAGATATATGGTTTTATTGTAAAAAATAAGTATAAAATACTATATTTCACACAAAGTGAGATTTGTGCTTATAGTTGACAAAATGAGAAACTTTAGTGTTGAAACTAGGGTACATGGACGAATCTACATTAATGTTTATAAAGTCTCAAGTATTGATATCCTTAATGTGTCAAGTATTATTTTTTATGAAGTATCAAGTATAAATGTTTGTAAAGTATCAAGTATTAACAGTAATAAAGTATCAAGAATAAATGTTTATATAGTATCAAGTATAGACATATAGTATCAAGTATAGACATATAGTATCAAGTAATAATTTTTATAAGGTATCAAGTATAAATATTTGTAAAGTGTCGGGTACAGAAATACTGTAGACCTAAATAGTGTATCAAGCATTATTGTTTATAAAGTATTGAGTACATACCTGAAGTTATATAGTTTCACGTATAGACATTAACAGAATATGCTGTATTAATGTTAATAAAGTTTCAAGTATAAATGTTTATGAAGTATCAGACATTAGTGAAAACCATTAACATGTACTTTGTCTGCATGTTAGATTCGAAATGAACACTATTTAACGGGTGAACATGTCTTGATGTTAGTTCCTGATTAGAGTTAAGAATGATTCAAATTACTCTTCCAAGAGGGATGGCTAGCTTTTGCCTGTGACCTACACTGCTACCTCCCTGAGTCTGCAGAATTTGATGACACCCTATCAGCTGGGTCATTGCTTGTAATTCTATCTCATTTCACAATAGACGTGACTCACACTATCTGAATGGACATTTTTTGTCAATTGTGGGATATGTTGTGTGTACCTGAAAGCTGAATAACTGTTGTTCCATTGTAAGAGGAGGCTCATAAAACTGCATTGGCATGGGTGGCCTAGCGGATAATGTCGACTCATCCTAACCTTGACCTGAGTTTGAAAACTTTTTCGGTGAGGCCATTATTTAAGTCAGATTGTTATCTTGTTATTGGTGAAATGTATGACTTCAACCTTCACTCACAGTGCTTTGTCAGGTTTGTATTGTTATAACAATGCTTGTTTTAATGAAATTGATATTGAATTTGTGAGTAGCTATGGGGTGCGTAAGTACATTATGTGGTTGAATATGTCCTTTCTGGTGTTGTTAAACGTGACTACATCAGGCCATAGAAATTGTTGCCTTCGACAGGGCCCCTTAAATTGTCAGGAGTCGTTTAGTATTATCATGTCAGGTGGGAATTACTTGTAAGGTTGTGTTGAGTATTGTGCCATCACATCTTAATTAACGAAATAATTAACTGTGACAGTGATAGAGGAAATTCATGCTCATCAAGCATCTCATTGTTGATTATTGTCAACATGGGAAGTTCAAGTCTAACGTAGACCCTTGAAACAAATCTGTATATTACAGCACATGTAAGCCTGTAATTGTTGGTAAGTCTGGCCCTGTCTAACGTAGACCCTGAAACACATCTGCACATTACAGCACATGTAAGTCTGTACATTACAGCACATGTAAGGCTGTAATTGTTGGTAAGTCTGGCCCTGTCTAACGTAGACCCCTGAAACAAATCTGTATATTACAGCACATGTAAGTCTGTAATTGTTGGTAAGTCTGGCCCTGTCTAACGTAGACCCTGAAACAAATCTGTACATTACAGCACATGTAAGTCTAAGCCTGTTATTTCTTGTACTTTTGTAGAGAGCTGATGAAATTGACTTGTACCTGTGGGAAATGTGTAAAAGCAAAACATTTCAGATTTATTTGCTAAGCAAGGGAATTAACAAAGGTATTTTGTCAGCAGATATAAAATGTTACCTTTTCAGTCTGAGTTAGAGAGTTGGGTTATGCCTTACTCCAAGGCTAATACTGAATGTTGAGCCCATGGATGTATAGTAATTCTATCCTTCAAAGAGTCTGTTATTTATTATTTTTGAGAAATTATCATTTAAACTATTAATATTTACCTACAGGCTTGTGCAAGTCTAAGTTGGGCTGAACGTTGCCCGGAACAGTATTTCTGTTACACCATGGAGAGCAACAAGTAATGCAGATCTGAGACATTTACCAATTTGGAGAAACCCAACAACATGGGTATGATGAATACAAACCTACAAACATAACTGATGATAAGTGGGATTCAAACCCATAATCATAGGTTTCTGGCATGCTAAGGGACACAACTCTGTAAGTGAATTGAGGCACCTTTCAAGACTCGACCCATTCCCCTGTTCTTTCTGAATAGCTAAGTGAAAACTGAAGACTGTGTGTCACAGCTTCTACTGAATGATGGTTAATCTTTGTAAGGGGCAGAAATTTAAAGATTCCAGATTAAGGGGTTCAGCTGTATGAAGGTAAATCTGTAACTGATGTGTGGAAATGAAAGGTTCTGTTATACCACTCTATGAGGTTGAACGGGATGGTATAGTGGAAAAGTTAGGTTCCTAGCAAGGAAGTTACATTGTTTCAGGCTGGATCAGTAGAGCTTAGTGGAAATGATAGGTTCTGTTTTAAGGAGGTTAATTGTAGGAAGGTGAAGTTACGGGCCTGATTGTTTTGAATGAAGGAGTCTATCAGTAAGGTAAAGACACTGGTGTTGAACTGCTGTTGACCTCCTGTCGGTGTAAGACTGCAGCCAACAACAAACACGTGAACAGACGAGGCGTATTGATCAATGACTGGGATGATATTGACCGTTACACCTGCTGACCGTTGTCTTTGCTGCTCGTGTCCCAATACCACCTACTTCTTCAGCTCATTTAGCTGGCCACAGTACAGATACATCATCACCAGTGCTGGGTATCATGTTGCCCATGCCTTGTTGTGTGCTCCAGGAGACAATGGAGTCGTGGTTGTGATGACGATGTTGTAATGACGTTGTTGCTGAGGCTGTGAAGGGATCTTATTACAGCATCTGCTTCTTTTGTTGAAAGCTAGAGGTGCCACATCCATTTACACGTGAAGGAAATTGACATTTCATGAATAATAATGTTTTGTTAAAGGAACAGACTGGCTTATCTTTAGTTCTATATCTGATTCATGTTCCAGTGAGTAGGTTGATATGTTCGTTTTGGGACTACTACGACTACTACAAACTACAGCAAATGTCAAACCACAACCCTGTCATTGAGATTACAGCTTTTTGCTGACCATCCCTTTATCCTGAAAACCTTTGATGAGTGGGAATCCTATATTTGGCTTGGTGGGGTTTCTAGGTTTAACCAAAGTTGTTAACATCTAAGACATTTGTCACTTTGGGCTTCCCAGTTTCCACCCACTTCAAGCTGATAACCTGTAACTGTTCCAGGCAGTTAGACACAAAAAACATCCTCTCCCACGCTTCCATCATTATTGTTACTATATGTACAATCACCACTCCTGTCATTAAAGCTCCACCATTGCTACTACTACCACCACTCCTGTCATTAAAGCTCCACCATTGCTACTACTACCACCACTCCTGTCATTAAAGCTCCACCATTGCTACTACTACCACCACTCCTGTCATTAAAGCTCCACCATTGCTACTACTACCACCAGTCCTGTCATTAAAGCTCCACCATTGCTACTACTACCACCAGTCCTGTCATTAAAGCTCCACCATTGCTACTACTACCACCCCTCCTGTCATTAAAGCTCCACCATTGCTACTACTACCACCACTCCTGTCATTAAAGCTCCACCATTGCTACTACTACCACCAGTCCTGTCATTAAAGCTCCACCATTGCTACTACTACCACCAGTCCTGTCATTAAAGCTCCACCATTGCTACTACTACCACCACTCCTGTCATTAAAGCTCCACCATTGCTACTACTACCACCGCTCCTGTCATTAAAGCTCCACCATTGCTACTACTACCACCACTCCTGTCTTTAAAGCTCCACCATTGCTACTACTACCACCACTCCTGTCATTAAAGCTCCACCATTGCTACTACTACCACCAGTCCTGTCATTAAAGCTCCACCATTGCTACTACTACCACCAGTCCTGTCATTAAAGCTCCACCATTGCTACTACTACCACCAGTCCTGTCATTAAAGCTCCACCATTGCTACTACTACCACCACTCCTGTCATTAAAGCTCCACCATTGCTACTACTACCACCAGTCCTGTCATTAAAGCTCCACCATTGCTACTACTACCACCACTCCTGTCATTAAAGCTCCACCATTGCTACTACTACCACCAGTCCTGTCATTAAAGCTCCACCATTGCTACTACTACCACCAGTCCTGTCATTAAAGCTCCACCATTGCTACTACTACCACTCAGTCCTGTCATTAAAGCTCCACCATTGCTACTACTACCACCAGTCCTGTCATTAAAGCTCCACCATTGCTACTACTACCACCAGTCCTGTCATTAAAGCTCCACCATTGCTACTACTACCACCACTCCTGTAATTACAGCTCCACCATTGCTACTACTACCACCAGTCCTGTCATTACAGCTCCACCATTGCTACTACTACCACCACTCCTGTCATTAAAGCTCCACCATTGCTACTACTACCACCAGTCCTGTCATTAAAGCTCCACCATTGCTACTACTACCACCACTCCTGTCATTAAAGCTCCACCATTGCTACTACTACCACCACTCCTGTTATTAAAGCTCCACCATTGCTACTACTACCACCACTCCTGTCATTAAAGCTCCACCATTGCTACTACTACCACCAGTCCTGTCATTACAGCTCCACCATTGCTACTACTACCACCAGTCCTGTCATTACAGCTCCACCATTGCTACTACTACCACCACTCCTGTCATTACAGCTCCACCATTGCTACTACTACCACCAGTCCTGTCATTAAAGCTCCACCATAGCTACTACTACCACCACTCCTGTCATTAAAGCTCCACCATTGCTACTACTACCACCAGTCCTGTCATTAAAGCTCCACCATTGCTACTACTACCACCACTCCTGTAATTACAGCTCCACCATTGCTACTACTACCACCAGTCCTGTCATTACAGCTCCACCATTGCTACTACTACTACCACAACTACCAACATCAAATCGGAATTACCACTACCACCACCAAAACACAACTACCGCTACAGTTACCACCATTAAAGCTCTATCACTGCTACTACTACTACCACAACTACCAACATCAAATCGGAATTACCACTACCACCACCCAAACACAACTACCGCTACAGTTACCACCATTAAAGCTCTACCATTGCTACTACTACTACCACAACTACCAACATCAAATCGGAATTACCACCACCACCACCCAAACACAACTACCGCTACAGTTACCACCATTAAAGCTCTACCATTGCTACTACTACTACCACAACTACCAACATCAAATCGGAATTACCACTACCACCACCAAAACACAACTACCAGCATCACATCGCAGCATTGCTACAGCCCCAGCACCTCGTACATGGCCACTACAACCACTATGGCTACAGCAGTGCTCTCACCTATTCCCTTCCTCATCTATATGTATGTTAAATCTGACATATCCACAAATAGTAGCCTTCCACAATAAATAGGTCCACAATAAATAAATGATCCCTCCACATTCCTCACACTGTAGATCAATAAACTTAATCAAATACTTTGTAGTTCAACTTGTTGAATACAAAATGAGCTTGGGAATTATTTCCTGTTCTTGGTGGGTATCTGATTCCATCCAATTCGGCAGACGTCATCGTGGGCAGCCTTCCATCAGAAGACTCACCACACAAGAGGCTGAGGGGTAGGAGTTTGTAACCACTTTCTCCCAAAAGGGTCACTGGTAATGGGTATTTTATTTCTTTGGTGTATATTGCTTTGAATACCTTCTTCAGAATACAAATAACATTGTTTAGTGGAAGTCCTACCAGTTCCATTAATAATATATAACTTGTCTGAATGGCTGAGTCTGGCTTGCAAGCTGTGAGAGGTAACTCTACTGTAGCACCAGTATCTCCAGTGAACTTGACTCCGTTCTTTTTTATATTCTAATGTGAAAGAGTTCATTCAGAATCAGCTGTGTTTGTGGAGATGTTTTGAGGCTGTTGAAGGGAAGTTACTCTGTAGGTTCGTTTTAGCTTGCTTGAAACATTTGAATGCACATGCATTTGAGTAGATGATATAGGAAGGGGATGAAAAATACATCAACCAACACAAGGTGATGAAACGGAATAAAAATACATCAGCCGTCCAACTTGTCTTTTTATTTTCAGTATTATCCTGACAATCGTAACTGATGGAGAATATGTCAGATTGAAGGTGATAAAAGTCACCTCCTCATTGACTAGATGTCTGTATTGATTTTAGTATTATTTTGGGATTTTTATACCCTGACCTAAAACAGCAAGGAATTCCGTTCATCTGAAGACATTTTGTTCGACCAGTAATTTGAAAACAAATTTGGAAAAGAGCTTCTTTGACTAAAGATGGGGTGCATTGCAAAGTTTGGTTCACATTTTCTAATTTTTTAAAGAGTTGCATCATTTTACACGTTTTGAACTTTAACAAAACCCAAGGGAATTTTTGTTCAACCAGTAACTTGAAAACATTTGAATGTATTTTTTTCAAAATTGGAGATCACCCTCCATATCTGTAGGAGAGGTGTAGTGTAAAATTATATTTTGATGTTTTTAATAAATTGAGAATGATCACAAATTACATCTCTTGTACTCAGGAAAAAAGTCCCACATGAAATTTGTTCAACTGATGACTTTACAATCATTTAATGGATTGTTTAAAGATTTGGGTAACAGCTTCTTTGTTCATAGGAAAGGTGCGGTGCAAAGTTTGATATGTTGAATTGTATTATTGAATAATCATTATTAATAATCGTTGTGAAGCTGAAGTCGGGAGTTACGGTCAGGAGCATTAGTGAACCTTGCTGACATTTATGCTTGTTTTTGTTGATTCTCTGTACACTCTAGTGCATGAGTATTAATGGCAAGGAAATCAGAAAAGTCACTTTTCCAGCATCCATTTTGCCATTAAAAGGTTTCAGTTGATAATGAGTAGTAAATGCTTCGGAGTACTAGCATGTGTGCTAATGAAGCTTTCATGTTCGTTAGTGTCGCTATCCCAATGTTAAGAGTATTTGGACGAATAGATTTGCTTCAGATGATATTCACTCTGTGTCCTCGGAGAAATTTGATGAGAAATGATTCACATGTTCAATTTACTTGGATATTCATTGGTAATGACACGGATACTGTGTGCCTTTAAAGCAATTCTTTTGTGTAACAGTTTTACCCATTTGTTCCTGAAATCACCTTAAAAAACTTCCATTCTTATACATCTTTCTGAGAGTTGCCAAATTCTGCTCCATGTTTTGAAAGTAACTTAAGTCTGTTCTTGATAGTTTTCCCAAGACAATGGTAGTCTGCATCAGTCAGTGGTAATCTGCGCCAGTCAATGGGAGCCTGGTCTAGTTTGTCACAGTCTGCATTAGTCAATGGTAGTCTGCTCCAGTTTGATATTCTATTTCAGTTAATGGTAGTCTGCAGAGGTCAATGATAGTCAACTCCTTTTTGTTGTAGTCTGCTTCAGTTTGAAGTAGTCTGCTTCTGTTTTTTGTAGTCTGCTCCAGTTTAATATAGTCTGCTCCTGTTTGATGTAGTCTGCTCCTGTTTGATGTAGTCTGCTCCAGTTTGTTGTAATCTGTTCCAGTTTGTTGTTGCAAGTTGTTAGTTATTTTGCAGGGAGTTATAAAAGAGCTGTGTTGGGGTTGATTCTAATTGTCTGTTCACCTTTCTCACAATAGCTACTGTTGAAGTTTTCATCAGTGAAATGAAAGAGTAAGCCTGGAAACAAAAATAGGAAATGTTGTTCTCTCTCAATACCTTAAGTAGTATTGTCATACAGACGTTTGGACATCTTGAACAGTCAAATAATGTTGTGATCATTATTAAACAAATTGATTATTTGCTTTGAATGAATGGTTCAATTCTATGAAGTATTGATGTGTTCATCTGGGGAATAATTTTACAAAAGAAGAGATCAGAATTGTGATTTGTTCTAAGGAAGCTGTTAATTGGTTGAATGAATGACTGAAAGCCTTGTTTTCATGAATAAAATCACCATTTCATTCATGTCTAAAATTGGTTTTGTACTTCATCTATTTCTAACGTACAAAGTACATGAAATAATGAATGACCCATGTTGGTGGTAAATACAGATATAAAGACATGTCCTAGTTTAGTTTGTAGATGCATTGTCTGTGTTGAAAGAGTTCCTGATTATAGGAAGACCTATTTTTCTCTGAAGATTTGTTTCACAAACAGCTAAATGAAGTTCCTGCTTTAATGGTATCAACCACTACAGGGTGTATTTCAGTATGTTTAAAACAATCCAGTAAAACATTGGAGCACATGATTACAAAAACTTAATAGTCATTTTGTTGATATGATGGCAAATTGTTTCTCAAAATAGCTCCCGCGTCGGTAGATTCACAGCGGGAGTTGTATAGTCGTGTGACCACAAAGAGCCAACTACTCTAAGAGGACATAGCTGACGCAAAATATATTGATTATTTCGCATACGCAAGATTAAAGAGAATCTGTCGCCGTACATGTGCGCTGAAGAGGCTCGGCCTCCCACGTGACGAGGTGGCTTGGAGTAGGTTCTCAAAGTATGACTGTCGCCTTATTCTCTGACATTTATTAAATTAGCTGACCACACGAAGAAACTGGGCATTATATGTGCGAACATAAAATATGTAATGACATTTAGTGTCATCGGTCAGAATTACCATTGGGTTGACAGGGGGTGGTATTAATCGCCGTAGGTTGTGGGTAATTACAGATATAGAATGAGATTAGTTGTGGATCGGGATGGCAAATCAATGGACCAGCATATTTCACTCTACAGCAACACCCACGATGCTTTTGTTTCTAACCGAGCCTCCAGTCATGGGATTGACATGGCCAACTTCCTGTTAATTTGTGTAGTAGAGTTATGGTGGTGGCAGCGCAAACCGTAATGATGTCGTGAGTGTGTATATATATATCTTGTGTCGTCAATGTGGGTATTTGTAGTGTCACGTCGGTGTGTGGTCAAAAAACATCAGTCGTGTGATCAATTTTGTATCTAAGGGATATTTGGCGTCACGACAGTGAGAGTGTGGGTCAAGAAACATCAGTCTTGTTTAAGTAAGTATGACTGCTTTCTTGCTGGTGTGTGAGAATTTTGTTTGTTTCTTATTTAATGCCACACACAGCAATATTCCAGCTATGTGACGGCAATCTGTAAATGATTGGGTCTGGACCAGATAATTCTTTTATTAATGTCGTGAGTATCGATTATACGCAAGTGGGGTGCAGTGACCACCCGATCCGTTAATCGCCTCTTTCGACAAGTATGGATTGTTGAAGATGTGTTCTTAACCAGAACTTCACGGGTCGGAATATTTGAAAGTGTAAGATCTTTACACAGTCTTTGATGTACTTGTTTTGAATGTAAAGCTGTTTTTCGATAAAGGGAACATGTATGAGGTATACACATATGGATGTTAGTCTAGGTTGAGGATGAAGGGTTGTGGAGTTGCTTCCCTTAGGCATCTCAGGAACCTATTGTCATGGATTCTAATCCTGGTTGGCTTGAGTGTTTCTAGGTTTGTCTATACAATATATGTGCTTGTGTGTTTCACCAAAGTAGTATTTGTCTAGGTCCTCATCACTGACAGGGGTGGTTAGGTAGCCTAGCGGTTAAAGCGTTCGTTCATCACACCAAAGACCCAGGTTGGATTCCCCACATGGGTAAAATGCGTGAAGCCCATTTCTGGTGTCCCCCACCATGATATTGCTGGAATATTGCTAAAAGCGGTGTAAGAACAGGTTACTGTCCATGTATTAAGAATTGAATTGACAGAAATTCCACAAAAGATACCTTTTTGGCACCTGATAGAGATAAGCGTTGTGTTTCAGTAACAAGAATTCTCTTTGTGGTGCCGCAAAGCTTTATGGCATAGTACTTAGGGATGCAGAATATTTTTCTTTCCAAGAGTAACTTTTTTGTTCTAATTATTCTTTTGTCTCTTTCTGCTGCTAAAATGGGGCTTCAGTAGTCATAGTGATGAATGAGTATGAATAATGTTGCCTGGCAACTAATGGCTAGGAGTTTTGCTCACAGCGTTAACCACTCATTTGATGATATAGGCCAGTCTTGGTTAGGCCAGACCACTTTTATTTCTTCTTACAGATTTTTGTACTAAAAAAACCTAAAGGCAGGAGGGAAGAAAAATAAAAATAGATAAATGCTAAAAGTATTTTACTTTTGGAAATTTATAAAGTGTATATGGGGCAAAACACAATCTAAAAGAAACCTCTTTTCTTGTAAATTTACATTTTTGACCAATAAAACCCCCAAAACATTAGGATTTTATTTTTAGAGCAGGGAAATTTTTTTTACTTTTATTTTGTTTCTTATTCTTGATAATATACGACAGGTGGATCCGTAAAACAAGAAATAAAATTGGTCTGGCCTTACTCTAGAATTACAGGCATTATTCACACTGGTGTCTGATGATTCAAGAGACAATGTAATAATATATGTAAATTTGGTGAAGGGGTATGGTTTGCTTGTAATTACCAAATCATTTCCACCTTGTATTTGTCTGCAACATTAGAAACCATTAATGTTTTGAGCAGTTTTTCAGTTTGTTTCTTGTGCGAAGTATGTTTAATTTCAACAAACTTAATATAAAGATAATCTCACTCACATTGACTTTTATTTGAACAACAGCATGAAGCTTGTATTTGATAGCATGCTTCTTTATGTAGTTATTGACATCCTAGAACCAATATATTGTAGCTTGTCACAATGGACATCCTGGTGTATGAGGGACGGATGCAGAAAACCAGGCTTTCATGCTGAATATGCACTGTATAGGTACTAGTTGAAGCAATCGATAAGTCGACAGCTATAGCTGTGTGTATGTACAGCCAACAAATACTCTTCCACTTGCTGCCATTGTCGGTGAATGTAAATCATTTGGACTTTATGAATTGATTTTTTTCTAGCACATTCATGAAGGAATAAGTGAACCGCCCATAGTTGTGTATATACAAAGATGTACTTTGGGCTGGTCCGGCTTGAAGCATGAATGGATGGTGCACTGACGAAGCTAGGAGATCGATTCGGGTTTTATGTAGTCAGCAATATCTAAAGGTAGTGGTGTACAAAGTGTAATTGCACCAAGCCAAGTTCCCTTGAGCGTTTGTGGCGCTGTGACTATCAAAAGTCAGTGATAATGGTTATTGGAATTATCGACAGTCGTCCTATGATCACTTTGTGGAAACAGATCTTGATCAACAGACAAGTTGATGGCTGGCAAGAGATGAACCGTGTTGTGGTTGAAGAACTTGGTTACTGATGTACGTTCTACCCATTAGGACGATAAACCACACAAGCACAGTAGCCATTGTTCTCCACAATACCCTTTATAGTCAGATGTGTAATGTTTCCCTGTAGACTAATGCAGAGTTGCCCCGATCCAACAAATGGTTGTGAGGTGTCGCCATCTTCAGAAAACTAAGTTCAAGTTGATGGGGTCAGACAGGTTATATTATCCTGTGAATTTGTCATCATTACAATTTGTCAATGGATCATATGTAATACTTCTGTAGTTATTTTGGACCTTGAACTTCGAACTCTCCAGACACTCCCAGTCTATTCCCAGCTCTCTGTCATCATTTCAGATTCTGATCACATCTCGTCCTCTATTGCAGAATGCCACCAGTTGGCGTTTCTGCACGCTGTATATAACTCAGTGTAGCCTGAAGGAGAAGTCCTAACTGTGTGCCAGCCTCTTGGCAACGGCAACCATCCCATCAACGTAGTCTTCATTTCAGGTCCTGATGGTTGCTGTCAACGAGTAGCTTGCTTTAGGTGCTCCTAGTCTGTCTGCTGGCATGCTGTATGTTATGTACCATCTGTTGGCGGAAGCCTTTCTCATAACCAACTTGTTTCATCAACTCTGCTGAAATTTTGTTTATGTGTTTCGGGCCATTTTTGATCTGATTTGTACATGTTGTTTAGTCTGGTATTGTGTGAAAGCCATAAAGAATGTTCACGTTCATCTCCATGTTAAAATATGGGTGTTTCGTGAAGGGGAAGGTTATGGTTGTTGGTCTAGAAAGTACCGGGCAGTGGGGTAGCCTAGTGGTTAAAGCATTCGCTCGTCACGCTGAAGACCTGGGTTCGATTTCCCACGTGGGTACAATGTGTGAAGCCCATTTCTGGTGTGCCCCACCATGATATTGCTGGAATATTGCTAAAAACGGCGTAAAACTCAACTCATTCACTCTAGAAAGTACCAGAGAGCCATCTTAGATCTGTTGTCTAACTGTGATTGTGTTTGGTGTTTCAGGCCCTGATGGTCAGTCCCTGCTGTGTTCCGAGTCTCTCTCCTCCACACCACCAAGTGATGACACGCAGAGGCTGTCACAAGATAGAGATCCTTCAGCCTGGAAAAAATCCGACCTGCTCAAAAACCGCAAAGTACCCCTACAGTACGCTTTGATAGTCTCAAATGATCATCCTGCTGGTGGCCAACTTAAAGCGCTAGGTAACAACGTCCATCCACAGCATATACAAGTTGTTGCAGACAAGGAGAATAACATTGACAGTGGGGTCGTGGATGGGCTTCCACACAACAATGAAGCTCATGCAGACAATCGCATGAACTCAAATGGCTTCGAAAGGGCTAGAATGACCGGTGGCACACCGTCAACCAACGAAAATCTGGTATGGTTAGCCGATGTTGCTGTCAGTCAGAACCAAGCCCAATCGCGGCCTGCTGAGGGCATGATAAGTGGCAGGTCATCACAGAACCAAGGTCAAGGTCAAACTCAAGAATCCCAGCAAACAATGCTTTCTGCAGGAGCGTCTGTTGGCAGCGTGTTTCGTCCGTCTCTCACTGAACCGTCTCAGCGTCTCCTCGCCGGCGGGCAGTATATGAGTGGAGGTGGCAGTGCCTCATCGCTTGGACAGTATTCCCCCTTGTATAGTGTACACGGTCAACCCTCGCATTTGACTGCCTCTGTTCCCCAGTTTAGTGCTTTCTATCACCAGTACCCGCAGAGTTACCCCCAGTCAGCTGCCCTTATAGCTGGTCACTATCCACATATAGAGTCATACTCTGCTGTGCTCGCCAGCATGGGCAGCCACGTTCAACATGGTGGCCATTCACAAATACCTCGGTCACCATACATGCCCAGTGGACATATACCTCAGTATTCGGTCCTGGGATCCCATAGAACAATGCCGTCTGCCAGTTCCCCTGGACCAAATGCCACTCATCATCAACAATCTGCTCACCCAGCAGGGACTGTAAGTCTTTCAGGTGGAGAATCTCTTGTGTCGCCAAAACTAGAGTCTCAAGAAGGTGAAGGTCGTTGCCATAGATCGGGCTCCACCAGCAGTTTACGTGATGAAAAGGGGTCCAATTTGTCCCCAAATACGGGACACTCATCTGTTAAAGGTTTAAATGTACGAGAATCGCCAAAAGGGTTTCTTGACAAAGACTTTTATAAAGTACCAAGCGGGAAAGAGGGGAGTTTGAAACACAGAATACTTACCCGGCCCCAGGACAGTCAGTTGGAAGGGTCACATATAGATGACTCCAAATACGCATTACCTGGCAAACATGATGAGCCTTTATTGAAACGAACAAAGTTTAGTTCCTACTCAGGGATGCCCTCCTCTCACTCTTCAGCAGCCCATTCTCGGGGCCAGTCTGAATCTGTGTCCCATGGACTCGGCCCTGGCCCCCCCAACGCAGCCCGAGTGTCCCCCACACCCCAAACTTCATATCCCCCCTCACATCTGCATTATCCTCCCCACTTTATGAAAGGTTCTATCATTCAGCTGGCTAATGGTGAATTGAAGCGTGTTGAGGATTTACAAACAGACGATTTTGTGGTTAGTGCAGATATCAGCTCGGATCTCAAGATTGACTCCAGTACTGTTGTTCGGATTCAGGAACAGCCAGAGAGAGGCACAGCCATCCTCGGGTTTTCTGTTGGAGAACATCGGGTACAGGTGAGATAAAAGACCAATCATATTTATAGTGATTGTTAAGAAATCTAAAAACTCTATCGTTGTTGAGCCAAACATGCAGGAAATCCCAGTTCAGAAATGGTAGAAATTTGACATTTCCAACAGTTTCTTACATATGCTCACTATTGAGTTTAGCTTCAAGCAAAACAAGTCATTACCTCTTGTAAATAACATATCCCACATACCTTAGTCAGTGTTCAAATTATAGGTTTGGGACTTGGATTCACTGATTATGGCCCAAATTAAGCTGTCAGCGCTTTTCTCATACATGTGATTTAAACCAAAGTGAGAAGTGTCCAGGGCCAGCATTATGGTGCAGGGTTTGATTTAGCTATAAAACACATGCACCAGTACAACCTGTTTGTGAATAATGCAACCTGATATTATGTCTTCATGCACCAGGTATATGTCAAAATCTTTCCAATTTGCGGCAAACTTGTCAACGCCACATTGATCGTTGAACACATTCAGTTACCTTATTACACATCAAGATTCACCATTATTTGCATATTTCAACTTTGATAAATTTATGGGTCCAGGTGAGGTGAGGTGAAATTGGGTTTAACGTTGTGCTTGAGAATATTTTGCTCATATGACGTGCATGCGTGTGTATGTGTAAGTCGCGGCTGCTTGTACTAGCCCAGACTTAAGCTGGTTTTATAGTGCTAGCCCACTGAGATACCATGCCGCAGTGAAGCATGAATACCCCACTCAGACACATTATACTGACTCGAGCCGACCAGTCCTTGATGTACCCATTAATGCCGAGCGCCAGGCAGGGACCAACAAGTACCATATTTTAACGTCTTTTGGTATGACGCGGTCAGGATTGAACCCGCTACCTTCCGCTCTCTGGGCGGACACTCTTAACCACTACACCACGGAGGCGGTCTATGGGTCCAGAGTGCAACCTGTTTTTTTCTGGTGCAACTAGGTTTTCATGTCAACATGCACAGGTATAAGTTAAATCCAGTTTATAAAATTAAGCCCTCAAGTGTGCTAGCTGATATCACCATTTGGGATTCTAGGTTAGATTATGGGTCCCCAGCAACCAGTGTTGACTTATGGACTGGTGGATTGATTGTGTTATTGTGTCCCAGTACTGTAGACTGATGCTCATGATGTCAGTCACTAGGCGACTAACGGGAACGAGTGGTCAGGCTTGCTGACTGGGTTGACACATGTCATCATATCCCAACTGCGTAGATCGATGCTCATGATGTCAATCACTAGGCGACTAATGGGAACGAGTGGTCAGGTTCGCTGACTGGGTTGACACATGTCATCGTATCCCAACTGCGTAGATCTATGTTCATGCTGTTGATCCCTGGATTGTCTGGTCCAGATCCGATTATTTACAGACCGCCGCCATATAGCTGAAATATTGCTGAGTGTGGCGTAAAACAAACTCACTCACTCACTCACTCAATCCCTTGATTGTCTGGTTTAGAATTGATAATTCACACACTGCTATCATACAGCACGGACTGCCACTTTCAACAAAAAAATAAACATATTTCAAGATAGTTCAATTTTCATCTATAACGCAGCATAACAAACATACAATATGAAGGAGTGATGGTCTTATTTAATGATCAAGAGAACCATGTGCTTTATTTGGACTGAAACATGAATACTAGTTGTGTTTGGTCTACCTGGATTAACAAGAGACTGTCATCAATGACAGGGAATTATGATGACATATTTTTGCAAAACATTCTGTTTATTTTGGTGAACTGTGTATTCATTCAACACATTTGCTACCATAAAACAACATCTGTGAAGGGTCCGAGTCGTTAGATCAATGAATTTCCCAGCGCAGTTTGGCAGGTTGCCACTGTAGTGCAAGATGGTGTATGTACGTAGCTCATGTCACGCTACTGGAACTGAATGAACAAAGCAAGGAATGGGGGAAAGCCATTGAACCTAATTCAATGAGCAAATCAATTCTTGCCTTTCTTTCAATGCTGCATATTTTAGGCAGGTATTCCAGTGGAGTTTGTTTGCCGATGTCTGTATTTGCTGCGGTGGCTTTTGCCCATTATATGAATGGTAGTATTCTTGTCACATATCTGAGCAATGGTTTGAAATGTACAGCTGAAAATTACATTGATAGAATTTTATCAAAAGCAAGTGAGCATCTTCCAGGCAAGAGAGAAACTCTGCTTTTAGTAAGACCACTAGGGCACTTGATGTAGTGTTGGTTTGTTTGTTGTTTAATGTCGCACTCGACTCTATTTCTGCTATATGGCGACTGTCTGTAAATATTCGAGCCTGGACCAGACAATCCAGTGATCAACAGCATCTACCATAATTGGGTACATAATTGGGATACGATGATGTGTCAAGTGAGCCTTACCACCAGATCCCGTTAGTTGCCTCTTATGACAAGCATGGGTTGCTGAAAACTAATTCTGACCAGCATCTTTGTTGACATAGTGAGTGAGTTGGGTTTGATGGTTCTTTGTACAATATTCCAGCAACATCATGGATGGGAACACCAGGGATAAATTTGCAATTTTTTAGAAGGATACCGGTGCCACTGGGCACCAGACGGATAATTTTGGTGAAAATATTCTACACATGCCTTTGATATTCCAATTAAACTTATAACATCACAACAATTGTCATTTCAATTTATTGTTTAATAATTCAGTAAGCATCTTGTAAACCTGTAAACTTGAGAGCTGGATTTCCTGAACACTATCAAGACTGCAAGAATAGTTCAGCTTCATTTGTCCTGGACCCAGAAACTAGCCCACAAACTATGTTATCATCCAAAACGGGACTTCCTGTTATGCTCACTGGCATTCAAAATGGACACACCCATGTTAAGCTGTGAAATTGAAAGTACCACCGATAGATAATCTGTATGATGGGGTGGAAAAATAGGTTTTAAATCATTTGAGTTGATCGAATTTATCGCATATTGCATTAAACGAATCATGGTGAGTATTTTGGGGGTCCTTTCAGTCATGTCGCGAGGACATATTGAAAATATTTCAGTATGTGGCATGACACGCAAATGAAGCAATGGACATTCGAACTGGACATTCGGCATGATGAGTGTAAATTTAAACCACTAGGCTACCACACCGCCTCTGCATTCGTCAAAATGATGGAATGTACCTAAAGTGTCTAATGTCATTTGGATCTGCCATACCTAATCTATTATCATCCCTGTGACAAAACTTCCAGTGTACATAGTTGGATTAGATCAGCCTCAATGGGCTTATATATAATTTATGAAGTTATGTATTGCACAATACATTTCAAACTTCAAAGCAAAAATATCCTAGAATAGAGAAAGCTCAACTTTGCTGGTTTAGTTTATATAAAATACATACATTCCCCAATTCTGGTGAAGGAATAGAGCAATAGATGGCTGTATTTGGCTGTTTGGCCATTGCTTGATACTGGCCTTGAGTTGAAACATTTCTTTGTTTGTTGTTCATGAAATCTGCTGTTTGCCTGTTGTTAATTTGTAAAATGGTAACTCAGCCAAGCCCTATTGAAATCATTTAGTAATGTCCATTTGTTGTCAAGTCAACAGAGAAAGAGATGCCGTGTATTTGGAAAGAACAAATAACTGTTGTCTTTCTCAAACCTTTTACTGTTTACAGGGTTCAATGTTCTGTAGTTCAATATTAATGTATTTAGACAGGATAAACAGCTGAATAAATCTTTGACTCAGTGAACCTTCATTGATTGTCAATGAGAATATGAGGATTGACTGTGTGGTGTCAGTTTACATTTAAACATCAACTCTGCTACTCAACAGCGCCTAGTACACAGATGGTGAGTGTTGCGACATATTCCAAGACTCCCTATCTCATAATGGCCTCCAAGGAGTTCAGATGGTTTGTCGTTTGCCATTCTCTCATCCAGGATGCTTTTATTTTTGGCAATCTTAACCATCCAATAGGATTGGTGATTCTATTTCGGTCATTGCTGTCATTGACGAAAGTTTACAGTCTTTGATCGGAACCCATCAATGCTGTAGAAATCGAACATCTCCCTAAAGGCAGCATTCATTGATCGTGGCATCACCTACGTCTGATGGCAGCTCACCATTAGGCGGGGGCGGACACCGTAAGATGGAGTGCGCTATTTTTAGCAATCTCCAGTGGTTAAAGCGAGTAAATGAATAGATAACCTTCCACGTCATAGGAACGGAGACGTGCGTCTTGTTTTCAGACAGTCAATCACCGGGTTTGTTGTTATGGCGTAATCCACGATACAAAGGACAGAATTAGCATCAGGCTCAGGTGCCTACGTAGTAGTTTCATATGTCATAGCGTGACTGACACCATCACTGATTTCTGGACAGGTGTGGGCGAGAAGTGACCGCCGCAGCATCTGGCGTGGGATCAACTGAGTCCACATACAGATCAATTATTCATTGTCTCCCCAGCAGATCTCTCATTTAGAGAAATGTATCTGTCCATGAGGGCTTTAATGTCACAACACCAAAGTGTCTAATGTTATACTCGAGATTTAATGGAACTGCTACCATACTACCTCCATCAGTGCTGTGGTAAATGCGGACAGGAATATTCATTATACATGTAGTAAAATATCATGAGTCTTTGACAGTTTTTTTACACAAGCTTAGTCTCTTTATCGTTTGTGTTTGTGTTTTGAGAATGTGTGAAGCCCATTTCTGGTATCCACTGCTGTGATATTGCTGGAATATTGCTAATAGCAGCATAAAACCATACTCAGTCAGTCAGTTTGTGTTTTGCCTACAACTTATGTACACTGAATACTGTATGCCTTCATTGGTATTCAATCTGTGAATATGTATAGTGGTATAGCCGTATCGTGGTATAGCCGTACAGTGTGGACTGGGTGGAAGGGAGATTATAAATTCCTTGTACTGTGAGACAAACTTACATCATGGCATGTAGGGTTTCTTTTTCTGTCATCTTTGTTATAGATAGTTTTCAGACAAAGCAATTTGTTACTGCATGTTTTTGCTTATTAAACCCTCATAATTTGAGGTATTTGCTGACTGAGGAATCTCCTAGATATGAATCATTTTTAGTACCTGGCTGTTAGTAAGGAAAGTCTGGCTATTTTATTGACATTTTGAACATGACATGTAGCATCAGTACATGAACGTATCAGTTGGAGAGAAAGTTCAATGTTTGTCAGATCTTAGTACATGTTTTCTAGTATCAGTTTCAAATTTTCAGGTAGTATCAGACCCATGTAGTATCAGTTTCAGGTAGTATCAGACCCAAGTAGTATCAGTTTCAGGTAGTATCAGACCCATGTTGTATCAGTTTCAGGTAGTATCAGACCCATTTTGTATTTATTTCAGGTAGTATCAGACCCATGTTGTATCAGTTTCAGGTAATATCAGACCCAGGTAGTATTAGTTTCAGGTAGTATCAGACCCATGTAGTATCAGTTTCAGGTAGTATCAGACCCAAGTAGTATCAGTTTCAGGTAGTATCAGACCCATGTTGTATCAGTTTCAGGTAGTATCAGACCCAGGTAGTATTAGTTTCAGGTAGTATCAGACCCATGTAGTATCAGTTTCAGGTAGTATCAGACCCATGTAGTATCAGTTTCAGGTAGTATCAGACCCATGTAGTATCAGTTTCAGGTAGAATAAGACCCATGTAGTATTTATTTCAGGTAGTATCGTCCCAGGTAGTATCAGACCCATGTAGTATCAGACCCATGTAGTATCAGACCCAGGTAGTATCAGACCCAGGTAGTATCAGACCCATATAGTATTTATTTCAGGTAGTATCAGTTTCAGGTAGTATCAGATAGTGTTGGGAATTGGTTAAAAGCTCATAATTGATGATTGGTTCATTACCACCGATCAATCATTGAAAATAATTGGTAAGCGTCATTTATGAAATTTGTTAATGCACAAAAAATAAGGAAAACAACATGTAGTTATTTTGGGGTTTGGGGCAAAATTTCACATCTTTAAAGTATGACTAGTATGTTAGGAACATAAATCTCTTGGTGTCTTTAAGATAAATTCAATCATGACTTGGAACGCTTGTAGTGCTTATGAAATGTAACAGACAAAACCAACCTTGTGAAATATATTGTTGATGAAAACAAGTGTTCCAGAATTGTTTGTGTTCGATTATGAGAAAACATGATCGATTGCTTGGTCGTTTAGTCACTGCGACCAATCTTCGATTATTTCCATTAATCGGATCACCACTAGTATCAGACCCATTTAACATTTGCAGGGTATCAGAACAGTAGAGTGTTGGTTGAGTGAGTTTTGGTACATCCATGTTTGATATTTTTAAGGGGTGTCAGATCCATTCTGTCTCAGTTTCAGGAGTGTCTGACCATGTAGTATTTCCTCAGTACCAAGGAGTATCAGTCAAAGGTTTATTGTTTCTTCTTCCACTGTATTATATCATGTTCATGTGCAGTAGGTATTCAACACCAGGAAGCACAGATCATGGCACTGACACTTCATTTGACAATGTCAAGTGCATTGCTATCTTTACGTTTAAAAGTGGAGAAAAAGGGATCATCTTTAGATGAAATATTTCCGTGTTTTGGGAGAAGAGGGCCTATTCCTCAGGATGACACTTTCCACTGACTACGTTTGACCTTTTAGTCATCTTGTTACCACCATATCATGTACAGTCACCGACTTTACTGAGTAGTCATGCATATAAAAGATTTAAGAAACATCATGTTTTCAAATTTAAGAGTACTTGTCAGTACGAAGTATGTGATTTAAGCTACTAATTGTCAGATAGATTTTTATGGAAGTTGCGGTGGCTGAGTGGGTGAGATCGCTCACTTTACGTTCTGGCGATTTGGTGTTTTACTCTGAAAGTGTGGGTTCATATCATTGATGGCACTCAACTGATAAAAATGAGTCCAAGAATCTGTACTTCACTGAGAAAGTGTAATACCAAATACAACGTATATGCCAAATACAAAATCTATATGTATGTTCAGTGCAGGTCAGTTACAATTTAAAGGAACCATTTTAAACCCACATTGACAGTTACTTGTCATGTGTAGCTTGTCCATGGGCTCATAGGTCTCTGTTTGGGGTAGCTTTTCCATCTCCTTCAAAATTACCTTTCATATTGTTCCTGTGAGTCATTGCCCACCTGACTCAGACACCAGAGTTACCTGCCCTTGCCCTACTGCCCAGTGACCCTTCAATAATGATACTTGGCATGTTTGTGATGATGATGATTACAACTAGAGCTGTGTTGATATATCGTAGTATCGATAATCGTGATACTTTATCTGACAATAAATATATCAATGCTTTTTTTTCGTATCGTGATATGTATCATTGAACTTAAAATTATTAATTTTCTCCAGAAATTGGTGGTTATGTCAAAATTTACACTGTTACTTGCTATCAAAATATTCATTTTGAAAGAAAATAACTAAAGATAGCATATCGTGATATGCATCGAATCGTATCGTTCCAAAATATCGCAATACGTATCGTATCGTGTAATTTCTGTATCTTACAACTAGAGGAATATGAAATCTTTGGTCATGTGGATGTGGATGGCATCTGGATGAACTCAATCCAGGACACTTTGATATCATCATAATGCAGAAAATTTACTAGAACCAAGCCTTGATAAAAAAGGTTAACAAAATGACCGTACGAAAACCGAAAATAAAAAATTCTTTGATTGCATTACGGTATACTGAACCAAAGGCAAAATACCGCGGTTCTACTAATACCACGGTATACTGTTTCACCCCTACAGACAACTGTCTATTTAGGATAACAATATACATTTCTTGAAAAACAACTGAATTATTTAAAACCCTGAAAGTAAGTTGTGTGACCTGTGTGACATGTGCGCCACCATCTGTTCCCTGTGACCTGACTGAATGTGTGTCACCATCTGTTCCCTGTGACCTGGGTGAATGTGTGACCTGGGTGAATGTGTGTCACCATCTCTCCTGTGTGACCTGGGTGAATGTATGTCACCATCTGTTCCCTGTGACCTGGGTGAATGTGTGTCACCATCTCTCCTGTGTGACCTGGGTGTATGTGTGTCACCATCTCCCCTGTGACCTGGATGAATGTGTGTCACCATCTCTCCTGTGTGACCTGGCTGAATGTGTGACCTGGGTGAATGTGTGTCACCATCTCTCCTGTGTGACCTCGGTGAATGTGTGCCACCATCTCTCCTGTGTGACCTGGGTAAATGTGTGACCTGGGTGAATGTGTGTCACCATCTCCCCTGTGTGACCTGTGTGAATGTGTGTCACCATCTCCCCTGTGTGACCTGGTTGAATGTGTGACCTGGGTGAATTTGTGTCACCATCTTTCCACTGTGACCTGGCTGAATGTGTGTCACCATCTTTCCTGTGTGACCTCACTGAATTTGTGTCACCATCTTTCCACTGTGACCTGGCTGAATGTGTGTCACCATCTTTCCTGTGTGACCTCACTGAATTTGTGTCACCATCTTTCCACTGTGACCTGGCTGAATGTGTGTCACCATCTTTCCACTATGGCCTCACTGAATCTGTGTCACCATCTTTCCACTGTGACCTGGCTGAATTTGTGTCACCATCTTCCCACTGTGCTCTCTCTGAATCTGTGTCACCATCTTTCCACTGTGACCTGGCTGAATGTGTGTCACCATCTTCCCACTGTGCTCTCTCTGCATTTGTGTCACCATCTTTCCAGTGTGACCTGGCCAAATTTGTGCCACCATCTTTCCACTGTGGCCTCTCTGAATTTGTGTTACCATCTTTCCACTGGCTGAATGTGTGCTAGACAGACTGCTATCCTGGATCTGGAATGTTACTGCACCTAAAGACATTATTCTATGACAGGCATCATTTCGTTTCATGGTTACAGAATAGTAGAGTATGAGATAAATCATCAACAGATGAAGTACAGTACATGGCTAGATGTAGAATAGTTGAGTATGAGATAAATCATCAACAGATGAAGTACATAGAGAATACTACATGAGGTCTCATTACATACGAATTATACGAAACCAGTGTCCTTCCTATGGTATCTGACCGAGCGAAAGCGAGGTCAGATAACATAGGAAGGTCACGAGTTTCAGATAAATTGCATGTAATGAGACCGAAAGTGTGGTATTTTATTTATTACCCACGTCTTACATGCATTAAATTGACAAAATAGCGTAGTTTTGTTATGTTTTGGTTTCAAACCCGAAACCGGTTTCATAAAGAGGTTGCAGAAGAGTTTTATACTGTAGTACAATAATATTTGCATGGCGTCACACTGTAATGGCGTCACTGCCTTGGTAACTGACGTCCACGATACATGTCAGTTGTCATCGCCTCGTATAGCCTCCTACAGTAAACTACTCCGTTGCACCCCGTTTCTTGGTTTGCAGTTGCTTCATTCGGCTAACATCACTGGTGGAAACATTGGGTTTATGTTTTTCGACGGATATGATGTCTCAGTTCGACTCACAATTAAACAGCGACACGTCAACGTTCGCAATGTTTACATTCCCACAATGCATTTAAGTTGTAGAATGAATGAATTCACGTGTTTGTTATGAATGAAAAAATAGTTACGTCAGAATGTGACCTAATTGAGAAGTCATCGGTTATCCAATCAAATCGTTAGAATCTCAGGTCAAGTCGTTACGACACAGGTCAACGAGATACGACAGTCGTGTGACGTACGAGAATAGTATGCAACTACCCATACGTTGACCACGTGGGTAGTAAAGTACATGGCTAGATGTAGAATAGTAGAGTGTGAGATAAATCATCAACAGATGAAGTACAGTACATGGCTAGATGTAGAATAGTAGAGTATGAGATAAATCATCAACAGAAGAAGTAAAGTACATGGCTAGATGTAGAATAGTAGAGTGTGAGATAAATCATCAACAGATGAAGTACAGTACATGGCTAGATGTAGAATAGTAGAGTATGAGATAAATCATCAACAGAAGAAGTACAGTACGTAGCTAGATGTAGAATAGTAGAGTGTGAGATAAATCATCAACAGATGAAGTACAGTACATGGCTAGATGTAGAATAGTAGAGTGTGAGATAAATCATCAACAGATGAAGTACAGTACATGGCTAGATGTAGAATAGTAGAGTATGAGATAAATCATCAACAGAAGAAGTACAGTACATAGCTAGATGTAGAATAGTAGAGTGTGAGATAAATCATCAACAGATGAAGTACAGTACATGGCTAGATGTAGAATAGTAGAGTGTGAGATAAATCATCAACAGATGAAGTACAGTACATGGCTAGATGTAGAATAGTAGAGTGTGAGATGAGGAAAAAGAGTAATAGATGAAATAACGTCCCTACATGTGTCACACATAGATAGATTAAGCATAGTACATAATTAGATGAAGGATAATTTATTTAATGTATAGAATTTTGCTAGATGAAGCATTATAAAGAAAAATTCATTACTTTATAAATAGTACATGACTAGATTATTGATAACACATACCAAGACAATGGCTAGGTGACATAGCTGTGTGTAACATATGTTATATTTGGGATTACACTTTCTCAGTAAAGTACAGAAATTATAGGCGTAAACATTCCCTCTGGATTATGGTTGCCTAATTCCTGTGGATTCCACAGACACATACAGTTGAGTCCCTCCCAGGATTCGAACCCACACCCTCAGAGTCAGTCGTCGACAGCACACAAAGTCAGAGGCCTAAAGTCAGCCACTGCGACTTCCATAAAAATGGAAGTCGGACAACTGGTAGTCTAGACCACAGATTTTATGCACCCCTCTGATAAGTATAAATTGGCACGTGCCAGCTCCCATGGCCGAAAGCTGTGACTACATTATGCCATTTAGAAAGTGGTCAAATGTAACATATCTTATATTTGGGATTACACTTTCTTAGTGAAGTACAGATTCTAGTACTTTTCCTGGGTTGCATCCTATCTGGGATTTGAACCCATACTCTCAGATTCAGGCACCTAATCGACAGCACACAAATCAGACACCTAACCCGCTCAGCGGATGAGACTCAACCCAGGAAAAGTACAAGAATCTGTACTCTAAAATATAACATATGTTACATTTGACCACTTTCTAAATGGCATTGTTTATTCATAGCTGTGTGTGCATTGGACAGTTCATTTCAAGCAAAGATTATTGGGACAGTTAGTTTTTCTCAAAAAACATAAGTAGCCTTTACTTAGCAATACCGAACGTTTAATGAAATGGAGGACACTTATTATCTGCAGTAGCTGCTAGAGGTGTCAGAGCTCTGAGTCCTACATCAGTTTACAGTATTCGTATCCTGAAACTTTATTGACATCAAGGTTGTGAGTCCTGTGATCACAAATACGTTGTTTCTCAAAGATAAGGACAAGGAAGATGTGACAACGCAGCAGCAGTTGCAGACCGCTAGTATCATGCTGGACATCCCTAACACTATTCTTCCTGTACGGATGCTGATCAGATAATTAGCGGAAATAACGCAAGAGAAAGACAACTATTGACGTCGCTCGTCAATCACGGATCCAGTTCGCAGGAAGGAATTTGTGAGAGGATATGACTACTTTGTATTTGTTGCACTCGTACAGAATTAGAAGATGTAGTCAGTATTCAGTTCCCATCTGCTTTCTTTCAATCTGAATCTCTGGATGCAATTAGGAATGATATACATTGGAATCTGCTTCTTTTGTCTTTAACTGAATCTGATGGCAAAATCGTGAATGAACCTGATGATGTAGGTCAAATATATATTTTTTGTTGACTTTGAGGTTGAAACATTTTTATTTCACATTTAGTCTGTCTCACTGTCCCTGAACCATATTATTTTCCGTACAGCCTAGCCCTCCCTGCAATGCTAAAGCCCTAAATGAAGCAAGTTTAGATTTCCCTAGGTTTTGAATCTCTGGTCTCCCTGGGGCTCTTTTTCAAGTTAAATGGGTTTGTTTGTTACAATCAAAATTATATATATTCAGAGACTAAGCGTTAGTCTATTTCACACCAAACAATCAGGGTTAAAGTTTGCGTTGATCCCTGCTACTGACTCTGTATGAGTTGTGCGCCTTGGCCATGTCAGGATATGCTGATCTCAGGTTCAATAATTGATCCTTGGTCTGTCAGCACCCAGCTATTGCTGATGCATTTGATGAAATGATTTGATCTGTTTCACTTCCCACGATCAACTCATAAAGATCCGGGTTAGAACTGATTTACAGTAACCCATGCTTGTCGTAAGAAGTGACTAACGGGATAGAGTGGTCAACTGATTGATATAACCCGATTGATTGATGCTCATGATGTTGATCACTGGATTGCCTGGTCCAGACTCAATCATTTACTAGAATCAATCAGTACTAGAATAGTGCTGAAGGCGGCATTAACCAAAAAAACCCCAGCACTTCCCACAATCACTTGACCCCCTGTTGTATGAAGAATAATGACAATTATTATGGATATACAACTTCTTTGATTCTGTGGAGGCGACGTTTCAGCATAGGTTCTAATGTCGTTGCCAAGCAAGTGATATTGACGACATTGGAACCTATGTCGAAACGTCGCCTCCACAGAATAAAAGAAGTTGTATATCCATAATAATTGTAATTATTCTTCATCAACTCAACTTCTAAAATGCCCATCAAAGAACCCCTGTTGTATCACTAAAGTACTGTGGGTGTGGGGTAGCCTAGTGGTTAAAGCGTCCACTCGTCATGCCAAAGATCCGGGTTCAATTCACCATGTGGGCACATTTGGGAAGCCCATTTCTGGTGTCCCCCGCCATGATATTACTGGAATATTGGTAAAAGCTGTGTAAAACCCAATTTACTCACTCATTCGCTAAAGCACTGTTCAAAGCTTAAATATTCACCCACTCGTAGTGATGTGTATAGGCGTGACTTTCCTACTTATTGCAATATTGATGCATGTATTGCGATATGGAGGCCAGTCTACGGCATGCGTTATTTCATCTCTGCTTGTTCAAAGGTCAAGTTACCTTGGTGTGTCATTAAATCAGCCATCCCACCCCCGTGTATATCAGAATAGAATCTGTGTTGCTGTCTCAGGTTCTAATGGTGACAATGTATATGTAATACACACACATACTAGGAGCTGATCATGAATAAATAATTTCACATTTTTCATCGCAAATCTGTTGCTTATTTCTGATTCTGATAATTTCAGTTTGACTTTTATAAATGTTGCAAATGAGATGAAAATATGCATGATTTTGAAAAACGCAATATACCAGTATTCATTATATCAATATTGTAAATTGTGGTATATCGTTTTACCGGCACTAAAGCACTGCCCGCCCAGCGAGAGGAGTTACTGAGGTAGAGTGGTTTGACTAGGTTTTTTCTTTTGTATCTCAAAAGTGAAGCCATCAGAAGAATACAAAGCATGGCTCGTTTTAGTTGTGTTGCTGGAGGCGTATTTCGTGGTATAAATGTGACTGTGAAATAATTGTCTGAACCATCTCACGATTTCTGTTTCATTATATTAACTGTCTGCAACACCATAGTTTATGTCTGCAGGGGTGTCTGACTGTAGTCATTAATACACCGTTTCAGTATTCCATACATGTGGCTCAGTTTAAATTTGTTTTATTTTGGGTGTTGCTTCAACTAGCAGACAGTGATTGGCCACAGATGTAGATTTCAAATTGTAGAAAGAAGGATAAAATACTGCACACTAGTCACAATAAAACTAGTTTTTTAATTATGTGAGGTTTATTTTGATAAGGGTGCATTGTAGTTGCTCTTGTTGAATGATATGTTATTCCTTAGAATTTTTAATTAAGATTTGGTTTCGTAAGCCTCTCCACTTTCAGTTATTTTAACGTGCATAGTCAACAAGCCTTTTTGATATAAATCGTCAAGTCTATGTTTATGGTTGATTCAAGTTGATTAATTCATTAATGCAAGTTGATCACCTTATTTCCTCAAAAGTGATCATTTTGTTATTGCAAGGTGATAAATTCACTGTTAGAAAGTGATGAACTCATCGTACCAAGGTGATCAATTCATTAATACAAGGTGATTAACACTGTGTACTAGGAACCTGTGAAGATCCGGGTTAGAATTGATCTTCAGTAACCCATGCTTGTAAGAGGCGACTAACAGGATCGGGTGGTCAGGCTCACTGGCTTGGTGGACATGTATCATTGTATCCCAATTGCGTAGGTCAATGCTCATGCTGTTGATCACTGGACTGTCTGGTCCAGACTTCATTATTTACAGACCACCGCCATATAGCTGGAATATTGCAGAGTGCAGGGTAAAACTAATATCACTCACTCACTGTGTGCTTCGTGAACTGAATCTTTCACTGCAGTTATCAGAGCATTAATGGATTGTTTTTGGGTTTACAGGTGACAGTGGAAGCAACGATGGAGCATCCATTTTTTTGTGTTTGGACGAGGCTGGTCTTCGTGCTCGGCAGAAAGGACTCTCCACCGATATGGACTTGAGTGTCACAAATTGTCCGTGGGAGATGTGTGCATATCCCTCACTCACAAGGACGTGCCCCTCAAAGCAGCCGAAATAAGCCAACAACAGAGTCAAAGTGAAGCTCGTGAAAGGGAGTCGCCACCCGAAGAGAAAGCACATCAGGGTCAAGGTCACCAAGGCCATACAGTGACCTTTTCAGACACTGTAACAACCACTCATTTACATAGTTCAAGGTCGCCTGCTCACCAGGCCACCTGTCAATCATCCGAATCAGAAGGTGACTCCAATCTCCCCCGAAAACGACGCTGGTCTGCCCCCGATCAGGTTAGCGTTGATTCCGAATCGGAACAGGAAAGATCCGAGGACACAAAACCAGAATCCATTGATCAGTGACTTAAATGAATGTTTAGTGTTTACATTATTCATACAGCCATAATCGTGTACAAATCCCTCCTTCGGTAGGCTTGATGGTAGAATCACCAGAGATACTTGTACGTTTGCTGTTGTCAGCGGTAACACAGCCACCACAACTAATTTCCGTGGAGATGCGGTATCAGGGACACTCCCCTCCAAGCCCGGAGTGGCTGCCAGGGTGAACACACAACAGTAGTAGAGTGCCTTTCTTCAACAGAAGGATATGAATGACACCAGATAATCCTGTGGCAGTTATGCATTGTTTGTTATATCATTTTCAACAATAAGTGGGACATTTATGAATGATGAATATGCCCTGTTAATCGTCTGTTGGCACCATGAACCAAACTGTAAGTTCCAGTTGCAAACATCTGCGAAGCTTACACTCTGTGATAAAAAATGTTAAAACTGTAAATGAAATCAATGAATCTGTAAGAATTGACTTAATATGACTCACACCAGAATGATAGGCAGGTGAAGTTTTATCAATAATGATTATAATATTTCTTACATAATTTTTGTTTTGAGGTCATGAAATCTGTATTATATGCAGAAAAAAAAATATCTGAAAATGACACCTACCTAATATTTGGTTTTAATAGAATGTCTTACAGGAATGAATTAGTCTGTTCAGGCTGAAACAGGCTGGTTATATACGGAGGGAAACAAATAAGGGAACACCACTTCATGGCAATGATGCTTTATTTATTCTCAGATTTCCTCCCACAGCGCTATTCAAGCTGGTGATGAAAACTGGAACATATGAGAGGAACACTAGAATTTTCCTGTGTTCCTTTATTTGTTTCTCTCAATATATGTCTCTACTGTCAAACATAGTTTTTGATCTCAGCCATGTCCATGTCTGGTTTTTTGCCACATTCTAGTCTGGTGTGTTAGAACATGGAAAGTAACCTCCAGTCCTACATGTTACACTTATTTTTGAAAAGATATAATCCTGTTCATTTCAAAACTTAAGGGAAAGCAGTATTCTTATCTTTGGCTAGAATTGTTGCTTGAATTTGAAGGCAGATAATGAGATGTTATTTTTGTCTGTACGAGCACGGAAATTGTGAATCAGATATATTCTTGGTAAATGCATTCCCTTAATTTTTGCACAATGTGTTGTTGAATGCCTTCTCAATCTCACAGCAGCTCGTGTCCCAGGGGGAGAGAACTCTCGTATGTTTTGTGATATTTACCATTGAATCTTTAAACGTTGACATATCCAAGTGTTAATATGGTATCAAAGAATATTTTATGATCATTTTCATCCAGTTTTAGACTATTTTCACTGTTCAATAAACTGTCTAACTGCAAAAACTTTTGAATATATATATACATACATATATATTTGCAAATTGAAAATCTGACTTGGAAATTGGTATTTTGATGACAGGCATATATTTATGCTTTTGCAGTGCTTTTTGAATGAAATGAATGCTTTTGCTATCTCGGTGTAATAAAGTATGTTAAAGTTTGTTTAAAACACATATATTTATGATGAATGTTTAACATAAAATTGAGAAAAAAACAAGTGATTGAAGTCTTCAGTGTCTTAGGAACTGTTGGTAATTTCTTTTGTGAAAACAAAACTCCATTTTCTTCGGTCTTGTTTTTGTTTCGTCTCAAATCTTTGTCTCAGTATTTGTAAATATTCAAGATAAACCCAAACTATTAATGCTGAGTGTTTTTCAAGGCCTATTTTGTTAGATTTTCAGTCTCATAGTAATCTTGTTGAACACAGAATGTTTCAAAGAAGACCCCTTTGTAGTGTTTTAAATTGCACATATTTCAGTACATCATGATTTGAATACATAAAAATTGAATCACGAAATCCCTTTCGTACATGTTTGACAATTTTGATAGAAAATAAATATATTTCAAGAAATGAATTTCAAAATATTTCAACGTCAAATGGTCTTTCTTTTGTCAGATTAGTGCTTCTGAAGTTAGCAATGATACACAATATGACAATTCTGCTATTAATTAGTCAATGCGGTTGAAGAGATGCATGTAGTCAAAGGTAGACAACTCTTTTTTACTGTCTTTAAAATATTACTAATCTGCAGGCCCACCTTAATTTTCATTGCAAGACTCTGCAACATTCCTCTTCACAATTTAATCAAGTTTCTCATTTTTTCAAATATTAGCCTTCTGTGTCTGCAGATGAGTTTTACATAACACCAACATGACATTAACTGCGGTACTGTTCACCATAGCACTTTGATCTGTATAGTTAGGACACTTTTTGTCAGTGATTTCAAAGAAATGTTATATGATACACTGGTAATAAACTATACGAGTTTCATCCACACGATCTATCAGAACATAACTGGCAGGCACACCTAGTCTCAGATCGTCCTTGTGGCGTCCAAAGTGCCCGCCCACGACATCCGCTTGCCACACCTTGCTCAAAAGGTTTTTACTTCATCCAAATCTGTAAGAAACCTTCCAGCTCCCTTTCACTGAATTATATTTACCCAGTATAGTAGATTTCTTTCTTTGTATGATAGCATGACCCCGAATAAATATGTTTTAATAATTCAGAAAGATCTGTTGTATTATGTAAAGACTTGTGATAAACGTTTTAAAATAATTTTAAACTTGCACAAGCTGTCATACACCATGCTACAGCAGCCAAACACCCACTCCTTACTAATTGGTGAAATATACCCCATTCTAATAGAAGAAGGTGTCAAATAATGTTCTGTAGATCTATTTCACATTTATTAATGTTTGAGAATATATTAAAAAGTTGAAAAAGATGTGCATTTCTGTCTGTCTGTATTTTCCCTCCTTGATCTATGACTAAAATATGCTGAAGTGATGTTAAATATTAAATCACTATCTTTTCCAATATAGGCCTAAGAAAATAGCAGAGGTTAAGTGACATTCAAAATTTTGTGGTATTTGTACATAGAGATTTTGTGCCAAGTTACTAATGTGGAGTACTGTTACGTTTGTTGGAATTGATGAAGTTCTGTTGCTAATTGTGTGTTCTGTCATATTAAGTTTATGTTAGGACAAGTAAGTAGTGCTGCTGTTATGTTTGTGCCTGAAGGTTTAGTGTGTAACACTTCCACACTTTGTTAGATCCACTTGTCAATAACTTGTGTAGTTGATTGTTCTTTGTAGTTAATGCTTTGGGTGACCGCATACTGTTAGCCGTTAACCCAACCGTTTTAAATATTCCTTTATTTTGTACTGTTAGCAGTGAGAAAATGAAAACATGAACATCGTCAATATTTTACGGGTTGTGTATTCACTACGCGCCTCCATCCCCCATGACAAATATGGCTGATTTCGAGTGTAGCTGCTATTTTTAGTCATCAAATCAGGACATGGCCTGATACAAACAAGATGAAAACAGCATTTGCTCAACTCAGTGACGGCTTACAGTATATAACACTAAAAATCCACATAAAATGTGTCTTATGAAACATGTGCCATTGCCTTGCAGACGACTTTGCTTCAGTATTAAGCAATATCACATTTTGTACAAAAATCTTGCCCAGAACTGGGATGATTTTGTTTCCTTGATTTAAAACAGCTGCTTTCATTATCTGACTGAGAAAAGGCACGTGTTACTGCTGATTATCAAGTGGCCGTACGTTTTCACAACTGATGGAGGCACATAGTGCATACAAGCCTATTAAGTTTTGACAATTTACTATTCATTAATAAGGATTATACACTTCAATTTTTTCAATGCCATCATAATTTCAGGGATAGCAGTTATTGTCAGCTCCTCACAGTGCCACAAACTCTTCCTTTTTAACAGTTATACCAAATGAAAAGAGAAAAGTGCAGTGAGGAGTCTATTGTTTGGAAGGTATCACTGTTTTCATTCAATATTGTTTCATATCACTTTCGATATCTGTTTCTATTCAGAAATATAGTCGCCAGGCGGACTTTTTATGCTATACTTTTACAAAACAAAATAGTTACATTGTCAAGCAATAACCTGTATATAACTGGAGACCGAATTCCATCTAGAAGTGATACCTTCTTGTGTGTGCAAATATATAGGGAAACGACACTCTCAGGTTCATTCTTGATCATGCAGGCCCAGCATATTTTATTCACCCGACTGACATGGAAAGAATTAAGACTGTGCACTCACCCACTGATATCACTGGAAACATTACTGATGAAGGGAACATCTGCATTGAATCTCAATTTCTGCAACTCGCTCAGTGACACACCCAATCGAATGAATCCCGCTATTGCAACAATTACGCAGGTAGTTGTCATTTTTCATGTGTACATTTCATTCTGTACCAATATAGACACTCAGAGCCGATTCCGTTTCTCACATTTGTCATGGGTCAGTCTGAATGGACTATTATTTTTTACCATTTACGTGACTCCAAGGTCACTGGGTGCAAGGTTAAGTTGAATAGTTAGTAAAATTGTATGCACACTGTATTGGTTCTTAGTAGATATATTTATAGGCGTAATATATAATCGTCACGTCATCCCAAGGTATATTTGATTTTGATGTGTCACAATTGTTATGAATTTGCAAATAAGTTTTCGGGATGCGAATTTGAAGGTTTAGTGCCAGGAGTTCCCTTTGCCATTAAGTCATTTAACATTCATTTCATAAGTGCTTTGGTATTCATTTTGAACTGTTCGACTCAAAATGTTATATCACCGATATGTGATCACAAGATACTGTTGTACATGTGTACAGGAATATTATGTATATGTGTAAAGTGGACGGACAGCCCGTGTGTACATATACACTCATGTTTTGATAAATCTCAACTTGTTTGCAAATGACCTCTGTGGTTGGCATCAACAACCATTAACATCATGAGTGATTTCATAATCTGTATGAAACGGTCAGTTTCATATGAATGAATACTGATCGGTTTGAAATGGAACTTTTTCACGATCCATTTTCAGCGATCCATTTTGTGAGGTTGGTTGAATAAAATCAATTTCAGGTAATCGGTTTCATGAGATTGATGTAAAGTGATCAATTTCACATGATCAATAATTAATAAATCAATCAGGTGGCCATGCCTTTTTCTGTATTATGAGCAGACAGACTCAGTGATTACCGCTGTATATAGGATCGTATATATAAAGTATTATATATATAATGAGCTATTTTTTGTACATATTTGTTTATTTGCTATGAGCTCCAAAGAAGGTGTGGATATGGGTAACTCTTTGATTGTGTCACACTTTCATGAGAGGCAGTCATGTCAACCAGGGCGTTGACTGTTAGCAAATTTGGACTTAAACTGATTAAACTAATCTTGGCGTCATAGTGAACAGATTGATTCTAAAGACTCCACATTTTAGAGTGTCATTGTCTGACCTGGGTTAGATCAAGAACACAAGTTCAAAACAGACATATCTTCAATAAGAAGTATGAGATTTAGAACAGTTTAAAATAAGATAGGGGAAAATAATAAATTTACCTCAAGTTTTTCAAATTATAAGAATTATTTGCTGAACATGTACGATGTCCTGAAAGAAATGTCCTTTCTGACTTGAAGCAGTGCCGAAATAGACATTTCTGCTTTAACATCCCAGGCTTCCTCCCCAAGTTATTGAACATCAGGCCCCATGTGTACAAACAGAGAGAAAGAATTCAACTATTCAAATATGAAGTCAGGTATTCATGTGCTCTTCATGAATAGGTTTCACAAAAATGGTTTAGCAGTAATGGATATCCCAGTTTAAGTTCTCTAATCATACTGTATACCAGTTTAATTTGTTAACAGGGAACGATCTTACCAAAGATTGTAAACTGCTTTTGTTACCAGATGTTTTTATATTTATTAGGCTGAAAATGTTTTTGGTTCTTGTTTTCTTCATTGTCAAAATTACTGCTCAGTTGTTAAAATCAAGAACAAGGGGAGATAACTCTGAATACATTTCAGAAACTAGGCACGCTGTAATTGAATGTTGATTGGTTCAAACTGAAAAAATAAGCCTATTTTTGTGTCATTTCAAGTAGGGTCAGTTTAAGTCCATATTTGACCCAAGGAAGCCAATGGTTGCACAGAGAAGACCCCATTTTATATGTACCCGGAGTGGACCACTACACAACAGCGATGTGGTCCTACCAGAGCACTTCAGCAATAGCGGCGTGCAATGTTCATGGACAATGTGTATGTAAGACATTGTGTTTGTCATTCTCATCTTAAGTTTTATCAAATATCTTCAGTACTAAAATGTTTGCACGGGATTTGTCTGCATTAGTGCCACCAAAATATTGCAAACACATACGTTTTGCAAATTAATCTGTGTACATTTCTGAAACATATATATATAAACACATATTCGTATAAGCTGTCAGTAACATGATAATAACAGCCATATCCCATAGATTTTGAAACGATCTTAAAGATCCTATCTCAAGTTCATTATTTAGTTGAAACTAATTTTGTGGTAAAGTCAACAATTTCAGTTGATCAGGTGTTATGGAAATGAGTTTAAACTGATTTCATTTGAAACATTGATATTTATGACCGAAGGACAAACTGTTTGCACAAGATATGCTCAGGTAAACAAGAAAAGCAATGGTTGAAGTATCAGGTAGTAAGATTTCAGACAGTTGAGAATGAAGAATGCTTATTTGGTTGGAAGATTATCTCCTAATGTTGAATATATTTACTGTTTGGTATATGTTTGGATATGTTGCTGTCGTTTTAAAATTGCTTTGTTTTAAATAATGGTCTAAGTTTAATTCTTAGAGATTTGACAAAACATATGGGATATTTTGTTTGTCTACCTTTATCAATGTGATTTCTCATTGTATTTGATAATCATTGACAAGGAGAAAAATATATTATGTTTTACTTGTTATTAAACATTGTTTGACACACAAGATAATGTTTTACTTGTTATTAAACTTTGTTCAAATAACAAAATAACATTTTATTTGTTATTAAACATTGTTTAACAGACCAGTTATGGTATAACATGTTATTAAAATAGCAAACAAACAACCGTCTGACTTATTGAACAATGTTTGACAAACAGTGAGATTTGACTTGTTATTAAGCATTGTTTGTAAAGATATTTTAAAAGTTGTTTGATGATTGTTCTTTTGAGCAGTCAAAAAATAATTGTAATTATCAAAACTTGAATGGCAATGAACGTGTTTGTAGTCATGTTATAGTGAAATATATTGCTGTCGTTGAAATTGACAACTATTGTCTTCATTCAGTTTTTCTCTATACTGCGGGGAAAGTGATGTAGGGATTTCTAATGAAACACTATTTTATGGTATAACGAGCAAGGGTCTGTGTTGTCACAGTGTCCATTGTTTAGCATGCTAATTGTTATGGAGCTGTGTTTTGTCTGTTACTTGATTGGGATAAGTGATAAAGGGCGGAGTCAATTTCTTGGTCAAAGTCAGCTCCCAGTAACTTTTTAACATGAATAAAGTCTTTCGTTATGACGTTTTAATGTAGTTTTGTGTTCACTCTGTTGAGAGGAGACACCTGCTATGTGTGACAGTGTAAACTGAGTTGTCCACTCAGATGCGGTGTCCACTCCAAGTACTATCTGTGACGGATTGTCCTCTCAGGTGATCATACACACCCTACCCAAGTAATATCTGTGACATGGATTGTCCTCTCAGGTGATCATACACACCCTACCCAAGTACTATCTACGATAGGGATGGTCTACTCAGGCCGTCACCTACCCAAGTACTACCTGTGACACCCAAGTACTACCTATCTGGGGACAGTAGAGAGATCGGCCCACGCAGGCCATCACCTGTGACAGCAGAGGGATTGTCCACGCAGGCCATCACCTACCCAAGTACTATTTGTGACAGTAGAGAGATCGTCCATGCAGGCCAACACCTACCCAAGTACTATCTGTGACAGCAGAGGGATCCTCCACGCAGGCCATCACCTACCCAAGTACTATCTGGGACAGTAGAGAGATCGTCCACGCAGGCCATCACCTACCCAAGTACTATCTGAGACAGCAGAGGGATCCTCCACGCAGGCCATCACCTACCCAAGTACTATCTGGGACAGTAGAGAGATCGTCCACAGGCCATCACCTACCCAAGTACTATCTGTGACAGTAGAGGGATCCTCCATGCAGGCCATCACCTACCCAAGTACTATCTGTGACAGTAGAGAGATCGTCTAGCTGGCCATCACCTACCCAAGTACTAACTGTGACAGCAGAGGGATTGTCCACGCAGGCCATCACCTACCCAAGTACTATCTGTGACAGTAGAGGGGTCCTCCATGCAGGCCATCACCTACCCAAGTACTATCTGTGACAGTAGAGAGATCGTCTAGCTGGCCATCACCTACCCAAGTACTAACTGTGACAGCAGAGGGATTGTCCACGCAGGCCATCACCTACCCAAGTACTATCTGGGACAGTAGAGAGATCGTCCACGCAGGCCATCACCTACCCAAGTACTATCTGGGACAGCAGAGAGATCTACCAAGAGGTCCACGCAGGCCATCACCTACCCAAGTACTATCTGGGACAGTAGAGAGATCGTCCACGCAGGCCATCACCTACCCAAGTACTATCTGGGACAGTAGAGAGATCGCCATCACCTACCCACTACAGGCCATCACCTACCCAAGTACTATCTGAGACAGCAGAGGGATCCTCCATGCAGGCCATCACCTACCCAAGTACTATCTGTGACAGTAGAGAGATCGTCTAGCTGGCCATCACCTACCCAAGTACTATCTGTGACAGCAGAGGGATTGTCCACTCAGGCCATCATCTACCCAAGTACTATCTGTGACAGCAGAGGGATTGTCCACGCAGGCCGTCACCTACCCAAGTACTATCTGAGACAGTAGAGAGATCGTCCACACAGGCCGTCACCTACCCAAGTACTATCTGTGACAGTAGACAGATCGTCCACTCAGGCCATCACCTACCCAAGTACTATCTGTGACAGCAGAGGGATTGTATATCCACCTCTTCAAGCACGCCTTTGACTAGCTATTCTAATATCACTGACTGACTTTTTCTAATATCTCCTGTTCACAGCGCCACTGAGCAACCTGTTAGGCACTATAGAAATCTATTATTATTATTACATAATTATTACCAAGGTTATCAGTCATTGACACTACACAAATATCATTCACATAAATACTATCTATACTTTCCTGTCAGCCATTGCACCTGGTATTGTTAACGTATTTTCACATACAGGACCACTCAGAATGAATGTATTAGGTTTAAGTGAAGGAGAGATGTTCACATCAGGTAAACATATACTAGTATTATGACAGCCAACTTTGGATGAAAGAACTCACAATATTCCCACATGAGACCAAACTGCACGACCTGTCATATCAACGTACCAAGCAAGAAAAAATGCCACCACCTGACAAATTTCTAGGCCAGTTCGTAACTCGTTATGGTGACCAATTGTAACCACAAATTTACGACACAGTCCCTATTTTCATGTGCATTTTACAGATTTATAATAGAAATAGGGTTTTGCTCCTTTGCCTTCTTTCACTGCTGCTCAATCTCTGAAGCTCAGTGACTCACATAATTAAAGTCAACAAAATTACAAGGTTGCCCTGTCGTGTGATACTCACAGTAAAGAGTTACCTCCCTTGAGCACATCAGAAACCAGTAATGGTAACAGTCCTTGTTTCAAGGTTTGTCTGTCCTATATCTGTGTCTATGTGATTTACCTGAGGATTGGTATATCACCTGCATCACTTTCCTCTCACATCAAACCTTGATTTGACTTTAATACTGTCCAAAGTGGTGTTAAACCCAACTCACTCCTCACAGCTTACAAATTGTTTCACTGTAAGGAGCTTGAATTGCAGAGATCAGACACAGGCAAGCCAGAGACCATATACCAATATGCACATCTGTGGCAAACTTTGGCAAGCCAAATGTCTGTTAGCCTGACAGCGAGGAATATTTATATGGTACATGGAAAGTTATGAATTGACCAATAACATTTTGAGAATTAAATATTTAAGGTAAGATAGATGCAGGAAAATGTTATTTACACTGGGTACACATGTCAAGAGTGAGTGAGTGTGAGATTACAGCCATAGCAATTGACAGCCCATAATGTGGTAAAGAGTAGAACAACAGCTCTGACCATTCAATCTACATTTTACTGGTTTAAATGTCAACAAACAAAGTTCTGACACTCATTGTGACACCATGCTGGATTAACATGGAAATGTGTCTGGTAATAAAGAAACAAATGGATCCTGTTTCACAAATTGTCAGAATGTTCCTGTTTCAAATGCAGCTGTTTCCTGCATTTCCTGAGCTTACAAAGGGAGATAATTTGAGATGTCTGAAGTAGTTTCACTGCTATTTGACTAAAGTTTGACTTCTGCTTGATCTCTTGTCCACAGATTTAACTGGTTTAAATAAGTCCATCAGCTTCAGAACTTAACAATGAATATGGTACATACATTAATGATCTATAGATATACAAACTGACAATCCGCCCGGAGAGCGGAAGGTCGCGGGTTCTATCCCCAACCGCGTCAGATTTTAAACGTAGCAGTATCAGGAAGTTAAAAATATCTGTAACATATGTATATCATCAGCTGTCGAATTATTTATTAAGTATATTTCCTTCCCCACTTTGAGTATAAAAACCCACTGTTCTTATTTCTCAATCTAACACGTTCTTGTAAGAACAAACATCTATATGGTCTCTGCTCACTGACTTGGCTGACATGTGTCATCATATCCCAATTACTCATGATATGTTAATCACTGGATTGTCTGGTCCAGACTCGATTATTTACAGACCACCGCCATATAGCTGGAATATTGCGGAGTGCGAGGTCAACCAACCAACCAACCAACCTTCTTCTCCACCAACTACAATACCTTGACCAGAGCAAACATTTTGGGGGGTGTTCATTGCATCACCTTGTTCAGACGAGAGTGTCATCCCTCCAGGTGGTTCCAGGTGGTTCCAGGTGCTGGCCATGTAGCCATGGAATTCGTTAGTCTGTCAGATGACTAGAGCTTCTTCCATGATCTGTACCCAAACATCTTGCACTTAGGATGTTCACTGTGAGTCAGACATGTCACTGTCTTGTTGATACACTTCACTGAAACCAATATGCTGTACCTTCCTCCCTATTGCCTGAATATAATGTAAATAAATATCTCAGTTTGAATCAAGAACTCTATGGCAAGTGTTTTATAACTATATATTTCCTTCTCCTCTTTGAGTAAAGAAAACACACTTCTTCTTTCTAATAAAACTTCCCTATAATCACTCTAAATTTCAATGAAAATACTGGAGTTGCAAAAGAAAAGAAACAAACATCAAACAATATAATCCAGTGTATAAAATAGTTTTGAAATACGGCCTGTCCAAGGACTGGCTGTCAAAAATAATGACCAGTCCTGAACAAACACAGCCAGTCCCCAAAACTAAAACAAAAAAAGATCAAGAAATTTTGAAACGAAAACGAGAAAGAGCATGATTGCTAAGACGAAGTTCAAACCAAGTTAAGTTTAAATTTTCAAATATTTCACCTGACCAAAGGACGGCCTTACTTATTTATTAGACCGTCCTTCACAAAAAAGGACCCTCAAGGACGGTGGGACGGGCTATATTTTATACACTGCATAATCTGTACCTTATATTTTATAACTGTATATTTACATTTCATCTTCAACTCAAACGCCACCCTTGTCGAAAAAGCTGGAGATACTACAGTTACAACATATAGAGTTAATACTGTTTAGACCCTGGAGGCATTAGTGAACAGTGAGTCGAGCAGACCATATGTGTGTGGGGAAACATAACACAGTCACAGCACTTAAACCACACACTTAGTAGCTGTTATTCCCTGTATCCAGTTGCCACAATAGGCAGAGCCTAAATCTCAACACAGATATCAAATGGTTGCTCCCTAATATTCCTTTTTTAGTACATGAGTTAAGCTATATACACAAACAGATTTCTTAAAAAGCATATATATGCGTTCACTCAATCGATATGTTTGTCCTATTGAGACAATTTCCAGCAGGTGTATTCACTAAAGACTTTGAATCGTTTTACGTTTAAGCTTCAGTTCATGTTTTCGATGAAAGGAAGTTCGTCTTTTGCATATCTCCAAACCGGATGTTATGCAAACACGTGTAAACTGAAGTCCATGTGTCCATTATATATACGCCTTTTGCCTCTGTTTTGACGTCAAATTTTCATAAAAGGGAAAGGAAGATGTGTAGCGTGCAAGATGGCGATGGAGACACACCTGTTCCAAGATCAGCCGTCAGGTATCGTGATCATGTGGTCATGAACTTGCTGAATGATTTCTGATATTCTTGCTCAGTAGCAGACGAACATTACGATTATCAACAATACCGAAGAAACGTTGTGACATTTAAATATATGATCATGTATGATAACCGTGAAGAGTCCAGATTAACATTTTTTTCCAAACGTATTGCACGAGTCAATATTTTTCTGCATGAAAGTAGCCGAGAGCCGCATCGCGGCTCTCGGCTAGCATAAAAGTAGCCCTACATATATTTCGTCATGGTTTTTATTGACTATATTGTGTGTGGTATTGACATTGCACGGCTCCATTCTTTGCTTACAGTGTTGACCGGGTCTGCATGAAGTGTAAGGTCGCTAAACCAGTGGTTGTCACGAGGGTGAATGATGCTCTATGTAGGTAAGATCTAATATACAAGAGATGTTCCTGCTCAGCTATCAAAGTAAACACTGACATTCTATTAGATTCTATTAGATTCATAGATTATCAGTTGATGACTAACTGTATGCCATGTGTAACTTTATTGTCCTGACTGATGAACTAACTGGTATTGATTCATATTATCAAGTATCATTTCAGGCTTGTTAAACTACATGATGCAGTGATATTCTGTAAATGGACAAGACAATCCAATGATTGATATGAACAATGATCCACTGATCCATGCCTAAGTGTTCAATCAGCACAGTCAATGAACCCGAACCCCCCTATCCATGAAATTTAAGTTGTTGCTATGAAACACATTTTAATATACAATTGTCATTTGGGTGTGGCTGTGGAATTCATGTGATACATTAGAATTAAATTTACTTTTTCCATCATCCATGTTTATAAAAAAAGTAATCCAGAAATGAAATTAATAATTAGAAAATATATCTTCCATCCCTTCCCAGGTAGTTTTGGAAAAAGCTATGAGGAGCAAGGCAAGTTTTGAAGTAGCTGTAACATGTTTAATACCTTGTTTCCTGATGTTGTATTCTGCTGTATATGATTAAAGAAAAATCAGCATTAACAAAAATGTTGTTTTCAGGGATTGCTTCATAGTATATGTTGTACACAAGTTCCGGGCGACTATTGGAAAGTCTCACCTCATCCGAGATGGGGAGGAGATTCTACTTGCATTTTCTGGTGGACCATGTTCTTCAGCCCTCCTACATCTAGTACAGGAGGTGAGATCAGTAAACTGTCAACGAATAGAGATGTATGAAGTTACAACTTAAAAATAACAAACTTTCCATGTCAGTGATTAATATTATAATTACTGTTTTGAAAATAGAAGTTATGTTCACCTGTCCTCATAAATGTAAGCTATCAAAATCTTCTGGTTAAAATTGGTATCTAACTCAGATGCAGAAAACCACTTTATTTTAGAATTAACTTGTATCATCTTTAATGACACTACACTGCTATCAGCTTAAATGATGAAGATTATGTAGGAAATGCATAACTGTTGGAACCTTTGCCTTTCCTTGTCAAATTACATATTTCCATAGTAAGGTCAAGTATCTAGGACACACAACTGTGTCAAGTATCTAGGACACACAGCCGGGCCAAGTATTTAGGACACACAGTTGGGTCAAGTATCTAGGACACACAACTGTGTCAAGTATCTAGGACACATGGCCGGGCCAAGTATTTAGGACACACAGTTGGGTCAAGTATCTAGGACATACAGCCATGTCAATTATATACCACACACATTTGGGTCAAGGATGTAGGACACACAGCTGGGCCAAGTATCTAGGACACACAGTCGGGTCAAGTATTTAAGACACACAGCCAGGTCAAGTATCTAGGACACACAGCTGGGTCAAGTATCTAGGACACACAATTGGGTCAAGTATCTAGGACACACAACTGGGTCAAGTATCTAGGACACACAACTGGGTCAAGTGTCTAGAACACACAGCTGTGTCATTAGCTAGGACACATAAGTAGGACTCACAGCTGGGGCATGTGTCCGGGTTGAGTAACTAAGACTCTACTCAAGGAAAGAATGCTGTGCTGCCATAAGAACTGACAAGGGGTGTCCGATGAGTACACACAGCACCTGATGCTGTTCATGATATAGGCCACTGATTTATGTTGCCAAGACTCAATAATTGCCATGTGTCTGTGATACATATATTTATTGACTGCAGTATTCAGCAGTGGTCTATCTGTTTCCTTATTGCTGTGAGTTGGTAAATGTGATTACGGCCTAATCCGTCGAATTTTGAACAGCAAGCAGTGCCGATCCGTTGAATCATGCTTGAGTGGTTCTGTGTTAATCGGTCGAATTTCAGACTGTTAACACACTGGGAGAGTCTAAGTTCATTATTTAAGGGGTTGGCTTGTATTGGACTAGACTACATGGTTTTTTTAATGAACAAGAACAGATTCTGGTGAAGACTTTCTGATTGCTGACAGCGAACTGGGTATCATATGTTAGGCAATTACTATTTAGTTATGGCTGTGGATGGACGTGGCTTGCACAGGATATAGATAAGCTCCGTAGAGCACTTTCGAAGTTCAGAGGTAGTGCTCATAATTTCTGTATACAAAATTCCCGGCAGGCTAAAAACCCTGACCCTGATGCATCGCTCTGCCCGTTCTGTAGAAACGCAGATGAAGACGAGTTCCATGTCCTTGTATGTCCTAGGTTTGAGGAGAGCAGACAAAAGTATCTACCAGAATATTATACAAAGCACCCATTTTTTTGTTAAGTTTGTAGGACCACTTGCCAATCAAAATGAAAAACTTACCTTGTGTTAAGCAATTTTTATAAGAAAGATATTTGTGATTAGAGAGACCTAAGTTTAATCCCTACCATGAGACTTTGTGTACCTTACATTATTATACTCCCAGGTTTATGCACCAAGTCTCAATTACTACTCGAGAAGTTTGGACATCATGAACTATATATTTCTACTTATGAATGCATTTTATTTAATGCATCAATTTCAATTTTGTACAAAAGTACAAAAATATAGAGAGTCAAACCGTCCAACACCCCTTGCGTCTTTTTTTTGTGTATGATCCAATGTTTTGTTAACTAATTCATAGCTAATATCACAGTGCAAATCCGTCGAATGCATTTTACTACTCTGAAATCAGAATTTGACGGATCGGTACGCGACCGGTAAATGTATGTCAGAGGTATAGTCAGTTTTTCATTGTTTTATGTTTATTGAAGGGTCTCAGTCAACGGGCACACAAGAGATTAAGATTCAAACCCAGTCTTGTTCATATTGACGGTAAGTGCTGCTCACATGGTTTAAGCAATGTTGATACTCAGTTAGGAAATAGTTTAGGGTAATTGTGTACAGACACCTTGTTGGATATTCTTAGGACAGTTATCCAACATGGAAGACAACTTGTAGGGTCATTGTAAAATCCCAGTTTTACATCTTTTGATCATGAAAACAATGAGTTGAAGACAAAAATTTGATTTCATGAAAGGTTCGAATTTATGTTTTCAGAAAAAAACTGTTAAGATTATGTTGCAAGGCAAAAGTTTTGTAAAAGGTTGAAATACACAATACTGACACTTGAAACACTTATGTTGTATAAATTTTTTATTTCTGTTCCATGAGTATAATAATTTAACAATTGTGAACTGTTCGTTTTAGAAATGGGTGTTCTTGATTTACCATCTGAGCAGCGAGAGAAGACAAATACTGCAGTACTTGATGTTTTACGAAGCACAGGGTATCCATGCTACATCAGCTCACTGGAGCAGGTATGTAGGTCTTCATGCAGCGATATGGGTCCCAATGCAGCAGTCTAGATTTTTAAGCAGCAGTCTGTGTCTTCATGCAGTGGTGTGGGTCTTCATGCAGTCATCTGGGTCTTCGTGCAGCAATATAGGTCTACCTGCATCAGTATGGGTCTTCATGCAATCATCTGGGTCTTCATGCAGCATTGTGGGTCTTCATGCAGCAGTCTGCATCTTCATGCAGTGGTGTGGGTCTTCATACAGCAGTCTGGGTCTTCATGCAGTGGTATGGATCTTCATGCAGTGATATGGGTCTTCATGCAGTGATATGGGTCTTCATGCAGTGATGTGGGTCTTCATGCAGTGATATGTGTCCTCATGCAGTGATATGGGTCTTCATGCAGTGGTGTGGGTCTTCATGCAGTGGTGTGGGTCTTCATGCATCAGTCTGGGTCCTCATGCACTGCATTGCACTTCTTCATGCAGGAGTGTGGGGCAGCATTGTAGGTCTTAATGCAGTATTGTAGGTCTTCATGCAGACGCAGCGATCTGAGTCTTTATGAAGCAGCCTGGATCTTGTTATCATGCAGCTGTGTGGGAAATCATGAGTCTTCATGCAGCGATATGGGTCCCAATGCAGCAGCCTAGGTCTTCAAGCAGCGGTCTGGGTCTTCATGCAGTGTTAAAGGTCTTCATGCAGCAGTATGGAATTCTTTAAATGCAGCATTGTGAGTCTTCATGCAGCAGTTTGCATCTTCGGCGCAGTGGTGTGGAGTCTTCATGCACGCAGTTTGGAAGTCTTAATGCAGTGGTATGGGTCCCAATGCAGCAGCCTAGGTCTTCAAGCAGCGGTCTGGGTCTTCATGCAGTGTTAAAGGTCTTCATGCAGTGGTATGGGTCCTCATGCAGCAGTCTGTGTCTTCATGCAGTGGTGTGGGTCTTCATGCAGTCATCTGGGTCTTCGTGCAGCAATATAGGTCTACCTGCGTCAGTATGGGTCTTCGTGCAACAGTATGGGTCTTCATGCAGCATTGTGGGTCTTCATGCAGCAGTTTGCATCTTCATGCAGTGGTGTGGGTCTTCATGCAGCAGTCTGGGTCTTAATGCAGTGGTATGGGTCTTCATGCGGTGGTATGGATCTTCATGCAGTGATATGGGTCTTCATGCAGTGGTATGGGTCTTCATGCAGTCATCTGGGTCTTCATGCAGTGATATCGATTTTCATGCAGCAGTCTGCATCTCCATGCAGTGGTGTGGGTCTTCATGCAGCAGTCTGGGTATTAATGCAGTGGTATGGATCTTCAGGCAGTGGTATGGATCTTCATGCAGTGATATGTGTCTTCATGCAGTGGTGTGGGTATTCATGCAGTGGTATGTGTCAGTGATATGTGTCTTCATGCAGTGATATGGGTCTTCATGCCGTGATATGTGTCTTCATGCAGTGATATGGGTCTTCATGCAGTTGTATGGGTCTTCATGCAGTTGTATGGGTCTTCATGCAGTGATATGGATTTTCATGCAGTGATATGGGTCTTCATGCAGTGATATGGGTCTTCATGCAATGGTATGGGCCTTCATGCATCAGTCTGGGTCTTCATGCAGTGGTATGGGCCTTCATGCAGTGATATGTGTCTTCATGCAGTGGTGTGGGTATTCATGCAGTGATATGTGTCAGTGATATGTGTCTTCATGCAGTGATATGGGTCTTCATGCCGTGATATGTGTCTTCATGCAGTGATATGGGTCTTCATGCAGTTGTATGGGTCTTCATGCAGTTGTATGGGTCTTCATGCAGTGATATGGATTTTCATGCAGTGATATGGGTCTTCATGCAGTGATATGGGTCTTCATGCAATGGTATGGGCCTTCATGCATCAGTCTGGGTCTTCATGCAGTGGTATGGGCCTTCATGCAGTGATATGTGTCTTCATGCAGTGGTGTGGGTATTCATGCAGTGATATGTGTCAGTGATATGTGTCTTCATGCAGTGATATGGGTCTTCATGCCGTGATATGTGTCTTCATGCAGTGATATGGGTCTTCATGCAGTTGTATGGGTCTTCATGCAGTGATATGGATTTTCTTGCAGTGATATGGGTCTTCATGCAGTGATGTGTGTCTTCATGCAGTGATATGGGTCTTCATGCAATGGTATGGGCCTTCATGCATCAGTCTGGGTCTTCATGCAGCATTGCACTTCTTCATGCAGGAGTGTGGGGCAGCATTGTGGGTCTTAATGCAGTATTGTAGGTCTTCATGCAGACGCAGCGGTCTGAGTCTTTATGAAGCAGTCTGGATCTTGTTATCATGCAGCTGTGTGGGTAATCATGAACCTTTTAATGTAGCAGCTGTGTAGGTCTTCATGCAGCGGCGTGGGTCTTCATGTGGCTTTGTATTGTAGCAGTAGGTGTATGTATCCCTGTTTGTTAGCTCACCTGAACAAGTACAAAGAGGAACATGGTATAAAGTGTTTATTTTTGGACTGTCTTTAACAATTTCTATATGAAGTCATAGCCTAAATTATGTCATCACAAAGTTTTACACTTGTTGACTTACACTTGAATGAGAGAGGAGTGTATTTCTGATAAAAACCCAGCTTTGCAATGTATCTATTGTAACCAGGATTGAGGTGGAATTGAGATTTTTGTCTTGGCATGAAAATGAATGAACAAGATCTGCCATTTCACTGTGATTAAGTCTGGACAGGACAAAGTGCAAGTGTCTGATGTCACAGTGTGATGATGAAGTCACTATAGATGAGAGCACTTTTGAAAGCTGATGGTATCGTGAACAGTACTGATCATGTTTCAGGCTCTGGATTTGCCGGATGGAAGTGGGGCGCAGAAGGCTGGTCAAGGTCATCCTCCGTGTTGGTGCCTTGACAGTGGAGAGGGTCTTGAGAACTTCAACAGCGCAAAGCATGATAAGAGACTGGCAGACAGCTTCAAAAACATCAAATCAACAACAGCCAAGGAAGATTACATCAAGAAACTCAGGTATCAAAGCTTTTTGTGCATGTGTGCCGGCATCAAGATTAACACTGATGATCTTTTCATCTGTTCATGTGAAGCCACTATGGTTGCAGCAACACTGTGAATACATCTGGTTGTGATTGGGTGGATGTAGTAAGATATGGCCTGCTTTTCTCCTTACAGAAACCAACTATTAACAGCCATAGCTCATTGCTATAGTTACAGCAAGGTGATGCTAGCTGACACGTCCAGCCGTCTGGCAATCCGCATCCTGTCTGACATAGGTCAAGGACGGGGAGGACAAGTGTCTGCTGACACGGTTAGTTGACAGTTAGGGTGTACAGTGCCTTGTTTCCACCAAACAAGTTATAAATTCCTGGTAGTTTGTTTGTTACAATATTCCAGCTGTATGACAGCATTTCTGGTAGTTCTGGTAGTTGTGATGGTATTTGCAGTAGTAGTAGTAGTAGCAGTGTATGAAATAAGCCAAAAATCCAGCAAGACATCAGGGCTGGTAACTTAAAAATGTTACCAGCCCAAAATGGATCTAACCAGACCAAATATGGTGAATTTAGTTAGATGTATGGAACATCTAAATTTTATACCAGACCATCAGTCTGGCTAGCTGCAAATTTAGACCGTCCGTCAGAAATCAAGCCCGTCTCGGGCGGTCAGACAGGCCTTATTTCATACACTGGTAGTAGTAGTAGTAGTAGTAGTAGTAGTAGTAGTAGTAGTAGTAGTAGTAGTAGTAGTAGTAGTAGTAGTAGTAGTAGTAGTTTTTGCGTTAAACAACAAACAAAACATGTAGTAGTAGTAGTAGTAGTAGTAGTAGTAGTAGTAGCAGTAGCAGTAGTAGTAGCATTTGTAGTAGTAGTAGTCGTCGTCGAAGTAGTAGTAGTAGATTGTAGTTACACAATGTTAACAAATACTTGTACTGTGTTTCAGTGTTTTGCAGATGAACGCCATGGTGATATCATGTTTGTCAGACCGATAAGGTGAGTTTCACAACATCTTCCTGTTGCAGGGTTTTGGCGTAGCCTAGTGGATATGTGTTTCACACCAAAGATGATGATCATTTGTTAAACAACTTTTTTATTCGGGTGTCCAAAATTATGAGACAAATCATCAGAGTTGGTCTGTCGATTTCATGTGACTGTGCAAAGTTTGATCATGTTGCATTTATTAGATTTTGTGTTAGCGAGCAATTCATCGGTCTCAAATGAAGTCAAACGTATTGTAGTGGTTATGTGTTCATTCATCACACCAAAGACCCATATGGCTACAACATGTGAGGACTGCCTCCGTGGTGTAGTGGTTAGAGCGTTCACCCGGAGAGCGGAAGGTCGTGTGTTCGATCCCTGACTGCGTCATACCAAAAGACATTAAAATATGGTACTTGTTGGTCCCTGCCTGGCGCTCAGCATTAATGGGTACAACAAGGACTGGTCGGCTTGGAGTCAGTATAATGTGTCTGAGTGGGGTATTCGTGCTTCACTGCGGCATGGTATCTCAGTGGGCTAGCACTATAAAACCAGCTTCACTCTGGGCTAGTTCAAGCAGCCACACATACACACGCATGCACGTCGTCATATGAGGAAATATTCTCCAGCGTGACGTTAAACCCAATTTCACCTCACTTCACCTACAACATGTGAAGCCCATTTTTGGTGTTCCCTTCTGTGATATTGCTGGGATAGTGCTACAACTATCCTCACACTCTCTTGTTGCAGACAATATGTTGATAAGAAAAATCTCACTGCCATCTGTAAAACACTGCAGAGAGAATAAACCTTTCAGGGCTGCGAGACTGGTGTAATCTGGCTGCAGTGATTTATTGGTTTCCTCTATTGTCTATTTCATAAATACAAGATGCAACCGTGTCTGTGATTTTCCAGGGAGGTGACGTCTAAGGAGGTTGCCATGTACAACTCTCTACACCGGGTGGAACCCATCTTTGTTCCCACACTCACCACACAGGTAACTCCAAAAAAATGACACCTCTACATCTTCAACTCATTGATGCCCATTTGGTGTCATTTCATCCGTGGAAATTGTTTTGTCAAGATACGTCAAAGTCGTACTGTATCATTGTCACTTTCTTCGTCAATCACACAGTGGAACTTCAATGTGTCTGGATGTTGATTTAACGAAATCTCGAAATTTCCAGATTAACAAATGTCCAAAGTACTGAATCATGCAAGTACTATCACTCTGTAAAAGTGTAAGTGTTCTATGCAGTAATGTCTAGAATGTGAGATGTGTTGCTTACCAAGGGGATTTTTATAAAGGTTTCAGTTTTTTCCTTGTGATTTAACAAATTGTACCTAATAGTACCACACTGTGCCACATTGTACGTAGGTGGCATATCCCTTCGAAGTTGGGGACCTATACAAGTAGCCAAACACACAAGCATGTGCAAGCACACTGATATATATGTGCAGTAATTATAGTGATATGATTTTTTTCCTCATTTCATCTCACTTTATGTTTTAGGCCAGGAGCATTAGACACAAACAACAGGTAACATTGGGAAAAAATAGTAGAAAGCTGAATTTTTCAGGAAAGCTTTAAAACATCATTGCCATGTACAGTACAACCAGAAATTATTGAGAATTTAAAGATTGTAAAAAAAATGTTTCACTCATTACTCCCGTATTAAATGTGAATATTAGCAGAACATAACTCCCGATTCAAAGACAGGTGAACAGTAAGTATTTTGTCAAGTCAATCAAGCAGTCAGCATCAGCAGGCCTCTGTTGCACTGCTGAATCTTCTCTAGCAAGCCTTCCTTTTTTGTGAGAAGGGCTTTCTTTTAATATCTCACAAGGTATGGTTAATTAAAAAGAAATATTTTCGTGAGATTATTTTGATTATTTTAAGGACAATGGTGGCCATTTTGAAATTGGCGGCCATTTTGAAAATGCCACAAGGCATGATATCAATATATTTGGAATCCCTGTGAGATGAGCTTTCATTTGATATATCACATGGCATAATTATTTACAAAATATCTGTTTGCATAATCATTTTAATGATTTTGGCAGCCATCTTGAAATAGGTGGCCATTTTGAAAATGCCACAAGGTAGAATTTGCAGAACTTTGTAACTTGTACATGGCAATGATGTTCTGAAGCTTTCCTGAAAAAAATCAGCTTTCTACTATTTTTTTCCAATGTCATGTCTAATGCTCCTGGCCTATTTGTTCAAGGCTCAAAGAGGGTCCAGCATTGACCACCTGACTGAGTGTTTTGTGACTGGGCTCCAGGCTGAGTTCCCTTCCACTGTCAGTAATATTACAAGGTATGTAACACATCCACACTGTCAGTAATATTACAAGATATGTAACACATCCACACTGTCAGTAATATTGAGTGAGTGAGTTGAGGTTTACGCTGCACTCAGCAATATTCCAACTATATGACGGCGGTCTGTCAGTAATATAACATGGTATGTGTACGTAACACATTGTGAACAGTGTCAGGAAAATTCTCGCATTTCTCGAGTTATGCCTATAGACAGGGCATGTTATGCAGCACTTTATAGAGATTGGAAAAATGGGCAAAAGCCTGTCCTATTTTTGGGACCCAGCCCAATCAGTAAATGTACATGAGAGATAACTGTTGATAAACACCATTTAGTTAATAAACATCTAAAACAATCACCCACCAACACAAATAATCATATGTGAGCACAAATCTGGGGTTCTGATTTATCTTCGGTAGATGGGCAATTTGGTGATAAAGGATGAACACTTTGTATGTTTCAGGACAGCAGGCAAGCTGGACAGTGTTGTGAGGACCGGAACAGAGGACTTCTGTGTTCTGTGTCAGGTGAGTCCTCAGCTGTACCAGTCCTTACCACACTGGCAGTACAGATGTTTCAGTTTCCCAGCTACCTCCCACATTTTTTGAAAATACTTCAAACTGAATCATTTTTAGATTTAAAACCCCCCAGCATTTTACACTTTTGTAAAATAATAGTTAAAATTAAGGACTCATTTGTGTACCAAGACATTTTTAGATTTTCTTTGACTCATTGGAGTGTTCGATGCTAACCCTGTCATTGTCTCGTCACCAGTCCCCTCTAGATACAAATGTGGGTGAAGCATCAGCTTTGCGAGCAGTGGAGTTCTCAGACATGTTATCAAAGAGAGGCTGTGACCCAGGAAGTATGACCTCGGGCTGTTGTGGGGAAGGTGATGGGAGCTGTCAGTCATCCAAGGTCAACAGGTGAAACATTTGTCATACTGCTCATTTATTGAAACTGAAGACTCGCCCAACGTCAGACATTGTTCTCGATAGTACTGAAATATTTCTACATGATGATGATATTTGTACAAATCTATGCAAGCTGCAGACCCTAGCTGATATAAACCAGAGTCATCTGCTGCCATTGGCCAAGAGTGGGGTCACAAAATGCTATTTTGCTTGTTGGGACCACGAAATTATATCGAGATATCCGAAATATCGAGACATCCGTATCGAGTTAAAAGAGCTTGAATAATGATAAATTATGAAGGATTTTGCCGGGACCGAGATGTACATCGAGACAACCGAGACATTGAGTTATCAGAGTTCGACACAACGGTGCTCGACTGTATACACAATTAGTTGTCCCTGCAATAACAAACAATCACTAGTTTTAGTACACAAGAGTACAGTGAATCTACCATTGTTATCTAGTCACATAATGAAGAGTCACACTTGCCACTGTGGTGGTCACTTGATAGACTATCAACATTCTAAATACCATCTTAGGACAGAAATAGCAAGAAGATTACTTGTTGAACCGACTCAACAAATCCTTATTTATGAACCAGATTCTCATCATTGGTACATATTCTTATATAACCTATTTGAGATGACTTGCATATTTATTGTTAACATTTTTCCATGCTTCCAGAGATTAGCATCCCCAATCCTCCATTGCTTAAAGTCAGAAGGACAATGAACATAGCCATGTCAGTGCTGTCACAAGGCCTGCAGTGCACAATTGAAACTGAGATCATGACATCTGATGTCTGACCACAGGGCCATTTTCAAACAATAAATTAATGTAATGAAAATTGTTGCCACTAAACTGCTGAAAAGAGAATTACCCTTTTAACTCGATATTTGCAGAGAAACTCGATATTCACCAACCTTTCATGGACAAGTATCCCTCTGAACTGAGGTTATTTCCACACGTTTACACACGGTGCGGCATGAATCAAAGCGATGCGGTAGTGTAAACTAATTAGGGCTAATTGAGTTGAAGGTGTCACCTGTTTGTTATTTAATTAGGATTAATTAAGAAATTATTAATTAGGAAGTACTCACTGTTACGACTAAACACTACTGATAACAGATTATAGTTTCGAAACTTTTCATTTTCTTTCATAGTGATATGTGATGATATGCCCTGGTCAGATTTCTCGAAGTTTGGATAACTCCAAATTTTTTCTTGGTCCCTTGAATATCGAGACAACGGTGCTCGACTGTAGTTGACTCCTGTTGAAAATCTCAAGGTTTTATTTGGTTTTAGTGTGACTTCAGCCACAAATACAGGATTTGTGGCAATGCTGTAATAGATGTAGTATTCTTAGAATCATAGACAGTGGTAACTATTGTTCCATGATTACTGTGTCTTTTGTTTTACAGTTTGCAGAGAACTGATGTGATCAAAGCCCTGTGTTACGGATGCCGGCTGACAGCAAAAGACATGGTAGTGTATCTATTAACATAAGTGAGATGATCAGATCTGTAGGATGTTCAGACACTTGTGTGAAGTGAGGTGAGGTGAAATTGGGTTTAACGTCGTGCTTGAGAATATTTCGCTCATATGACGATGTGCATGCGTGTGTATGTGTATGTGCGGCTGCTTGTACTAGCCCAGACTGAAGCTGGTTTTATAGTGCTAGCCCACTGAGATACCATGCCGCAGTGAAGCACGAATACCCCACTCAGACACATTATACTGACTCAGAGCCTACCAGTCCTTGCTGTACCCATTAATGCTGAGCGCGCCAGGCAGGGACCAACAAGTACCATATTTTAACGTCTTTTGGTATGACGCAGTCAGGGATCGAACCCGCGACCTTCCGCTCTCCGGGCAGACGCTCTAACCACTACACCACGGAGGCCGGTCTAGACACTTGTGTCATAACAGTGAAGACACACATTAAATATTTGTTTACTATCATGGCACTTGTGATGCACTGAATTTATGTAAGGTCTTTACATTTTGAGCCATAGTAAGAGTGTAAGTGATATTTGCCTGATATGACCAAAAATCATGATGCATTTCCATTAAGAATAGTGAGTGAGTGAGTTTTATGCAACTTTTAGCAATATTCCTGCAATATCACGGCGGGGGACACCAGAAATAGGCTTCACACATTGTACCCATGTGGGGATTCGAACCCGGGTCTATGGCGTGACGAGCCAACGCTTTAACCACTAGGCTACCTCACCACCCCTCACTAAGAATAGAGGTATGAACTCATCTGTGATATTTTTCAGACTGATGTGTCGCAGTTACCAAGTCATGTGATCCATGAAGCTACTTCAAGGATCAACAGGTATGAAGGGATGAATTGTTTGAGTGAGTGAGTGAGAGTGAGTGACTGTGAGTGAATTGCATTAAATGCCAGTATTTCAGTAATGTCATAGGTGGTCATATCGTAGGAGGAAGCCTGAGCTGGTGCAGGTTTGAGACATTTGGTGATTAACACTAGCAAAGATATGCTACAGACAAGTCAAGAAACAAACTTTGGGCACATCTGGGATCTGAACATGTACTTTGAAGGGATGAGTGAGTGAGTTTAGTTTTATGCCGCACTCAGCAATATTCCAGCTTTATGGTGGCGGTCTGTAAATAATCGAGTCTGGACCAGACAATCCATTAATCAACAGCATGAGCATCAATCTGCGTAACTGGGAACCGATGACATGTGTCAACCAAGTCAGCGAGCCTGACCACCCGATCCCGTTAGTCACCTCTTACGACAAGCATGGGTTACTGAAGATATTCTAACCCAGATCTTCACGGGTACTGAAGGGATGAGACTGCATGTGGTACCAAAGATGGCCTCTCTATGGTGACTTGTATTGATATCAGGGTTTTTTCTTCATAGGCCATAGGGGAAAAGTTTAGGGCATTTAACAGAATTACAGTTCATTGTTTTACTGTTACAGTCAGACACCATGGTGTTGAACTTTGATATGTTGACCTTACAGTTGCCTCAAAGTACAATCTCAGCCCGCATTATCCAAATTGAGTCATCATTTTACACCTATGTTGATCCTTGGATGACTCAAAGTCTTTACATAGGTCCCTTATATTTTTACACATTGGTGTTTGACTGTGTATGTTTGGGGGCATTCCATGGTCATCTTATCTTAGCTGATAATTCTTGAGCTTGGTAAAACGTTTTTGTTTTCAGGCTGAGGATGAGAGAGGACATCCAGGACTTCCTGCTTGATGGTGACAGTTGATGACATCTGGATGCTACAGGGACAAGCTGGACACTGTGTCTTTCACTATGTAATAAGCAGCTGATCACTGTGAATTGTCTGGAGGCATTGGTGGATGGTGCTTCACAGAGCCATATTCCTTGGCCCTCAACACCATACCCGTGCTCAGATGTCTGTGACCTCCTTCACTTGGATGTGCCTCATGCTGGATTAAACACTAAAATACTGTTTAAAGTGGTGTTAAACATAACACTTGCCCCAAATCATCATATTTCTATTATGATCACTTCTATATTTAATCTCACAAACTTAACAGCATTGGACAAACAGTAAAATATTAATTTTACATTCACATGTAATTGTAAACATTTAAACAGGTTAAGCTGGCATGGCCTGCCTCTAGTCATTATATTCAGAAACACAACATATTTGAGGCAACTTGCAGGGGTACTGGGAGCCAAGTTGTCTAAGGTGCTCCAGGGGTTATCTCCCTTAGTTGCCAGGATCTACCAGAATAGATCTACAATGTCATGATTGGTCTGTCAGCATCATGTCTGTGCTTGTGTGTGTTGTATTTGTACACTTTACCACCTGCATAACACTGGCAATCCAGCCACATTAAGCTTACATGCTGCGATATACTTCGACAAAGTGACATGAAATGAATTGGGTTTGACGTACTATAAATGTACCAGTTGTATTCATAAATACAACTTTACAATTGTTATTGAAGAAAACTGTTATCTTCTTATCTTCACAATAAATAAACTGTCAGACCATATATGTTGTCTATTATTTGTTCCCAAACTAGTATACATACTGGTTTGTGTTGTAATTACGGCTAACTGAGATTGCTTCAGAATTGTCTCCCCTGCATAAAGGATCAGAGGAAAGGTAATTCGTCGATGTACTTAGACAGCTTTACATATGCTTCCAGGCTCTTTGCATAAGAAACTAATGTCATCAGGAATAGCAGAAAGGAAGATCTGGCCTTAAAGTTGTTAGTTGTCACTATTTCCTGCAACTTCTACCACTGCGACATTGATGTTTGTATTGAAAGCTGATCTGACCCCCATGCCATATTGTCCTTTTCAGATCAGCCTTGATTATCCATGTAGTGAAATTCTGTTGTAATAAAACCCTTGACTCAATCCCACCATAGCTTCATTTTGAACAAAGCTAAAAATGGCCATCAAATTAAACTACACTTCTTTCACAGTAAACAACTGTTGACAACACTTATGCTTCTCTATAATACTGGCACGACTGGGAATGCCTGATAGTATGACATCCTTTGGGCTGAGGAATGTTAAAATGTTCAGTCATTTTAGTCATATATCTCTCACATATTTCTACAGTCTGTCTTCAACAGCATTTCTATCAGCACAATTGACAAAACATGTAACAGCTGATCTGAGTAGATCTTGGGTTACCAAATCAAATTATTTCTGTTCATATCTCTATTCATAAACATAAGAACATCAAGAATGCTGAATCTCTGTACACATTTAAATCTTCTCTAAAAACCCACTTGCCTATTATTAGACTTTCCATGTTTAGTTGTCTCTCTTGCTGTATATAGTTTTAACTATTTTGTTCTATGGTATTGTAGCACCATGAGCGGGTATTAGTACCTGGATGTAATGCTATATAAACACCCACATTATTATTATTAAGTCATTTTATACACAGCTAATACAAATCATTATGGAAACGTTACCCAGAAACAATATCACAACTTGTCAACACCAACATTGTATAATTGTTATTAAAACGTTTTCGAAGGTTTTTTTAAATTTCGTTAAAACCGTTTTAGCTGGGTAACTCTTATGGCGGATTCATATTATCTGAGATTTGTCTGTAGGTGAGATGAAATGTAACTTAATGGAATATTCACATAGTGATGTGTATGCATGTGAGTGTGATTGGTTGTACTTGTCCAGGCTTTGCTAGGTCTAAAGGGCTAGACCCATGCAACTGTTTAATATGGACACAGTAGGACTTTGTCGATATCCTTCTTTTAAAGTCGTTTGGTATAGAATCTAACACTGACCTGGAAAACATTCCATCCACAACATATTTACTCCATTTACTCAAGATTCATGTGAAGGTGTGGACTAGATCTGCCATTGCAGTGCAAGGTGAATCACAGAAAATCATAGCTGTGCACAAATAAAAATATGACATAGGTCATTTTGAGGGTGTGTGGGATGGGGAGGTGAACGAGTTTAGTTTTACGCCACACTCAGCAATATTCCAGCTATATGGCAGCGGTCTGTAAATAATTGTGTCTGGACCAGACAATCAAGTGATCAACAGCATGGGCATGGGATGGGGAGGTAGTGTGTACAGGTACGATTTTCTGTGGTTGAACACACAACAAACACAGCTAGATATTTATATGCATTTGTAATTTTTCAATTACAACCTTTCACTTGTGACACCATTGACACTTTCAACTTGGAGAGGGACAGTGCACAGATATTTCATGGAAATTCTTCAACATTCACCACCTAGGGTCCTGGTTCTTTGGTGGACAGAGTTCCGCCATTACAAGATGTCTAAAAGTACCCTACTGCACTAAAATAAATACTATAGTACCAAACAACCTATCAAGATTCATGTCAAGATGGATGCATTCTATGATAGAACCTTTTCAGTTTTCAGCAGTAGTTGTCTGAACAGCGATTGTCATCCTAGAAAACATTGATTGTAAAATTCCAGCTGGTCTGGACTGAATTTGGGATCTAGGGATTAATGTAAATTATAAAACATTCCAAAAATCCAGATGATCCCCTCAAATGGTACTATTACTATCGTAATTATTCTATCTCGTAAAGTATTCTGCAACTGTAATAAACAAACACTATCCATCCGGAGTCATCGAGAGTTTACAAAACCTGACAAAATAATAAAATATAAGCAGTTTCTTATAATAATCTTAATCCATACATCATAAATAACTTAAACATGGTATAAGTTAGTGCCCTTTTTGTACAGGTGATATTACAAAGTTAAGGAAAGTGGGTTTTTTGAGTTTTTGGGTAAGTTATCAACCATGTTTGATGGTTGTGTGACCAACTTTCCTTTTGTTCGACATATGACATCTTCAGATAGACACTAAAAGAGTAAAATAGGTCGATCATACAAAAAAATTCAAGAAAATCTGACTGAACAAGTCTGTGACTCATAACGAAAATTTAACCCAAATATGTGAAGTGACATTAACAGTTTCTATCTCTCTCAAGAAAATCAGCATAGGTCAATGACCTGCTTATGTTCATAAATTAGAAAAACACTCCATGAAATCAGTTAGATAGCCTGTTTGACACAGTCTTCACCATAGGTCTGATCTGTTGTTCTTATAAGTCCAAAAAATGCAAGTACCCAAATGCTCGAACCATTCATAACAACTAAAAACATCTTTCAACTAAGTTCTCATTTACATGTCAGAAATGGTTCTAATCATATTTGTTATTCATTGCCCCTTATCAATTCTTTATTATCTTATTTTGTGACTAGAAGGAAATTATTTAACCTCCTAGTAGTTCTCAGTAGTGGTGTTATGATACGTGAATACAGTACTGTATCGCAACACAAGGCTCTCGATACAATACATCGATTTACCACTCCAGTATCACAAAACATACAATTCATTACCAGTTGTATTGATACACAAACATGAGAAAAATCAGTTTACAAATCAGTGCAGATTCTCTAGTATCTCCTGGTTGGCTATGAATAGTAGAATCTGCACAGTGTCTCTAAGCTTATATGTTTCTCCCCGACAATATACATCTTTGCTGTCGGTAATTTGAAAAGAAATGATTCAAGGAGGTGTAAAACCTGCAAAAAGGAAGAAAAAAGTAACTTCGGGAAAGAAAAGTAATGTATTTGGATACAAATCGTATCGCACCCATATTATGGGGATATGTATCTTGTATCGCTGCCTCGCCGTATCGTTACATCTCTCATTCATAGAATAATTTAACTGAACCTATTGGACAGGCCTTGAACACACTTAATGACGAGAGACAGGACACATGAAGTCATTCATTCAGCCACAATATATCAGATATTCTCAGTCTTGCTTAAGGTAAAACAACATATTGCAACAGCCAAACAACCAGGACCAATACAATAACATAACATGATTATGGTAACCATAGTAACAACAGCACTTGGGTCATCTGTAACCTCTTGGGTTGGATGAAAATAGTATTGCTTATACAATCATCAAACACCACATGTGCTTTTATATCTCGTAGCGCAGAAACTGGACTATTTTTCGCGGTAAAGGCAATCGACTGACATCTTCTTTCCGGATCATCTGGAGAATAAGGTCTCTACAAGCATTCTGGAGGGAGGTCACTGAAACAAAATGGAAATATATTAAGGTTCATGAGTGAGTTTAGTTTTATGCCGTTTTTAGCAATATTCCAGCAGTACCACTGCAGGGGACACCAGAAATGGGTTTCTCACATTGCACCCATGTGGGGAATCGAACCTGGGTCTTGGGCATGATGAGCAAATACGTAAATACTAGGCTACCCCACTGCCCCATGATGATAATGAAGAATATTTATAGCTATTTAGCATAACACACAAGTCATTTCTCAGATACCCGTCAAGTCTGGGTTAGAATATTGATCTTCAGTAACCCATGCTTGTCGTAGGGGGCGACTAACGGGATTGGGTGGTCAGACTCACTGACTTGGTTGACACGTGTCATCGGTTCCCATCTGTGCAGATCGATGCTCATGCTGTTGATCACTGGATTGTCTGGTCCAGACTCGATTATTTACAGACCGCCATCATGTAGCTGGAATATTGCTGAGTGCGGCGTAAAACTAAACTCACTCCCTCATTTCCCAGATCTCTACACCACTGCTGTACCACGTGTTCCGAAGGTTTTTGTTGAAGCATTTGGTAAATAAACAAGCACCTGAACATGAGAACATCTATTTGCTAACATGGAAAACCAAGAAACTAAACATAACACTTATAGAAAAATTATCTTTGATGAACAAATGACTTCATAAACGTCAATGCATGTCTAAGAATTTGACTAATTTTACTAAACTAACCCAAAATATCTAACGTCTAACTCTCTTAACGTACAAAACCGACTGATCTCTAACACATTGCATTCTGTTTGAAGGTTTCGTCGACTGCATGCAGTTCTCATGCAGTCAGTGTTATGGAAATTTAACTCCATGAAGAAACCACGTTTTGATGAATGTTTTAAATTCCACAAACAATGAACGAGCTGCGTTGAGTGAACTCTCCCGAACACCATGTGTACAGCGAAAATAAAGTTAGGCCTGACCATACTTCAATAATGAGTGTACAGGAAATCTAACATACACATAATACACATTCAAATCCTGTATTTGATTGAAAAGATGATATTTCTAACATGATTAAAATCATCAATTTGTTGTGAACAATTCTGACAACATACTGGTTTTTCAATTGATCTTTCTTCCCTTTCACATATTGACCCCAAATGCCTAAAGCAACAAATTAAACCGGTTAGATCTGAAACACAGCACTGGAAGTGACTTACCTCCATATAACTGAACAATTCTAACTTGTTTGGTTGTACCATACACATCGACTACAGCGTATATTGGTCCATCCCGGAAAGGAATCCCACGAGCAGATGGGCCCTGGTCCTCGCCATTAATTATAAAGTGCATATCAGCTGAACTGTCCTTAACTTTGTACATGATTCCTATACGGCTCCCCACGTCTGTAGGCAGTATACTATTCCGACACTTGTCCTCCGCTACACAATTACAGTCACCACCGATGCCTCGGTGAAGTCGGTTCAGCGGCAGCAACATGCTGCGACTGATGGCGCCGAGGGGCGTGTGTATCACCTCTGAGCATCCCAACACAGACTGATAAGGCTGAGAGTTGGGGTCGTCAGGGTTGTCAGTGTAGACTCGGTTGTGTGTCTTTGTCACGGCAAAAATCCACGATTTACCCATATTTGCCAAGTCCGGCAGTGCATACTGAGGAAGTTCAAATCGCTGACACGGGTTAAACTGAGTTAGGCCTATTCGTAGGTGACCACTCCATCCTCGTTCGTTTTTCTCGATTTCAACAAGAAATATTTCTCCTGGTTTCAATGGCTTTTCACTAAAAGTCAAAGCATGTGCAAAACTTGTTTCTCTAAACGCCACCATGTTGTCTTGAGATAGGCTTATGTTTTGTCCATGATAAGGGTGAAATCGGCTAACTGGCATCTTTGATGAGGAAACATATTCTGAAAAAAAAAAAAGGATGACTAGCTGAAAGTTTGTTTCATAATCAAAAGACACGGCTCAATTGGATTAACTTGATTTAACTTCCACCCAATGCATGTCGACATGGAAACTAATTACACCAGACAAGTTTCCTGGTCCAATAAATTTATCAAAGTGTTGGATAAATTAATAACATGGTGCTGTTAAAGGTAACAGGGGCACTTAATCTTAAAGTTCCCACAGTTTGATGACATCAAACCCCTAAAAAACATGACTAAGTACAGATAAAACAGGGACTAGTAATGCAGTATGGTAAAAAGGTAAACAGTATTAATGTGTTCAAAGAGAGATGTAAGGACACAGGAGGAATGTTTTTACAAGTACTTGGTGTATGTGGACAAATATTAGTTTGCATTTGTCAGTAATGGATTGACTTGTGAATGTTTTATACAGCTAACCTGGACTCTGTAAGTGATCTGTGACATGACCCACAAAATCAAACAGAACACATTGAGATTTCTGATGAGTGATTGTCCTTGAACCATAAAATTCTACACCATAATGGTTTCTGAAGTGGTAAGTAGATGAACATGGACCACACACAGAGGCACGCCCAGGATTTCGATAACAATGGGAGCACACCTTACCACAAGTCACACAAAAATACATGAGAGTTGTGAAATACAAGATGAGTGCACCTCGTCTGGATTGTCAACCCAACTATCACAAGTAACAAAGGCAAATAATACTTTTTTAACTACAATTGACAAAAAATAGAAGAGACCAGACGCAGGGTATACTTTAATCAATGTGTAATTGCTAAGCAAATATTGCACAGAAGTATAACAGCTTGGTCTTGTTTTGTGATAAGAGAAATATTGTATGGTTTCAAATTTGTTCATTTTTTGGTCGTTAACATTTCTAATTGGATCATCAGGATTATGATATGAATATGAAAATGAATGTCCTAATACAATAAAAACCTAGGTAACATTCTTTAACCGTATCTGTATCAATGGAGTGAGTGAGTCAGTAGGTTAAAGCCCCCTTTTAGCAATATTCCAGCAATATCAAAGGGTGACACCAGAAATGAGCTTCACACATTATATCTATGTGGGGAGTTGAACCAGGGCCTTTGGCAAATGAGCGAACGCTTTAACCACTGGGCTACCCTACCGCCCCCTGTATTATAGGATGAACAGCTGGAGATCTAGTTACCACATGTTGAACAAGCATATATCACTTAGGTGAATATCACATAGCATTAGTGTTGGGAATTGGTTGAAATCTCACAATTGATGATTGCTTCATTACGAACGAACGATCATCGACAAAATTGGTTAGCGTCATTTTTCAGATTTTCCTATCCAGGTTGTTATTGCAGATATGTATAACATGATGCAACTTGCTACTTTAAAGTGATGACTAATATATCTTGAACATAAACTTCCCGGAGTCTTCAAGAAATATTCAGTCATGGTTTTTCAGTTAGTGAAGTGAGTTTTCTAAGAATTAAACGCTTTTTCAGGCCCTGACAACTTCTAAGATATGTTCCATTGTCAAGTATTTCAAAGACTAAAACAGTAGTTTCAAAATCGTTTATGTTCGATTATGAGAAAATGTGATCGATTGCTTGGTCGTTTGGTCACTGTGACCAATCTTCGATTATTTAAATTAATCGGAACACCACTACATAGCACTCAGTTATATTTAACTGTACAATCTGTCCACCTATTCTGCTACACCAGAAACAGAAAATGTCAGAACCTTTAGAACCAGTGTATCATGCTCACCCATGGCATCCATCCTGAATGGCATGTGGTGGCCATCGTCTAATCAGGCAGACATGGCAAAGCTACTGAAAAGCTGGTAAATAGTCCTGAAAACAAGTGTAAAACATGTCACAAATACAGAATTGCTTATATCAACAAAACATTTAGCGGCAGAACATAATTTCATATAAACTGAAAAAACTATTTGGGGATTATGTTCGGTTTTTTTATAATTAGATTATGATCACTAAAATATTGTCTTACTCCACGTTCTGCAATATTCAAGCCCTATCACAACATTATTAGTTACACAGTGTTTTGAAAGGGTGTACGGGACTGTAAGACCTTGTAAATTCCTTATTTCCACAGTTCCGTAACCCTTTCAAAACACTGTGTGACGAGTGTATTACCCTTAAGATCTCTTTATTTAACTTATCTTTAAAAAGCAGCATTCAATCTTCGGCAGTATGAGACACAACATGTTTCGCCATGATTTATCCTGATTGGTCATAAAGGGAGACAACTTGGGATGGCTTAGTTTATGATAAAATTTATCGAATTTGAGGTTTTGTTAAACGACAAGTGAAATACAGAAACATTTTATATTTCTTATATTTTTATTGATACAAACAAATAAGAAATTGTGACACCAAATTTATTACTCGGTTTATGCTCATAATTGAATACGCCAACTCTAAAATTTGGAAGCAATCAGCTGTTTGGCAGCCACATTCCATCTGAGGTCAAGGTCATTTGTACAACCTTTGTAGACTATCACGTGACAGATTTGACGGAGTGTACGGCTCGTACACCCTGGCAAATTCACCTACATGGTTTCATATGCTTTGGCTATTGACCAATCAGAATTCGACAAATATATCTTAAGGGTAATAAACTAACTATATCACATCATATACAACCCATATAATGCAACGTTACAGCATATCATGCAATATTCCAGCTATATCACACCATATTCCAGCTATATCAGACAATATTCCAGCTATATCACACAATATTACAACTACATACCACAATATTCCAGTTATATGCAATATTTAAGCTAGTATATTACACCATATTCCAGCGATATCATGCATTATTCAAGCTATATCACACCATATTCCAGTGATATCATGCAATATTACAACTAATGTAATCGTATATATTTTCACGGGGTGCAATTTTCGCGGAAAGTTCACAAAAGGCCTGTTTGCGCAGTTGTTTTTTCGCGCATTTCAAACACCTGAGTGATGGTATCCATCACAACGTTTTCACAACCGATAGACATGCAATGATCAAAGCTAGCCGCCATAATTGAATTGTGTTTACTAAAACAATCAGAGAGAGGCGGGATTATACTTGTGTCAACATTGTGATTGTGGCTTATATCGCTTCGCGTGAACGAACATACAAGAGAAGACCAAAGACGTCAAATTTGCAATAAAACATCGCTAGAAAAGATTATTTACCTATTCAGTTCTAGTTTGTTTTTTGTTAGGCATTGTCCTATATGCAGGTATTAAGATTACTGTGTGTAATTGTCTCGTATACAGCGCCGGAAACAGCAGTCAGCTGTGCAGTGCACACGTTCCCCTACCGGTGATTTATTTAAAACGTACCCGATAATATTCCGAGATGAATTCTGATGCAGTGATCTTAAAAAGATAGTATCTCAAACTGTTGTTTTTTAAAGAGAAATATAGTCTAGTTTTGTGTCATTTTCATTGCAGGTTGTGCTCTATAAATGTAAAATATTTATAATCATAACTAAGGTTATGCGACAGTCTTTTGGTGTATTGCCGGATAGTTTTTATGCATGGAACTATTTAAACTGTCACCGATGAGGTTTCGCACGATCTCGCTATTTCCACTACGAAAGTCGTTTGTTGTCAACATGTGATCGTCCAGCTACACTAATTATGACTTTTGGCGAAACAAAATATGTATGCGTATCCATTTACTGTCAACTACACTTCATTTCGAGACGTGAGTAGACGCAGTATGTAAGTGATTGCTGTGAAATAAGTACATTGTGTTGAGGAATTACCGGTAGGCGAACATCTGTGGACTTCTTGACATTGTTTGATCACGTAATTTGTAAACATGGACCGGGAATAACTGCTTTGATGTTGTTATCTGAGAGAATAAACAAATTGCATGTTGTTCCTACTTGAGTATTTGTCATGACTTCACCATGAATATTTCGCTTGGTATGATTATTGGCACACAATCTTTTTGCGCTAAAAGCGCGAAAATTAATCCCATGCGAAAATAACTATGATTATAGTACATCACACCATATTCCAGCGATATCATGCAATATTACATCTATATCACACCATATTCCAGCAATATCATGCATTATTCAAGCTATATTACACCATATTCCAGTGATATCATGTAATATTACATCTATATCACACCATATTAAAGCGATATGCAATATTACATCCATATCACACCATATTCCAGCAATATCATGCAATATTTATACAGCTATATCACACCATATTAAAGTGATATGCAATATTACATCCATATCACACCATATTGCAGCTATATCATGCAATATTTATACAGCTATATCACACCATATTACAAATATCATCAGCTGTAAGTAATTGTGGCAAGGCCATGCAAACCATGATTGCACTAACGTAACTCCAAATTCTGAAGTACAATACCCCGGGTCCTGCTTCACAAAGCTATTGAAGCAGCATACCCGTACATACATTAACATATACTTACAACAACCATAGAGCACAATTGTTTTGTTAAACACAGGCCAGGTATTTGACCCTTCAAACCTCTCTTTAGTCAGTACTTACAACTATTACTACTACTCTTATAATTATTATCCATAATCCATTGCATATTAAAGATCAGACTTACATAATTTTTTCATTTATTTGTGACATACAGTTCTCTAAACATAATAAGAAAATTCCCTGTTGTCATGACTATGGATGCATCTATATTCCTATTACTATATGCATCAGTCAATAAAGTCACAGCTTCCTTGAAAGCAATATTATCAAAGTACACGTAAATATTTCATTTGAAGTCAGCACATTCAGTTGTCATGTTTATGCATCCAAAGACGTATATTCCTGTGTATATTTATCTTTGATGCATCATACCTTGCTTAATTCTATTACTGTCTCATAATGCCTAGCAACCAAGGTATGACATTCATTTCTCTCATGATTTATACATCCACGAACATTTTCTTAATTGATTTGTGAATGAAGGAATAATTATCTGAATTATTTTCATAAACATGCAAAATCTGGAAAATTGACTACAAGTTATGGTTCAGCGATGATACATTGAATGTTATCATATATCATATATCTTGCATTCATCTTACCAACTACTGTTTGCATAAAGAATCAAGGTGATAGAGATTGAATGATTATAATGATCAGTTACTTTGTTTCTAATTGTATTATTTTTTTGTAGAAAATATGGTAAACTATGAGGAATACTTTGTTACAGGTGATCAATGAAATTCTACTTAAAACGAAAATGACATAACAAACAGCCCTTCCTGAATAACTGTAAGAGGAATAATGCATAGAGATGTATCAATGTAAATTTTGTTGATTGATTTTGTCAATATACACACACATATTTGTTTTACTTAGAAACAGTAATGTTATGGCAGCTGTTCAATGTCAAATACTGAATAAGCTGTAACACAATCTCATAATGTATACTTGACTCAATCTGCTGCTGTTTGGATATAACACCAACAGGGCAAACCTACAAGTTATTCTGCATACATACATCTTGAGCATAAAGATGTCATAATTATGGGTATAAACCGGTACACACGATATATTTATGGAGTGGGTCAAATGCTATTTGTCCATCTACCCCATGTCCAATACCACGCTTGACAATGCAGGGCTCTGCACGCTGGTCACATCTCAAGCTCAGTGTGTGGTCAGCACACATTATTTAGACTGAATACTGAGAACGCTCTCTCGGCCACAGAGCAGCGACAACATTACTCGATACATAAGTCAGAGTGAGAGGTTATCTTTGCTGAAGCATGCAAAACGTGGAACTCTATGATAAAGTCTATCATGAGGGAAGCACTCGGCGGTGTCGGGCCTGAAAGAATCACTCTTAACTTGTCAAAGTTGTAGTTAAAAGTAAGATGGATATTTATGCATAATAACATTATTTCTTATATGGAGATAAATAATAAACATGTCGTACGAGTAATATGAAGGTCTTGTACCATCTTCTTGTTGTTAATCTTGTTCGCACTTCCTGTACTCCCTAGTTGGTATTTGTAAAAGCGCCATCGATTGGTTTAATATCTTTGACAGACCAATCATCTTACTTGTTACATTGCAAGGTATTGGAGCGCTATGGCGCATGTAAGTCCAAAGTTATCGCGCACCTGCCAGTGTTTTATTTTAGGACGATAACTCTAATTGAAATATATACAGACTTACTTAATATCGTGTCTTAATATCACACAGTAATTACTTATTTTTCACCTGTGTTTGATTGACGTTCACCATGTATGTGGCCAAATCCATCCCTGTTGATCATAAAGACTTGATCCACGATGTCTCCTATGATTTCCACGGAACGCGGATGGCCACATGTTCCAGCGACCAAAGCGTTAAGGTGATAACCAGTTTTCACTGAAACAGTGCAGGAATGAAAATTAAGTTTCTATCACATTATGTTGTAAGCAGATTTGCAGTAGGAACATGTATGCATAGAATTAGCACACGGCAAGATTCGAAATGAATTTTTAACTAACAGCCTGTGCAGTTACCTACACCATGATGTTTACATGTGTGTGCAAAATGATACATTATTGCTGTGAACAAAGCAGTTTTCTTTATAATAACATTTTAAAACTTCCTCTTTCAAGAATTGCTAAGGGTGATAATGCCATTCTCGCTGAAGGGGTCATTGTCGGCACAGGTACTACAGATACGTACCCCATGTACGTTTCTGATACAGAAATGTACCCTAAACAAAGTCAAAATACAGAAACGTACCAGGTACCCTAAAAGGCGGACGAATCCACATTCCGCAATCCAAAACCGAAACCGTATGTAGTTGTTCCCGTTCAGCTGATTACAAGTGGTATTTGGCATCGCGAAATATCAGTTACTGTGTATACATATTTGTTTCTTATATTACGCAATCAAATGCATCTAATACAACAACATGACGGTTCCGATCAAGAAAATGACACAGTGGGTATGGAATCGTCCTAGTGTACGTTTCTGTATGCTGATTTTGGCTAGGGTACGTTTCTGTATACAGAAATGTACCTGGGGTACACATCTGTAGTACAACAGATAATTTCCTAATCTATTGCAGGGGGATCGGGTAGTCAAGAGGTTAAAGTGTTTGCTTATTTTGTTGAAGGCCTTTATTCAATTCCCCACTAAGGTACGATTTGTGAAGCCCAATTCTAGTGTCCTTATGATATTGCAGGAATATTGTTAAATTAAGCCCCCAATCCAATTGCAATGAGAGCTCTTGCATTGGAATGATATACATGGTCAGCATGCGTACAGCAGTCACGGGATCATATGTTGGTGTTGTAGGTGTGGGACTTGGGAGAAGATGGAGAGTGGCACTGCACAGCTAACTGGAAGGTATTGTTGAAGCCCTTATATTGACATTATGTAGAGACAACCATCAGTACTTGTTATTTTGACCGCCTCCGTGGTGTAGTGGTTAGAGCATCTGCCCGGAGAGCGGAAGGTCGCTGGTTCGATCCCTGACTGCGCCATACCAAAAGAAGTTAAAATATGGTACTTGTTGGTCCCTGCCTGGCGCTCGGCATTAATGGGTACAACAAGGACTGGTCGGCTCGAAGTCAGTATAATGTGTCTGAGTGGGGTATTCATGCTTCACTGCGGCATGGTATCTCAGTGGGCTAGCACTATAAAACCAGCTTCAGTCTGGGCTAGTACAAGCAGCCACATATACACATACACACGCATGCACGTCGTCATATGAGCGAAATATTCTCAAGCAAGACGTTAAACCCAATTTCACCTCACCTCACCTCACTGGCTATTTTACTATTTTTAGTGTTTCTCTCTTGATAAGAACTGGATCAGTTACAAATATATAAAAAGAGAAGGAAGTAACATTTTGCTTTTCCATGTTGACCAACTGATTTACGAATGTTTAGTGTTGTTTTTCAGTCTTAGTTGTATGATATTGGGAGATGTGCAGATATTGCTACTTCAACTGTGCTGCTCACAATCTTCTGTCTGTAGTGGATCACACTGTATCTGGAGTCATTAGAAAGAATGTTCCCTAAACATGCTAATCATGCTTATAATCCTAACCTTGATAATAGCTGAAGATTGAATTACTGTTGACAGAGAGAGGTGTTGAAACACTGAATATGTCACTATGTGTATGAGAATTAACACTTTTGCATTATGCTGTCAGTATCTGCAAGAACTTGTTGCCATTTATCGAAAGTAGAGACACATATCATGCAGTCCTGTTTATAACCCTGTTATGTTAATGATCATAGAGTTACTTGAATAATTACTACAGCCTACGGCAGGATTCTTCATGAATCCAGAATCCTTAGCCTAAAAAAAGTGGTATGTGATTGTTCTGTTTTAGGGGATATTGTATTGTACTGAAATATTTGGAAGAAGGACTGGAAAGGATCCTTACAGATGATATTTCAAGCTTGTTTTCCCTTTTACTATCTCTCACCAACATGGTAATTCACAGCAATAGTTTGTGTGTTTTTAGTTTTTACTAGGGATGCCATGATACAGTGATGTATGGATGCATCTATACTTTTTCTAAGACGATACAATTATCGATACATTAAAAACTGTATCTATATTTAGTTTGGAAAGTATCGGTTTAAATATGTTTAAGTATTGTTGACATTTTGCAATTGTATCATGTTTTTTTATGTTATGAGAGTTATAAATGAATATTTTTCATGCACAAAGATGGGAAATTAGAACTTTTTAATCTCTGAGAATAAAAAATGTTGATCTTTTCATGGACAATTATAAAATATGAAATATTTATGTTCAAAATGTAACTAAATTTACACAATAATGCCACGAAAATTGGTATCATGATACGTATCGAATCATGACATGGGTATCATGATACGTATTGATTCATGAAACTTATGTATCATGACATCCCTAGTTTTCACTAGTGTTATTATTTCCACCTTGTCTGTATAGACACACAGTGGCTCTGTGTGGAGAGTGACGTGGGCACACCCTGAGTTCGGGCAGGTTCTGGCCACATGCTCCTTCGACAGGACAGCGGCCGTGTGGGAGGAGCTGGTGGGAGAACACGGCAAAGGTAAAGGTCAGACTCCATGGGTCAACAGAGGCAACCTTGTGGACAGTCGAACTTCGGTGACGGATGTCAAGTTTGGACCTCAATACTTGGGCTTGCAGCTGGTTAGTTTTCAATGATTGTGTCAAAATGTTTTCAGAAGACATGCAAATGTTACTTTTAATGCTACTTCTGACACAATGTTATAACATGTTGCATACAAAGCCTTCCATACTGTTCTTTTCTGTTCAGACCTGTCAAGATCCGGGTTAGAATTGGTCTTCAGCAACCCATGCTTGTAATAAGAGGCGACTTACGGGATCGGGTGGTCAGGCTTGCTGACTTGGTTGACACATGTCATCGTAGATCATGATATTGATCACTGGATTGTCTGGTCCAGACTCAATTATTTACAGACCGCCACCATATCACTGGAATACTGCTGAGTGCGGCATTAACCAACCAACCGATCGTTTCAGTCTTCCAGTTCCACTGACTATTTGTTATCCCCCTGGCATGTAATGCAGGGGAATATGGTTGACGGCTCGTCCGTCCGTAATGAATTTGTTTCCAGAGCATAGCTCAAAAAACGTTAAATAATTTTCAACAGAAATTGGTAGATATATCAAACAGAACCTAAAATGGTGCCTTTTGCTATTTGCAGTTTTTTGTCATTTATATTTTTATTGGTTTCCATGGAAACAATTCGGACTGTTTCAAAAGGGAGGGATGGGCTTCGTTTCTGGAGCACAACTCAAAAACTGTTTAATATCTTTCAACAGAACTTGGCAGGTTTATCTGTCAGATCTTGAAGTGGTGCCTTTTGCTATTTACACATTTTTGGCATTTATATTTTTCATGATTTCCATGGAAACGATTCGGACTTGTCTAAAAAGACATCAAGCTGGACTTTGAGTAACTGTCAGATGATTTGTTCTTTCAAATATGTGGGGGCCGGGGGGATATGTCATCTTCTGATGACTCTTGTTTGTTTAGGCTACATGTTCTGCTGATGGGATTGTCCGTATCTACGAGGCTGTTGACGTGATGAACCTCAGTAACTGGCCTCTCCAGCATGAGATCTCATGTAGAATCAGCTGCAGCTGTCTGTCCTGGAACAATTCAAGGTGTGTCTTCCTTTTGGGAAATATGCCATGGAATATTCTCATTGGCAGTTGATTAAAATTGTGCATGAAATGGTTTTGTGATAGCTTAGTAAAACTTAAGAAGCAGACAGGGTAAACAGTATCCAGGCTTATTTGTGTTGCAGGGTGGTGGGGTAGCCTAGTGGTTAGAGCGTTTGCTTGTCATGCTGAAGACCTGGGTTCGATACCCCACATGGGTACAATGTGTGAAGCCCATTTCTGGTATCCCCTGCCATGGTATTGCTGAAATATTGCTCAAAGCAGCATAAAACCATACTCACTCGCTCACAATTGTGTTGCAAATCAGACACAGTTTGTCTTGAAGGTTATCAATAAGCAATAAGTTTGTTTGGCATCTGACATACAGTGTTATTCCTTTGAAAGTTATGTTAGAATCATAACAATCCTCATGAAAAATCATGCATGAAGTGGACAGCAATATCTGTCCTTACTCTCCAATGTGTTGCAGACCCGTGTGAAGTTCCGGGTTAGAATATTGGCCTTCAGTAACCCATGCTTGTCTTAAGAGGCAACTAACGGGATCGGGTGGTCAGGCTTGCTGACTTGGTTGACACATGTCATCGGTTCCCAATTGCGCAGATCGATGCTCATGTTGTTGATCAGTGGATTGTCTGGTTCAGACACGATTATTTACAGACCGCCACCATATAGCTGGAATATTGCTGAGTGCAGTGTAAATCTTAACTCACCCATTTCTGGTGTCCCCTACCGTGATATTGCAGAAATATTGCACAGCAATATCTGTCCTTACTCTCCAATGTGTTGCATAACAGGCGATCTACCGGTGATTTAGTTAAAACATACCCAATACTCTATTCTTGATGACTGATCGCAACGAGAATATTAATATTTGTGTTGCAAAACAGACACAGTTTTGTCTTGAAAGTTGTTAGTAAGTTTGTTTGGCATCTTAGATACAGTGTTATTCCTTGAAAGTTATTTTAAAATCATAACAATCATTAGGAAATCATGCGAGAAGTGGACAGCCCTTACTCTCCAATGTATTGCATAACAGGTGGTTTATTGACACATGTTGGCATCATCCAGTTTGGAGATTGAACGTGTAAGGATCAACACTAGGTTCAACATCTCCCAGCTGTGACATGGCTGAATGTGCCTCTACAGTCACCTGCAACATCAGTCATGTGACCTGTAACTTTTACTGTTACCATGGTTACAGAGTACATCCTCCAATGATAGCTGTCGGCAGTGATGACCCTAACCCAGCGGCTGGTGCGAAAGTCCACATCTACGAGTACAACGATAATGCAAGGTTAGTATGGTTGAGTGATTGCATACATTAACATTGCATGGAACATATTGTAACCATTCTGTTCTGGTGTAAATATGTAAATAGTTTCTGATTTATGAATGAACTGAAAAGTGCTCACTGCTTTTCAAAAACAAAAAAATGACAATCATTTTCTCTCATTTTATTTTCATTTTTTTATTTTGTTATTTAAAATTGGAGATCATTTGTGGATAGTCTAATATGATATTGTCAACTGCAGACAAAATAACATGACTTGTCCATCGTCAGTTATTATCCTTTCATCAAGTGGGTAGTTATCATGAAGTGCTTCAATAAGCCGGTGTTACAGAGTATTTCTTATGTTCCAGGAAATGGAACAAAGTTGAGAGTTTATCCATGGTGACTGACCCCGTCCATGATGTTGCCTTCGCTCCAAACTTGGGGCGGTCATACCACCTGTTGGCAATCGCTGCCAAGGATCTCAAGATTATTTCTCTAAAGCCACTGAGGAAGGATGTTTCCTTAGGAGCACAGGCCACTCTGACGAAGTTCGAGATGAGACAAGTGGCAAGTTTTGGTGACCATGAGTCCCAGGTATGATGCAGCATTTTCCACATCACTAGTTACGACCATATGTCCTGCTAGACCAAGGCACAGACACATCCCAAAGTCAACCAAGTGTCATGCTAGACCAAGGCACAGACACATCCCAAAGTCAACCAAGTGCCATGCTAGACCAAGGCACAGACACATCCCATGTCAACCAAGTGTCATGCTAGACCAAGGCACAGACACATCACAAAGTCAACCATGTGTCAGACCAAAGATGCGTGAAGCATTTACCCAGCTGATCAGGGTCATGCTAGACCATAGATGCGTGAAGCATTTACCCAGCTGATCAGTTGAACAGGGTCATGCTAGACCATAGATGCGTGAAGCATTTACCCAGCTGATCAGGGTCATGCTAGACCATAGATGCATGAAGCATTTACCCAGCTGATCAGAGTCATGCTAGACCATAGATGCGTGAAGCATTTACCCAGTTGATCAGGGTCATGCTAGACCATAGATGCGTGAAGCATTGAAGCATTTACCCAGCTGATCAGGGTCATGCTAGACCATAGATGCGTGAAGCATTTACCCAGCTGATCAGGGTCATGCTGGACCATAGATGCATGAAGCATTTACACAGCTGATCAGGGTCATGCTAGACCATAGATGCATGAAGCATTTACCCAGCTGATCAGGGTCATGCTAGACCATAGATGCGTGAAGCATTTACCCAGCTGATCAGGGTCATGCTAGACCATAGATGCATGAAGCATTTACCCAGCTTGAAGCATTTACCCAGAGGATCAGGGTCATGCTAGACCATAGATGCGTGAAGCATTGACCCAGCTGATCAGGGTCATGCTAGACCATAGATGCGTGAAGCATTTACCCAGTTGATCAGGGTCATGCTAGACCATAGATGCGTGAAGCATTTACCCAGCTGATCAGGGTCATGCTAGACCATAGATGCGTGAAGCATTTACCCAGCTGATCTGGGTCATGCTAGACCATAGATGCATGAAGCATTTACCCAGCTGATCAGGGTCATGCTAGACCATAGATGTGTGAAGCATTTACCCAGCTGATCAGCTGATCTGGGTCATGCTAGACCATAGATGCGTGAAGCATTTACCCAGCTGATCAGCTGATCTGGGTCATGCTAGACCATAGATGCGTGAAACATTTACCCAGCTGATCAGGGTCATGCTAGACCATAGATGCGTAAAGCATTTACCCAGCTGATCAGTTGACCAGGGTCATGCTAGACCATAGATGCGTGAAGCATTTACCCAGCTGATCAGGGTCATGCTAGACCATAGATGCATGAAGCATTTACCCAGCTGATCAGAGTCATGCTAGACCATAGATGCGTGAAGCATTTACCCAGCTGATCAGGGTCATGCTAGACCATAGATGCGTGAAGCATTTACCCAGCTGATCAGCTGATCAGGGTCATGCTAGACCATAGATGCGTAAAGCATTTACCCAGCTGATCTGGGTCATGCTAGACCATAGATGCATGAAGCATTTACCCAGCTGATCAGGGTCATGCTAGACCATAGATGTGTGAAGCATTTACCCAGCTGATCAGCTGATCTGGGTCATGCTAGACCATAGATGCGTGAAGCATTTACCCAGCTGATCAGCTGATCTGGGTCATGCTAGACCATAGATGCGTGAAACATTTACCCAGCTGATCAGGGTCATGCTAGACCATAGATGCGTAAAGCATTTACCCAGCTGATCAGTTGACCAGGGTCATGCTAGACCATAGATGCGTGAAGCATTTACCCAGCTGATCAGGGTCATGCTAGACCATAGATGCATGAAGCATTTACCCAGCTGATCAGAGTCATGCTAGACCATAGATGCGTGAAGCATTTACCCAGCTGATCAGGGTCATGCTAGACCATAGATGCGTGAAGCATTTACCCAGCTGATCAGCTGATCAGGGTCATGCTAGACCATAGATGCGTAAAGCATTTACCCAGCTGATCTGGGTCATGCTAGACCATAGATGCATGAAGCATTTACCCAGCTGATCAGGGTCATGCTAGACCATAGATGTGTGAAGCATTTACCCAGCTGATCAGCTGATCTGGGTCATGCTAGACCATAGATGCATGAAGCATTTACCCAGCTGATCAGCTGATCAGGGTCATGGGTTGCCCAGCCCTCATAGGCACCACATTGAGTGAACATCACCAGTTGTGCCGGAATCGCTTTAACCATCATATTTGCCTTAGTCGTCGCCTGATTCCCTCACCAAATTCTTAATATGTTACAGGTGTGGGGGGTCTCCTGGAATGTGTCGCCTGATTCTCTCACCAAATTCTTGATATGTTACAGGTGTGGCGGGTCTCCTGGAATGTGACTGGTACAATTCTAGCATCATCTGGAGATGATGGGTGTGTCCGCTTGTGGAAAGGTAAGACAGACCTGCAGATACATGTCAGTATGGAGGAAGGTATCTTTGATACTGTATTCTAGCCATTTTACAGGTTAGTTGGAGAAGGGTAGTCAAGCTCTGGTCTAGCGGAGGTAGAAAAGGGTGATCAAGCACTGGTCTAGCGGAGGTAGAGAAGGGTAGTCAAGCACTGGTCTAGGGGAGGTAGAGAAGGGTAGTCAAGCACTTGCTAGCAGAGGTAGAGAAAGGTGGTCAAGCACTTGGCTAGCAGAGGTAGAGAAGGGTGGTCAAGGTGGTCAAGCACTTTGCTAGCAGAGGTAGAGAAGGGTGGTCAAGCACTTGCTAGCAGAGGTGGAGAAGGGTGGTCAAGCACTGGTATAGCAGAGGTAGTGAAGGGTGGTCAAGCACTGGTCTAGCAGAGGTAGTGAAGGGTGGTCAAGCACTTGTCTAGCAGAGGTAGAGAAGGTGGTCAAGCACTTGATGAAAGGGGACAGTAGCTGTGGTGCTTCTGAAGGGTATGGACATTATGGTGGCCATTGGAAATGCTGTCAACCATTCATTATCGAGATTCTGATCTGATATAGCTGGAATAATTCTGTCTTGGAAAATTAAGTTCACTCCCGTACTATGATTATGTTTAAGGGACATTTATTTGTTTATATATTTCTTTTTCTTTATATATTTCCCATCTGATTACAATTCATTGTAGTCATCCATAAAGCGTACACAGAGTAATTATCATTTCTTATATAAATTATTATGTACCATTGTTTATAAAAGGTTATAAATTAATTATAAATTATATATTACATTTTGGGGGCATATGCACTCACTTTAGCTTCCTATTTATGCAATATAAGACTTATTATCCCTTAAGACTTGCCTGAAATTGATAATTGAAACTTCGAAGCGAAAAGCTTCCAAACAGATAACACTTGCCTTATATGGAATGTATACGATTGCTCCGTACATCGAAACTGTCTCACACGGTGTTGGCGGTGTTTGTCAAACTGGTGTCAATCACACATTGTGCAAAGGATGTTCGTCAAGAGGGACATAACTCTATGGGGTTCGCTTGAAATAATGTTCGGTCGGTTGAGGGCATGAGCGTTGATTTAATGCAACGTTGCAATAATTCATTCAAACTTTTAAATTTAATATTGCCTTTAAGAAGGGCTGAGAGCATGGAAACTTGCATAATTTCAGATTAAATAAGTGACAAATTTGGTACTTTCATAGTATATAAGTATTTCTTTCTGAACTTGGTAATCATTTGTTTTTTATCTTTTTTTCTATTAAATCTGTAAAGCATGGACTTTGTTGCCATAATTACTACATTTGTGTATTACATGTTGATCTCATGTGCTGTGTTCCCTGTTCAGCGAACTATCTGGACTCCTGGAAGAGTATCTCAGTCATGAAGGGAGATGGATCGCCGCAAGACTCCGCTCGGAACCACAACAACATGCCCCAAGCAATGTCGGTTGCCAATGGCAACAGTGAAGGCGTCAGGTATTTTAGAGCTGCTCCAATCACCTCAGCCAATCAGGTTGTCTGGCACTAGGGGGAGATAACTCTAACAATGCACTCAAAAAGTACACATTGTGTTATGTTGAGAGGAAGTTCATGGAACCAAGTTCACAAGAGCTGTAGAGTACAGGGCCCACTTGCACAAAGCAATCTCAGCAGTACGATGATCGTACCTCCCATACTCTAACACAGACTTAACACTGTCTAACACAAAGATTGCTTTGTGCAAGTGGGCACAGATAGCTAAAATCATTCATGGGACAGTGAGTACTGTAGACTGTGATCAGCATCTAGAAGATGTTACTGCCCAGATATCAAGTTCCAAGGATGCGTATGGTGTTATTTATGCTCGGAGGCCATGACGTTGATCAGCCTCAGATTTCATAATCAGTGTGAATCTTGACAAACTGGAATGCAGGCAAATGTCCAACTGTTGTATTCATTTTTGTTTTCACTCCTTATCTCCATAATGCCATCTTTCTTCCTACTGCCAATGAAAAGAGCTTTTTTACGAACAGCTTGAGATATTTTTACTTGCATCCCCCTGCCATGATAGTGTTGGAATATTGCTAAAAAGCAGCATAAAACTAAACTCACTCACTCATTTTTCTCGGATAGTTGGTCAGCTAATGTTCAACTGCAGTGGACAGAGTTATGCCCCTTCAGTTGCATCTCATTACCATTTTTCAGTGTGTTCAGTCTTAGATTCTTATTCCTCACCAAAGAGTAAATTATTAAAACAGTTCAAAAGAATTTAAAGTGTTTTTATATTCATATGCAATCCATTATTTACTATACATTCCTGTATGTGTTTGCAAGTTGTCAGCTGCTTACACCCAGAACTTTGAAAGCTTTTAGATATCTCATCATGCAAAGGTAATCATATATCATTTAGTTACATCATCCAGACAAGGGATTGAATTGTCTGAGGATAAATCAGTTTGCTAAAGTTAGATTTCATTTTGGTAGATTTCCTCAAAAAATGAAATGCATGTTTACACAAGACACCAATTGTATTGTTACACAAGACGATACCAAGTGTCACCAAAGTGAGGTGTTTTGAAACTGCAATGTAATCATGTCTTTTAACTTATCCTGCATTATTCCCTATGATGTAGGGCAGTTTGTTTTCTCATAGAAGTATTTATGCAAGCAATAGTTGGAATTTTTAAAGACACAATCAGAAAGGAGTATTAAAAAAATTAGAATCTCATTAATGAGGCCAAGTTTTCCGACATGTTTGATTTGTGCAAGCTCCTTCTGGATTCTTAGTGACGTTGGGGTAGCCAAGTGATTAAAGCATTCGCTCATCAAGTCAACGGTCTGGGTTCGATTCCCCACATTTTTACAATGTGTGAAGCCATTTAGTGGTAATTATTACTGTGATATTCCTGGAATATTGCTAAAAGTGGCAGAAAACCCAACTCACTCACTATGGATTCTTAAGTCAACTCACTCACTATGGATTAAACAAGTCATTTCATAAAATGAACATTTTAACTAAAGGGGAGATACATATTTTGTGACTGAATAGTTTCTTTAATATCCCATATTGTTTCATGTTTTGTTCTTAAGCTGCTTGTGCAGTTTCCAGTTTTTCAGCTATCTGAACATGAAATACTTGACGTTAAAACCAACCAACCCAGGGTTTTACACGACGCGTGATTCCTACGTATTTGACGCAACAATTATGTTATGACTCTCAAAATACTATCATATGAGTCAAGCTTGGTGCAAGTTTTATAGGTGGCCCTCACAGTTCAGTTCAATAAAATCGATTTGATAAGCAAAAAATGATATTGTTCGATGAGAGCTGTCAGATTGTTCCAGAGAACTCAGAGGAGACAGTAATCCTGGCTGTGTGAATTAAACTATGCTGTAGTTTCATTTGGTGGTGTGCAAACATAGTTACATACTGAGAATGATTACCACAAAGATATATATTACAATTTTCATGACTCCCAAACATTGAAAATGACTCCGCAAAATAAATATCGTGAGTCACCATGACTCCCAACCCTGCAACCGTGAAATATATGTTTATTATGGAGTGAGTTACATTAAATCAATTGTTCAGGGTTCAAATGCCCATCAAGTAAAATGTGTGCAGCCCTTTTCTGATGTCCCTGGACTATTTGATTTGAAATGATTCAGCTATTCTTGTACTGTACAGAAAATGGATAAGTTTGTCATCCTGATTACTCAATGCAGTGCCATATGATGACCTATCTCACTGATGCCAATCACTGTGTTTAGTTTTACGCCATACAGCATATTTTTTATATGTTCTACGCAAATAAATAATTTTCTTTACATTTTTACTTTTTTTCTTTTTTTGTCTTTCTGAAGCAGGCAAACTAGTCTTGAAGATGCACAATTAATATTTTCTAGTCTTTGGGTAGTATTTATGTCAAATAACATGTGTATTTTTAACACATTACCAAAATAAGTGTTTCATATAATGTACGTTTGTGCCCCAAATTTGAAGACATTTTTAGGATGTGAATCTATTTCCTTATCAGTGTGTGTGCCATTGAGACGATCATTCCTTGTTCATTGGAGATAGTGTACCTGGAGTTGAGGTGTATCATATCTGTGTATCATTGAGGAGATATGTCTTTAGTTTTGTAGTTGAAGTATTTTGTACTTGTCTCTCTCCCTGTATTTCAATACAGCTGATGTCAAATTTTGAATTAAAAGTTACTGTTTGAATTTATTAGTCTGTTATTTGTGCATCAGTGAGTTGGTGAGTGTGGCATTGTGTTAGTGAGAGATAACAAGCATGCGTTAAAATTAGGGAGCAAGTTGAGATTAGGAGAGGTGGCTGAAAAGTTCTGAGCCTTAGCACAGAGGATGTACAGTACACCCTTATCAGACTGCATGAATCAATTTGAACCTTCACTTGAGCAAGTCTGTTCATGAAAACGAACAAAAGTGTCAATGGCTGTCATCAATTATCCCCCCCCCTACCAGGGCACCTCGGACAGCCATTAATGTCAGATCATGCTTCTTACTTTTGACACAAATATTCATGATCCATATTTTTTGTGTGCAGTATACAAGATATGGACTGCAGTATTCAAGATATGGACTTTACAAAGTCAAATACAAAGCTATAAAGCAATTGCCCGTGAGAGAGCTGAGAACGCACTGAGGAATGACGATAAAGACAATAGTTTCAGTATCCTGTGTTCCAAAGGCTATGAATCCTAAGACACTTCACGTTCTACATCTCTCTTGTAAATTCTCATTGTTTTGAAGAAGACCCTGCCGATGGGATTTAGTTTCATTTTTCTAGGATTGGAAAGAATGCTACTAGTTCACAGCCTCCTAAAATGTTAGAACAATATCATACTAATCTGCTTTGGCAACTGTGTGAGTATCCCAGCTAGCTGGAAGGACAACGGGAAGTGTATTGTACACAAGTGTGCTGAAAGGGATGTATGACTTTGTAGTCCTTGAATATTCTCTGGATTCACTACATTTGGCACCGACTTACACCTTACTCCTTATTTGAAGAAAGTACTATCTATCAAACATTATACAGACGATACTGACATCACTGCTGCTATGGAGTTACTTTTTTTACACCACGAAGAGGAAGCCGTCTGCACCAATGGGATCCAGGCACACCAGCACCCTTGACAGAAGTGTGTTGACCTTGGACTGACTGACTGAGTTTGGTTTTACGCCGCTTTTAGCAATATTCCAGCAACATCACGGCGGGGGACACCAGAAATGGGTTGACCTTGGAAAGGATCATGTTGAAATGTATTTAGCAATGAATACAGTCCTTCATAGCTGGCATCAGAACTTTTCAGCCACCTCTTGTACTGTAATACTATAAATTGTATAAAATAGAATCCCTGACAATGCACCTAAATTTGAGATGGCTGTTATCAGAACCATAACATATATGTGTAGGGACTTATAATGTAGAAAATAGGATTGACATGCACGATTAGTGTCACTCACTGTCAAACACTTAAGTTCCCATTATATTGCAATACATATTGCAATATGAGTACCTGAATCGCAATATATCACAATACAATTTGTTTGCCAGTACACAGCCCTAGTCAGTGGTTAATAGACAGGCCGAGGACCTATGTTTGCCAGTACAGAGCCCTAGTCAGTGGTTAATAGACAGGCTGAGGACCTATGTTTGCCAGTACACAGCCCTAGTCAGTGGTTAATAGACAGGCTGAGGACCTATGTTTGGCAATACACAGCCCTAGTCAGTGGTTAATAGACAGGCTGAGGACCTATGTTTAGCAATACACAGCCCTAGTCAGTGGTTAATAGACAGGCTGAGGACCTATGTTTGCCAGTACACAGCCCTAGTCAGTGGTTAATAGACAGGCTGAGGACCTATGTTTGCCAGCACACAGCCCTAGTCAGTGGTTAATAGACAGGCTGAGGACCTATGTTTGCCAGTACACAACCCTAGTCAGTGGTTAATAGACAGGCTGAGGACCTATGTTTGCCAGTACACAGCTCTAGTCAGTGGTTAATAGACAGGCTGAGGACCTATGTTTGCCAGTACACAGCTCTAGTCAGTGGTTAATAGACAGGCTGAGGACCTATGTTTGCCAGTACAGAGCCCTAGTCAGTGGTTAATAGACAGGCTGAGGACCTATGTTTGCCAGTACACAGCCCTAGTCAGTGGTTAATAGACAGGCTGAGGACCTATGTTTGGCAATACACAGCCCTAGTCAGTGGTTAATAGACAGGCTGAGTTAATAGACAGGCTGAGGACCTATGTTTGCCAGTACACAACCCAAGTCAGTGGTTAATAGACAGGCTGAGGACCTATGTTTGCCAGTACACAGCCCTATGTTTGCAAGTACACAGCCCTAGTCAGTGGTTAATAGACAGGTTTGAGGGAGTACACAGCCCTAGTCAGTGGTTAATAGACAGGCTGAGGACCTATGTTTGGCAATACACAGCCCTAGTCAGTGGTTAATAGACAGGCTGAGGACCTATGTTTGCCAGTACACAGCCCTAGTCAGTGGTTAATAGACAGGCTGAGGACCTATGTTTGCCAGTACACAGCCCTAGTCAGTGGTTAATAGACAGGCTGAGGACCTATGTTCAGTTCCAGACATGAATTTAATGTGTTCTTGGTAATTTGAATATTGCTAAAATATGTGAAAGATGAAGGCTGTCATCATTCAAAGTTGTCAGGATTTGTCATTGAGATGAATTGGGCTTAATGTCTCATTGAATGGTATTTCTTCGATAATGGCACTCATAGGCGGATCCAGAGGGGTATGGGTGTGTGTGTGTGTGTCTGTCTGTGTGTCTGTCTGTCTGTGTGCAGGGGTGCACACCCTTTTGTCCTGAAAATTTATTAAATGACCATTGAAACTCTCTTGAAAATGAAGTGTGCAAAACACACACACACCCTTTTTCTCAAAAAGCTGTATCTGGCCCTGGCACTTAATATGGAAGGGAAGCTCTAAATGATACAGGCCTTGAATGTTTACCATTGGTCAAACCCATGTGTGCTACTGCCAAACCAAGAATAATAATCAGGATGAATTTGGGATTCAAACCAACAACTGTGAGGAGGGGTTGCTGGGACACAAGATTTCAGAGACTGGACCGCTGACCAGTGAGCCCTGATTCACTGTCCTTGGCCTCTGGTATGTCTGCTTTGGGGGGGACGGATGAGGTAGCCTGGTAGCTAAAGCATTCACTTATCATGAGGAATACCTGGGTTCATTTCCACATATGTGTATAATTCCTGGACTATTCCTAAAAGTGTCGTAAAAGTAAACTCACTCACTCGGAAGACTCACTCACTCACTCACTCACTCACTCACTCACTCACTCACTCACTCACTCACTCACTCACTCACTCACTCACTCACTCACTCACTCACTCACTCACTCACTCACTCACTCACTCACTCACTCACTCACTCACTCACTCACACTCACTGCTTGGAACTAGATAGGATAGACATGGAAGACGTCACCATAAACAATGAAAGGTACTATAGATGCATTCTTATACGAATTTGGAAGACGTAATGTGGAGTTTTGATATTATATTATCTCCTGGCTAATATATATATATTGCATATTATAGCAGTTATATTGTGACTCAGGTTAAAGGGGACGTCACTTACAGTAAGACTGATGTGCGACTGCATGGTCAACTGAACACACTTTTAAAAGGATACTTATTGACATATTATTAATCAATTCTAGTCTATTTTTCTGTAAGTATTTGTATCATTTTAAAACAAAATCTACACAGAAATTCATTCACAAGTGATATTTTCCTTCAACATTCATTGGCAGAAATGCAGAAGTGCACACTGTTGTCTCCAGTGTATGACTCCTGTTTCCATGACTACCAAATAGGGGCAGCCTACCATGCTGACTTCAACCTTGTTTCCTTTAGTATGTAGATATAGGATCGGAATGAACCATCAGTGACACTGTTAAACACTGGAAAGAACATTTCATTCAGAATAAGATATTCATTGTACAGTAGTACTTCAACTGCAGTCAGAGTTATCTCCCATGAGACTGCTCTTTTTTTTCCTTCTTGTATTGCCATTGCAACTTTGAGAGGGTAGTTTTCCATGATACTAAAAAATATTCTCATAACATGTCAACTGTGAATTTTAATAGATTGACAAAGTCAGACAGCATTGTGTTAAACTTTGATGTGTCATACTTAGGATGTCTCCCGTGAAGATCCGGGTTAGAATTGATCTTCAGTAACCCATGCTTGTTGTAAAAGGCGACTAACGGGATAGGGTGGTCAGACTCGCTGACTTGGTTGACACGATATGTCATTGTATCCCAATTGCGTAGATCGATGCTCATGCTGTTTATCACTTGATTGTCTGGTCCAGATGTGATTATGTACAGACCGCCGCCTTATAGCTGGAATATTGATAAGTGTGGCGTAAAACTAAACTCACTCATTCACTGAGTGTCTCGAAGTAAAAGCTTAGTCCCTTTGTATTCTTTCTTTATTATCCCCTGCCGCACGTTTAGCGCGAAGCGGGAATATAGTATTGGGCTCCGTCCGTCCATACGAATTGGAATATCTTAAGAACCATTGACTGGATTCTTTTCATACTTAGTACCTAGGTTCATCACAGTATAAGAAAGGTCCCGGTCAGGTTTGATGAGCTTGACCTTCATTTCAAGGTCACAAGGGGACTTGAACGTTTTACCCTTGTCAGCGAGATATCTCAAGAACCATTCACTGGATTTTCATCATATTTGACACCAAGCTTCATATAAGGAAGGTGCAGGGCCCCCTCGAGTTTGGTGACCTTCATGTAATTTACAAGGTCATAGCGACACTTTGAAGATTTCAGTATGTTAAGATTGTCAGCAAGATATCTCAAGAATGGTTAACTGGATTTTCTTCATAGACTTTCAAGACTTTTCTTGAATGTTTTTTTATAAGCAATTTCTCTATAACTATTTTTTGCATATTTCATACACCATGACATTCATTTTTTATATATTTTTCAGTTGTGTCAAACCTTGGATAACTCAAAGTATCTATGTAGACCCCTAAAGTTCAACCCAATGGTGCTTGATTATCCCAGAAAACCTAGTTTGTTGATGAAAATGTGTGGCATTGTGCTCATATAAGACATGATACTCGCGATCTTACAGGAACGAAATGTTGCTGACATTTTTTATGACTGATATTTTGCTGTCTTTATGATATGACAGATATTTTGCTGACAAAATGATATGAGTGATATTTTGCTGACTATGATATGACAGACATTTTGCTGAGAATATGATATGACAGATATTTTGCTGACAATATGATCTGACCAATATTTTGTTGACTCTATGATCTGACCAATAAGTTTCTGACTATGAAGCTAACGTGTGATATTTCCACCTTCCAGGACTCCGCCTCCTGGAACAATGAACATCAAGCGCCTAAGCAACTGGCCCTTCACGTCCGTGCAGAAAGACCAAGCCAAGCTCTTCTACTGACACGGCCATTATACTACCTCATCATACCAGTATATGCCCATCTAAAGGAGAATGATATAGGGTGTGTGTAAATTACTGCTTTCAGTATTGGAGTATGTAGCCACTGGTTTATATTATCATGGTGTGTTTTAGGGCTGGGACGGGTAACCTGGATACCCGGGACGGGTGGGTAATGAGTTGTACCCGGGTACCTATCTCAATACCCGGACCTGTTATGATCATGTGACTACCGGTAATAGATTAAACAATGTAATATGTTATTCTTTCATGATTAAAAGGTTGTATTGTCTTTGAAGATTTAGACATAATAACAGTCACTCCTTTTGAATATAATACATTTTTAAGATATTGAAAACTCGACATTTTAGTGTCCGGGTTGAAGAATATATTGCCATTTCTTGCAAATTTGATGTCAGGAATTAATATAACGGGTATCTGGGTTAATAAGGTTTGGAGTACCCGGGTAGAACATTTGGACAAATCCCAGCCCTAGTGTGTTTGGTGGTGATCTAGCACAGTTTGAATGAGAGCAGTTGGTCAGTGATCATGTTAGGCAAGCATTAGGAAATAACATGAAATTTGATAGTTTACAAATTTTATTTTCTCCTTTGATGAGGATAACAAACCATACAGTGTGTCTGCCATGTTTATTGCGGTAGCAGGAGTAGCACAGGCTGGTGTTTTGTTTCGTTGTTATTTTCACACAGGAAGCACTGATGTTATTGTTTTGTTTGTTAGCCAGGGTTTTATTTTGTTAGTTTGAAGTGAATTGAATGCTTGCTATTTTTGATAAAAAATCTATCATCAGAATTGTACATCTGATTTTATTTGTAATGCTCTTGTAGGACCATTTGAATTCAGTTTTATTCATGGCCATTGTAAAGGTTGACATGTTCCTCGGTTTTCTGTTCCAATAGATACATTCAGCAATACATTCAGATACACTCATCAGGTATTGTGCACTGACAATATATGTTATCCTTGTGAAACTAATCCAGATTTTATACTACTGAAACTAAAACATCATTGTTAACCTTATGTGAGTGAGTGAGTTTAGTTTTATGCCACACTCAGCAATATTCCAGCTATATGGCGGCGGTCTGTAAATAATTGAGTCTGGACCAGACAATCCAGTGATCAACAGCATGAGCATCAATCTGCGCAATTGGGAACTGATGACATGTTTCAACCAAGCCAGCAAGCCTGACCATCTGATCCCGTTAGTCGCCTCTTACGACAAGCATGGGTTACTGAAGGTTCATTCTAACCCGGACCTTAACCTTAAGCATATTTAATCATTGTTAACATATTGCTGATTTTATCCTTGGGAAACTAAAACAGTTCTTATACTAGTGAAACTGAAGCAGACTATATCCTTGTCCCACACCGATCACAATCGCCAACACGAGGGTCCCGATCCACAGAGCATTTGTAGCATTACGAGCTATTGTAACTACATAGCTTATCAGCTTACGATTATAGTAGTGTTACGAATGCTTTCTGGATCTGGCTCCAGCTTCTGACCTATATGTTTTTCATCATTTTCTGAATGTTAACCTTGTGTTTTTCTTCCGTTTTATTTTAACAATCCGTTCTTATTTTTTGTTAGTAGTTTAACAGTTCATTGGCAGTCCCCACGGGAGTGGAATTCCCAATTGGACCTTTTGTACCCAACACTTGAGACAAGGTTAACCTTAAGCTGAGGGGGCTATAGGTTTGAGCTCTGTCCATCTGAGATGATGGGGACAGATTTCTCAAAAAAACGTTATAGATATGGAAACCAAATTTGGTATGTGTTTTCAGGACATAAATGCTTTGATGGAATTTTAAAACGGAAACAATGTTACAGTTGGTTACAGAGTTATGGCCCTTGTCATGCGTTTCTTGACTTAGTGCACGGTATCCCCAAAGGGAACAGATTTTCTCAGTAACTGTTATAGATAGGGAAACTAAATGTGGTATGTGTTTTCAGGACATGAATGTTGTGGTGGAGTTAAAAAACAAGAACCAAATAGGAACAGAACACTGGGATATTGATGACCATGTCTTTTTGTTGGACACAGTTTCCAGGTGGCGAGAGTCCTACCTGGTTAGCAGACTATGAAGAAGAAACTGTTCTGAATATATTGATTTGTGTTGCCTGGCGAGATATTATCTTTTCAGATTTCTGACTGTGAGAGAGAGAGATATTTATCAAGAAAAGTACTCATACAATGTAGAAACAATTTCATCATCTCATGTTAGGTACTTTCATTTTTAATTTACAATACCATATGTATCTATTTTTAGTTATTTCAATGTGAATAGTTCATTTAGTATTAGTCTGTGATAGTGCCATGAAAATGTAGAAATATGTGCAATATTTGACCATGTATTTTAACAGTGACTCAGATGAGATTGGACAATGCCCATGCTTGTCAACTAAATGATAATTCTGTGTCATAACGGCTGCTAGTATGAATATGAAGTTATCATTGTTATCGCCAGGGACAACCAGTCTGTAGATGATTGTGTGTGCGCTCTGAAGTTATCATTGCTTTGTACACCAAGAATATTTAATCGAAAGTCGAAAGTCAAAGCTCTGAATTTGCTCACTCTCTTCCACATGTTTGATTGGTTACATGTTTTTATTGTATGATTTTTATATGCTACAATACTCCCATTGTCCACTGCATCGTTTTAAATTGTTATACCATGATGAATCAATGTCACTACTGCCAGCAATATCAGATACCGTCTTCCTGCAATATGATACAATGTAGCCTTGTAGAAATATATTTTTTGTCCCATGCATTGTGACAATTAGCGCAAGCTAGTCAGAAAACATGATTTGATCCAGGTTACTAATTAACTTGGTTTAATTGAACTTATGAAATCCTGACAAAATATATCTCAATAGACCTTTCTAAAGGACGAAGTCTCCACACTATTTCTCTGCAGGCAGAATCTTTGTAGACTGGGCACTGTCTCTACTTATCACAAGATAATGAGGCACATAGAGACAGGAACCAGTTGAATGTCATGGCCTTGTTGACAAGGAAGGATAACTCTTCTGTAGACATAATATGGGAACGGAATCTGTACCCACTGAGATTTTATTGCATGCCCTGAAAAGAATTATCATGCATCTTAATCTGTTAAATTATCAGATACTTAGACCAGAATGATAAATATTTTTATAGTAGAACCCATACATGACGGCGACAGCAACTGGTATTTCCATAATGTTCTGAGGTCCTGAAATATTTTTAAAATTTCTTTAGATCGTCATTATGAGACTTGTTTTCAACACTGTAATATATGTAAATACTGTTTTGACAAAGTGTTATCCATCCTTGCTTCTCTCTGCTCATAAGTTCCCTGCATTTGATATGTAATGTTGATGGAAACTGGATCTCATGGAGAGATTAGTATTTGTCTTTCTGTAGTACTGTAGCTGGTAGGTTGTCTGTGTTGGTGAATACTTGAGGCTGCTGCACACTGATTATTGTTTGAAGAGATTACTACTTACTTCTTTCTCAAATTTGAAACTTAGTTTATCGCAAGTGGAATTATTTGACAAGATAAACATTTTTGGCTTTATTTGAAACACTGACTAAAATTTAGGAAAAATGTAACAAGGTATAAGAGATTCATAGATAGATGTGTCAAGAAATCAAATGAACAGAACATTGATTTTATGTGGCATTAGTATTTCAGGATATAATATCTCAAAGGTTTATTTCAAATTACAAATTGAGCAGTGCGTTTAAATGCTCATCGCATGGAAGACTTGACAGTCTGTGCTTGCTTTGTAATGGCTGTGACTTGCCCATTTACATACTAGTATTCAGAAACCACTGGACTGGTGCTGTCGGGTAGGTGAGTGGAAGATGTGTTTTCCATTCACCTAAGGACTCAAGTTTGATTTTGTACATGTATACAATATATTGTCTTATTTGTGTCATAGTATGTTAGACCTGTAGGCCTGAATGATTTCTGTTACAAACTGTTTACGTTTTGTAGATAAGAATGAAACTAGGAAGCTGCCATATTGTTTTTCCATTTTGTTATGATGTGAAGTAAATGATGGAATCAAAATACTAAGAACCTGTTAATTTGTCAAAAGCTGTGAGCTGAATGGTCAGAATTTTGCCTGATGCCTGATGCCCTGCCCAAATTATTTTCCTAAGGCTTCCCTTAAGTATTTACAAGTTAAAGAGGTGCCACTTTCAAACTCATGATTGATGCATGTTACAATTTCACCTTCTTTATTCAACCCAATCCTCATTCACCAACTGTGTTTTGCAAAATCTTGAAAATATGAAACTGGAATTTAATACTGCAGATCTAAAATGTTTCAGGATGCCCGACATATTCTCCGATTCACGGAGTCCTACTGGTGTTCTAAAATACTAAGTGTCTCTCTGCATTATATTTTGGTGTAGACGCTCTTTTACATGAGCATCCTTCTCTCTGCCCGAGTGCCTCATCAACTCAATGAAACCTTTCACAATAGGGGTCTTCCATGTTCTTCTTCTTCTTCAGTTATGTGCTTTGGAGGTCGCCTTCTTAGCCTGTTGGCATTTCGGCAGACCTAAATCCATGTTCAGTCATGCTCCTTTATTTGTATGATTCAGTGTAGTAGTAAAAGAATGTGACAACCCACATTCACTTTTCATAACCAGTCCTCAAATGGTTTGAGATGAATATCTGTATCTGTAGGCTTTGATAATCATCTGTAGTACTAAAGGTTTACCCTAAATGATAAACCATTTCAATGTGGACTGTTCTTTCAGTTGTCTTCCGAAATAGTTGTAACCTGTTTCACCACTTCAGTATCAAGAAATTGGTTTCCTTTCCACTTTAATGGAAGGTAAAACAGTGCCCTTGTGTACGATCTTGCATTACAATTACAATTAGTCTGAATTGTATGTCATGTAACATTCCTATCGATATAGCCTCTTGAACATAATAAATTTATTTCTATACATCTTGTGTTTTAATTGAAGTATCTTTGATCAAGATCTTTTGGAAGAAGCGGGGACTGATCTATGTGATCTTTCTTTACAAAAAGGTAAAGTTATTGTGAAGAGTGTGCGGGCGAGTTTAGTTTTACGCTGGCTTTAGCAATATTCCTGCAATATCATATTGGGGTACACCAGAAATGGGCTTCACACATTATACCGAAGACAGTGCCGGTGTATATTGGCGACTTGGTATAATGCACGAGACTTTAAGGACCACCCAATTCTTTCTTATTACCATAAATCTGCATGGACGGCCTTAACTTCTTAAGAGTAGCTTTAACATACTTTTATCCGTATTGTATGTCGGTCCACAGAAGACTCCAAGGATCTGTTTCTCTTCGAAAGTTTCAACTACATTAACAAAGGCATCCCATCATGTTCTCAGGTCCTTCGAGTGTGATACACATGGTTATGACAGAAGCCTGATCCAATAGCACGCTGATCCATCTGTTCCGTTGGTTGAACAAAAAACTAGGAATATGATGTATTTAGTAAGAAATTGTTTTTATTTTACAATACAGACAATTGACACATGGTAGAGAAACCCCAGCAGCCGACTGCAGCTCGACTGTCCGACGGACTGTCAGTCTGTCAGACTACTCCAGCAAGCCTGTGAGCCCAGAGACATGTACCCGACATTTGGCTAAACCTATTGTTATTGCTGATCAACAGATCACAAAAAGGTCATTGAGCAGCCAAAGGCTAAATTCAGCCAATCATTGGAAAGTTTACTGAGGCCAAAGGCCAGATTCAGCCAATCAGGGGGAGTTTACAGAGCTATGCCAAAGGCCAGATTCAGCCAGTAGTTACAGATTTAATGAAGGCCAGAAGCAGTATTACTCAATCATGGGAAAGTTTACACAGGCCAGATCACTGATTTACCTGATCATGGGAAATTTTCTAAATTCAGCCAATCGGAGGTTAACAGCAACATGTAAAGCGCCACTTATTGTCAGACTGTGCTGCCCCCTGTACATTGTCAAGTAAGGTAACTCAACATTAGAAGGCAGTACTTGACCATTAATCACGTTAATGCAAGCTTGGGTATTTCTAACCACAATTAAAAATAAAGAGTTAGATAAAATTGATTTTTATGTCTTTTTAAACAATTTCCAGATCCATGGCACTTGATAGTAGTAGAATTGTAAAAACAAACATGATTGAGATTACAACTGTATCTAGTTGGGGGATTAGAATCCGGGCTTGAGAATAGCCTTCCATTAACTCAGGGAGAAGTTACCTCCCTTTAACAGCAAGACTAACCTTGGAGCTGATTTTTAAAGATATGGTAATGAGAAATGCATAATCGGCTAAACAAGTCAATGTTCCTTCAAACATAAACGTTATGAAAAAATAAAACTTTTCAGCTACATCAACAGATACTATGCAGTTGTGATTAAAGCAAAAAATTATAATAATAAAAACAAATCATCCAATGGCTTTTCCTTCGGAGGATTTGTACCTACTGGGAGCCAAGAATTGTGAGAGTATCACAAGAGGAGGATAGTTCCTCTCGGTCTTGATGAAAGAAACATTTAAACATAAGATATGATTCACCATTTCACGCAAGTAATGTACATGATAAAATCAACAGTAAGAGTTAATGGTGACAATCTGATACAGGTAGCTGTTATGCATTGAAAGTGGTGTCAAAGTCGGACCAGCTGAGGATAGTTTTCCTGCTATCCTCCTTGTACAATATCAAAATGCTCTTTCTATACTGCTGGTGTTGAACTGTAAACAAGGTTATCTGAAATTCTTGTCTACTGATGTGATACCTTCTAGAAATATCATTCATCTATATTTGCCAAATCACGAATCCAATTTTACGTTACAATTCACACCACCTGAATCTGCCCATTTTATCAAATTCATACAAAATAAAATCATTTTAAAAAAAAGGATCTTAAAAGATCTCTTGAATAAGGTACAGAATTTAGAATTTCTGAAAGATGGCATTTGAACTGTCTCTATCTAAACTGCTTGGTTATAATATTGTAGACAAATATTTCAATCAACATCAAATTGGACCACCCTAGTGTTGGCAATTTCTTCTTTTGCAATGAAATTTCGCTTCAAGTGATCGGGTGAGCAATCAGCCATAGTTGTTGCATCTAACACAAGAATGTCTCGTCTAATGTTAGAGATTTGAGATATAGGACAAACATAATTGCCCCTCAGTGAATTGTCCCATACATTGTAGCAGAGATAAGAGGGAACACGAATAGCACTCAATATTAATTGATTCTATTGTTGGCGGCCATGGCCGCACCAACGTCACGGATCTCATCACAGTCAGTTGCATAATGTAGACGGAGATGTAGATGTTTACAAAATGCCGCTGGCATCCTTGTACTGGCTTTAATTGGCCAGTCGCCATGACGACAAGAATCACTTGGCCAATCAGGTGCCAGTAACTATGGCGACAAAAACGCATGATAATAAGTGAAACACTAGTTTCCCTCTAGACGTGTGTGAACCTGGTATCTCCACGTAATTGTATATGTCAACTTCTTGGTCAAGATTATTTACATGCGTTTACACAAAAATTACTCCATACCATACATTTGGTGCGTTTAACAAACCACTTACAGTGAAACAGAATTTGTACCAGATACGCACAAAATCATTATCAATTTCTGAAACCAATTTCAAGAACAAGATGTATAAACATAATCAGTTTAAAAGTTAGGCAATAATTCTGAACATTCAAGACCTCAAACAGTTTTGTTTAATTAACTCTTTCCGTCATGAACAAGGCCAAACAAAATATATCTGGTAAAATTGATAAAACCTCAAGAACAAAGCAGTCCATCCTTTTCATTGTATGCTGGCTATTCTCGCAGTAATTCTTGATAAAATGTATGTAAAAGTCTCCGGTCAAGAAGATATAAAACATTAATCATCAAGCACAAAATTCATAGTAAATAAATAAATAATGTGTTTGTTGTGCTGTACTGTTACAACAGTATCCTTTACGCAGCGGCAGAGGCGGCAGCGGCAACATCGACGGCTGTGGAAGGAAGGTAATACACAGCCAACAATAACAACAAATCTTCACAGCTTTTCGCATCAATATGGATATGTACATTGTGTGATGTCAATGGATAAAATGTACCCTAGCAATCTGCACAAGAACTGTCGGAGAGGACAGAGCATAGTAGCCAGGGACACTTCCAACATGCTCGCAAAACTAGTGTCATATCTCGTGTTCAAAATCAAACAAATCACATAATTTCGGCAATCATAAATCAAATCAGAGATTAATATCATAGACACCAATGCCCTCCCTCTAGCTAACTTCTAATTAGTCCTCTGTACTTTGTTTAAAAAAATGGAGTAAATTAAAAGAAAATCGTGAATTGAGAGCAACAGTTGGATCTTGATGATGGCCCTGACACAACTTGTGCACTTGATCCAGTTTGTACTAACGATGCACGAGAGGATGTGGCTGGCGGTCAGTGCTGTCTACTTCAATCTAAAACACGCGTAAATACCCAGTGAAACAAGCATGGAATCATCCAAGTACATATTTTTACAACTAATTTACAACTTAACAAAACATTAGGGCGGAGTAACACGATGATGGACCCTTCACTCGTCGATTTTGGCCTCACGCCAGCAGTGTTACAGACAGACGCGCATATGTACGTACGAACATACACGCGAACATGCACAGCGGCTCTGGATGACTGACCGACCAACTGATAGATGGACGGACGGACACCCACAGGTAGCAAACGAAGTGCTCACAGAAGGTCAAGCGTAGTCATATACAGTACAAGTCATGTTCATACAAATACTTGTTTTGAAAAGTCAACATTATACACAAATATGCGACTCCAAATAACCAACTGACACCAAAGAAACAGTATGTTAGCAATCCACAGTCCAGTTGGACAAGAGTTCCTCATTCAGTCAGCTGATTGGACGATTAGGTGCCGCCAGCAGTTGTCATAGAAACGGCTGCAGGTCGTCCAAATATTACAATCAAACAAAATCTGCATATTGTGGTCTGGCTGCACGCTGGCAGCAGACTGTTACAGCAAACACAGGAATCAGTTCAAGTCAGTCCCCACGGATAGCTCGTCCGCAACGGCAGACGGCGAGTTGTGGAGCCTGTGTTTGGCATATGTACGTACGCACTAGACAGTGATTGGTTGAATCCTCTTGCTGCTACAAGGTAAAGCTCCACTGGAACACTCGCATAACAAAATTTGCTCCACTCCGCAAACATGGTCGCCGACTCGTAGACGAAAACAACTGCACTGATTGGACAAAATAAAGATAGACAGTGTGGTTTTGTATAGTACAAACACAGTGTTGTTCCTTCAGGTGCAAGTGTCGCTCACTCGCTCGCTCGCCCGCCTCACTTCGCTGCTAGCCATAACACCAACTTTGTACGGTCAACCAACACACTAAGTACCACAGTTGGCGGGGTCACATGATCACTTGTGACGCGGCTCGAGCGAGGCGCAAGAGCTAGAGAGAGAGAGATAGGGTGACATGATTGAGTCCCTTGAAAGATGCAGTAGACATCATCACATCATCGTCATCACATCATCATATACGATGTCTCTTCACCACAAAGTCACGCTTGCCACCAGCTCCACCTATGGGCTGCCGGCAGCATCACAGAAGCTCATACTGACGTAAGTGCATCCTCTGAATGATATCTCGGCAATCATTGAAAACTCGTTTGATGTTCTCGGTGTCGACCGCGCAGGTGAAGTGAGGGTAGCAGTAGTGTCGGCCATCGCCGCTGGCTGTGCTGATCCGCTGAAAAAGATGAATTTCCCATGAGTTGAGAGAGTCACCATGTGAGGAAGAACCTTATTTGATAGAGTTATTAAAGACAGTGTAATACATTGATTAATGCATTAAGTTGTTCATTATCCCAAATAAAGTCCTGGGCCGACTTTCACAAAGTAATGCTAAAGCTATGACTGTGATAAGTTTATGTTAACCAAAGTCGTTAATGAAAATCCTAAAGCTACAACTGCTAAAAGTGTGTGTACAACCACATGAGTTATGACAGTTATAGCTTAACATAGCCTTACAACAGTTGTAGCACTATTATTATTATTATTATTATTATCATCAATGTTTTGTGAAGAAATTGGGACTTGAACTAGTGTGTGACTAAGTTAATATAATAATAAATCTGAATTCTTATTCAATATTTAACGAAAGGATTCAAACTTTCAGTGTAATGAAAGTTTATAGAAAGTGAGTCAGCTGGGTTAGATACCAATTTGAACAATATATCAGTTAACTTTGCTGACAAAGCTCTAAACGTAAGTGTGAATCAGCGCATGCGAAAAGAATGCAACACTGGACCACTAATTACACCACCTCAGGTGACCAGGCACCTCTGCCCCCTGAGGGTTTAAGCAAACATTTATGGTTTAAATGTTTTTTGAAGAAGTAAAGTTTATGTGTCAATAACTCCTTTAGGCTATTTATACAGAGTCTGCCAGCTGTGGAAACCTTTCTCTATTTTAGAGCACAACAGCGAGTGGGTGAGTTAGGTTTCACACTGCCTTTAGCAATATTCCAGCAACATCACGGCAGGGGACACCAGAAATGGGCTTCACACATTGCACCCATGTGGGGAATTGAAGCTGGTGTGATGGAAGGCTTTAACCACTAGGCTACCCCACCGACAATAGAGCATAACAGAAACATAGCCTTAAATGATCAATGGACTTGATGGAGAACCAGCTGATCAGGTTCACTGTACTTGAAACAAAATTTTAATATTGTTTTTGCTTACCAAGAATTCATCCCTGATGAAATATTTGGCCCGAACTACCTCCGGGTCGTCTGTAGACTCAAACACAGCTGGAACACAACAAATCATATTAGTTGCTCAACATGTAAATTACCTACATCAGCAATTCATTCATGAACCAATATCATAAAATAAATATTACACCACTCACATGAAGTAACACTTGATGTTTCATATGCCCATATATTTGTCATATAAAAGGAATTCCATAACAGGTAATAAAATTTATATACACGTATATATATGCATGCAATCATCCATCCATCCATCATGGCTAGTTGGTATTGCCATACAAATTTCCAATTGAGGTTTTTCTTCAACATTTTCTATACATATCTACATGAAAAATATTCACATCATCAGGAGATTACATCTGTGGTAAAAGACTTCAGACTTATTTGCACTTGTTTCTTTGGTCTTAACAAAGATTCACAACAGTCAACATTGTCTGCACCCCTCAAAAAACATGGCAGGGGAGACAAGAAATGGGCTTCACACATTGTACCCATGTGGGGAGTCAAACCTGACCCTTCGGCATGATGAGCGAACACTTTAACCACTAGGCTACCCCACCACCCCCTCAATAGTCACTGTAGATTATTATAACCACCATGTTGATAAAGCATTGTCAGCCTGCAATGTTCTAGTTGCCACCCAGTCCCTTGTCATATACATCTAACCTGCACTGTGGGCAACATTCTTACCATCTGGTGGGGTCTGGTATCTGGAAAATTCAGTAAAGTAGTCCTCTATTTTTGATTTTCCAGCTCTCACTTTGTCTGCTAATAGGTCCTGCTTGTTTAAGAATAAAATTACGGATATTGTTCTGAGCCACCTGAAACACAAAACAAAAACATCATGGTAGAGTGAGTGAGTGAGTTAGTTGGGTTTAATTCCACTTTGAACAGTAGTACAGTTTAATCATATCAACTTAATTATCCCGAGAGACAGATGCCTCAGATACAATTTTCATGAAACTCATGAGCATTGTGCTGACAAACTAAGGATAGTAACCAGGGCGATTCGAACCAGTAATCATAGGATCCTAGCACGTCGAGGGGATGCAACTCTGCATGAGATGACAGGTCCCGGCCCATTTAGTGAAAAAGATATCAATACACATTCAGGAACACTCAAATGCAAGCCCGGTGAGGGCATAAAGCAATGTAAGCTAATGCAAGTATCTTGTTGGGGTCTTTCATTCTGGACATATCCACATTCCATCAACCCCTGTCACCACAAAATGACCATGTATAAATGACTTACAGTACTTTCATTGGTCCTTTACCTTAGTACTTGGCAATATTCCCACTATATGATGGTAGCCTGTATCAAGCTGGACTACAAACCCAGTAACTGATTCAATGAACAACAATCCATTATGAATCACCCAAGTCACCAAGTGAGTGAGTGAGCGAGTTGGGGTTTATGCTGCTTTTAGTAATATTATATAGCAATATATGGGCGGAGAATGTGAGAATTCAAACCCAGGTCTTCAGCATCACAGGCAAACGCCTTAACCCTTAGGCGAGCCCACTGCCCCTAAGTCAACCAAGCTTGACAATTCCATCCATTTCAGGCATGTCGTATGACAAGTAGCTGGGGAATATTACTAACAGGGAATCCTCAAGGGGAGACAAACAAGGGGAGACAAACAGCTTGCTGGAGACATATTCTATCCCATAATCCCCGCTGGTGAGGTTGAAGCAATAGGTATATATTGGCATCACACTAGCCACCTTCAACAAGAACATCACGATCTACATATTTACCTGTTATTCCAGATACTCCTAAAAAGTTCTAAGGATTCTCTGAGTCTATTTTGGCTGGGATCTTCTCGCAGGACCAGATTGTAGCCACTGCATGCAGTGACGAAGATGATGGCCGTCACATCATTAAAGCACTGGATCCACTTCCTACGCTCGTCTCTCTGACCCCCCACATCGAACATGCTGCAATAAAAAACATCAGCATCAGAAGGAGCACTAGACAGTTACCTCTCCAGTATACATGTTTACATGTACATATATATTATTATATTTTAATAATACTTGATTAAAATCTTCTATGATTAAAAATGTACCTAATGTTCCTATATTTATACTTCTTGATACAAAATCTGCACAAGGAGTTCCAGGTAAAATTGTCTTATTTGGGTTATTAATTCATATAATTGTAAGGAAAGAGGTTTAGAGTTAAATCTCATAACAAAAATTCCACTGTTAACATAGCTACAAACAGAAAACTCAATAAACCAGTTCTATCAAAAACAGAAAGGAAGGCCATACTTACTGAAAATTTACTTTATCAACTGTAAACTTAGTTTCAAATATTCCTGATGTTAGTACCCGACACCGCAATATATCCTGAAATAAATGAACATCAAAATTAGCAAAATCAGACATGACAAAACAAATGGAATAGACAGACAATGATATCATCTCTCCTGCAATTCATATTTAAACATGACAATGATAAACAGGCAAATGGGCTTCCCACATTGTACCGATAATCTCTGTGCAATTCATATTTACATTACTAAATTACTAAAGCTAACAAGATAATTATGAGACATTTCCTCCCACAAAATAATCAAATTCCTCATTATAAAGTTAAGCAAGTTTACCAACAAATGATAATAGATAAATATATGAAATATATCCTGCAAAATGTCTGGTGAAAAGGATAATTTTGATACATGATGAATGGAAGTTTATGAATGACATTTAACATCCACAACATGATAACGTGACTGATGTTTCATTTTTAATTGCTTCTTATAATCAGCAACATACATGAGGGAAGTTTCAGGCATTCCTGTAGTTTAGACTGTGTCCTTAAAACCCTGTATTACGGTAACCCTTAGTGAGTTTGTTAGCTCTTGAGACAAATACTGATGATCTCTTATAGGCACAGTAAACAAACGTGTGAGGAACATAAGATTTGATGCTGATCACATACAAGTTTAATCCATAATAAATCCATGGAGCATGTGCTTGCTGCAGAGACAACACCAAGGATCATAATCAGGAACCAGGGATTGAAACACATGCAGAGTTGGTCATCAAGGTGGCCACTCACACAGGAATATTTGGTATCCATGGTGGTAGGAGGTAGGAGGTAGGAGGTGGGTGGTGGGTGGTGGGTGGTAAGAGGTGAGTGGTGGGTGGTAGGTGGTAGGTGGTAGGTGGTGGGTGGTAGGAGGTGAGTGGTGGGTGGTAGGTGGTGAGTGGTGGGTGGTAAGAGTCGAGTGGTGGGTGGTGGGTGGTAGGTGGTAGGTGGTAGGAGGTGAGTGGTGGGTGGTAGGAGATGAGTGGTGGGTGGTGGATGGTGGGTGGTAGGTCGTAGGAGATGAGTGGTGGGTGGTGGATGGTGGGTGGTAGGTGGTAGGAGGTGAGTGGTGGGTGGTAGGTGGTAGGTGGTTGGAGGTGAGTGGTGGGAGGTAGGAGATGAGTGGTGGGTGGTGGATGGTGGGTGGTAGGTCGTAGGAGATGAGTGGTGGGTTGTGGGTGGTGGATGGTGGGTGGTAGGTGGTAGGTGGTAGGAGGTGAGTGGTGGGTGGTGGGTGGTGGATGGTGGGTGGTGGGTGGTAGGTCGTAGGAGATGAGTGGTGGGTGGTGGATGGTGGGTGGTAGGAGGTGAGTGGTGGGTGGTAGGAGATGAGTGGTGCATGGTGGGTGGTAGGTGATGGATAGTGGATGGTAGGTGGTAGGTGGTAGGAGATGAGTGGTGGATGTGGGAGGTCATTGTCTGCTCCCAGTGTGTTAACATGTTACAAGCCTGGAGGTAGGGATGTCCTCCCCTGAATACAAGCCTGTGAGGCAGGTGGCAAGTCATCATCAACACTTCTACTATGATGTAGTTAGTACCTGCTCCAATATTCAGAGAGTCTCTAATACCATGCCTAATATTGCCTTCCCAATTACCACCTCCCTTAGTCCCAGTGGACCTATCTAATATGACAATGTTGGCAGTTATTGTAACCTGCTCTGATTCACAAATTCATCCATATTAACAATAATGTTGCAATACTACTGCAGAGATAATAATAATGTATCCATTTATATAGCGCCAAACTCCACACTAGGTATGCTCATAGCGCTAACAATCAAGGCACAGCACATTATTACCCCAACCTGATTTAGCCCAATTAGTATTTTGGGAAAAAACTGATGCAAAAATTAGTATTTACTTTTCCAAAGAATTTTCATATTAAATAAAATATGTACATATATTGTGTAAGGCCTTGTTATTGACATTGTACACACCTAAATTAGTAGTAAGTATCCAGATATAGCTTGATACTGAATAAAATGTGGTTGAAATTTATTGTGTATGGTACATATGCTATTTGATAATTCAATTGAATGTATTATTTTTAAAAATTCGTATCTTTTTTACTGCTATCGTAGTTGCGTATTTTGTGTTGTTGTTTTTTTAACGAATACGATAAAATCGTAAAGGTTGGCATCTCATTACCCCTGAGCTTCACCTGATGCCCTTGAGAAATCCAGCTGTCTACATTGCTTTATTTCAATGGGTAACATATTCCCTATATGCTCCCAGAGTGTTACTTTAGTTGCCCATAGAGTAGCTAACAAAGTGTTCCATATCCATGGAGACTGCCTCCGTGGTGTAGTGGTTAGAGCATCCGCCTGGAGAGCGGAAGATTGCAGGTTCGATCCCCCGACTGTATCATGCCAAAAGACGTTAAAATATGGTACTTGTTGGTCCCTGCCTGGCGCTCGGCATTAATGGGTACAACAAGGACTGGTCGGCTGGGAGTCAGTATAATGTGTCTGAGTGGGGTATTCATGCTTCACTGTGGCATGGTATCTCAGTGGGCTAGCACTAGAAAACCAGCTTAAGTCTGGGCTAGTACAAGCAGCCGCACATGCATGCACATCGTCATATGAGTGAAATATTCTCAAGGACGACGTTAAACCCAATTTCACCTCACCTCACTTCCATATGCATGTGTGTGTGCCTTCTCCCCAATTCCTGGGGATATAGGATGTTCCATATATGCTCCCAGAGTATTTCTTTAGTTGCCCATAGAGTAGCTAACAAGTGTTCCATATGCATGTGTCTGTGCCTTCTCCCCGTCAGAGGATGTTCCACAAATGCTCCAAGTGTTACTTTGAAAATAGGTGGTTGATAGTTTGAGCCCCATGCAATCCACACAGATCATATCGACATAGGTGAGCAATACAATAACATCAGCTTAAACGCTAAGATGGCATGATAGGGGTAACAGAATCTACATTTTGAAAACCCTAATATAATGGCAGTTTTTCCATGTTGTCTGTGTGTTCCCTTCCTGTCACTAGCAATTTGGCATCACCATTGTCCTCTCCATTTTCACCACAATCACTGCCAAGTACCATTCCCATCCCTAGCTGTGCAGTATCGCCAAGTACCGTTCCCATCCCTAGCAATGCAGTATCGCCAAGTACTGTTCCCATCCCTAGCAGTGCAGTATCGCCAAGTACCGTTCCCATCCCTAGCAGTGCAGTATCGCCAAGTACCGTTCCCATCCCTAGCAGTGCAGTATCGCCAAGTACCGTTCCCATCCCTAGCACTGCAGTATCGCCAAGTACCGTTCCCATCCCCAGTAGTGCAGTATCGTCAATAACCGTTCCCATCTCTAGCACTGCAGTATCGCCAAGTACCGTTCCCATCACCAGCACTGCAGTATCGCCAAGTACCGTTCCCATCACCAGCACTGCAGTATCGCGCCATCACCAGTACTGCAGTATCGCCAATTCCCATCACTAGCTGTGCAGTATCGCCAAGTACCGTTCCCATCCCCAGCAGTGCAGTATCGCCAAGTACCGTTCCCATCCCTAGCAATGCAGTATCACCAAGTACCATTCCTAGCAATTCAGTATCGCCAAGTATCATTCCTGTCCCTAGCAGTGTGGAATCGCCAAGTACCGTTCCTATCTCAGCATGCAGAAAGACAAGTACTGCCCCAAGCAATGCTGTTTTGCCTTGACTGATTCCTACAATGACTTATTTGCAAATGTAGGCTTTGGAGAAAGTCAATACCCACAAATCAATCAATGTTCTTGTGTGTGGTCCAACCTCAAACAGAGCACACTGTATCTAGACCTCATATACTATAGGATACATATCGAAAAAACAATGAGAACACTATGTTTGTATGCCAGACCACAGTGATGAATTGGATGCAGGACGCCAGCACATCGCACCCAGGATAAGCCAAGATCCCACCCTGGTCCCGAGGTCAGCGTGCACACACTAAACTTGTCCTTCACTCTTCCAGCGGCCAATGCCCTGCTAATCTAGCACAAAGGATCATGGCGTAATGCCAGATGTACACATCTCTTCTGATCAAATGAGCAGGTTTAACAGCATTGACATGACCCTCCTTGTTATTCCAAGGCATGTAACTCAGATCTGACTCAGATCTATCATTTTCTGCGAGAGCTCTAATTCAGTACATGACATGAGCTTATGTACAACCGAGCTGTTGGATATCCTTATTGTTCCAACTGCAGTCATGCATAGTGGCTGGGAACAAAGGTCACACTAATAAGCTATATACATAGAAAACATTCAAAGGCAACCCAGCAAATGCAGCACTCAACAGTGCTCCATGGATAATTGACATTTCTATGGTACAAGACATCACTTCATTCATATTGACAGATATTAACTTATGACAAACTCTTTCAATTTACAGTTAAGTTTTCCAAACTGTTCAAACAATATTACTTTTAATACACAACAAATCTCTACTTTGCTGAGAAAGTGTAATACCAAATATAACATAAGTTAAAAATATTACTTTCACTGTTCTACCAGGAATTGTACAACTAACAGTGCTATTACAGATTGGCACCAAGGTTTCAGAACAATACTTCAAGGAAGAAAAGAAGTTTACACGAAAATTTGTAATATTGACATAGAATATTTCTATAACTGAACTCAATACTAGGTATCAGCCTCTTGATAATGTTTCCCATATGCTTGTTACTTGATCTCACCCGACAGTATCAGAATGTTAACTATTTTGCATGTTTGTATCTATTTCGGGCTAATGACATAATCAGCCCTACTAAGTAAGCAAGAACGCAACTATAGGAGTGGGCAGACCCAATCAATATCTCTGGTACTCTTCCATGTCAAATATGTGATGTATGTTTCAATTCTGAAGGCAATCTTGCTCACTAGTTAACCATATCCCCCTGCAGGAATGCCGATTTTCTGAGATTCCTAATTCAAAAGGTTGTTCCATTTTGTAGACAAGGGGAAACAGGTTGGTGCCACTTACCTGCTCAGTAGGCGTGTAATCCGGCAATTTCACTATGTGCACTCGGTCTAAAAAACTGCAAAGAGAAAAACAAAATCAGCATTTCCTAACAAGACAACAATGAAATAGATATGGTGATAAAATCAGCAAGTTTATGCGTAATCCATAAAGACACAAGACTAAACACCATGTTACCTATTCTTTTGTTGGTATGAGCCATTGCAACCTTGCTTATGGGCTTACTTACTTTTTCCTGTTTATGCTAAATCAATGAGGTCATTAAAAGCTTTAAGCATTAAACCATACTAGATGAGAATCCTGTGAGCTAGTTTTAGGGGAGTTAGTATTGATTGGCAACTCAGATTCAAAAGAAAACTCTTCAAAATGTCACAAGACACCATAGATGTACTGCAAACACAGAATTACACAATATATTCAATGGTTTATGAGCTTGTCCTGCTAATCAAACAAAATAAACATTAAAATAAAAATAAAATCAATTCCACCTCAGAAACTATCCAAGGTCAATGTCTTTCAGCTTAACACAATTTATTCTAACCTAAGTAACAGTCTCTTTATCTTCTTACATTTTTCCATTTTCAAACCACAATATACCAATGACTGTGTTAAAGATTATTTCATAGACAATAACATCAATAATCTTAAAGATCTTATATTTCACAGAACATATTTTATCAATGTCTTGGGATTGTGTCACCATAGTGTTCTTTGTTGTTTCCAAAATAACAAATACCCACATAACATTTTGACAATACCCACATGAGCATTTTAACAAATACTTGAAAGAACACTTTAACAAATGCCCCTGTAAGCATTTAAACAAATACCCAAATGAACATTCTAAAAAATATCCATTTTAAAATGAAATAACAGAATTTATATATCTTCTAAAGCTGTGAATTTAATTGGTCACTTAATTTGAATCAAGACAAAAACAATCGTGACAAGTCTATTTTGAAACCTTTTTCAGTTCCATCACTATTGTACAAAATGCTTACGAACTGATTCCTCTGACAAGGACCAAAACCTCCACAGTATCATCAACAAACACTGCCGTGATAATTACATACAGTAGATAAACTGGCTATTCTATTGCTATGGTAACCACTTTACTTAGTCAATGTAGGCCTCAATTACCAACAGAAATGAGACCTTTGTACAACCTGTTTTCCTCCTACTAGTTTCAATCCCAACATATGCTAAAAGCAGAATCATGTCAAAACATGATGGATGTTGATAAAAATATGATCAGCATTGGTATTTTAACTGACTGACTGAGTTTGGTTTAATGCCACTTTTAGCAATATTCCAGCAACATCACGGCAGGGGACACCTGAAATGGGCTTCACACATAGTACCCATGTGGGGATTCGAACCCGGGTCTTTGGCGTGACGAGCCAACGCTTTAACCACTAGGCTACCCCACCGCCCCTGGTATTTTAACTAATTTAAATATCCTACAAAGTTTGTACACTAACTTACAATATTTACACTAGAATAGACCTAAATACATCATTGAATGCATCACTGGCGAAGTTAAATATTTCTTACATTATTTATAAAATGACATAAATGACACCCCAGTCTTATTTCCAAGTTTTACTTTTTTTATACACAGGTCAAAATGTCAGAATTTACTAGCTACTGAATTATTTCAAGCATAATTTTCAACCTGAGCTCTACACTTCATAGAGTTAGAGTCAAGGTAAACCACTACTTTCCTACAAATGTCCTCTGTGACAAGCCTGAGATGAGTACAGAGGTCTTACGACAAGCAGGCATACAATCTCGTTAGTTTAACTTTAAAAATTAACGACATTAGGTCAGGCTAGTCTAAATGTAGACTGTCAGTGTGAAGCGACGTCTTAAGCCACTATGAATAATATCTGCTACAAAAAATAGGCAGAGCAATACGATGAAGTGTCATGGCGCATCAACAACCATGAAATAGTCCCAGTAGATGAGTGTTGTCTGTGCCGAGATAACATTCACCTAAAATAGACTTCCTCATATAACAATTACTGTAAATGCCACAATAATTGTTGATGTGAATCTGGTGTAGACTAAATTCAGTGAATATATAGATTTTCCTTCAGAATGGGAGTAGCATGAAAAGTTCAAATAATTACCACAAGGACAATTAGTCTGGTAAAAAGAAATTCTCAATCTCAGTATATATGAATCTAAAACAAGAAATCTAAACTCATCTTAAATAACTACTTACATGCATGTTATCCCTTTTATACCCAGGGATTCTCTTCAAGATCTGAACAAGATCTGAGTACAGCACATCCTTCACACAAATGTCTTTAGTTATTGTTTTTATAATAAATAAACAGTCATTGTTTAAATGAATACACACTGATCTCCAAGTAACTGATGTCATTAAGAAAGATGTTTTAACATTTTATAGAATTGAAATACAAATAGTTAATTTCTAAAACAATAATAACCACAAAATGAAATGGTCTTCAAAATGAAATTGTCCTCAATCTGTACGTCCATTTTGATATTTTGCTGCAAAGTACAAATGGATAAACAATAAAACCATTGTAAACTGAACTAATTTTAGGACATAATCCATGGCTGACTAAGATGGTCAGTTGTGCAGAAGACACACTCTCACAGTGTTGTCATGGTCACCAAGGTCATGTAGATCAGAAACCAAACTGACCTCACAATGTTTTGTATTAGTCTGAACTTGATTCGATATTAACCTTTGTACAGTATGTTGGCTTTACACACTACTTGCCATGTTATCTATTTACATACAAACTAATCACGCCTACCACAATTTATTTGATTACATACTGAAAATGTACTATTTTTTTTACAGTACATACTTGATAGAGAACAAGCTACAAATGTATTTATATTTAAATCTGGGTAGAATTTAATTACACCATTTAAAAAATAATGACAATAGATTCATTCTCAGTTTACTAAACCGCTTTTCATAAATTTTGAATCAAGGCCATCCTGAACAAAATAAAACAATTACCCTTATTTTTAAAAATAACTCAATTTTAAAATTGACATTTTTTTCTTCAGGTTTGTACAGTATTTTTCACCCTTTCTTGCCTCCTGATTCTTTCCGCAATGTATAAATAATCCAAAGAACACATGATGCATGGTGTCTTATAAACTAAAAATTATTTTACACAGAAGCAGGAACAAAAAGAATGAGAGAAAAAGATAGGAAACAGGGAGAGACAGAGATAAAAGTTGAACCAGTTTGGATGTTCTAGTTCTATCAAACATATCACAACCAAAACAATGAAGAGGCGGGGCCACATAATGACATCGTGGATTTATTTCAGGACGAAGGTTACGACCTTTAACTCCAGGACAGCTATTTATAGGAACAGTGAGTCATGTGGTATCTATTTATATAGGCTAATGGTTTACGGGTTAATGAGGTAAACCAGGCTCCAACTGTTGGTGAAGAAGCCACTCCACACAATCGCCAGGCATGATGAGCTCATCATTTCATTTTAGATGGGACAGTAGCTGACAATTATGTCAAGAATTCTCATGATTCTTAGAACTCATTTGACATGTAGACTCTGCACAGAAACAAATAACGCTGTCTTTTCTTTGGCAAAGACGACACCTTGAGACATTCAATGTCAAGTTTACCAACTACTGTTGGATGTTGATAACAATTACGAACAAAATCACAGCTGAAAATAGAACTTAGAAGCAAAAGAATATTACACCTGGATAGAACATTGATCAGCTCCAAGAGTACTTTCCTAACATATTTCCATGTCTTGGCCAAATCCTCCCCCGCTTTGTCTACCGAGTAACTGTTTCGTTTTTTCCTCCCTGCATCATGGATGGCTAGAGGTACCCCTCAAATTTAAGATTTTCCGCAAGTCAGGAAAGAAATGGAGATGACACAAACACCCTCAACTCTCTCCCCATGTGGAATCTGCTTCCACTCTCACTTAAGCCAATCTGCTTGGAATACTGTGAGCTTGCCGAGTCTGCAGATGCAATTCACCCACAATACTATTTCCAAATTGCAACAACATTCATTGTAGCTAATCTGGCAGTAGAGTTGGAGCAGAGATATTTTGAATATGTGCTCACAGAGTGGATTAACATACAATTTGCCCGCTGTACTGTATGTACTGCCTCACCCCTGTTGCAACTCTGCTGGGGTGAAACGCTGCCATTTCCGTTCCAGCTAATGTTAGCGTCTTTCTTCTTCACTGGCATCATGTGCATTTCTAACACCTATTTGTCTGTCTTCCTTTCCCACCTATCAGCTGCATCATCTGCTTGTACCATGCATTACTGATCAGCCCGTGATAATGCTGCAATATTTACTATAATGCTGCATCACCTGCATTACTGATCAGCCCCTGATAATGCTGCAATATTTACTATAATGCTGCATCATCTGCATTACTGATCAGCCCGTGATAATGCTGCATCGTCTGCATTACTGATCAGCCCGTGATGATGCAAAATCTACTATAATGCTGCATTATCGATCAGCCCATGATAATGCTGCAATATCTACTATAATGCTGCATTACTGATCAGACTGTCATAATGCTGCATTATCTGCATTACTGATCAGCCTGTGATAATGCTGCAATAGCCACGATAATGGTGCATCATCTCCTTGTACCCTGCATTACTGATCAGCCCGTGATAATGATGCAATAGCCACTATAATGGTGCATCATCTCCTGGTACCCTGCATTACTGATCAGCCCGGGATAATGATGCAATAGCCACTATAATGGTGCATCATCTCCTGGTACCCTGCATTACTGATCAGCCCGTGATAATGATGCAATAGCCACTATAATGGTGCATCATCTCCTTGTACCCTGCATTACTGATCAGCCCGGGATAATGATGCAATAGCCACTATAATGGTGCATCATCTCCTGGTACCCTGCATTACTGATCAGCCCGGGATAATGATGCAATAGCCACTATAATGGTGCATCATCTCCTGGTACCCTGCATTACTGATCAGCCCGGGATAATGATGCAATAGCCACTATAATGGTGCATCATCTCCTGGTACCCTGCATTACTGATCAGCCCGCATTACTGATAATGATGCAATAGCCACTATAATGGTGCATCATCTCCTGGTACCCTGCATTACTGATCAGCCCGGGATAATGATGCAATAGCCACTATAATGGTGCATCATCTCCTGGTACCCTGCATTACTGATCAGCCCGGGATAATGATGCAATAGCCACTATAATGGTGCATCATCTCCTTGTACCCTGCATTACTGATCAGCCCGGGATAATGATGCAATAGCCACTATAATGGTGCATCATCTCCTGGTACCCTGCATTACTGATCAGCCCGGGATAATGATGCAATAGCCACTATAATGGTGCATCATAAGGATTCACAAACCATCATTGCACATCACTCATAATAACCATCAACTATTACCCCACATTACCTACTATCACCCTGCATCACCTACTATCACCCTGTAACACCCTACATCATCTACTATCACCCTACAACACCTTGCATCACCTACCATGACCCTGTAACACTCTATGTCACCAACTATCAAACTGTAAAATAATGCATCACCTACTATCACCCTACAACACCTTGCATCACCTACAACACCTTGCATCACCTACCATGACCCTGTAACACTCTATGTCATCAACTATCAAACTGTAAAATAATGCATCACCTACTATCACCCTACATCACCTACTATCACCCTACAACACCTTGCATCACCTACTATCACCCTACATCACCTACTATCACCCTACATCACCTACAACACCTTGCATCACCTACAACACCTTGCATCACCTACTATCACCCTACATCACCTACTATCACCCTACAACACCTTGCATCACCTACAACACCTTGCATCACCTACCATGACCCTGTAACACTCTATGTCACCAACTATCACACTGTAAAACCTTACATCACCTACTATCACCCTACATCACCTACTATCACCCTGTAACACGCTACATCACCAACTATCAAACTGTAAAACCTTACATCACCTATCAACACGCATCACCCTGCAAGAACTACAGCTATCAAGAACTACAGCTATCAAGAAATAACATTCTGCATCATCTACCTGCATCATATTCTTTCTAACCTGAACTCCTTGCATCACCAATCACAACCCATAAGATTTATAAGCGAATATTCATCTTGAACAATTCAAATAATTTGTGGCCTATTATTCTAACTATTGTGTCAGATTTTGAAAAAAACAACAGGCTGAGCTGGAACTGCTCACAAATATAACAAAACATGTCAAGCTGACAAGAATCCACAGAAAGCAAAAGGCTGGCATGCTGCAACAGCTGAACATTTTGCGGCAAATGATAAGATTGTAGACAATCCATATTTGTATAGCAGCTGACAAACAAGGCTGATTAGACTGTTTCTGTTTGGCATGGGAACTTAGCCATCAGGCGATGTGAACAAATCCCCAATCTGTGTGATAGATCAACATGCATACTTGTAACCAGCACATATTACCAAAGTCTCTTAAGGTAATGTCTTGACCAAGTAACAAGCAGCAAAGCATATATTTCTTAATGCCATATTGGGTAGAAATGGTGTAACATCACGGTAGGAGACATGATCAATGTGGTCCACATATGTGGAACCTGATATTCCATGTGGCAGTCAACATGCTTCAGAGCCATTGAGCACTTTACACCACGGTGAAACTTTCTGATGGTTTCAGCAGGTGAGCCACTGAACCTCAAAACAGACTTATTGACTGAGTTTAGTTTTACGACGCTTTTAGCAATATTCCAGCAATATCACAGCAGGGGACACCAGAAATGGGCTTCACACATTGTGCCCATGTGGGGAATCGAACCCGGGTCTTCGGCATGATGAGCCAACGCTTTAACCACTAGGCTACCCCGCCGGCCCGAACCTCAAAACAGACATATTTTTACAATTCATCAATACTCACAGAAATTGGAATACTTTCTGAGTACTGTGATGGTTAAGCAACTTTTCGCCAAGCTATGAAAATGGATACAGGACAAAGCAATGTTATATATATTTACCAGACTGTTGTATGTTACTGTATGTACATGAAGTATTGAGGTGTAAAATATAGATATTTTCAGAATTATTTCACAGATGCAGTAAAATCAGGTTGAACGTCGAGCCTGTATTCCCTTAATGCAGAGAACCAGATAAATCAAGAACCATCTTTTGATGGTGCCAGGGAGCACACTGCCAACAATTCTTACCGAAGTCGCTCCTAACCATGAAGGCCAATCACGATGTCATGTTACAGCAATTTGATCTCACAACCAGTATTGTCCATTAGGATGAAACCTTGCTGAAAGGCGATCTCCAGATCATCAGAGATGCTAACTTGAATGAGTTGTTGTATTAACACGACATTGATAATCATGACCACAAAACATTCACCACACACATGCAACGTCAACAAGCCCGACATATATCCCAATTCACAACTTCCCATAATGCATAAACTCGATGTGTATCCCTTATCACAACTTTCCATAATGCATATACTCAATCTGCAGATCCCGTATCACAACTTCCCATAATGCATATATACTTGATGTGCATATCCCGTATCACAACTTCCCATAATGCATATACTTGATGTGCATATCCCTTATCACAACTTCCCATAATGCATATATACTTGATGTGCATATCCCGTATCACAACTTCCCATAATGCATATACTTGATGTGCATATCCCTTATCACAACTTTCCATAATGCATATACTCAATCCAGATCCATTATCACAACTTCCCATAATGCATATATACTTGATGTGCATATCCCGTATCACAACTTCCCATAATGCATATACTTGATGTGCATATCCCTTATCACAACTTCCCATAATGCATATACTCAATCTGCAGATCCCGTATTACAACTTCCCATAATGCATATATACTTGATGTGCATATCCCGTATCACAACTTCCCATAATGCATATACTTGATGTGCATATCCCTTATCACAACTTCCCATAATGCATATATACTTGATGTGCATATCCCGTATCACAACTTCCCATAATGCATATACTTGATGTGCATATCCCTTATCACAACTTTCCATGATGCATATACTCGATCTGCATTTCCCGTATTACAACTTTCCATAATGCATATACTTCGGCTGTACATCCTTCATTGTAACATTAAATAATCGATATAATCGGACTGTATTCCTTCATCATCATGATTGTCTATAGCTTCCCACAATGCACATAAAATCCCCCATCCACAGATTCCCATAACACATATACTTGGCTGATATACACCATAACAACAGCTTGCTATGAAACATATACACTGACAGTATATCCTACGACTGCAGCATAATACTGCCCATTCTACGACAGTAGGAAACATTGATTAATCCCCAGTAACAGAGCTCGTGCTTTTCTCTTCCTCCACATCCAGCAACAACGAAATACTGATAGAGAAACACAATAAATTATTAACCCAATGATCTATTTTTAGCCGAAAATGAGAAACATTTGTTAATATTTGATGATGTCTGGACTTTTCAAGAAGCTACAGTTTATCTCCAATGTAGAGAGCCAGTACGGGAAATTACACCATGAATATTCAAAACTGTCTATTCCAGTCCCAGCTAAATATAGACCCATTATTACGCATAAAGTGAAGAATATAATTGTGGATTACATTTAACCTTGCGATGCTGAGAATACCATGCTCTAATGTCAGTATCTGGGGAAGTGCAGTGCATTTGAATGAATTATTGATGTTACGTGCAAGCTGTACGTGTTTGTTCAGTTTCAGTATACATCATTCATCCCCTGTATTGTGGCTCATTATCAACTGGCTGCCTGACAGAATTTCTTGGATTCTCTTCCTGACACAACTTTCGTGATGTCCCTACACAAGAAATAGAGGGATGCCTACGACAGTGTTGTATATCTTGTTGTCAATGCTGCTGAAGACAACAAAAAATATCGGTCATGCTGTGCTAGACATGACGACAGTCTTGCTATGTTGTCAACTTAACAGTCTTGTGATGAAGACAATTTGTCAACATTGTTTGACATGCTGTTAATTATGTATGACGACAATATTCATGGTGATACTGTTAATTTCTACGACCAGGATGAACAACAGATGAGGATTTATGAAAATATTATCACATGTATTAGTAGAATAATAATGACAATATCGTTTATGATAATACGTAACTTGATGAAAATCCCAACCGACCACCATGCAGCAAGTAATCATTGTTGAAGACCCTGATTAATATGCTGTTATCATGATTATAACGATGATGAGGATTTGTTTCAAAACCATAAAAATCTGAAATACAAGACTGCTCACTGACTGGATTATCTATCACTTCCTCTTCAGTTAAAAAAAGAAAATAATATTCTCAAAAATTCTTAATAGGAACGAAGACTTCCTGTTTGAAAATATGAGCCATATTGTGTGTATACAGTATTTCAGCACGTCCACCATCGGCAAGATGTACAGTCTGTTCTGGTACTCAGTCCTGTTATTCTCCTTCTTGGTTCAGAAGAGTCTCCTGATCTACTTTTCCATGCAACAAAAATATCTGCCCATGTCCCAACACTGAGTCTATGGTGTGTATTTTGATGTAATCACAGTGTATTTCTGGCTCTTTTCTTCAGGGCACCTGTCCGCTACATAATAAACAGTGAAGAGCTCCTGAGGGACCTCACCATATACTCGAGGCCTGTCCAAACAGACTAATATTCACCATCTTAAAGTAACACTGTCCATTCACTTGCCAAACATATTTCTAATTCAACTTGAAATGAATATATTTCAAAACTGCCTTATACATGAAATCAACATTAGAATCATTTAATTATTATTTCATGTTAATATGACTTAGCTGTGAAAAGGTGTTGATAGGTATGACAGTATTTACATTAATGTAAAAAATATACTATATATTTTGATAAAAAGAGAGGGTTAGACCTGTAAAACTTGGTCATTGGTCATATAGTCTCTAACATTACCAAAAAGAAATGAATTATCATTTACAAACACAAACATCATATTTTTTACATTAAATGTTGTCATATGCTACAAAAAGCATTATTACAGTCAATATCAGCAAAACAAAATATGATTAAACAGCAACATAATGTTATCAGCTGAGAAAGAAAACCTCTCATTCAAACCTGCTGTTATATAACGACTTTCCTTTCACCTAATACCTACAATATACAGGCCTGTTAACTAGGTGCTAAACAAATGCACCACGAAAGAAAAATAACGCTTTTCTGCCTAACGTAACTAAACAGAAAAATGACATCAGAGCCGGAGGAAACATAAAGGAACAAGCCTTTGAGACTACGCTAATAAAACAGGAGAATGTTAAACCCTCATGATTGTGGCTGTATAACAAACAGGTGGATTGCTGCCAGCATCACTAAAGTAACACTAAATGTGTTTCAAACTGCATCTATGACAACACTTTCCAGGGTGTTTTTGTTGCCAAGAGACATCAAAACAAAGCAACAAACATCTAATGCCTGGAAATATCCCACACATCCCCTGGAACCCTTTAAAGACAATATACACAGTGTAGATGGCTGTACTCTGCTGGGCTTGACAACACATTCCTGGGTAGTGCGCTTTACAAATTGGGGGGGAAAGAGGGTTGTTGTCTGTGTATGCGTTGTAGTAAGAGGGGGAGTCAAGTTCAATAATGGTGTCCACAACATACACGAACCTCCAAACATCCAGCAAGGCAAACATTGGTTTGTTTGATAACCAGCTAAATTTAGCTCAGCCCATTGAAAAGAGGGCTAAACTTAGCTTTGACTGATGCATTAAATGAAAGTGTGGCAGCCTAGAGGGACGGAACTCCTGATTGGGCGTGTTTTCAAATACACCTGTAGTATACACTAGCACGCCCATGTAAATTGTGGTGTATATATACCAGTTAGTATACTGGTACAAATGTATACACCAGCAAACAATGTGGACAGGCCATGCAAGCAGACCACTGTGTACCAGTATACTGCCTGTAGTATGCAGTTATTACACCAGCTCATCCTTGTAGATAGTTAACATACCAGGTAGTACATGGCTATATACACCAGTAGGTGAGGCGAAACTGGGTTTAACGTCGTGTTTGAGAATATTTCGCTCATATGACAACGTGCATGCGGCTGCTTGTACTAGCCCAGACTGAAGCTGGTTTTATAGCGCTAGCCCACTGAGATACCATGCCGCAGTGAAGCATGAATACCCCACTCAGACACATTATACTGACTCCGAGCCAACCAGTCCTTGTTGTACCCATTAATGCCGAGCTCCAGGCAGGGACCAACAAGTACCATATTTTAACGTCTTTTGGTATGACGCGGTCGGGGATCGAACCCGCAACCTTCCGCTCTCTGGGCGGACGCTCTAACCTATACACCACGGAGGCGGTCATATACTCCAGTATCCATGTAGACAGTGATGTTAACATACCAGGTAGAATAAGGCTATATATACCAGTATCCATGTAGATAGTGATGTTAACATACCAGGTAGAATAAGGCTATATATACCAGTATCCATGTAGATAGTGATGTTAACATACCAGGTAGTATAAAGCCATATACACCATTTCACCTATGTATATAGTGGAGTTAACTTACCAGGTGGCTATGTCTATAAACACCATCACATCAATGTAGAATGGTGTACACATACCAGGTAGTATGGAGCATATGCAGATCCACAGACACATAAGTAAAGGTGCATGCATGCCAAATATTTTTCAATTTTTAATCCTGTCTAGGTAGTATACAGCAATATAGCATAATGACAGAATGTAAATATGACTTTGCCAGTGAAGGGACTAATGTATTCAGGAAGCAACAGCTTTATCTCTTGTGAACAAAGTTCAAACTGGAATTCTACCTTCATTGTAATAAAATGTCAAACCAGTTCAGTGGACAATGAAGTGTCAAATAAAGACTGACTGACTGAGTTTAGTTTTAAGTTTTTAGCAAAATTCCAGCAATATCACGGCAGGGGACACCAGAAATGGGCTTAACACATTGTGCCCATGTGGGGAATCGAACCCGGGTATTCGGCTTGACGAGCCAACGCTTTAACCACTAGGTTACCCCACCGCCTGACAAATAAAGAAATGTCTGCTTTCTGAACATTTTCTAAGAATGTCTGCTTGAATGATTTTGAGATCACCGTGCAGTTCAAAATGACATCACGAGGACTTCCAGCAACCATCCCACATTGTGGACACTTAGAATCATAGATGGCAAATATTGGGTCAAATAACACAGCAAATATATCAGACAAAAGGGGAATTAATTTTACATCCTCACATATTTTTATAGGCAAAGGTGTTTAGCAGCATTGAGCACATTCTTAAACTGAAATGGCACTGCACTGATACCTCTTCTGTATAACAATATATATGACATCATATTGCTGCACATTAGATGAAGGAACTATGTATGTGGTTAAAGCATGGTTTATTACATGCTTTTAAACAGTACTCTTACGTGACGTGTCATGTATGAATTTGTCGCCTTAGTTTACAAGCATAATGGCAGAATAAAACACACACTAAAATTTCCATCCCTTTGAACAATTATAATTAAATTATACAGATTTAAAAGAACTACAGTAAGTTAATACTCATAATAGACCAGCTGACATGAATTGATATCATAACCATATCGACAATCCTCTAATCAACATTTAACAAAGGAGATTACTGAGACCCAACTGGTGAATACGGTGGCACACCTACACAGTAACACCAAGCAATAACTGTATATATTTCCAGCATTGAGATTCCCAGAATAGCTGATGTATAGCAATTAGTCATCCTCGGTAGCTGGTGGAGTTCAGAAGCTTACAGTGAATGACAAGTCTGAACAAGAAACTGTGCTGTTGTCCTATTAAAATCCCATCTGTCCTCCTTGCTGTAGGAAGATTATTTAAATCTGTTTACACATATTGTTTGCCATGTCAGATAACAGGTGAAACTAGGGATAAGTTTCCTAGATCTTATTTCTTGAGACCTACATTACAACCACTTGACCTATATTTTACATTGCTGAACACATCTCATAAGCATGTTCCGAATTAGACTAAAGCTTAGTCTCTGAATATTGTAACAAATAAACTAACAAATAAAATTGAAAAGGAGCCCCAGGGAGAACATGGGGAAATCTAGACTTGTTTCATTTAGGGCTTTAACATTGCAGGGAGGGCTAGGCTGTAGGGAACATATGGTGATTCAGGGACTGTGAGACAGACTAGTCCGATACATACAACGTAACAAGAATATGCTTGTGCCTGCATGACTTTCTACAGAGTTGTTGTGCATTTTTATAGAAACAAAATATATGTCTTGATTAGAACACATTTTGAATAACTGACTTTTACAGTTAAGTTGTGGCATTACAAATCCTAAATCACTGACAACTTGGTAGCAAGTATTAAAATGTTGAATACTTAATCAACATTTAGTGAATACTTATCGCACTACCATGAGTCAATTCTGAATGTAATGAAACTGAAATAATTGTCAATGCTAGTAAGTAATGCTGCACATTTGCTTTACTCAAGTCTAACTTTTGCCTATACTGACTATTTCTCTCTGACACCCTAACTGTTCATGAGAAATACTAATTTTCCAAGGATCCCTGTTGATGGGTGAGTGAGTTTAGTTTTACTCTGCTTTTAGCAATATTCCAGGAATATCACACGGTAGGGAATACCAAAAATGGTCTTCACACATTGTGCCCATGTAGGGAATCGCTATGACGAGCGAATGCCTTAACCAGTTCTGAATTTTGTAATCCTTCTTTATTTAGTGAGTGAGTGAGTGAGTTTAGTTTTACGCCGCACTCAGCAATATTCCAGCTATATGGCGGCGGTCTGTAAACAATCTAGTCTGGACCAGACAATCCAGTGATTAACAGCATGAGCATCGATATGTGCAATTGGGAACCGATGACATGTGTCAACCAAGTCAGCGAGCCTGACCACCCGATCCTGTTAGTCGCCTTTTGTGGCAAGCGTGGGTTGCTGAAGACCAATTCTAACCCGGATCTTCACGGGCCCCTTCTTTATTTAACACATATGTGAGTTAGCTGTGTTTAATTCTTTGAACAGTATTCAAGTTATATCACACAGAGTCAGCATCATATCGGAGGTAAAGGATTAAGTGATGCAGGTCTTAGATGTTTAATGTTTGGGTAAAACTTACAAAAAAGAGTATGGTGCACACAAAAAATAAATAAAATATTGGAATATTTCAATAAATAATGTTCTTGTGTATTTTGGGTGTCTTCTTGTCATTTGGCATGTTTTCTGTATCTCACAGCTCTGGAGCAAGCGAGTTGTTGAGTACTAGAGTTATTTTGGTTAAATGTTACATTTTAGTATGTAAGCCACTGCATGAAAGATCATTGTGCCAGGAAAAAGCAAGGTAAGCTTTGTTGAAGCAGCACGCCCACCTGGTCATGGAAGACCATGAACCTTAATCAGGATGAACTTGGCATTCAAACCTGTTACCAGCAAAACTTGCAAAGCAGCTAAACACAGCTTTGTACAGAGAATTCACAAACCTGTGATCTCGGGACCACAAAATTCTAAACTCTCCATTTCATTTTAAACAAAATGATAAATATCCTAATACTAACCACAATATGTTTTGAGATGACCCCTGGCTACATCTACAGTTTCTTTACCTCTAGTCAATAATAATGCATCATCTTAGGTGAAGAAGACTATTGTCTATATTTACTCTCTTCAGCCGGAATCCATACCCCATGTAAATAACCTCTCTTGATATCACCCCTGGCGATATCTACAGCCACACCAACTAAATGTACAAAACATGTGTTGAAATGGCCCCCAGCTCCCTCTGCCCCTGCAGTAAGCTTGGAGCCATCAATGCTCTTGCTAGAAGTGAAACTCAATCCACAGCTATAAATAGAACACCTATAGTTGACGGTTTCTAAATTGGTACTGCCGTGACCTAAAATGCCCGCACTATAACGACAGCTGCAGAATCAACTGCATATCGTGTCTGGCCCAAATGCAAGCAGCTAGCAGCCCCCTGCAGCCTCAATAGAACAACGTTGGGAAGACTGGAGCTAACAAACTCGCTGGCTGAAATGGCTAGCTTGCTAAAGGCCACACATTTAAACTAGGACCCCATCTACAATAGCTGGGGGCAGTGAGGTAACCATATTAGCCAACAGTCTGAGGGAACAGTGCTGAACTGCACACTACAAGCTGATAGCATTAGTTGCATCTAGCTAGTCACTTTCTTAATTTATTGTTTTCAACAGCTGCACAAGTGGAATTCCTTTCAACTAATGCATGGGTTGGCATTATTGCCCTGAGTCTTATGGACATTTGATAAATGTCTCGGCATCGAAGTTCACTGTATTGGAAAGAGCACAACGCCAAGTAATGCGTTGACATTTGAGCTGAGTCAAGTATCTATTGTATCAAACATTAAAAGCAACCTCATCAAAACTGTGTTTTAAAACACCATCAGGGGAGAAAGTGAAATGCATTCATAATTTTGATAAAACTGATTATTTTCAAAAACAGTAATGTTTAAACCTATCATACCAGAATGGATATAGTATCATCTTAACCAGCAATGCTATATTTTCAAAACCACAAGCAGTAACCAAGTATTTCAAACAACAGTGAAGGTTTTTACTGTATTGCAATGTTTTGAGTTTACATACCACCAGATGCAACCTACCTGCTGCCATAAAACTGTACCTTTCAAACCATAAAAAAATTGCACCTGACAAACCAATGAGAATACCTGCACCTGACAAACCAATGAGAATACCTGCACCTGACAAACCAATGAGAATACCTGCACCTGACAAACCAATGAGAATACCTGCACCTGACAAACCAATGAGAATACCTGCACCTCACAAACCAATGAGAATACCTGCACTTGACAAACCAATGAGAATACCTGCACCTGACATGCACCTCACAAACCAATGAGAATACCTGCAATGAGAATACCTGCACTTGACAAACCAAAGAGAATACCTGCACTTGACAACCCAATGAGAATACCTGCACCTCACAAACCAATGAGAATACCTGCACCTCACAAACCAATGAGAATACCTGCACCTGACAAACCAATGAGAATACCTGCACCTCACAAACCAATGAGAATACCTGCACCTGACAAACCAATGAGAATACCTGCACCTCACAAACCAATGAGAATACCTGCACTTGACAAACCAATGAGAATACCTGCACCTGACATGCACCTGACAAACCAATGAGAATACCTGCAATGAGAATACCTGCACTTGACAAACCAATGAGAATACCTGCACTTGACAAACCAATGAGAATACCTGCACCTCACAAACCAATGAGAATACCTGCACCTCACAAACCAATGAGAATACCTGCACCTCACAAACCAATGAGAATACCTGCACCTCACAAACCAATGAGAATACCTGCACCTGACAAACCAATGAGAATACCTGCACTTGACAAACCAATGAGAATACCTGCACCTCACAAACCAATGAGAATACCTGCACCTCACAAACCAATGAGAATACCTGCACCTCACAAACCAATGAGAATACCTGCACCTCACAAACCAATGAGAATACCTGCACTTGACAAACCAATGAGAATACCTGCACCTCACAAACCAATGAGAATACCTGCACTTGACAAACCAATGAGAATACCTGCACCTCACAAACCAATGAGAATACCTGCACTTGACAAACCAATGAGAATACCTGCACCTCACAAACCAATGAGAATACCTGCACTTGACAAACCAATGAGAATACCTGCACTTGACAAACCAATGAGAATACCTGCACCTCACAAACCAATGAGAATACCTGCACTTGACAAACCAATGAGAATACCTGCACTTGACAAACCAATGAGAATACCTGCACCTCACAAACCAATGAGAATACCTGCACCTCACAAACCAATGAGAATACCTGCACCTCACAAACCAATGAGAATACCTGCACTTGACAAACCAATGAGAATACCTGCACTTGACAAACCAATTAGAATACCTGCACCTCACAAACCAATGAGAATACCTGCACTTGACAAACCAATGAGAATACCTGCACCTCACAAACCAATTAGAATACCTGCACCTCACAAACCATCAACAAAACATGCATCTCACAAAACAGGAAAATCTGCACCTCACAAACCAACAACAATGACCGACTCCACCCAATAAGGCCACCTTATACAGAAAAACTGTGCAGAGGCACAGACTAATGGCAAGAAGACTACCCCCATTACTCAGCAGTGCATTACTTCTTGAATACACTGCCCAGGCTGAAGAATACTTTCAAACAAACCACGCCACAAGTCAGGCTGATAAGGAAGATACATGAGCCTAAATGTCAGAACAACTCACTTCCTGGATGGTGACCTTGGATTGTGACCTTGACGTGTGAGGGAGGAAGGCCAATAATACATGCCAGGAGCTAATTATAGGCACCATGTGAGCTCATGATCATACAGGCCAAACTGCCTGTGTAGTCAGAGCAAGGGTTGACTAGGGCCACTGTTCATTAATCACATTGGGAATAAAGACCAACCTACATGCAAAAACAAAGCCAGTGGAGAATAAACCACATGAGTGTGCACATGAGTGTACACACATGCGTAGACGACAAGGTCTGAGATTCAGTACTGAAGACCTTCCATACATGAGAGTACACACAAGTGTAGAGGACAAGGTCTGAGATTCAGTAACTATAAACCTTCAATACATGAGAGTACACACATGTGTAGATGACAAGGTCTGAGATTCAGTACTGAAGACCTTCCATACATGAGAGTACACACAAGTGTAGAGGACAAGGTCTGAGATCCAGTAACTATAGACCTTCCATATATGAGAGTACACACAAGTGTAGAGGACAAGGTCTGAGATTCAGTAACTATAAACCTTCCATACATGAGAGTACACAGTGTAGAGGACAAGGTCTGAGATTCAGTACTGAAGACCTTCCATACATGAGAGTACACACAAGTGTAGAGGACAAGGTCTGAGATTCAGTACTATAGACCTTCCATACATGAGAGTACACACAAGTGTAGACGACAAGGTCTGAGATTCAGTACTGAAGACCTTTCATACATGAGAGTACACACAAGTGTACAGGACAAGGTCTGAGATTCAGTACTCAAGACCTTCCATACATGAGAGTACACAAAAGTGTAGAGGACAAGGTCTTAGATTCAGTAACTATAGACCTTCCATACATGAGAGTACACACAAGTGTACAGGACAAGGTCTGAGATTCAGTACTATAAACCTTCCATACATGAGAGTGCACACAAGTGTAGAGGACAAGGTCTGAGATTCAGTACTGAAGACCTTCCATACATGAGAGTACACACAAGTGTAGAGGACAAGGTCTGAGATTCAGTAACTATAGACCTTCCATACATGAGAGTACACACAAGTGTACAGGACAAGGTCTGAGATTCAGTACTGAAGACCTTCCATACATGAGAGTACACACAAGTGTAGAGGACAAGGTCTGAGATTCAGTAACTATAGACCTTCCATACATGAGAGTACACACAAGTGTAGAGGACAAGGTCTGAGATTCAGTAACTATAGACCTTCCATACATGAGAGTACACACAAGTGTAGAGGACAAGGTCTGAGATTCAGTAACTATAAACCTTCCATACATGAGAGTACACACAAGTGTAGAGGACAAGGTCTGAGATTCAGCACTGAAGACCTTCCATACATGAGAGTACACACAAGTGTAGAGGACAAGGTCTGAGATTCAGTAACTATAGACCTTCCATACATGAGAGTACACACAAGTGTAGAGGACAAGGTCTGAGATTCAGTAACTATAGACCTTCCATACATGAGAGTACACACAAGTGTAGAGGACAAGGTCTGAGATTCAGTACTGAAGACCTTTCATACATGAGAGTACACACATGTGTAGAGGACAAGGTCTGAGATTCAGTAACTATAGACCTTTCATACATGAGAGTACACACAAGTGTAGAGGACAAGGTCTGAGATTCATGTGTAGAGGACAACTATAGACCTTTCATACATGAGAGTACACACAAGTGTAGAGGACAAGGTCTGAGATTCAGTAACTATAGACCTTCCATACATGAGAGTACACACAAGTGTAGAGGACAAGGTCTGAGATTCAGTACTGAAGACCTTCCATACATGAGAGTACACACAAGTGTAGAGGACAAGGTCTGAGATTCAGTAACTATAGACCTTTCATATATGAGAGTACACACAAGTGTAGAGGACAAGGTCTGCGATTCAGTAACTATAGACCTTCCATATATGAGAGTACACACAAGTGTAGAGGACAAGGTCTGAGATTCAGGACTGAAGACCTTCTATACATGAGAGTACACACAAGTGTAGATGACAAATGGTTAATTTTACACTTGTGAAGGGAACAAATCATCCAGGCAGGATATGTAATCTAATTTCAACATTACACAGACCAGGAATAGGTTACTATTGACTGTTAATAGCCATGAGATCAAATAAGAGTTTCAAACACTGAGTTCTAAAGCATTGCTTACACGTGCCCAAGGCAAATGGTCTAAGTCCAACCTACAAACCAAGCCTAAATTTATTGCCAATTTTAGAACTTCAAACAAACCATGGCCTGAGCTACTGATTCAAAATTTCTGTTCACTCTTACTCTTACTCCCTGACAAGTATTCTGCCCAAATGGATGTTTACCTGTGTCAACGATCAAGTCAAAATACCAAGTAATAAAGAAAACAACTCAAGTTCGTCCCAGAATTCATATTATTCAATTAAATTTCAAAAACATGAAGCTCAAACTAGCTTGTAATTGAACTTTCAAAGGAAATCAAATGGTTGATCACTTTAAAACATTTCAAATCATCTGCCATGGTCATTTATTTTAAAAAAAAGAAGATTTTGTAAATGTCTCGTAATGAGTTTCCACAAAATCTAAAAATAGTGAGTGAGTATAGTTTTACGCCACTTTTTTGCAATATTTCAGCAATATCATAGTGGGGACACCAGAAATGGGCTTCACACATTGTACCCATGTGGGGAATTGAACCCAGGTCTTCGACGTGACCAGCGAACGATTTAATCACTAGGCTACCCTACCGTCCCAAATCTAAAAATACCCAGTGGTGCGTAGCTCACCTGGTTGATGCAAATGATGATTCAATTGTGTCTACTTATGTTCAATGATTGTTTAGACACAAGGTTACAGACATATCAAAGAGGAAACAACTGTTCATGTCAGTGGGGGAGGACATATAACTTCATCTCTTAGAAACAGAAACTCAGGTGAGCTAAAAGTCCCAGAAAAGCTCTTGAACATGTGCCAGTGTATGTAGACCTTATTCATCTGGTAATCCATGACAAGTTGCAGCAAAAACACATACAACAGCATGCCCTTTATACTTGTCAGATATTAAACAGAACCACTATGTGTGCTGGTATTCTGATGGTGTGAATTCCAATCCAGACCTAAAACCAAAAAAATGTATGCATATTTTACCTTACTAAGCCTGTGCTGTCCTAAACATAACAATCGCTATATCTGATCAATTTCTGATCCCTGTCATTTATTGAACAGAAACTGAGATTACAAAAACTGAATGAAAGGTATGTACAGCATAAAAATACATATGGACAATTAACACAGAACAACATACTAATGTTTAGAGATTCAATAGCGAGGTGAAATGCATCAATGAAAAGTATCTCAATTACTTTGGTTAAATATATCGCACTGTTCAACAAGCATTTATTTCATATAATCCTTGGCCATGAGATACGACTCAATACTCCCAGTATGACAGGAATGCACACTTCATTGTATTTACCACTGTGACTTGGGTTGACCGACAACCATAGACCCATCCTAAGAGAAGAGAAGTACAACTGCGATCTGGCATAGTCTCTTTGTACAAGCAGGACCCAGTGTCACATGAGTGTCTCCATATAGCAGGCAGCCATAGCGGAATAATAGATATGGACACCAGCCAATTTTTCTCAAAGAACTGGAAGTATTCCATGTCACTCAGTGTTAAGAGCTGTTTAAAGGTTCTTCCATGCATAGTAATAAAATCTATGCTAGACTGACCTTGCCTTGCTTAAGGCCAAACCTATTCCAAGATCTTTACATCAGCCATGTTACATCTATTGGCTGTGTGAATAGAGGCTCAATAATAGGTATCACGTCAGCTGAGTGACTATAATTAAAGATGGCTCATACCAACAAATATACAAATAAAAATATTTCTGAATATTATGTTCACTGCACATAAATAAGTATATGAGTAATACAGAAACAATATGGAGTTTACTATTGAAGGTCACATTCAAAGGTCAAAATGTTTCAGACACTTTGCTATGATCATATCTGTGAATGAAGGTAACTGAAAGCGAGCAAAGGCTACAGCAATACTATACATATATCACTGCAGTCACCAAAAAGTGTGATCCACTCTGAAGCAGACAACCAATAGGTTGTACTCAAATGTCAGATCTCTGATGGGTCACCAATCATGCGCTATCTGCCCTCAGTGAGTGAGTATGGTTTAACACCGTTTTTTAAAGCAATATTCCAGCAATATCACGGCAGGGGACCCCAGACTTCACACAGTCTACCCAATTGCGGAATCGAACCCGGCCTTTGGCGTGATGGGCAAACACTTTAACCACTAGGCTACCACACCACCCCTACCAATCTTCAGACATTGATCCCCATGTCTCGTACCCCAGCTTCACGCTTACGTCACGAGTTACACCAGTAACACAAGTACCACTGTACTTACTACTGGGCGCAGTCGATGAGTTGGTATTCATTTGACCGCTCGAAGCATCCCTGTACACCTTTGTCTTTCCACAGCAGCTCAGTGTGCTCATAAAATTCCTGGAACAAAAATATATATAGAATCAATTGATGATGAACAGGAAATCATAACTGTTGATAGTAACACAGTATTCAGAAAATGTCATCCATTGACATAATCATGCCAAAATATCCAAACATAACTCACGTGAAGCATATTTGCCTTAGATTCATAACAACCTTCACTCAAGAGAAAATACTTATCGTACGTCAAATGAGTGAGTGAGTGAGTGAGTGAGTGAGTGAGTGAGTGAGTGAGTGAGTGAGTGATGTGGATTATAACACTTTTACAGTCTTTTACCTCAATGCACTTTAATGTAAGATGAAAGTGTACCTATTGTTGTGTTAGGTAAACCCATAACCGGAAGAAACTGAATATATATACTGAAGAAGAGATTCTGGGATTTAAATCCTGAACAGTGTATCCTTGCATCCTTCTTACAGATATAGACCCAGGCTATGCGACTTCCTCAACAACCAAACGCTCTTTATCATATTTGCAATACACCAGCAAAAGACAAAGCCAACACTTGAAGTTTGGCACATTTTCTTCCTTCAATTCCTACAGCTTGCATTAGTAAAACATCTACATTACGGAGCTGGCTCCTTTCCATGGAGCTAGCTTTGTGCTACTACTGCCATGTCTATAATATGGGAGTTAAGACAATCGTAGCATGACGATCACCCAGTACAATAGGGCACTAAAGGGACATGTAAATTAGGGACTAAGCATGCTTACTTTCACAATAATTCTGTTTTGTTGCTTAACACTGGACTCACATAAATATTATCAATGTAACAGTGGCCTTCATAAAGTCCTGGGCCTAGATTTTCAAAGCTCTCTTAAAGCTAAGATAGTCGTGTATGACACTTACGATAATGTATGACACTTACGACTATCTTAGTGCTAAGAGAGCCTCGAAAATCTAGGCTCTGATCAGCTAATCCAGTGATTAAAGTTATGAAAATCAATCAAAAGCATCAACGGGAAAAAAACCTTGCAATCACTCATGGCATTTACTCATTCTGTTACAAAAACAAACTATGCTGTAGACTAGTTCAGTCAACAGCACCTTGTTCTCTGAGAAACTGAGTTTTTCAACAATATGTTCTTGCAATAATTTGTGCTTTTAACAATTTGTTCTTTGAATATCAAGTTCCTTCAGTATCCATGTACATTTAACATCAAAATGGTTTTCAACAAGAATGAATCAATGGAATTACACCATCCAACATCCAGTATGGACAACTGTGTCCTAGGGATGATTGCCCACTTTAGTAGAATCATCTAAGGATACCTTCACAGCCAATATCCAAGACACTGTAATCAATAAGTCATTCTGACCTGAATCACAATATAAATATTTGATAAACACAAGACAAAAAAGTCATATTTTTAACCTATGAAAGCACAATAAAAGAGATTATCACTTCTATATCTGTCCATTGATGTTATTCAGGGAAACTCAATAGTCAAAAACTGAAACTCTATACCTTCAGGTGTTCTTCATGAACTCCTATCTACATACCGTGTTTCTACATATTTAACTACTGTTTAAAGGTTTAATGGAATGACTGTATACAAATGTTTGAAAACGTGTTCTATCTAACACAACATGAAAACTTAATTTCACACACTAGTGGTTCCTTTATAAAAAAACGTTTCTAAAAATATCCTAACCCATTATCAGAACAGTAAATAAAAGTTTTAAATTACCAAACGTATAAAAATATAATACATACATAGAAAAATTATATTTCTATTGAAGGACTTATCAATGGTTGATCACGACTCTATGAATATATCCGCCCCTGCCCTTCTTAATGCATGCATCTAGGATGCCTGCCAGCTTGAATTGTGTTCACTGCACAGCCCGTCTATACTTCAGCGACATATTTTAAGTCAGTCTATTGCCAAAATGTTGCAGTGGAAGATCACAGAACAACAGAAACATCACAGGATGCTATGCATTAAACAAAACATGAGGTAATTCCCATCTTATATCAGGTGCAGTACTGCTTTTGGTGCAAGTGAATGACAGTAGGGTCACAAGGTTCTGTAGAACATCACTGCATTGTAGCCTTGGGACAGCACAGAATAACGAATGAAATCAATGAAATGTTGGTGTATATTTGAAACTGATGAAAATATGTAAATGTGCACCTTTTACCCATTTGCAAAACTATAAGTAAAATATAGAAATTATAGAATTTATTTACAGATGAGCGTTTCATGTATGTTTTAAAACTTTTCAAAAGTTAGATGCTTTAAGTATACCTTTGTTCCAAAGTGTAAAGATGACAAGTCATCTCTCTAGTCTTCCATAAAAAAAATTGTGTATACGGTGCAGTATTCATTTTTCAATTCAAAAGTCAAACTTCTAAAGACACATTAACTTGCAAAAATTTGAAACAAGCCAGCAGATATCTCTGAGTAGGCTGTTATAAGCCACGCTAAATATCATTTAAAGACTGCTAAGCAGTAATCAGGACTCTGATTCCAACACGACGTTAAAGAAGATTATGAAATTAAGTGAGTATGGTTTTACACCGCTTTTAGCAATATTCCAGCACTGGGGATTCGAATCTGGGTCGCCAGTGTGACAACTGGACGCTTTAACCACTAGGCTACCCCACCACCCCTTGAAGGCTCTTCCTGATGTCTTTGATCATGTCAATTATTTTAGAATAGTTCTACAAGGCTCTTGTCATGCACTGCTCTTGTTATTAATCTTTCAAAAGGGTCACCCGAAGCGTAGAATAGTTCTACAAGGCTCTTGTCATGCACTGCTCTTGTTATCAATCTTTCAAAAGGGTCACCTAAAGCGTAGAATAGTTCTACAAGGCTCTTGTCATGCACTGCTCTTGTTATCAATCTTTCAAAAGGGTCACCCAAAGCGTAGAATAGTTCTACAAGGCTCTTGTCATGCACTGCTCTTGTTATTAATCTTTCAAAAGGGTCACCCGAAGCGTAGAATAGTTCTACAAGGCTCTTGTCATGCATTACTCTTGTTATCAATCTTTCAAAAGGGTCACCCAAAGCATAGAATAGTTCTACAAGGCTCTTGTCATGCACTGCTCTTGTTATTAATCTTTCAAAAGGGTCACCCGAAGCGTAGAATAGTTCTACAAGGCTCTTGTCATGCACTGCTCTTGTTATCAATCTTTCAAAAGGGTCACCCAAAGCGTAGAATAGTTCTACAAGGCTCTTGTCATGCACTGCTCTTGTTATTAATCTTTCAAAAGGGTCACCCGAAGCGTAGAATAGTTCTACAAGGCTCTTGTCATGCACTGCTCTTGTTATTAATCTTTCAAAAGGGTCACCCGAAGCGTAGAATAGTTCTACAAGGCTCTTGTCATGCACTGCTCTTGTTATTAATATTTCAAAAGGGTCACCCAAAGCGTAGAATAGTTCTACAAGGCTCTTGTCATGCACTGCTCTTGTTATTAATCTTTCAAAAGGGTCACCCGAAGCGTAGAATAGTTCTACAAGGCTCTTGTCATGCACTGCTCTTGTTATCAATCTTTCAAAAGGGTCACCTGAAGCATAGGTACAAAGCAGGCACATGGCATGGGTACACGGTTGTGAGGAAGAAACTCTAAGTTTCAAGCCATGACAAGGCTGACAATAGTTTTGGGTGATCATGCTAGCCATGTGCTAGAGATTTAGATAGATACTTATTGGATATGATAACAGTCCAGTGTTTTCTTCAGGGGTCAATGACCCAGGTCTTCTTTTCTTATGTGTTCATACTTGTGTGAGTATCACGAATACAAGAAAGCATAGGTATTTTGAATCTGCAGTTCATAGAAACATTATGTTTATTAAACACAGTATGTACACTAAACGTAGTACAGCTATAAAAGCAGTAACCCAAATAAAAACTGGCAGGTCCCTTGACAAGAGTGAGTTAGTGAGTATGGTTTTACACCGCTTTTAGCAATATTCCAGCAATATCATGGAGGGGGACACCAGAAATGGGATTAACACATTGTGCCCATGTCGAATCGAACCTGGATCTTCAGCGCGACGAGCCAACGCTTTAACCACTAGGCTACCCCACCAACCCCCTTGACAAGAAGAGGGAGTGAGTGAGTATGGTTTTGCACCGGTTTTAGCAATATTCCAGCACTATCACGGCAGGTGACCTCAACAAGAGGCCTAGTTTATATCATTATTGGTCTATAATTGCTCTCTTCCACAATATTCAGCCTGTTCAGAATTGTTTTGTATCTGGACACAGGTCTGAGCAGTTATTTTTGTTCAGTGCAATATCACACAGCCAACTATTGGATATTCAGTGTTATTAGACAAAAACCCCTAAAATGCACTATACGCAATTGGTGAAGTGAATCCCATCAAGTATTCTGACACAAAATATATTTTCATCTTCTCATTTTGGCTCCAATCTTACGTAGGAATAGACTTTGTTGAGAACATAGTTTAGTTTTGTAGCATAAATAAACATCTCAGTTCACAAGTCTTGTTTCAACACACCCACATTTTCAACATGCATCAATACATACACACCAACAAACATTACTTGAATAATTCCCTACCTTCAACAACCGTGTTTTTATCTCTCAAAATACCCTCAGTGTACTTACTTCCTGATGTTTTAGTCATTTCTCTTAGACAAAAACATATAATTTTTATCACATGGATAATGTTTAACTTCAAGCCTCAGTGGTGATTGTAGGTGCATATACAACGTGGAATCTAGGAGCTGTTTTCTGGAGGGGTTTATTGGGGAAGGAATGGGGAGATTTAGAATATAGCACGAGTGAATGAATAGGTTCAGTTTTATGCCACTTTTAGCAATATTCCAACAGTATCACGCAGGGGGTTGGACACCAGAAATGGGCTTCACACATAGTACCCTTGTGGGGAAATCAAACCCGGGTTTTCGGCATGACGAGTGAACGCTTTAACTGCCCGAATACAGCATGAATCTTACAAGAATTCATCCTCAAGATAATAGTAACATGGTCCTGTTGCAACATAGTGAATAGCTAAAGCAGCCATGTCACTGTCCTTATCCTTCAATATTCAACCCATCTTAACCACACACTTGATCCTGTAGACAAATTAGACCATCAGGCTTTCATAATGTCGCAAATATTTGCTGCAATTCATAGATTTTTCTCCAACTGTGTCAAGTTGGTTTTATTCAATAATCAATAAGCAACAAAAAGAGAAATCGGAATTTGATGAAAATAATTCAGTGCTACAAAGATGAGCTAGAAACTCCAAATATTGTTGATCGACTGCCAAAGAATAGACATGTCAAACTGAACTTGAAGCGGCACAATCAGAGAAATGGCCTCCCCAGTTATGTGACCTTGTTCAAACTGATCATGCCAACAGCACTGTCAGTGATATAAGTCTCCGCTCCAGGTCAGCGACCAATGTTGTCCAGGCTAGAAACACTGCCAAGTTTACCCACACGTCAATACTCGCCTAATGGAGGCACGATCCATATTACACACTGGTAAATACACAACTATTCAGTGTACGCCTTCCACGCTAAACAGCTCCATTGTTGGCCATGCGTTTAATACACAGATGTACCTGTACAGGAATCACAAGTTGTGCATGCCGAGGACAGGAAGAGTGAATTTGTCTTTGACTGCTGACAGAATCCAGACTTATGGGACAAGAAAACGGCTCACTACTCTAATCTACTTTCCACACCATGGTAGCTCTGTGAGAAGTTTCACCCAACTGTTTACAACTACTGGCTTCAGTTTCATCAATGATTTGAGACAATATGTTCACAATAACTTCACTGAAAGTAAATGCCAACTTGACAAATGATGACATATATTCAAGTAACTACTGCATCAATTGAAAAAAAATAAACCCCGCAAGGGCAAAACCCCACAAAAGCCCATCCCAATAAGATCTACGTTAATTGAAATCAGCCATGGGCTCATCTTACATAAAACCAAGTAGCACTGTTCATTTATTACTTCACATATCATAAGGGCACAGATGGACCTCAAATGTCTGCCTCTAAGCCTTACATAACAGAAATAATTTTGAAAAGTTAATGTGTATTTAGTAGTGCTGTTCCGATTAATTGAAATAATCGAAGATTGGTCGCAGTGACCAAACGACCAAGCAATCGATCGCATTTTCTCATAATCGAACATAAACGATTTTGGAACTACTGTTTTAGTCTTTGAAATACTTGACAATGGAATATATCGTTGAAGTGTCAGGGCCTGAAAACATGTTTAATTCTTAGAAAACTCACTTCACTAACTGACAAGCCATGACTGAATATTTCATAAAGACTCCGGGAAGTTTATGTTCATGATATATTAGTCATCACTTTAAAGTAGCTAGTTGCATTATGTTCCTCATATCTGCAATAACAACCTGGATAGGAAAATCTGAATAATGATGCATACCAATTTTTTTCGATGATTGTTCGTTGGTAATGAATCAATCATCAATTGTGAGATTTCAACCAATTCCCAACACTAGTATTTAGACTCCACATAAATGATTAAACAATGCTCAAACTTCTTTGGGTTTTTTCTCGGAAATTGAAGAGTTTTTCTCAATGTGATTGTACGAGGGACACCTCTGAAGCATTATCTGTAAGATTTGGGCACAAGTCAGTAAGTAGACAGTAAACCTGATAATGACAGACCCTTTGACAAATCCTGTGTAAAAGCCCAAGACCCTTCATTATGATCAACTAGTTTTTCCAAATGGCAAGTCCATTTACTGCACCAAACACAGTGTCAGAGGAGAGAGGTCTTCTTAGAATGTTTCCTGGGGGAATTTTAAGGAGAGAAGTGAGCGGATTTGGAAGGCAAAGCTATCTTTGGATGAAGACACAACTGAAATACATCACCGAAACAAGACAAGCAAAGCCTACAGAAACCACGATGCCTGGCAAATCAGTTTGCCAAATGTGATGGAAAAGCGGAACATGGATTCTAAAGACAAATATTCGACTGCACCAAAACTGTTTTACAGGGATTGGTTGACACAAGACAGAAATCATAAGCTTCTGAATATACAGTATTTCTCATAATGGACACTGGACATCCAACTCATGTGTGTCCCCAAAATACAAACCATGACCTTCATTCGATAAAATTAAGGATATCTATCATATTACCGTACAACATGTAATAATCACACAATTTCACTCAGTTCTGATGGTTCCCTGAAGAATGTACCAATTGTATGACTGTAGAAACAAGGATTTGATGAAGTCAGTTTCCACAAACCAGCATTAAAAACAGACTTGATGTTGGCCTTTAATAAATGCAGAATCAACAGCTTCCGTGAAATTAATAGTGAGTGAGTGAGTTTAGTCTTACGCAGCTTTTAGCCATATTCCAGCAATATCACGGCAAGGGACACCAGAAATGGGCTTCACACATTGTACCCATGTGGGATATCGAACCCAGGTTTTGGTAGTGACGAGCAAACGCTTTAACCACTAGGCTACCCCACCGCCACCCCGTGAAATTAATAGATGACCAGATATGTAATACAGGTAGTACGGTATTCTGAAGTGATGCATGCTTACTGTATAGGGGTGTCACTCAATACATTGGAAGTAGTTCAACTTGCTTTACAAAGAATACTGAGAATTTAAATTCGTTTCACCCTTTCTGTAAAGTGATGAGTCATTCCTGCAGATTTGAATACCTATGGGTCAGAGAGCCCATTACCTTTCAAAGTGGAGGGCCTTGTCTAATAAAATATAAGGCTAGGGCACCATATAGCTTAGTACTGGTGGGTCATGGTTTCTAACAGAGGTCATTACCAAGGTGTGTGGGAAATCTGAAGCACTGGTGTGTCATTTTTCAAATAAAACACTGTGTAATTCAAATCCATATGTAATTCAAATTAGAACATATATATATTCCTGGCAAGTAATTGTTTTACTCATTATCAACATCATATAGTTTCCTCAAACTTTATCTAATTTACTAGTTTAATACACAGATACATTCACTGTCTTGAACAGATATGTGCAGATCAAAATATGCAATAATTTTGATGTTTCAGTAATGAAAATAACACTTTGTAGATTTTTCGATTACTTTACCCAAAATTATGTGTAGCTTAATAAATACAGCTTATTCACATAAAATACAATTACTCCCAGCATATCCTGCATTACTTCTATTTTAACAGCGCATCCTTCAGAGCGGTACAGGAGGGATGGCGGCCATGACATCCCAACCACCAGGTCAAACCCTCACTTGCAAGGGAGAGGAGCACTCAAGTCATTTCTTATCACTGGCTTGTTGCCTGGCCCTAATTTTATGCTGGTGTTCTATAAATAGCCTGGCCAGGCAAAGCCAGCAGACAACAGGTTCTGGAGTCATGTGACCGATAGTCCCACTGATCAAGCCTCCATTACGAAGCTTGGCCAGTGACGGATATATTCACAACAGCACGGGGCCTCGTCACGCTTCAAGCAACACATTGAATACCTAATATACCATTCTTATATTGTTTGCCGCTATAAATAGCCAGTCTGCTTTGATTGGCAGCTTGGTGTCTTCAATAATCGAGGAACAACCTGTGCAAGCCCAACTTGAGCTCAGTTGCATAATGAAGTACTGGTTGAGAGATACAGGCTTTTTCACGGCCTCCTACCGGGCATATCCTCTTAGCCGATCATTCAAGCTTAGCAAGTGTCTACCAACATGTAGAAAAAATACAAATTACCGAGGAATGGAGGTTAAATTTAGACGTAACGGTATTCAGAGCTACGAATGTGACTGTCGGTGTATTTCACAGCATAGAGTCATATGACCGGCCTTATGAAATATGAACATACGGACATAACAGCCATAATGTTGAAACTTATACGACCAGAGATAGTTGAACTTGGGTCCCCTGTCCAGCATCCATCACTCATCTGGGGATGAAACACTTAACCCTGGCCACATTTGGATGCAATAAATCATACATATTAACAAAACATAGTTCCAAGGTTTCACTTACAACAGAAAAATAGTTCCTCTGGTAACAAGATAATAGTTGATATACATATAACATCCCTGATATGGGATAGTCTTTCTTTTGAATAAATCACCACAAAATGTTTGACACTTAAATAACAGAATGACACAATACATTAGTGTTGAAATAGAACTTCCTACAACAACGCTCATGAACTGAAATAGCTGTTGAATAAAATAGCCCACTTTATCTTAATTAAGAACATTTTCTTAAGACCTTAAAATAGCTCCTTTCAAGGTTGTCTGTGACAAAAATGAAACATGTATATTCATCGATTGTATCACAAAAAACAAGGCTATGTTTGAGTGGCAGCTTGAAGTCCTATGTATTGGCAGTTTCTTTAGGATTTAAGAAAAGCCCTTGCTTATATATATATTTCTTATTAAAATATTTCCTTAAATTCCTTGTCTTGTCCATTCACTTACAGTTTACATCCCGCTTCTGTAGGTACTGACCTAGAAATATTTAACTAAAGAGGAAATTGCACGGGCTTTGTGTTCAAGTGGGATGGAAAAAATACTTTTCGTGTCTATCATCTTATTTTTCCATTTTGTGCAATTGCTTCATTTCTCTGAGAATAAACATAGCTAACAAACCTTATCTTCAAAGAAAACCTTGCTGAATTGATTGCAGTAGCTTCCTGGAAGCATTGTTAGGGAAAGCTATTTTCTCTTATACAGTTATACCTATTTTAAGCCATGTTATCTTCTGTATATATCTAAATTCTAGGTTTGATAAGTTTTATATAATCCTATTTGTAATAACACAATAACTTTTCTTAACTGCAAATCATATAGTCAATAAATACCATATCATGTACTTTTCCATGCTTAATGAAATTCACAGGCTCCTCGTTCCCATGACAACAGGTAAACCATGGAAGGTTGCTATAGACATAGTGTGTCTTGCAAGGCAAGAGACCTGAAAGTGGGTATCCCATTTCCATGGTATTTCGCCACTTCACATAGGTAACAATGTCAACCAATACAGAAATGGAGTGCGTAGCCCAATTATAGCTTCAAACTGGCTTCATAAGGCCATATCAAATATTACATTTCTTCCCCATCCACCTCACTACCAAACACCCACCCTTCCTAATTTTGTGAATCATTTCAGATACAAAAGGATATCGAGTAGATACAAAAAAATATACACGTACAAATGACCAGAGCTCCAGATAAGATTTAGCTCATGTGGGTACTGTACCCACTGTAATTTTTTGGAGTGGGTATTATGAATGTTGAGTGGGTATTTCATTTTCCGTTACTCACTGCTTTCAAATATGTGCGTATTTCAGTCATAGTACTCACCTAAGTATTATGTCATTGAGTTAGTTTACTAAGCAGGTATGTTCTGCCTTATCTAATCAAAACCAAGTTAAATATAATGGAAATGATTTTATAAAAAAAGCACTCATCCTATACTGACAGTAAAACACTTTTCCTATACTAACAGTACAACTTGATAGCAATCGATGTCTTTTTCATTACGCAAGCGGTTTTTATAAATATATTCCGTACGCATTTGTTTTAAACTTTTTGCGTATCCAACATTTTAAATGCGTTAATTGGTACACAACAATTATTTTTCAATGCGTAATTGGAAATTTTCTATGCACATTTTACCCGAATACGCAGCTTATCTGGGCCTCTGAATGACAATATATATAAATATGTATATACTGGTTGAAGATAAAATAGAAACGTGCAGGAAGGAAATTCTTTATGGATCATTATTTTGTGGATTTCTTTATATACTTATTCCGCCCTAAATTTTCACATAAATAAGTAACTTATTTCTTTGCTTATCAAACAGTGATGGTGGTTGTTTGTAAGCAGTACCTATTATGGATCCCAGGCTAGAGTAAGTTGTATCAATATCGGACTGTAGAATTCCGCAGACAGAAGCTACAGGAAGGCTTGCTCTTGAACATTGGTCGATATGTGCTTTTCTCAGCTAACTTTCATTTGGACAAAGTTATGTTCTACTGATACAATCCCTTAATGTCTCTATGGCAGCCTGACAGACTTGTCCTATTACATGTGACATGTCAGCAATTCAGTATCACAATGCATGTTATCATCTCAAGGAATCTGTATTACTAGTTGAAAGTACTGTATTCCTGTGCATATATAACATCCCTGTTTAAATATATCCTAGTGTATACAATGTTCTGGCATATTCCCAAATATAGAACATGTTTTATTATATCCTAGGAGATATATCCCAGGAGATATGTGAAACTGCATCACTGTGCTTTCAGATCATTGTGATGTCATTAGTTACCATGACATCATAATCAAATGACAACACTAATCTCCATGCCACTGAAGCTGGTTAGGTCAAGACACCAATCAATCCTGTTTACAAAAGGAAAATATTTAAAAAATGATTTTGGATGACAAAAAGGAAACTTGCCCTGATGTTTTATTTTTCACATAAAAATATGTTATTAAAAACCTTTGAGGCTCAGATGGCCTCAGAGTACCTGTATCGCAAAGCCCCCATGTGTGGCATGTCAGTATACAACTGTCTATAGCATGTCAACGTATGGTATGGTTTACCATTACAGTGTATCCCTATGTACAGTGATGTGCCAGCATATCATTTACCTTAACAATATTCATATTAATCGCCTGTACACCATGTTCTCCCGAAAGGATGCTTATTGTTCTCTTGTAAATATCAACCTAATCATACTGAAAACAGTGTATATATACCGTATATCATAGCTCTGTATACCATACCATGCTGTGTGTAATATTGTGCCCCGATTTGATACTGCTGTGAACTTTATTCAAGATACATCATGGCATGCCTGCTTGATATGGCAGGAAAGCCCAACATGATACAGATCTTGGACACTTACCACTGAAGCCCATAGGTATGGGTATTGTCCTGACAAAGCCACAAACATAATCGAGATGAACCAGGATTTGAACCCACATTCACATGTTTCTGTCATGACCAAGGGTCACAATTTGGCCACTTAGACTGGGCCATCCATGTCCTTCTAGGCCATGAATATTCATCACACATGAGTGGGTGAGTATGTTTTATGTCACTTTTAGCAATATTCCAGCAATATCATGGCGGGGGGCACCAGAAATGGGCTTCACACATTGTACTCATTTGGAGAATCAAACCCTGGTCTTCGATGTGACGAGCGAACGCTTTAACCACTAGGCTACCCCACCGCCCCCATCACACATGAGGGGAAGTGTCATTTAATGCCACAGTGAACATTGTTCCAGTTAATTAAGGTGGCATCAGAACTGGGACAGGCAAACCACTGGTTGACAGCACGAGCAAAGACCCTCAGTGCCATGAGTGTGTGAGTTTAGTTTTACACTTCACTCTGCAATATTCCAGCTACATGACAGGTGTCTGTAAATAATCCAGTCTGGACAAGACAATACAGTGATCAACAGCATGAGCATTGATCTTCGCAACTGGGAAACGATGACATATGTCAAGCAAGTCAGCGAGCCTGACCACCCGATCACATTAGCCGCTCAGTACCACTGGTACAAATTCACAATTGCAACAAGCAGATCCTTGAGACAAGATAAATATTACAACAGTCAAAATTACCCCCAAAAGAATACAAGTCATTTTTCAATACTTACACTTGGGTACTCAAAATCTGGTTGACTGGCAATATCTTGTATATAATCAACACGGAATTGGTTTTCTGGGTTGCCTAGCACAACTGGCGGGTTGAGCGTGCTCATTGCACCCGTAATTGTCTGAAAATAACAAAATGTCAAATATATAAACATTATTATCACAAAAGTATATGACTGAAGTTCAGTGCTGCTTTTGTCAAACATTACTGCCATATATCCCTGGGAAATAAGGTGAAATAGTTGGGGAAACTAAATAATAGTATTCACACATTGCATTTATGTTAAAAACATTTTATGTAACATCATATAAGATCAAAAAGATCTTACAGGCAAACAACAGACAGTGTTAAGGAACAGAAATGTCTCAATGTCCCTAAATTACACACTGGCACTAGAATATCTAGATGTACAAACAGGCAAATAAGTTACTTCAGTTGGCATCTTACTTAAAAAATACAAAAATAAGTCACTACATATCTTATAAACAAACATACAGGAGATACCGACTTATTGGCATAGATGACATTTTTAATATGGCTACCATGCTTAAAATCAAACTGATCTGCATTCTGATTACAGTAGAGATCATCAAGATTTACAAGATGGTCAGCACGTGGCCAACCATAAACAGAAGTGCAAGTGCTTGTCAGAACCTCAGCCAAGAATTAAATAACTAAGGTTATAAAAGATATCAGCTATAACGCCCTACAGAGGAACAAACGTACGATTGGTTGGTTTGTTGTTTAAGGCCGCACTCAGCAATATTCCAGCTATATGGCACCAGTCTGTAAATAATCAAGTCTGGTCCGGACAATCCAGTGATCAACAGCATCAGCATCGATCTACGCAGTTGGCATATGATGACATGTGTCAACCAAGTCAGCAAACCTGACCATGAAATCCTGTCAATCGCCTTTTATGGCAAGAATGGTCATGAGTCAAATGTGACTTAAACATGTCCTATCATCTTGTTACCACGCTACAAGCTCCATGCAGCACACCCATAGCCCTGCTACATTATGACATCATTCCATAAAAATCCTATCATATACACAAATGTATATAAAATCACATCATGAATGATTATTTTCACAATAATATATCTGTATCTTCTTTCAGTGACATAATAAAACACTCATGACATTACAGTTTGTTATCTGATGTATTCTTATCTAAAAATAATACTCATTACATTAGTGAGTGAGTGAGTGAGTTGGGTTTATGCCACTTTTAGCAATATTCCAGTAATATCACGGCGGACTCATTACATTAAAACTAGTTATCAAACTTACTGCTGTCTAAAGACTATTAGTGCTGTATCAGGCCAGACCAATTTTATTTCTTGTTTTATGGAGTTTTGTACTCTAAACCTAAAGGGAGGAGGGATTTGTTTTTTTTAAATCACCAGTCAAACCAAAAACTGCCATGAGTTTCCATGTTAACTCTTTTGATTTGTTTATATCAACTAAAAATAAGTTGAGTGAGTTTAGGTTTCACACTGATTTCAAGAGTATTTCATTTCTATCACATTAACATTAGGATTTTATTTTTGGAGTGGGGAAAATTAATTTAATTTGTTTTCTAATTCTTGAAACTATACAACCAGCGGATCCGTAAAACAAGAAATAAAATTGGTCTGGTCCTATATCTTTTTTTTTCCACCTTACTTCCACCTTTTTAAACATTAAGTCTCATTTACTCACTGTGTAGCATCTGTCTTCCAAATGAAGATATTAATGACAGATAATTTCATACATTATGTCTATATGTGGGCTTCCTTTACCACCAACACTTATCATGGCGATCATGAAGAGGCTTATTAACAGAAATGTCAACACAACATGTCGATAGTTTACATCAGCTTGACAAGTAATTGTTTGAGATAACTGCGTACTTGCGTCATCAATGAGATAGAAGTGATGGTTGAGTGAGTGAGGCTTTCATGCCATTATTAGCAATATTTTTCCTCAGAAACCAGTACTCTTGAAGAAAACAAATTCCAGTTGTCTCTGGCATGGAATAAAACCAATACTAAAACCCTATTGGTTGGTTACAAATCATCATAGCCAGCCTGGATCTTTGGTGTGACGGGCAAACACTACAACCACTAGGCTCCCCACCGTCCTCTCAGGCATAACAAATACCAGAGCAAGTCCCATTTATCCTTTGATGAATACTTAAATACTCAACAAAAAATGGGATGGGACCCAGTAGGAAGTAGCAGTGGTGCCTAGGGCCCCTGTACACAGCTACTAACACAGCTACTGAAGTCTATAACTCCTCACACACGTCAGGATTCATCACAGCTCATATTTTCAGCCACTGGTTGGTGAGGCCTGGCTGAATTATTTACATCTATAAATTACTTGCTGCTTTACAGCTATCAATACATCAGCCGTTTGGCATTTGACATCACCAGTGCAGCTGCACTAAAGGAAAGGAAGTTTGGGGAATTCTATTGTGGCACAACCTTGAGGTGAAGGTCACACTGCACAGAAAGAATGTAAAACACATAAAATGATATATTTCAAAAGGAAGTCATCAATGAAGCTCAGCACCATATGACAGAAATATTGCACTGTCTGTTGCGTGCTTCTGGAGAAAATCGATTGTGAAATGTTATAGATATAAACTCTTCATTCAAAGATATGAATAAGCACTGAAATCGACCTGAAGGACTTCCGGTGTCCTTGACCTGTAAAGATCCTACCATGTTGTCCACATATAGTTCACATGCATTCAGCAGATGTAAACATCTTGTTTCTCACTATAAAATGTGTTTTTGGAGACTCCAGTAACGATAAGTTAGCATCAGAAATCTCATATCAACCCGAACATTTCTGGAGACTCCAGTAACGATAAGTTAGCATTAGAAATCTCATATCAACCCGAACATTTCTGGAGACTCCAGTAACGATAAGTTAGCATCAGAAATCTCATATCAATCCGAACATTTCTGGAGACTCCAGTAACGATAAGTTAGCATTAGAAATCTCATATCAACCCGAACATTTCTGGAGACTCCAGTAACGATAAGTTAGCATTAGAAATCTCATATCAATCCGAACATTTCATGAGTCAGACCTAGACCATGTGACAACATGAACACAAAACCAACAAGCTTCGGGATGAATATTTAAAGGAAGATATGAACTAGCTTAGTGATTAACTCTTACAAGACAACTTATAGAAATTAACACCTTTTTCAAATAGACATGATTATTTCAAAACTCTGAACTTTGATCACTATAAGTGTTGGGTACAATGTGTGAAGCCCATTTCTGGTGTCCCCTGCCCTACCGTCAGAAAATATGCTGTACTTAATCATATTCTATATTTTGACATAAACAACATGAATATATCCTGACAACTTGGTTTCTGAACTTGTTATACTTTACGTTCATTCCACAACAATGATTCTGGCCTTCTGATAAGCAAGTCACATATGTTGTAAATGGGTTTGTGTAAATAGGACAAACCTGTAAGGCACCTTCCAGTGCAGTCTCTAAAAATACACCTGGAATCACTTCAAAAAGACAAATCTAAAACCAGGACATGATAAGAAAATAGATTCACTGTCTCCGACAAGCTTGTGCATACACAATGTTGATTCACTTATCATGCGAGGTGTAGCACGATTCACAGGCATATATTAAGATGTAAGACACTCCTGCCTGAAAGGTTACTTTAGTAAATTTTATTTCAGTTTTATACAGTAATACCTGTACTTGATCTCACCCTTATGACGGACTGGGTCTGAAGATGAGTTTAAAATATTCCAATTTCGAAACACAGCAGGTTGCTAGCAGCGACTAAGGGCAAAGACCATTGTCTCTGTTGAGGGAAAGGGCAAATATAGACAACACCAGAAAAATGTGCAATCACACCAGACTACAACCTTTGAAAACAATACAAAAGACACATTTCAGACAGGAGTTGACTAAAAATAATTCTGGGGCACAAGAACAAGAATATTTCATATTTAAATTATTTCACTTTGTGTACATGAGAATTTACGATCCAGCAGAAATGTGCAAAGTTTCCTGCACATGCAGTTCCCTGCATGACTCTGCAAGTAACTACTGACTAATCCACCATCTCACTATATGGTTACACTGGAACAAATACTCTCCAAAATCAGAAACAGAATTTGTTTTTTTATGTTACATCTGTCACAATTATGCACATCTTAAATTCCAAAGCACACAAAAGGGACCAAATATGGGCCTTGTTACCATGACACCCTGTAGAGAACTAAACTGAGATATACTGCAGGGCAAGCAACAACCAACCCACTGGGGTACCTGTTGACTTTCACAGGCAATTAGCAGGGTCTTTTTTAATAAATAAACTAAACTGGCACATGTGATTTAAGATTTAAGTACGACATTTGAACATAAATCCAAAACAGTCCATACAAATGTCAACCTATTAAAAAAATAATTAAGTCCTACAAATGCAAACTATTTCAAAACCAGGCAACACATGAACACAATTGTTAGCTGCTTCATTTTTATTACTACTTTCGAGCAACGTTTTTACACTAGCATTACAATAAGAATATTTTTTACATTGTTTATGAATCACATGTTTTAATTGCTTTCTATAAACTACCTAGCATCAGGAGAAATACTCAGCCGAATGTCGTCACGCCTTAATCAGCTGATGATATCCAGCAAAATGAAATAACTTATCCATCTGATGATCATGAATGATGAAAAAGCTTGCTAGAGTAAGAAGCACTGATGTTGAGATATTGATTGAGGCCGCCTTGCATAATCACTGCATAGTTGGTAGAAGAGTCATCCAGATATTGATTCTCTCCCCTCTCTCTCTCAGTCTCTCTGCAGTGTCACCGTTCTCTCGTCAGCTACCTCGGCCACCAGAGTCGATACATACTGGACTCCTTGGACACACGGTAGGGCAGTACAACCATAAATGATTGCTCAATGCTGACAGTGACCAACTCCATTCACAGTTTATGCTTCACGAATGTAAGACCATTGGCATAAACTGCGTAATCCCCTAGCCATGAACAACTTCATAAAACATGAAGAGGGAATATCAGTTGTTATGCCACCAGCTATAAAACTCTGCAACAGCCTAATTGTAGCGTTATAATGGCACGAAGCATTGGGGTTAACGTTAATGTCAAGCCAGGTTACTGTCGCAGAGGATATAATTGGTAACAATTCTTTTTGTGACAAGTTAGGCACAAATATAATTGTGAGTATACAAATATGGGAAAATTTAATTTGCATTAATACATAATAGAGTAGGATGAACTGAAACAAAGTTATTTGTGCTAACAAACATACTGCTATACATCATCTGGATCTAGTTATTTCAGAATGGAGGTAGGAATATTTTTATCAAGAGATTAATTTACTGGATGAGTTCTCATGACATGTTTCATGAATGATTGATCTTAAGTATGTATGTAACCATAGCAACCAAAAGAGGGTTTCAATTTATCACAAATCTGTAAAAGAATTTACTCATTTATACTTTTTGTCATGAAAAAACCCCAAGAAAGACAATCTGAAAGAAAAATCTAATCTTGCCGCTAAATTAATGTGCTGCAAATGTACATCCACGACAAAACAAGACTTAAATTCTTAATCAAGTATAACTGTATCCCTTACAGCTTAGACAAAAAGGCAGAATGGAATTCTGTGTTGTGGTACTGATGACAAACTAACCAATCTAAAGTCACATTTCGTATAATGTATTATTGACTCCCATCAAATATACACAAATATACTTCTTAAATAACCTCTTCAAAAAAAAAAAACACCACAAAAAACTGCTTCCAAAAAAATCCAAATTTTGAATATCATTTCATACAACTATATAACTTAACCTGGAGTTACCTGTTCCCATTAATATGCACAAATTCATCATCATTATTACACCCAAGTTACCATGGTTACAGTAATAATGAACATAATGTCAATGTAATCAATACTGTCAACAAAGCACACGATTCAGCTATATAGTATAGATTATCAACACCTCAAATCTTGAACTCCATGGGGAATAGGGTGTAGCAGAATCCTTGGCAGATTAAATATGGAAATCCTTACGCTACAGGCTCTCCTGCACTCTATCTTCATTGGTTTACAACTAATTACTCAGTGTAATGTCAATGTTCCATCACTTAAACCATCATTTCCTCCAGTGCACTCACAAGATATGAAAACAAACATATGCCTCGCTTTTTTAAACATGGAAACATAGGACCCTACAAATAATTCAGATTGTCAGTTACTAACGATACTACAAAGCGTGAATGAACATCGTGGTCAGTTCTCAAGTTCATCTACATTGCCATGTCTACACGTCAGGCTGGAGGGGCTTGAGAGTTCACACCCACTACAAAGCCACTGAAGTATCAGAAGATGAATTTCTTCTATCAAAGAGCCAGTGAAGATGTATGCGTATGTTCCCTACACAATGTGACCTTGACCTTGTCTTCAGATGTACAGCCCATGATGGACACACTTACCGCGAATTAATATTTCTCATGGATAAATATAGCAACCCTGTGTTGTGAATGATGGATTTATTCTCCCCCCATCAACAATAGTAACCATTAACTGTAAGCCTGTGATCCCCCTCCCCAGTCCCCCCTCATTCATCACAACTCGCCCCTCGCTGTCATGTGCCTATCATAATTCACAAGTCTCCATCAACACATGAGAACAAGCTTTAACTTCATACAGTTTGTTGAAATAAATAAAAATTAACGATCACAAACCTCAACACCAAAACTCACATATTGCAGGTGTGATTCCAGATGCCTGCATCAGTAGGATCAGATGCCATGTGACTTACAGCAAACAATTCCAAAACATGTCACCATATGTACAATTTTATATGAGTACCATAGATTCCTCATATTGTTTCCTTGTCATTATACTACATATGATTTGTGAAATTGTTATAATATACTAGTACATCAATTACATGTGAAATGTGTCTGTGTATTTCTATATCTTTGTACCTACTGTGTTTATATTTGTAGTTTATAGAATTTTGCCACTGTTCCTTCATGGAATGCTATGGTTCTACAATGGTTGTAAACTTGATAAGGGACCGTTCATAATTTATGGCTAGGGCGGTGATGATGATTTTTATGGAGAAGCATGTACAATGTGAATGGGGCATGTGAATGACCCCCCACCCTAAATTTTATGTACAAAATAAGTGACCCCCACTGCCCTTCCTATAATTTCTAAGTATAATTTTAAACATATTTTTATGTATAAAATTGCTGACACCACCCCCTTTAGTACATATGTACAAAACTGGTGACCGACCTAGCTCTCTAGAACAAAATTGGTCACACACAAACACCCCACCCCACCCCCTAAAATCATCATCACCCCCAGCCATAAATTATGAACGGTCCCTAAAGGAGGATGCTTCTTCAAACAACACTCATGGACTCAAATATGTTGTCTGAGACCAATCTGCAGAGAACAAACTGAGCTATACTTTGATAAGACTAACACATTTTGGATAATATTTACAAGGCAATTAGATGCCCTTTTATCTGGTTGTTGGACACTGCAAACAGCACTATTCCAGTGGTCAGTCAATAATCGAACCTGGACAAGACAATACAGTGATTGACATCTAAGCATTGATCTATGCAGTTGGGATACCATGACATGCACCAACCAAGGCATCGAGCCTGACCACCTGTAAACCGCCTCCCATGACAAGCATGGGTTGCTGAAGTCCAGTTCTAACCTGCATCAAATATCAAATGTGCCTGAAGTGTCCCTGGTGCTCAGAGAATTGATGGGAGGCCTCTTATCAAAACTTATTAAAACTATAAACCAGTGAGTAAAATGTTTGGTCAGAGATTGATAGTTACCAAATACAGTTAGTTCAAATGTTGATGTATCTCAAACTTGTTTGACTAAGGTTATTTGACAATTATAAGCCTCTCTGTGCTGTTGTAATTTGTAAATAAATCTGTTTACACATCAAAATATGCAACTGTCATGTAAATTATCCATCCGAGTACTTGATTTTTTTGCAGGTTGATATAAATGTTGTTCAGGAGCACACAATGAAGTATATAATAGATAAAACATTTCTCGAGAAGCTGGAATAGCCAGCTCACATCCATATTTCTCGTTTCTGAATACTACAGTTTAGTTTCCCTTGTTACTAAATGGGATGATCATATTACAACTTTTTTCAGCTTGATCTCTATTTTCTGTAAATATGGCATGAATCACTATAACCTCAGGAGTGGAAATAACTTTAAAATTGCTAGTGTACTCCGGTACAGTGGCACATGTAAAATCACTTGCCCTGATATTTTGTCCACTATAAAGGCCGATTTTCTTCTTGATTTTTTAAATAAACGACACAATTAACATTGGAAAGTCAACTGGACACCGGTACAGCATGATATGCAAATCTGCTTGCCCGACAGAAAAAAACACTGGACTGGGACGTCGGGCAATGGGTTATTTCCACCCCTGAACCAGAACGCAGTCTTTTTGTCCCCAGTAGCACCTTATCATCTATGCCTAGCTATTTACCTATCCAACCATTTCAGGGGTACTACTATCAAGTATCTGAGCAACTGCAGCCAGAAATCTTTTTTTACATGTTACAAGGCAGTGTTTCACACGAAAACCTAGCCAGAGGAATAAAAATATAAAACTGTACAACAAAGTTTCATCCAATAGCCCGAACTTGTCAGCAACATCATTCTCAATAATTCTTAATGTTAATGTATGGACTCTAAGCAAAGCTTCTTCTGTCCATAACACATCTTACTGTACTCGGCATTAGGCTTGTGCCTAGTCATAGACTTTACATATCGCACCTCTGAGCACGAACCAATCTTAAGTTGCACCTCCAAGGATAAAGAGGGATTAATACTGTTCAACTGTGGCAAATATGCAGCAGGCATACCTTATACATAACCTCCATATAACCTATAGGATCAGGTAAACTTGGTCTCAGTGTATAAACGTACCTTTCCTTATACACTGACCACCCTCCAACCCATAACTAGAATTCCAATGTTATTACACAACCTAATGTCAACGTTAGATATAAATGTACCTTTATTGTAAAAAATAAACAACATTATAACTCTGATAGGATTAAACACAGGAACAAAAGTCACCCACCATCTTGTTGGTTGAAATCGAAAGAGTGCCAAGTCACCAGCTTCGTCATTGGGGGTAGGGGGTTGGGGTGTTGATGTGTATGCACAAGTGGAGGGGTGCGTTTGGGTGAGATACTTTTTGCTTTTTTTGGGTAACATAACTCAGAAAAATTACTTATTTTGTCATCTCACAACTTCAGAATCTTACCATGTGCAATGTGAGCATTTAAGCGACTACATGTATCAGGCAAACATGATCATAGCAATTCTAGATTAGACATCAATCAATTCACCATGTTTAGTAATTTGATCTCTCAAGTTGCATGTTTATTGAGGACGCTATATAAAGGATGATATTTTGCAATCAACACCTGCACACCTAGACATTTTAAAAGATAATAACCAATAATCAAAATTTCAAAATACAAAAAAGACCAGCTGACAATACCAAATGCTAAATCAATCACAAATATAATATTCTTGATGTGATATTCAGAACCTTGGCTGGGTCAATGACCTCAACAAAACACTAGCCATGATTGAATTATATTTCAAACCGACAATCTGACAGGTAAGAACAATGAACATAGTGCCTCCGATATCAATGGTATGACTAACCAACCCTCTGACTAATCCTCCCCGAAAATGCCACCCTGGTACACAGCTCCATCAAACCATTACATTTTCTCACAGATCGCGAACAACTACCCAAAGCCATTATTGTCGCCAGGAAGATAATACGCTGCATGCATGAGCTGCAACACACCAGGAGGTGAAAGACACCAGCGCTGATTGTTGGTCAATGGACTACAACTGACATCATAATTTCACACCATCAACAAGTTGAATAAAGTGTTGAAATAAATTCAAAGCAGCTGCTTATTTCAAACCAGAAAATGGTGAACATTCATGCAGTTCATGGTTGACAGGTTGAGTAATATCATATTCACATCGCCAACAATAATTGTTGGATTTAACACTGAGATGGCATAAATGCAATATCGTTCCTATTAATATCCCGTCCATGTTATATATATAGTTAGGACTTTGTGGGTTCTCACGGCAACAACAATAGACATTTAGCAATAGAGAGATATCCTTAGACCATCTGTCTGGGAAAGTATATGTCTTTGTCCTTCCTTTCTATTTTTTTCTAAATCCAAACTGAAATAATTTACTTAAATGTAATCATGATGACAACGAAATTGTTCTGTGAATCTGTTTACTTGAGGGAAACAGTAGGTAAAATTCACACATCCTTCAGCAGTGACCAAGCACATTACTACAGAGTGGATATTTAATTCTCACGGTTACCAACAGCTTCAAGGACCAATTACAACTGCCTTAGTATCAGCTGAGTCTGGTGAACCAGTGGTGGATACCAAGAGCAAGAAGCACCTGCATAATGCATGGTCAACTTCAGAGAAGCATTCAACGGGTATTGGGGACCTAGTTTAGTGAATATTCATTATTATTAGCCACGACGTGAACCCTATGAACTTAATAAGTACACACAGACAATAGAGACTGTCTAATGTTTCAGACATAAGTCACTATATAGAAACAGGCTATTTCTAGCATCAACTAAACAAACAGCACCTGAATAAAGGTTGTCTCTAATACAGACCTTAAAACAAATATATCCTATATAGCTCAGTTTAGGGCAAGTTGATTACTGCAGTTCAGGAAATGAAAATCTCTGGGCTGCTTTTCATTTTATTTCATCAAGATAATTTAACAACAGTTTCCTTCTGTAATAAAAAAGTTCATTTCACATACTGGATGTTGGTCAAAATTAAGACAAGAAATTGCAAATATACACCAACCCGGTCTTCAAAGACAAAGAAAACTTCCCACACATGGCACATAAAGCCAGAGAAGAAATAAGAACCAGAATCATATTTTTAAAAGACTTATGAACACTGTCTCCTCAGATGTAACCATTTCCCAATAACGTTGCATGAATCACCCATGCTCCTCCGTGTTTAACTCAATAAAATAACAGACAATGCCCTTTGTTCATTATCAATATGTATTGTGCAAGAGTCTCTACCTTGACATGGCTTAAGGTGTAAAACACTTGGGCTTCATTGAATTAAATCGATAATTAATTCTGGTTAAAAGATGATGATAGACTGGTGTTGTACAAACATTCCACATCTAGAAGTGATCTTGATTTATGTCCTTGAACCATAAACTGTCATGTGAAACTGGAAACCTGCGTTGAACCATGAACTGTCATGTGAAACTGGAAACTACACTGAACCATAAACTGTCATGTGAAACTGGAAACTACATTGAACCATAAACTGTCATGTGAAACAGGAAACTACATTGAACCATAAACTGCCATGTGAAACTGGAAACTACATTGAACTATAAACTGTCATGTGAAACTGGAAACTACACTGAACCATAAACTGTCATGTGAAACTGGAAGATACACTGAACCATAAACTGTCATGTGAAACTGGAAACTACATTGAACCATAAACTGTCATGTGAAACTGGAAACTACATTGAACCTTAAACTGTCATGTGAAGCTGGAAACTTGCGTTAAACCATAAACTGTCATGTGAAACTGGAAACTTGTATTGAACCATAAACTGTCATGTGAAACTGGAAACTACATTGAACCATAAACTGTCATGTGAAACTGGAACCTTACAATGTACCTTAAACAGTCATGTGAAACTGGAAACTACACTGAACTATAAACTTTCATGTGAAACTGGAAACTACACTGAACTATAAACTGTCATGTGAAACTGGAAACTACACTGAACCATAAACTGTCATGTGAAACTGGAAACTACATTGAACTATAAACTGTCATGTGAAACTGGAAACTACATTGAACTATAAACTGTCATGTGAAACTGGAAACTACATTGAACTATAAACTGTCATGTGAAACTGGAAACTACATTGAACTATAAACTGTCATGTGAAACTGGAAACTACATTGAACCATAAACTGCCATGTGAAACTGGAAACTACATTGAACTATAAACTGTCATGTGAAACTGGAAACTACATTGAACTATAAACTGTCATGTGAAACTGGAAACTACATTGAACCATAAACTGTCATGTGAAACTGGAAACTACACTGAACTATAAACTGTCATGTGAAACTGGAAACTACATTGACCCATAAACTGCCATGTGAAACTGGAAACTACATTGAACTATAAACTGTCATGTGAAACTGGAAACTACATTGAACCATAAACTGTCATGTGAAACTGGAAACTACACTGAACTATAAACTGTCATGTGAAACTGGAAACTACATTGAACTATAAACTGTCATGTGAAACTGGAAACTACACTGAACCATAAACTGTCATGTGAAACTGGAAGATACATTGAACTATAAACTGTCATGTGAAACTGGAAACTACATTGAACCATAAACTGCCATGTGAAACTGGAAACTACATTGAACTATAAACTGTCATGTGAAACTGGAAACTACATTGAACTATAAACTGTCATGTGAAACTGGAAACTACACTGAACTATAAACTGTCATGTGAAACTGGAAACTACACTGAACCACAACCTGTTACTTGGTTGATTGTGTCTTTGTAACATTATCAATAAGATCAATCACTTGTTTGTCTGACCCAGTCTTACAGGTCACGATCACATTGCTGGGAAATTCAACATATTGCTGGATGAAGACACATCAGTAATTCTACAAAAACATCAATCTCAGAATAATCTTTGAAGTTGCTTTCAAATTGAAAGGTAACAAAATTCAAAACTGATGCCCTATTTTCATAGAATGAATAAACTCAATGCCTTTATCAAACCAGTTTCATTAAAAAACAAGGTATCAAATACGCCACAGCATGTAGTGTAAAGGGTCATGGAGGTGTTAGAGTGAGTGAGTATGGTTTTATGCAGCTTTTGGCAATATTCCAGCAACATCACGGCAGGGAACACCAGAAATGGGTTTCACACATTGTACCCATGTGGGGAATCGAACCTGTACCTTCGGCGTGACGAGCGAACGCTTTAACCACAAGAAACCCCACCACCCCTGGAGGTGTTGAACTAAATCACAAATCAGTCAAGAGCGTAACTCAATTATGTGTCTTCATAGTGGTGTGTTTTATATATTTTTTAATCAAAATAGACTTGTACACAAGGTCAAGGACGTACACAAACATTCAAAACAAAATCATGTACACTCCACTAGTGACATGTGTTTATCACAAGTTCTTTGCGAGTATAAGTGAAATATTTGTGAGTGACATGTAGATCTTTCATGTGAGCGTCATTGGTTCTCAGTTAGGGAATGTAAATTGTCAACATCTCCATTTGGGGTGTGACAAGCATCTTACTCTATACATACGAAAGCAGGGAAGGGAAACCTTTCATAATTTCCCACTAGACCACAGGATCAGTGAGTGGACCTTCACTGGTCCAAAATAACATTCATAGATCAACTTAACTATCAATACAAAATTCACTTACCACCAGGACCACTGCAAACTTATCATTTAGTGGTCCTGATGAACTTTTACTAGCCAGGGACTACAGGACCAGCAGGACACTGCACAAGGGCAGATTAATGATTGTGTTTGGATCTGCACAAGGCACTAACTGACCAATCAAATTGCTGAATGTTCTTAATGAGACGATCATGATTATTTCCTAAATATTATAGCTTCAATAAATCTGGACCACTGAGATGACAGGAAGCATAAAATTGCAAAACAGTTACCTTACAATTACAAACTACAAACTAACACTGACAAGAAGAGAACTAACTATGAATTCCCTCTTGTGTTGGATCAAAACAGTTTAAGCCTAGGATGAGAACTTTCAATGCAGGTGACAATCGTCTCAAAGGGAAATCGGTGATACAAAACATACTCTATCACCTGAAGTCTAACAAGATCTAAGTCTCAAAACACTTCCGTTGACAGACGGATACAGCATGTTTAAATATGATTAAAGTTTCAAGGACTAACTTCAGAAAACACATTACACAACCATTGTATACTGAAACAGAAGTATTCCTTTTTTCCGAACCTAAGGTGCAGTTTGGCACAAGTTAGTGTCGTATAGGATTCAAAGTATTTTTTAAGTTCCACACTCAGATGGGATTGTTTTTCAAACAAACAATTGAAAAAAACATAGATAAACACTCGAATAAAATGTCTTCTTAACATGGCAGCATGGGGTCTACAGATGTCTGGCCTTCTCTAAAGAATTTATGAAAGGTAGCTACTTCTTGAAGTAAACATGCCCCCTTTCTGAATCAGTCACTGAGTCAGTGCCACAATTCTCTTGTTGCCTATAAACAGGCTCATTTGTTGACAGTATCACAACCACAGGCTATGGAAATAGTTCACTCTTAATCTTGCTTTGTAATGTTGACATAAACATTTAGCTACCTGTTACTAAAAATAGCAGTTGCTGTCTACTCTGTTTACACAAGGACAACAATGGATTGTACAATGATAGCTGACCCATAATATTTTCGTAGTCTTCCTGAAAGTTTGCTATGTCTCTGTGTTACATTATTTAGAAAAACCAACATGTGTATCCTATACGCATTGTATCCCACCAAACAATCACCTGACAGTGTGTTGTTATACAAAATATCACCACACTTGCTATAAACTGCCATAACACGCCATTCATGCACGCCTTGCTCGAAAATAACATGGCCTTGGTTGTTTGTCTCAGAAGCAAATTCCTGTATTTAAATTGGGACCCAAAATACTTTAAAAATGTAACACTTACTTCAGCATGAGTGTGAACCTTTTTATTTAAAAAGAGTATTTGTTCTAACTGCAGAAAAGCGTGATATATAAATAACCAGATTGTTTATTCTTCGAGATTTGTTGTAATATGTTACTGTTCTTAATAGTGATGGCATGTTTTAACTCTTTTGCAACATTGTATTAAGCAGTTTCGTAACAACCGTGGCTTTATTTCCACACTGGCCCTACTGACAGTGCGTTATGACATGTTATCGCATATTATATCATAATACTGGAACACAGTTCCCACATTTAATGATTATTTTCAGGTAAATTCCACGGTCTGCAAGCTAGGTAACAAGAACTTTACACCATGCTGTCCGCCATATTGGGCGATGGGATACATTTGTAGGGAGGACAGGTTGAGTGTATGTTGACACTTACCAATATCGCATCTCTGACATTCCTCTTAATGTCTTCAATTTTCTGCTTACGTTCCCTGAAAATACAAAATAACAATATTTGAGCTCAAAACACTAAACCGACGTCGACAGACGAAAGGCAGACGATTCAGATCACAACCCTACACCCCTTTCAGCAAGGTTTGGAAATGGTCATGCATGCATAATACGGTTCGTCCATTCCTAGACAGAGCATAGCGACATAAATAAAAGAAAGCGAGACGAAATAAACACGATACTACTTACTCTGGTCCAAATCCATTAACGTGTAATATCCTCATTTGTTTCACAATCGTAGACTTTCCTGACTCACCGGCACCTGAAGAATATAAAATAAATTACAGCTCATTAGACAAGCAATATTAGAATAATCCCCAATGGCAGTCGAGTGAAATCGGTGAGAGCAGCAAGCCCATTTTAGACCCCGAACTGACCTAGCAACAAAAGACGATGCGTCGCTCTGTATAACTGTTTGTCCTTCTGTAATTGTTTTTCAATTCTCTTGTTCGCCTCTTTTGCATTTTTATCATCTTCATCTTCTTTCCTTCCAAAACAACCCATACTTGACACAACGGTCGCCACCTTCGCCAGTTTGGAACTGGCTTCAATCTCACGAGCGTCGATTTCGGCACACAACCCAATGACAGAAGATTACAATCCAAAGGGCTGATCACCCCACGTCCCGTTGTTGCCGGCGCTCGGGCCTAGCTTCCCTCCCCTCGACAGTAAACCTCCCGGTTTTTCATGAAAATAGTCGTACGTCGAGCGCCGACATGAAAACAGCCAGGCCAACCACACATCAAAATGACAGACACTTATTGGGTGGGGCGAGCGGTATTGCATGCCGGGAAGGCTTCGCAAATAGGGTCTAATATTCGATCACACGGATTGCCGACATGATCAGCCGCTATTTGACTACCAGTCACATTTTCGTATCAGTGTATACAAGTGTTATTTTTTTCATTACTTTTCATCCGGATGATTAAATTATTTTTAGAAAGGTCGGAGGCCAAGTAGTAGGTGCATCAGCACTGAAGACAGACTTAGTTGCACAAGACACAGTTATATCAATATTTGGGTAATAACAGATAATTCGTCAGCGTTTGCTTATTTTATTTTTTGTCATATCGCTCACTTTAGTTAAGATACGCGATGCTTAAATCAATTAAATCGGATTTTTAAGTAATCTCTGAACTGTAGTGGTGCTTATAAAGACGCTTCCAACAACTAAGTTTAATATACAAGTTTTTAAGTGTGAATTTAACGCTTAAAATATAAGTTTATTTAATTTTTTAAAATTCTCACAACCTCGTTTTATCTTCAGTCACAAATAGAACTATGTCACACAATATGTATATTGTATATGATACCCGATAATGAAACGAAGCTTTTGATCAATCAGGCCAAACTTAGACTTGTGTGTCACTATCCGATGACACATATTTAAGCGTCACGTGTTATTTTGACTAGTAAGATGTGTTTTTCAGGTGGCCCGGGGTCAGAAAGTTTGGTTGAGATAGTTAGTTCCGTATGACTAAATATCGGAAACAAATATATAAAATAACAAATATTGTGGTATCAACTCACAAACACGTGTCTATATTCATGACATGTAAGCGGACGGGGGACAGAAATAACGGTGTATGTTTTCTATTTATAACAAACGTGAAGCCTTGTTATGACAGGATGAGGATGGGGACGCATACCGTGTATGCTGGATAACATTCCACACTGATATGAAGCAGCTATCATTAGAATGGTCGTGACACGAGAGAGAGAGAGAGAGAGAGAGAGAGAGAGAGAGAGAGAGAGAGAGAGAGAGAGAGAGAGAGAGAGAGAGAGAGAGAGAGAGAGAGAGAGAGAGAGAGAGAGAGAGAGAGAGAGAGAGAGAGAGAGAGAGAGAGAGAGAGAGAGAGGCACCCACACACCTTTATTTACGCCTTTTGTAGTGCCCCACGGATTAATACGTTGAACTGAGCAACTGTACCTTGTGAAAAATACTATAATGATTTGTTCACTTGCCATTCCTGTCACAGCAGTGGACATATTATTGCACGAATAATCCGGGTGCACGAATTTGCAATCTCTGCTTAAGAAGGAGTATTCCATATATGATTACTGACTAATCACTCAAACTGTCTCCTTAAATCACACCAGTATAGAAATACTGTACATAGTTAACGGTCCTTCCATCCTTTTACTCACATCGAGTATTACGTTTCAAATAAATACGCTTTCAAAATATTCTGTAAATTATATACATGTAAAACGCGTTAACATTGTCATTTTAATAACCACATATATATTGTTATTTATTTATATATCTATAACCATATATGCATATGCATGAAAAATGGACATATGTAGTGTGACATCGACTTTCCGTTTAGTAAATAAAATGTTACAGTGATTTATGAGAGTATGTTAGGGCTCCGGATAATTTATAAACCGATTTGGATTTTCTCAAAACGCTCAACATGAATAGTGTGCGATATTGTTGGATGGTTCAGGTCACACGGGAATACTGATATACCTATCAGGTTTACAGAGTTATTTCCCTTGAATACGTTGGACTCGCGGGTACACAGTTATACAGGAACGTGGGTATACTGTCTTATGCCCATAAACAAATATACAAATAGCGAATATTCTGGCACGTGAATACATTGCTGTGTTATTTAATAGAAAATTGTCTGGTGCATGCATAGAATGCTGTGTTATTTAATAGAGAATTGTCTGGTACATGCATACATTGCTATGTTATTCAATAGAGAATTGTCTGGTACATGCATACATTGCTGTGTTATTCAATAGAGAATTGTCTGGTGCATGCATACATTGCTGTGTTATTCAACAGAGAATTGTCTGGTACATGCATACATTGCTGTGTTATCCAATAGAGAATTGTCTGGTACATGCATACATTGCTGTGTTATTCAATAGAGAATTGTCTGGTACCTGCATACATTGCTGTGTTATTCAATAGTGAATTAGCTGGCACGTGCATACATTGCTGTGTTATTCAATAGAAAATGGTCTGGCACGTGCATACATTGTTGTGTTATCAATTAGACAACTGGTTGGTCCATGTATACATTGCTATTTTATTCAATGAAAATTGTCTGGTCAATGCATACATTGCTATTTTATTCAATGAAAATTGTCTGGTCCATGCATACATTGCTATTTTATTCAATGAAAATTGTCTGGTCCATGCATACATTGCTGTGTTATCCAACAGAGAACTGGCTGGCACGTGCATACATTGATGTGTTATTCAATAGAGAATTCTCTGGTATATGCATACATTGCTGTGTTATCCAATAGAGAACTGGTTGGTCCACGCATACATTGATGTGTTATTTAATAAAGAATTTATCTGGCACATGCATACATTGCTGTGTTATCCAATAGAGAACTGGTTGGCACGTGGATACATTGTTGTGCTATTCAATAGAGAATTGTCTGGTACATGCATACATTGCGGTGTTATTCAATAGAGAATTGTCTGGTACATGCATACATTGATGTGTTATTTAATAGAGAATTGTCTGGTATATGCATACATTGATGTGTTATTCAATAGAGAATTGTCTGGTACATGCATACATTGCTGTGTTATTCAATAAAGAATTGTCTGGTGCATGCATACATTGATGTGTTATTCAATAGAAAATGGTCTCGCACGTGCATACATTGGTGTGTTATCCAATAGACAACTGGTTGGTCCATGTATACATTGCTATTTTGTTCAATGAAAATTGTCTGGTCCATGCATACATTGCTATTTTATTCAATGAAAATTGTCTGGTCCATGCATACATTGCTATTTTATTCAATGAAAATTGTCTGGTCCATGCATACATTGCTATTTTATTCAATGAAAATTGTCTGGTCCATGCATACATTGCTGTGTTATCCAATAGAGAACTGGCTGGCACGTGCATACATTGATGTGTTATTCAATAGAGAATTGTCTGGTATATGCATACATTGCTGTGTTATCCAGTAGGGAACTGGCTGGTCCATGCATACATTGATGTGTTATTTAATAGAGAATTCTCTGGTACATGCATACATTGATGTGTTATCCAATAGAGAACTGGCTGGCACGTGCATACATTGTTGTGCTATTCAATAGAGAATTATCTGGTATAAGCATACATTGCTGTGTTATCCAATAGAGAACTGGCTGGCACGTGCATACATTGTTGTGCTATTCAATAGAGATTTGTCTGGCACATGCATACAATACTGTGTTATTCAATAGAGAACTGGCTGGTCCATGCATACATTGTTGTGCTATTAAATAGAGAACTGGCTGGTATATGCATACATTGCTGTGTTTTTCAATAGAGAATAGGCTGGTCCATGCTTACATTGTTGGGTTATCCCATAGAGAATTGTTTGGTCCATGCATACATTGCTGTGTTATTCAATAGAGAATTGTCTGGTACATGCATACATTATTGTGCTATTAAATAGAGAACTGGCTGGTATATGCATACATTGCTGTGTTATTCAATAGAGAATAGGCTGGTATATGCATACATTGTGTGCATGCATACAGATAATACATGACGACATTTCTGTCTCTTGTCAGTCTACATTAAATATTGAAACTGCAAGGAGAAAAAACAAAATGACACGTGACTTTATAAGGGACCGTTCATAATGTATGGCTAGGGGGTGGGAGTGTGGGGTGTGTGTGATGATTTTAAGGTGGTGGTGGTGTGTGTGTGTGTGTGTGTGTGTGTGTGTGTGTGTGTGTTGTCACCCATTTTGTTCTGTGGAGGTAGGGTGTCATAAGTTTTGTACACATGTACTAGTGGGAGGGCGGGTCAGCAATTTTGTACGAAAACACATTATAAGAAATATGCTTAAAAAGACTAGGGGTGTGGGTGGGTAAGGATGTCATTGGTTTTATACTTGACATGCATGGGGTTATGAGTGTTTGTTAGAAGTTTGAACTATCACACATCTAGTCTATAAACATGTTGTCACGAAGAATACTGCAGTTATGATCAAAAGGAAATGATAACAGCATATTGTGTTACTCGGCCATGTAACCGTGTGTTATTCGGCCACGTGACGTGTCATCAGATAAACATTTTAGCACAGCATTGAATGGGCTAACGTGTGGTCTCTGAAAATATACATATTTCACAGAAACAACAAAAACTGTTTAAAATGAAAAGGAGCCCCAGTGAGATGGGAGATTCAGAACCTGAGGAAATCTAGACTTGCTTCATTTACAGCTTTAAAAAATAGCATTACAATCGGCCTGGGCGAAAAGGAATAATGTTGTTCGGGGATTGCGAGACAGGCTAAGGAATCATGAAAGTCTAATATTCTATCTATAAGCGCATTGATCTCATAAATTATAGCTGTATAAATCAGTTTACAGACTTGTAAACTCGAATTTACTCAATTCTTAAACCTATCTTTGGTAGCCATTCTTTTACTATGTACTGTTCACACAAGCTACCACGTTCCCCCTGGGCGGTCCATTAAGAAACCGATACGTTCAGCAATATTTCCAGAGGGTAAACTACAACCAATGACCATTGCAACATCGGGGTCAGCGCTAGAATTGAACAAAGGTCACTCCTTGTGCGTATACAATAAAATCGTCAGAAACTAATATTCCAACTGTGTCATGTATAATCGCTTCACAAACAAGTCATTAAACACAGTTTGATGGCTAAACGCTCCCCAGTGACGTAAACAAGTATACCGCGATCAGACATTGTTACTGGCCCTCGCTGCGGCTTGAAATGACAATACATTTACCACGATAAAGCGAGTACACGTAAGTGGTCACGTGACCCCCATTGAATGAAATTGACACTGGTGACGTGCGTAAGCCGATATGAATGACAGGCATTGGGAACTGAACAGGAGTAAACAACTCGAGATGCTCTCTGACGACGATGTTATTGTTGTTGTTGTCTCGCTGTTGGACAGCCGTGACTTGCATGTGTGATTAACGCGACGTGTATACATATTTGTGAATTATGACCCTGTCATTCTGCATATGCATGTACAGCAGGAATTTGTTCATCGTGAAAATATTTTAATCTCTCGTTTATGCAAATCCGAACTTATGTTGACGAGGCATCGTGGGAGACTGCACGACTGGGTCAACTTCGTGTCATAGGAAGTTACATACAAGTTCTTTTGGTGCGATTATTGAATCCCAATAAGTAGTAGTAAAAGACACAAACATCCGCAAGAAGAGATCTTTACTATGGCTTCACTGATCCCTTGTGCGGGGCGGTGGAGGTAGCCTAGAGGTTAAGGCGTTCGCTCGTCACGCCAAAAACCCGGGTTCGATTCCCCACGTTTGAAGCCCATTTCTGGTTCCCCAGCCGTGATATTGCTGGAATATTGCTACAAGCGGCGTAAAACTATACTCACTCACTGATCCCTTGTGCCTACTCGATCCTTAGGGTTATACGGGGGCGGCGGGATAGACTAATGGTTAAAGCGTCCGCTCGTCACGCTGAAGACCCGGGTTCGATTCCCCACATGGGTACAATGTGTGAAGCCCATTTCTGTTGTCCCCCGCCGTGATATTGCTGAATCATTGCTAAACGCGGCGTAAAACCATACTCACTCACGGGGGTGTGCAGTAGCATGGCGCTTTATTCTGAAAATCATCATGTATCATTTAAAAAATGGCGGCCCATGTATCATTTTGATAGAACCAAACAGCGGCATTTAAACTGAAAAAAGGCCCAAGGGAGATAGCCGTTACACCTCAAACCTAGACTTGCTTCATTGAGAGGGCGGATGGGCAAATACATCATGATAGCGTACATTATTTTAGTGAGTGAGTGAATAAGATTTTACGCCGTCAAATATCGAGTGAGTGAATAAGATTTTACGCCGTCAAATATCGCGACTTCTCTACTTTCAGAGGGCGTTTGGCCATTATTATCCCTTATTATACACATATAGGCGTCTTTGTTGGTTTACGTCGCCCCTAGCATTGTCTAACTGTATAAGTGCGGCCTGCAAATACGTCGGAGAAACCAGTGACTGTTATCATGGGCACAGTCGGAGTACCATGTACGGCAAGTCACCAAGTCACCCAGCCTACTACTGACTGAATGAGTGGAGTAGACTAGAACAAAAGTAAGTCCGAGGGAGAGTAAGAGGTGAAGAGTAAAATAATATGGTTTTATGCAGCTTTTAGCAATATTCCTGCAATAAGAGAGCGGGAAACACCAGAAATGGGCATCACACATTGTACCCATGTGGGGAATCGAACTCGGGTCTTCAGTGTGACGACACCCGTGAAGGTCCGGGTTAGAATGAACCTTCAGTAACCCATGCTTGTCGTAAGAGGCGACTAACGGGATCGGGTGGTCAGACTCGCTGGCTTGGTTGACACGTGTCATCGGTTTCCACTTGCGCCGATCGATGCTCATGCGGTTGATCACTGGGTTGTCTGGTCCAGACTCGATTATTTACAGACCGCCGCCATATAGTGCGGCTTAACATAAACTCATTCACTCACTCACTCAGTGTGACGAGCGAACGCTTTAACCACTAGGCTACCCCTCCGCCCAAGAGGTGAGGGAAACAACGTGGTAACCCCACCTCAAATATCGATTTGTTGTGACCTAAGTCTCATATGTTCCTTAAAGGATCAAACTTGACTTGTATCTTACGTTTGTTTGACATTACGGGTTGTTACATAGTCCGCATTTCCTAAAATAGTCGAACATTTTATTTCATAAGTGCTTAGTGAGATGTTTCCGTCCCTCGTGACACGCGGCAATAAATATGCATATTTTACTGCAGATAATTCCAGACTGACAGCGCACTAATGCAGTAACTGTATGACAAACACTTGAGTCAGGAACAAGGACAGTGTGTGTCCCCCATTCACCCCTTTAGATTGAAGAAATAACTCGTTTTGAATTGGCGCTGTGCAAATTGATCTCACAATATCAAAAGTAAGACCCGAGGGGAATAGAGGCAAGGGAAAGTAAGACCCGAGGGGAATAGAAGCAAAATGAAAGTAAGACCCGAAGGGAATAGAAGCAAGACAAAGTAAGACCCGAGGGGAATAGAGGCAAGGAAAAGTAAGACCCGAAGGGAATAGAGGCAAGGGAAAGTAAGACCCCAGGGGAATAGAGGCAAGGGAAAGTAAGACCCGAGGGAATACAGGTGGGGAAAGTAAGACCCCAGGGGAATAGAGGCAAGGGAAAGTAAGACCCGAGGGGAACAGAGGTGAGGGAAAGTAAGAAAGTAAGACCCGAAGGGAATAGAAGCAAGACAAAGTAAGACCTGAGGGGAATAGAGGCAAGGGAAAGTAAGACCTGAAGGGAATAGAGGCAAGGGGAAAGTAAGACCCCAGGGGAATAGAGGCAAGGGAAAGTAAGACCCGAGGGAATACAGGTGGGGAAAGTAAGACCCCAGGGGAATAGAGGCAAGGGAAAGTAAGACCCGAGGGGAACAGAGGTGAGGGAAAGTAAGACCCGAGGGGCATAGAGGCAAGGGAAAGTAAGACCCCAGGGGAATAGAAGCAAAGGGAAAGTAAGACCCGAGGGAATACAGGTGGGGAAAGTAAGACCCCAGGGGAATAGAGGCAAGGGAAAGTAAGACCCAAAGGGAATAGAGGCAAGGGAAAGTAAGACCCCAGGGGAATAGAGGCAAGGGAAAGTAAGACCCCAGGGGAATAGAGGCAAGGGAAAGTAAGATCCCAGGGGAATAGAGGCATGGGAAAGTAAGACCCGAGGGGAATAGAGGTGAGGGAAAGTAAGACCCGAGGGGCATAGAGGCAAGGGAAAGTAAGACCCGAGGGAATACAGGTGGGGAAAGTAGGACCCCAGGGGCATAGAGACAAGGGAAAGTAAGACCCGAGGGGAATAGAGGCAAGGAAAAGTAGGACCCCAGGGAATACAGGTGGGGAAAGTAGGACCCCAGGGGAATAGAGGCAAGGGAAAGTAAGACCCGAGGTAATACAGGTGGGGAAAGTAGGACCCCAGGGGAATAGAGGTGAGGGAAAGTAAGATCCGAGGGGAATAGAGGTAAGGGAAAGTAAGACCCGAGGGGAATAGAGGTAAGGGAAAGTAAGACCCGAGGGGAATAGAGGTAAGGGAAAGTAAGACCCGAGGGGAATAGAGGTGAGGGAAAGTAAGTGCCGAGGGGAATAGAGGCAAGGGAAAGTAAGACCCGAGGGGAATAGAGGTAAGGGGGAAAGTAAGACCCGAGGGAGTTGTGGTGAGGTGAAATTGGGTTTAACGTCGTGCTTGAGAATATTTCACTCATATGACGACATGAATGCGTGTGTATGTGTAGGTGCGGCTGCTTGTACTAGCTCAGACTGAAGCTGGTTTTATAGTGCTAACCCACTGAGATACCATGCCACAGTGAAGCATGAATACCCCACTAAGACACATTATACGGACCCCGAGCCGACCAGTCCTTGATGTACCCATTAATGCCGAGCGCCAGGCAGGGACCAACAAGTACCATATTTTAACGTCTTTTGGTATGACGCGGCCGGGGATCGAACCCGCGACCTTCCGCTCTCCGGGCGGAAAGACCCGAGGGAACACAGGTGGGGAAACTAAGAACCGATGGGAACAGAGGCAAGGGAAAGTAAGATCAGAAGGAATGCAGGCGAGGGAAAGTTAGATCCGAGGGAATACAGACGAGGGAAAGTAAGACCAGAAGGAATGCAGGCGAGGGAAAGTTAGATCCGAGGGAATACAGGCGAGGGAAAGTAAGACCAGAAGGAATGCAGGCGAGGGAAAGTTAGATCCGAGGGATAACAGGCGAGGGAAAGTAACACCAGAAGGAATGCAGGCGAGGGAAAGTAAGACCCGAGGGATAACAGGCGAGGGAAAGTAAGACCAGAAGGAATGCAGGCGAGGGAAAGTAAGACCAGAAGGAATGCAGGCGAGGGAAAGTAAGACCAGAGGGAATACAAGTGGGGAAAATAAGACCTTGCTCAAGATGCTATTCTCAGTTAAGTACCATAAAGAGTACTGATACAGCCATACTGATGGCCTTGGTTGATTTCGACAGGGATTGTGAAGCCCATTGCTGGCATCTCACCCAGTGATATTCCCTACATATTTTCAAAAGCGGCGTAAACAACGCCCAATCGGTCTCTTATGCATCTCCTGAATTAGAAACCGACATAAACAAATGTAGCAAAATGTAGAAAATGGAAAATGGTTAGTAAAGATTACTGACTTTGTTGTGCACTCATGTCCCAACAGAGCCAAGCATTTATGACAAAATGCTGCGGATGTAAGGAAGCAAATACCAGTATCGGCAAACAGTGTAATATGTTAGTATCCAGGTTTCAAAAGCTATGAAAAGAAAAAATAACTGTCATCGAGAATAGTTGATCTTGACAATAATGATCATTTGTATCGTTATATGATATCCCGTTAAACAGTAGATGACGTCACAGGACGTCTCTCGTGTCCGACTGTATCCCAAAGCAGACCCGTCGATAGAAATGTGGTGTTGGAGTGTAAAAGTGCACGGTTAGACATAGACTAAGGCTTAGTCTCTGAATATATATAATTTTGATAGTAACAAACAAGCCCATTTATATTGAAAAGGAGCCCCAGGGAGACCAGAGAACCTGAGGAAATCTAGACTTGCTTTATTTAGGGCTTTAGCACTGCGGAGAGGGCTTGGCAGTAGGGAAATTAATCTGGTTCAGGGACTGTGAGACAGACTAGGTTAGACACGACTCACGGGTGTTCACATTAATCTCATTAAACACAGATTAATCACCCAAAGATTCACTGGTCCATTTATCCAAGAGTGAAACTAGTGTTGTGTGAAATATTCTTATATTTCAATTTTGTGAAAACAATTTTTAATTATATTTTTTCACGTGGCGACTGTGAGTGAGTGAGTTGAGTTTAACGTCGCACTCAGCAATATTCCACCTATATGGTTGCGGTCTGTAAATAATCGAGTCTGGACCTGACAATCCAGTGATCAACAGCATGAGCATCGATCAACGAAGTCAGCGAGCCTGACCACTCGATCCCGTTAGTCGCTTCTTACGACAAGCATGTCTTAATGAAGATCAATTCTAAACCGGATCTTCAGGGGTCGTGACGGCTGTGAAGTAGTTGATGATGATTACTGTGTATTTTCAACATGCATATACTTGTTCTTTGGCTTTGAGAAAGCCAATAGTGGAGATTGATCGTAACGTATACCCTGGAGATTATCGAGGATGTGAGACAGCGTAATGGTTACAAATGAGTGTTCGTCGCGTGTGTAACATGGGTTCATTTAGAAAAACAGAAACAACGTGCCTATCATTATATTCCCCGCCGTGTTAAACATTCTTGCTTCGTCCAAACGGCTGTAGGCAACCCATGCGGCCAATCATGAATTATTTTATGTCCGATTCAAATGATAATTCGACTTTGATAGTCACGTTAGCATCAGATGAGTTAGTTCCCTTAGATACGTAGTAGTCGATTAAAGTTGAAATTACCATCTTCATCTGACACCAAACAAATTAATACTTTGTTTTATTTTGAAAAGCTAATGGACAAACTGTCAAATGTTTTCCTGACTTGGAACGTTTTTTCCCCGTGAGCAAATTTACAATTTGTTCAGCAGGTTTTGGAGTTGAGTCCTGGGTTTTGAGATATTAAGTCCTATGAAGGCTTCAGCAATATGGATATTTGGAGAAAATCATACCAACATAACTAGTGCATGAGTGAGTTTAACACCGCTTTTAGCAATATTCCAGCAATATCACGGGCGACACCAGAACCTGGGTCTTCGGTGTGACGAGCAAATGCTTTACCCACTATGCTACCCCACCAACAATTAAAAATGGCAGGCAGACATATAAAGTTGACTGCCACTTCAGATTATTAAAGGACGATAGCGTCTCTCTCATTTATTTTCAAATTCCAAGGCAGATACGTAACATGGTCCATAAAACGGTTTGTATATCCAATCCAACATGGATAAAATGGTATTACCTTACAATTAGTTGGTGTAATAAGAGGCGAACATATTGTAAAGTTGTACCCTTTTCCTTTCAAGAGGGATAAGTCTGCCAAATTTGTCCTGTATTTGCAACAATTGCCCCACATGAAACCGAGACATCATAACTGGTTATGGTTATTGTTTTATTATCCTACTGTGTAAACAATTATTTAGAAGTGTTATATTTTCAGTCACTGCCTTAGTCTTGCAATGGTACTCTTTCACAATATCTCAAACATTTAGCATGTGCAAGAAATAACTATCTATAATATCCAAATTTAATAATTTACGTTATCTTCTAAAACAGTATACACTAACAGTTTTACACCCCATTCAGCAATATTCCAGCAATATCAGGGTGGGGGACACTGGAAATGGGCTTCACACATTGTACCCATGTGGGGAAATGAACCCCGGACTTCAGCAAGATGAGCAAATGCTTTAACCACTAGGCTACCAACCCCCTGCCCCCCAGCCCTCCTCTCAATGAAAACCAACCAGTTAGCCCCTGTTAGTGAGACGTATAAAGGGACTAATACTCACCTGATTGATTCGAAACACTGTTTTAACTGTGATAACTTTATTCTTGCTGACAAGTCAAGGCCTTACAATCACAATCTGTACCCATAGTAATCATATGTCTCAAAACTATTTGTCATTGTATCAACTTCTGTATAAATACAGCAACAAGAAGAAGCAGAAATTCAACTACACATTAGAAACATGTTTCTAATCTTTTAAATATTCTCTGAGAATATGCAGCACTGGTAAGCTGTAAACATGTACTATGTCTTGCATCTATCATATGGCACATATAAGCATAATGTTTACAAGGGTCCAGCTATGAGGGGAATATGATATACATCACAAATACTGGGTAACGAAACAATTACAAGTAAGCTGCTGAAGAATTGGTCATTACTTTCGGTCAAACAATAACTAACTGGAGGATTTTATATAACAACCTAGCTACACAGTAATTCAGATAAAACATTAATGATTATCAACGCAATTATGGCACTTGGATAATACAGCTACAAACATCAGTTAGTAGTAATGCAAACATGAAAGTCAAACAATGTGTATTGTTGATGAATACAATCCCCAATTATAATAGATTTCAGATATAAATGGAATAATTAATGAAAATTATAAAGAATACAGGCAGTATATATAATTTGTATATTTTTGTAATTCAAAGAGAACATTAATTCTCCCAATATTATTACATACAAATTTCTGTAGCCAAATATGGCATAACATTGTATAACTTATGAAGAAACATTATAGTCACATTTTCTAAATAAATATCAATAAGCTACTTTGATTTGAATAAACTAAATGCCGGCTTTAGTTCCCCTAATGTTTCTTGTGTGGATAAATTCTAGCAATCCAGAAGTATGACGTAATTGTATATAGACTGACAAATAGTGGCGACGATCAAACTATGGATGCTTCATAACTGTCCCTGCCTGTTTAACAGAAGCTATTCAATTCTTTTCATCCATAATACATTATGTTCTAATTTTGAATGTAATAATGAATATATACTACTCAAACAAGTTAAAGAGCACCCACTACTGGACGGCTGATTGTTGTAATACCTACCAGTAATGACCAACTAGTCATATGAATAAGTCAGACAATCCATACTGTTTTCTGAGTAGTACATATGCAATAAGGTAGAGGGGTAGGTAAACAGTGCAACAACTTTCAATCACGCAGAGTACAAGTTACAATTCAAATACTAAAACAAATCACAGTGAATACTATCTTGGTATATGCAGCCTCAGCACTTGCATACATTGGCCCCTTGGTGAAGGCTAAGTTGACACCAGTGAATTACTGGGATATATACTGTATATTGTCTTCTGTGTGTGTGAATTTTACATATCCACTCATGGGAGAATATAAGAGTATACTGTCCTATGACGAATGTTTATTTCTGTGTTTACCAGAAATGCTCATATCAACATTATTCAAGGAAATATTAAAATATTACTACCTTGACAAATGAGGTAAGATCCTTTTTGCCTTAATCGTAATTTCCTGCTCAAAATATGCTTCCATTTTGTTTCTACATATCATTCTGTCATTTGTTCATTCTTGACATGTAATAAAAATCTGAGTAAGATGAAATATTTGTAATTTGATCATTAATATGCAACAAACAGAAAGTAAAATAATAAAGATTCTAAAATGAATTTACGTCCCTGATTGCTCTACTTGTGATAAAAGATAAAATCACAACCCCCTACAATTCTGTTTTACAAATAACCAATTTATCCTGCTTTGCATGGGACAGATTAGGCAGTTATTTCTTCTCTGATATCACTAACTGACACCTGACCATAGAGAAAATTTCAAAAAACCATGCACTAAAACAAAAGCAGCCTTGGGTTCAGTCAACGTTCAGAGTTTTGCCTGACCTAGTCATAAACCAAAGTCGTAGTCTGGGGCACCTGCTTTGAAGGACGCATAGAATCTCAAATGTGACTCTGCATCAAACATGGTGGCCTTGACTGCTGGAAGTTCATACATTCTCTTTTGCCAGGCTGCGAGGTTTGGGAAGTTGTTTTCAGTGATGGCATACTTTGGCGCCACTTTCTCCACGACTCCATCTCTTTCAAACCATGGCCACAGAGTGAAGTCCACCATGCACGGGGTGGCACCTGGTTTGGAGGAAAGAGTGCATGAATGACACAATGAATATGTTTCATATTTTACCTACACATAAACTGAAAGATTCACAATCATGGGATTCAGGTGGTCTCCAACAGTTTGTCCATGACAGGTCATGGCTAAGTGTTGATCTGTGTCATGGGGGGAGTTGCTCTGTGTCAGGTCACAGGGTGAGTTGATCTGTGTGAGGTCACAGGGAGAGTTGATCTCGGTCAGGTCACAGGGTGAGTTGATCTCGGTCAGGTCACAGGGTGAGTTGATCTGTGTCAGGTCACAGGGAGAGTTGATCTCGATCAGGTCAAAGGGGGAGTTGATCTCGGTCAGGTCACAGGGGTAGTTGATCTGTGTCAGGTCACAGGGTGAGTTGATCTGTGTCAGGTCACAGGGACAGTTGATCTGTGTCAGGTCACAGGGACAGTTGATCTCCGTCAGGTCAAAGGGACAGTTGATTTCATGTCACAGGGACAGTTGATCTGTGTCAGGTTACAGGGAGAGTTGATCTGTGTGAGGCCACAGGGAGAGTTGATCTTGGTCAGGTCACAGGGAGAGTTGATCGGTGTCAGGTCACAGGGACAGTTGATCTCCGTCAGGTCAAAGGGACAGTTGATCTCACTCAGGTCACAGGGACAGTTGATCTCATGTCACAGGGACAGTTGATCTCCGTCAGGTTACAGGGAGAGTTGATCTGTGTCAGGTCAAAGGGACAGTTGATCTCAGTCAGGTCACAGTGAGAGATGATCTGTGTGTCAAGTGACAGGGAGAGTTGATCTCAGTCAGGTCACAGGGAGAGTTGATCTCAGTCAGGTCACAGGGAGAGTTAATCTCACTCAGGTCACAGGGACAGTTGATCTCATGTCACAGGGACAGTTGATCTCCGTCAGGTTACAGGGAGAGTTGATCTGTGTGAGGTCACAGGGAGAGTTGATCTCGGTCAGGTCACAGGGTGAGTTGATCTCGGTCAGGTCACAGGGAGAGTTGATCTGTGTCAGGTCACAGGGAGAGTTGATCTCCGTCAGGTCAAAGGGACAGTTGATCTCATGTCACAGGGAGAGTTGATCTCCGTCAGGTTACAGGGAGAGTTGATCTGTGTCAGGTCACAGGGACAGTTGATCTCCGTCAGGTCAAAGGGACAGTTGATCTCATGTCACAGGGACAGTTGATCTCCGTCAGGTTACAGGGAGAGTTGATCTGAGTGAGGTCACAGGGAGAGTTGATCTCGGTCAGGTCACAGGGTGAGTTGATCTCGGTCAGGTCACAGGGAGAGTTGATCTGTGTCAGGTCACAGGGAGAGTTGATCTCAGTCAGATCACAGGGTGAGTTGATCTGTGTCAGGTCACAGGGACAGTTGATCTCCGTCAGGTCAAAGGGACAGTTGATCTCGTCAGGTCAAAGGGACAGTTGATCTCTCTCAGGTCACAGGGACAGTTGATCTCATGTCACAGGGACAGTTGATCTCCGTCAGGTTACAGGGAGAGTTGATCTGTGTCAGGTCAAAGGGACAGTTGATCTCAGTCAGGTCACAGTGAGAGATGATCTGTGTGTCAAGTGACAGGGAGAGTTGATCTCAGTCAGGTCATAGGGAGAGTTGATCTCAGTCAGGTCACAGGGACAGTTGATCTCACTCAGGTCACAGGGACAGTTGATCTCATGTCACAGGGACAGTTGATCTCCGTCAGGTTACAGGGTAAGTTGATCTCAGTCAGGTCACAGGGAGAGTTGATCAGTGTCAGGTCACAGGGAGAGTTGATCTCTGTCAGGTCACAGGGAGAGTTGATCTCAGTCAGGTCACAGGGAGAGTTGATCTCAGTCAGGTCACAGGGAGAGTTGATCTCCATCATGTTATAAGGAGAGTTGATCAGTGTCAGGTCACAGGGAGAGTTGATCGCAGTCAGGTCACAGGAGAGTTGATGTCAGTCAGGTCACAGGGAGAGTTGATCTCATGTCACAGGGACAGTTGATCTCCGTCAGGTTACAGGGAGAGTTGATCTGAGTGAGGTCACAGGGAGAGTTGATCTCGGTCAGGTCACAGGGTGAGTTGATCTCGGTCAGGTCACAGGGAGAGTTGATCTGTGTCAGGTCACAGGGAGAGTTGATCTCAGTCAGATCACAGGGTGAGTTGATCTCAGTCAGGTCACAGGGAGAGTTGATCTCAGTCAGGTCACAGGGAGAGTTAATCTCACTCAGGTCACAGGGACAGTTGATCTCATGTCACAGGGACAGTTGATCTCCGTCAGGTTACAGGGAGAGTTGAGCTGTGTGAGGTCACAGGGAGAGTTGATCTCGGTCAGGTCACAGGGTGAGTTGATCTCGGTCAGGTCACAGGGAGAGTTGATCTGTGTCAGGTCACAGGGAGAGTTGATCTCCGTCAGGTCAAAGGGACAGTTGATCTCATGTCACAGGGAGAGTTGATCTCCGTCAGGTTACAGGGAGAGTTGATCTGTGTCAGGTCACAGGGACAGTTGATCTCCGTCAGGTCAAAGGGACAGTTGATCTCATGTCACAGGGACAGTTGATCTCCGTCAGGTTACAGGGAGAGTTGATCTGAGTGAGGTCACAGGGAGAGTTGATCTCGGTCAGGTCACAGGGTGAGTTGATCTCGGTCAGGTCACAGGGAGAGTTGATCTGTGTCAGGTCACAGGGAGAGTTGATCTCAGTCAGATCACAGGGTGAGTTGATCTGTGTCAGGTCACAGGGACAGTTGATCTCCGTCAGGTCAAAGGGACAGTTGATCTCCGTCAGGTCAAAGGGACAGTTGATCTCTCTCAGGTCACAGGGACAGTTGATCTCATGTCACAGGGACAGTTGATCTCCGTCAGGTTACAGGGAGAGTTGATCTGTGTCAGGTCAAAGGGACAGTTGATCTCAGTCAGGTCACAGTGAGAGATGATCTGTGTGTCAAGTGACAGGGAGAGTTGATCTCAGTCAGGTCATAGGGAGAGTTGATCTCAGTCAGGTCACAGGGACAGTTGATCTCACTCAGGTCACAGGGACAGTTGATCTCATGTCACAGGGACAGCTGATCTCCGTCAGGTTACAGGGTAAGTTGATCTCAGTCAGGTCACAGGGAGAGTTGATCAGTGTCAGGTCACAGGGAGAGTTGATCTCTGTCAGGTCACAGGGAGAGTTGATCTCAGTCAGGTCACAGGGAGAGTTGATCTCCATCATGTTATAAGGAGAGTTGATCAGTGTCAGGTCACAGGGAGAGTTGATCGCAGTCAGGTCACAGGAGAGTTGATGTCAGTCAGGTCACAGGGAGAGTTGATCTCATGTCACAGGGACAGTTGATCTCCGTCAGGTTACAGGGAGAGTTGATCTGAGTGAGGTCACAGGGAGAGTTGATCTCGGTCAGGTCACAGGGTGAGTTGATCTCGGTCAGGTCACAGGGAGAGTTGATCTGTGTCAGGTCACAGGGAGAGTTGATCTCAGTCAGATCACAGGGTGAGTTGATCTCAGTCAGGTCACAGGGACAGTTGATCTCCGTCAGGTCAAAGGGACAGTTGATCTCCGTCAGGTCAAAGGGACAGTTGATCTCTCTCAGGTCACAGGGACAGTTGATCTCATGTCACAGGGACAGTTGATCTCCGTCAGGTTACAGGGAGAGTTGATCTGTGTCAGGTCAAAGGGACAGTTGATCTCAGTCAGGTCACAGTGAGAGATGATCTGTGTGTCAAGTGACAGGGAGAGTTGATCTCAGTCAGGTCATAGGGAGAGTTGATCTCAGTCAGGTCACAGGGACAGTTGATCTCACTCAGGTCACAGGGACAGTTGATCTCATGTCACAGGGACAGTTGATCTCCGTCAGGTTACAGGGTAAGTTGATCTCAGTCAGGTCACAGGGAGAGTTGATCAGTGTCAGGTCACAGGGAGAGTTGATCTCTGTCAGGTCACAGGGAGAGTTGATCTCAGTCAGGTCACAGGGAGAGTTGATCTCCATCATGTTATAAGGAGAGTTGATCAGTGTCAGGTCACAGGGAGAGTTGATCTCAGTCAGGTCACAGGAGAGTTGATGTCAGTCAGGTCACAGGGAGAGTTGATCTGTGTCAGGTCAAAGGGAGAGTTTTCTCAGTCAGGTCACAGGGAGAGTTGATCTCAGTCAGGTCACAGGGTGAGTTGATCTGTGTCAGGTCACAGGGTGAGTTGATCTGTGTCAAGTTACAAGGAGAGTTGATCAGTGTCAGGTCACAGGGAGAGTTGATCTCAGTCAGGTCACAGGGAGAGTTGATTTGTGTCAGGTTACAGGGAGAGTTGATCTGTGTCAAGTTACAAGGAGAGTTGATCTGTGTCAGGTCACAGGGAGAGTTGATCTCAGTCAGGTCACAGGGAGAGTTTTCTCTGTCCGGTCACAGGGTGAGTTGAGATTTGTCAGGTGACAGAGATTGTTGATCTCAGTCAGGTAACAGGGAGAGTTAATCTCAGGTCAGTAATAGGGAGGGTTGAGGTATCAGAAGAGAACTGATTGTAGATCTCATCAGCATATCTTATTCTCACCTCCAAAGAACTCGCCTCGCTCTCCAAGGGCAGCTTCATAACGTCTTAAACTTTTGAAGTAATTCTCCCCTGCCTCATCGCTGCCTCCTGACGACAGTAACTTGTAAAAGCTAGTTACAACCTGCAACACAAACAAGCACCTGTACTAGGCAGTCAGCACCTGTACCAAGTACAACCAAGCCCACCTGAAACAACAAAAGTCACTAATTCCACAACAATTTTCAAGTTCTGTGAAAAAGAAGATGTGTATTGAAAATCATCTCCAACATCCTGATTGTGGATCAAAATGCATCTAAAAGTATTCATTTGGTCAACATACTTTGAAAAACATTGTCATTGTAGGTAATAATACATTTAATAAGTCGCTGACAAGTAACATATTCTTGCAAAATCATGCACATGGTGAGTGCCTCCATAAACACAAGAGTTGAGGGTAACTAAGGAGTATACCTCCATAAACACAAGAGTTGAGGGTAACTAAGGAGTAAACCTCCATAAACACAAGAGTTGAGGGTAACTAAGGAGTAAACCTCCATAAACACAAGAGTTGAGGGTAACTAAGGAGTATACCTCCATAAACACAAGAGTTGAGGGGAGTATACCAGTACCTCCATAAACACAAGAGTTGAGGGTAACTAAGGAGTAAACCTCCATAAAGGCAAGAGTTGAGGGTAACTAAGGAGTATACCTCCATAAACACAAGAGTTGAGGGGAGTATACCAGTACCTCCATAAACACAAGAGTTGAGGGTAACTAAGGAGTAAACCTCCATAAACACAAGAGTTGTGGGTAACTAAGGAGTAAACCTCCATAAACACAAGAGTTGAGGGTAACTAAAGAGTAAACCTCCATAAAGGCAAGAGTTGAGGGTAACTAAGGAGTATACCTCCATAAACACAAGAGTTGAGGGGAGTATACCAGTACCTCCATAAACACAAGAGTTGAGGGTAACTAAGGAGTAAACCTCCATAAACACAAGAGTTGTGGGTAACTAAGGAGTAAACCTCCATAAACACAAGAGTTGAGGGTAACTAAGGAGTAAACCTCCATAAAGGCAAGAGTTGAGGGTAACTAAGGAGTAAACCTCCATAAAGGCAAGAGTTGAGGGTAACTAAGGAGTAAACCTCCATAAACACAAGAGTTGAGGGTAACTAAGGAGTAAACCTCCATAAAGGCAAGAGTTGAGGGTAACTAAGGAGTATACCCCCATAAACACAAGAGTTGAGGGGAGTATACCAGTACCTCCATAAACACAAGAGTTGAGGGTAACTAAGGAGTAAACCTCCATAAACACAAGAGTTGTGGGTAACTAAGGAGTATACCTCCATAAACACAAGAGTTGAGGGGAGTATACTGGTACCTCCATAAACACAAGAGTTGAGGGTAACTAATGAGTAAATGTTCATAAATGGAAGAGTTGAGAACTTGGATTTGCCGGCCTCTGCTATTGACCATGGGGATGCTACTGATCATGATCTGGATGAGGCAAGTGGATAGAATAAGGACACAGCCTATGTGGTATGGTATGTGGTAGCTGAATCTAGAAAATAAAATCCCATCTAGGAGGACCTATATGGACTGTGCTATGTCAACCGTCCTAAGTAATCCTGATTAGCATCCATCAGACCGTAGTGCTACCACTGTCGTAAGTCTATGTTGAAGTATGGGAGTTCCAATCGTCTTAGGGCTACGATCGCTTTGAGGAACGGTGCCCAGAGCATTAATGTCAATGATCCTTGGTGCTGTGGCTAGGGATAATAAGAAGACTATCCTTAAAGCCATCTTATCCAAGCTCTGATTCTGAAGAGACTCATATTCCTCTGAAGACAAATGCTGTAACACCAAGCTTAGATCCGATTCTAGTGGTTGGAATTTTTCAGACTGATCATAGAGTTTGTAGGTTTGGACAAAGAACAATCGTTGAAAACCTTCCATCTATTGTCATAAAATGGTGATGGATGTGTAATAAGGAGCTATGATAGACTGTGCCACTTCCCTTGAGAAGCCCTCAGTTTGTGGTTGAGGAAATGCCAAATGGCAGGACCCAACAGAGGTAGTGTGGACATTTAAAAGTGAACTGGATAGAATGCCGCTACTCTGACTGTATCTGGACATGGAGATGAGAGTCTTTCAGGTCCAAACTTGCCACTGGTCCTGGTTGATCTTTCATGAGTTCACAAGTGAGTGAGTGAGTGACTATGGTTTTATGCTACCTTTAGCAATATTCCAGCAATATCACGACATGGACTACCAGAAATAGGTTTGTGTTCAAGGAGTGTGATGAAGAATGTCTGTAAGGTTAACTCTTTCAGAGATGAAGTGGTGGCTGGGCGAGTGCCTTACAGGCCATTTATAGAGCAACTGTGTGAATCCCATGATAATTCAGTGATGATACAGCAGTAAATTTCCCTGCTTTGCATTGTGGCATTACTTTCAGTAGATCAGGGTTTGGACGAGTCACAAACTGTAATATTTACCTGTGAGGAGGTGTCTGACAGAATCCTATCCCTTGCCCTCTGGTAGGGATCCTGAGGGTAGAGAGGAATGTCTGGGTAGACTTGGTCCAGGTAGTCATCACAGACTAGCGACTCGTACACCACCTGGTCACCCTTCTCCAGCACCGGCACCAGGCCGATGGGATTTCGCTCCAGAAACCAGTCTGGCTTTTTCTTCAAGTCCACGTTAATTGTCTCGTACCTGCAAACAATGACACATGCATCATCAGCTACACAGGCATGCACCACCAACAATACTAAATGGTTTATTCTGTGGTGTATGATGTAAAACTGCCAGTGGCTGTTGTCAGTGGCTGGAGTTTACTGACTCAACAATATTACAAAACTTCTTCTTAAGGGTACGTTGTTTCATGTTGTCTGTGCCATTGCCAATGAGTATGCTTAATGTTGTCAGTAGGTCAGTGTTTTAGTTGTTTAAGTGGGACTACTAAATGTTACCACTGACGCAGCTGCTGTGTTCACTATTGTTGTCAGTGCCTTACTAGGAATGTTTCCTGTTTTCAGTGAATTATTGGGAATGTTTACCGTTGTCAGTGCCTTAGTGGCAGTAAGAGCTCCTGATAAGATTTAGCTCATGTGCGTACTGTACCCACTGTATTTTTTTGGAGTGGGTATTATGAATGTTGAGTGGTTATTTCATTTTCCGTTACGCACTGCTTTCAAATATGTGAGTATTTCAGTCATTTTACGCACCTAAGTATTATGTCATTGAGTAAGTTTACTAAGCAGGTATGTTCTGAGTTATGTCATACCTAATCAAAACCAACTTAAATATAATGGAAATGATTTCATAAAAAATCACTCATCCTGTACTGACAGTACAACACTTATCCTATACTAACAGTACGACTTGATAGCAATCGATGTATTTTTCATTACGCAAGCGATTTCTATAAATATATTCCGTACACATTTGTTTTAAACTTTTTGCGTATCTAACATTTTCAATGCGTAATTGGAAATTTTCTATGCGAATTTTACCCGGATACGCAGCTTATCTGGGCCTCTGGCAGTGTTTACTGATGTGAGTGCCTTAGTGGCAATGTTTACTGTTGTCAGTGCCTTAGTGGTAATGTTTACTGATGTCAGTGCCTTAGTGGTAATGTTTACTGATGTCAGTGCCTTAGTGGCAATGTTTACTGTTGTCAGTGCCTTAGTGGCAATGTTTACCTTTGTCAGGGCCTTAGTGGCAAATGTTTACTGTTGTCAGTGCCTTAGTGGTAATGTTTACTGTTGTCAGTGCCTTAGTGGCAATGTTTACTGCTGTCAGTGCCTTAGTGGCAGTGTTTACTGTTGTCAGTGCCTTAGTGGCAATGTTTACCTTTGTCAGGGCCTTAGTGGCAATGTTTACTTTGTCAGGGCCTTACTGGCAATGTTTACTGTTGTCAGTGCCTTAGTGGCAATGTTTACTGTTGTCAGTGCCTTAGTGGCAATGTTTACTTCTGTCAGTGCCTTAGTGGCAGTGTTTACTGTTGTCAGTGCCTTAGTGGCAATGTTTACTGTTGTCAGTGCCTTACTGGCAATGTTTACTGTTGTCAGTGCCTTACTGGCAATGTTTACTGTGGTTTTTTTTGGGGGTTGGTTGGTTTTATTTTCCATATTTCATGTACTGGCAAACATGTATAGATAAGTTTCATAATAATACAATGTTATATGTTTACTGTTGTCAGTGCCTTAGTGGCAATGTTTACTGTTGTCAGAGCCTTACTGGCAATGTTTACTGTTGTCAGTGCCCTTACTGGCAATGTTTACTGTTGTCAGTGCCTTACTGGCAGTGTTTACTGTTGTCAGTGCCTTAGTGGCAGTAATGTTTACTGTTGTCAGTCCTTAGTGGCAATGTTTACTGTTGTCAGTGCCTTGGTGGAAATGTTTACTGTTGTCAGTGTTTCAGTGGAATAAATGGGGAATGTTTTAGCTGGCGTTTCCACTCACGGTATCTTCTTGTGCTCCAGCACTAGACGGGGTCCTCTGGGCATATGGACAGAATCTCATGCTGTAGATCCTCAGCGTCCCTGGAGACAGGCTAGGGTAGGGAGACCCTGGGGACAAAGACATGGCACTTTGTTTAATACCCACGAGACAGTCAAATTGGTAATGGTTCAGCTGTGTCATGAATCAGAAACATGTATAATTCAACACTACTGTGATACAACTCCTAATGTGAAATTCGAAAGCCAATAGGCAGAATTTCCCTATCAGTGTTACTGCTACAGATGTTCATGTTCATGTATTTTCATTATGGAGAAATTTTGCAATATATTTTATTGAGAAACAAATCATCTGGCCCCAGTCATAGTAGCGAATCAAACCCTTCAGAGTAACAATCACTGCAACAGCTTGTGTGTGACTACAGTAAAATTTATGAGACTCCAGTACATTACAATGACTCAGCAAACATTAATGACCTGATATGAGTAGACTTTACATGTAAAATGAAAAAAATTCAATGCTGAGGATTGTAATCACAGTACAACCAAGATATTGAAGTGTTTACCTTGGTCAAACTGAAAATTAATGAGCATATATTTCAGACAGATTTGTTGAATTGAGATATTCAACCTAGTTTTGTAGGTACGCACTCTACCATAAATGTATACAACTAATGAAAGTTCACATAACAGAACGGCAAAACATTCACTTGAAGGACAGCAATTCGTGGACGAAGTTTAAAATGAAAAATACATTTGGTTTCCCGACACATCCACAAAACCAGAATTTTGTGTAATTAACATGACAGACATCATATACCAAAGGGTAAGAGTTCCTCCCGTTCCTCCACATCCCAAATAGTATTTATAAATTAATATATTCTAAAATTATAAACAAAACTTAACACAACAATTACTAGAGGACTAACAAAAATGACTAAACGTCCAAAATTTAAGTTAGGGTCAGGGTTATTTTTAGGGTCAGGTTTAGAGTTGGGTTTAGGGTTGGGGGAACGGAGGGAACTCCTAGCAAAGACATGAAAGGGGCTGACAGTGACAGTCTGTGTCCTAGAAACTTGGTGAAAGTAGTTGACACTGAACTGAACACACTTCGCCCGGCGTCGTGGAAATAATCTTACCTTTGGAGTGTGACTTGAGGGACATGGCGTAGCTAGAACACTTGGCAAGTCGGGCACCAGCAACTTGAATGTTGTCACAACTTCTGAACTGTGAAATGGGCGTAAACAATGTGTGCACTTTCGACGTTCCTGTGATTAGTCGAGTGCAGAGCATTGAATCGAAGATTACTGCCTCCGTAACTACTCGTGTCAAATATGGTTCTACGTCCCGTTTGCGCTGCGAATGTAATGTAAATAGAGCTAGAGCCCAGTCTCAACATCGATTCATCTCGTGTGTGTCCGTAAAGACGTCCGGAAACACGCGAGGATTCTCGCCTCTCTTGTACCTGCACTCAGGGATGACTTAGCATTTCACGACTGCCACATGATCATTTGCAAAACACGTGACGGAACCTTTTTCTGTTTGTTAAACTCATTAAACTGATGCGCTTTTTCTGAAATCTGAACCGACTCGCCTAATGCAAGCATTTCGATATGTTCTCTATATTGTTTTGCGTTATTATATACAGCAAGTTCGATTGTGGACTCGGGACAGGCGAGCTTGTGTAAACTACACCTGTACCGATAGCCTTGATATTACTGGAATATTGCTCAAAGCGGCGTAAAACCATTCTCATTCACTCTAAACAGGGAGACTATGTTGTAGATTATCCCTGCTCGATCTGAACAACACTGTGCCGATACTGTTGTATGAACATTTAGCGGACTAAACACACTCTCCAACTATATGGGTGAAATTTAATCCTCCATATATCTACCTGTCACTCGGCTAGAAATGTTAACCGGCCATACCTGTTGAGTGAGTTGAGGTTAACCGAGCTTTCAACTGTGTTCCAGCTATAGCAGAATGGCCCGTCGGCTTGACGAGGAAGGGAATTTCGAATGTGCAAGGGTGACGACTTGATGAAAAACGATGCCGCAGTTGGAACGATTATTTTCCCGTTTGGTTGGTTGGTCGTTGTTTAACGCCGCACCCGGAAATATTCCAGCTACATAGCGGCGGTCTGTAAATAATCGAGTCTGGACCAGACAATCCAGTGATCAATTCAATCTACGAAATTACGATGACATGTGTGTACCGAGTCAGCGAGCCTGACCACTCGATCCCGTTAGTCGCTTCTTATATATTACGACAAGCATGGGTTAATGAAGACCAATTCTAATCCGGATCTTCACGAGTCTTTTTTCGTTTGGACGTCAGACGATACCATTGGCATTTATTACTCGTGAGTGAGTGAGGGAGTATGGTTTTATGCCACCTTTAGCAATAAGTCACGGCAAAGTACAGAAACAATGTACTTCAAACTTTGCACGCCTTTTTGGAATCGAACCAGGTCTTCGGCGTGACCATTCAACGCTTTATCAACAAGACTCCATTACATAGTCCTAAGCGTGCATGAATACCAGACCAGTCTCTATCAGGACAATTTATAAAACAATAAAAGTATATGTTCGGAAGTGTCCCCAAAAATCTGTCGTATGGGATGGAAGTGTATAACGGTTGAAAAATGAAATGTTTTGACATAATCAAACACGATTCTGCTCTCAGATTGCAAAACCATATTGTTTACAACTGAAAGTTGAACTTAGCTCAGGAGGGTTGTTTTTATCTCGGTTATCGAGCTGTCACGACGACGTCTATAACGCCTCATATATTATCTATGCTGTAGTTCACTATGTAACCCCGGAATGTTCACCCCGTAGTCTACTTAAGCTGATAAGCCTATTTGTTGTGTATATTAACTATATTGGCCGCCTCCGTGGTGTAGTGATTAGAACGTCCGCCCGGAGAGCGGAAGGTCGCGGGTTCGATCCCCGACCGCGTCATACCAAAAGACGTTAAAGTATGGTACTTGTTGGTCCCTGCCTGGCGCTCGGCATTAATGGGTACAACAAGGACTGGTCGGCTCGGAGTCAGTATAATGTGTCTGAGTGGGGTATTCATGCTTCACTGAGCTAGCACTATGAAACCAGCTTAAGTCTGGGCTAGTACAAGCAGCTGCACATACACATACACACGCATGCACGTCGTCATATGAGCGAAATATTCTCAGGCACGACATTAAACCCAATTTCACCTCACCTCACCTATTAACTATATTGCTGGAAGCAACGTGCACTGCTTCTGTAGTTGTAGTTATACAGTTCGTCTTGAACGATTTCTTTTAAAAAACAAATATACATTTTTGATAACTGAAGGAATTGTTGATGACATCAGCTGGTATAATTTTTTTATCCATGAAAGGGTTACTATAATAATAATTTTTTTATCCATGAAAGGGTTACTATAATAATAAGGCTGTAAACATTTCTCTGCTCCAAGAGGATGTTAAACTCGTCGTCAAGGGAACGTGAATTACAAGTTGTGCACAAAAACATTTGGAGATCATAATGTGCTTTTGACCGTTTATACTGAACTGTCAACTTATGTGATGCGCATTTACTATTTATGCTTGACGTTTTGTTAAAATGAAACGTGTCAAACCAGCGAAAGCTTGTCGTGCGGTTAGAAATGATCTTCAGAAACCCATGTTTGTGATAAGATTCATCTGTGGTGATCATGACAAGTATAGAAGCACTCGTAAAATACGCCACATTTAGCCTTTTTGAAAGACGCTGTTGTAATGACCCCAGCAGTACATAGGTAATGCACTTGAGGCAAAAAGTCGCCCGAGCTAGTAAATGCATATTTAATTTTATATACATCAACATGCATTTATGTACAAATTGATTCTAAACAAATTGAATTAAATTTTAAACGAATCAAATGCCTCTCCACGCTTCAGTTAAATATTTCCTTGTGAAAGTAAAGTTTGCATAGCGGCGCCTGAAGATGTTTGAAGAAAAACGGTAAAAAGTCCACTGTAAAGAGTTGTAAAATGATAGTGATTTAAATGAATATACATACATTTATGCCAAACATAAATATAAAAACCGTATTCATTTAAGCTCATTTGAGTAATGGCATGTGAATGGAATTTAGAAGTGATACACATAAGGAAGAGAGTTTTTATGGATGTCAACTTCTTTCGGAGTATATCGTTACTCCTTCATCAGGTGAGTCATGAAGGAGTAAGGATATATAGTCCGAAACGTTGTGTTCCTCATAATAATGAAGTTGACATTCATAAAACTCTATTCCGCACATTATCGTGGAGTCCGTGTACCCTCAGACTATGTTCCCATGTCTAAAACTGGTTAAATGGCCATCCCTGATGAGTGAGTGAGTGAGTGAGTTCAACGCCGTTTTTAAGAGTATTTAAATTATTTCACGATGTGTCATTTTCATGTAGAAGGTAATCTTAAAAGGATGGAGGTCGTAGACAGACATTTATCGTCTCTGATTCAAACCCTGAGCTTGTGCGATATACACGTGGCTGAACCCCATTTAACCTCTCCTTTTTGTTTTCGCTGCCACGACAATTCCCTATCGATTCCTTCTACTTATGAACGATACATCTAGAATAACCTTTTGTCTCTGTTTGTCAAGTCTGATACTTACATTGACACAGTCTGATTTCGTCGTCAGTGTAAGTACATTTTGCATGTTGCCTATGCATGTCCCGTCTTACGTGGTGTTTCTTTCGATATCAGGTTAAACTTTCATATTTCCTAAACTGGAACTCTACCTCTACCAACTCCACTCTAATCTGAAACACAAGACAAGACAAGACAAGACAAGACACGATATTTATTGCATAGTATTACATGAAAGAACACTGGCAATATTCTATAAACTACAAACATAAAAACAGTAGGTACAAAGATATAGAAATACACAGATACATTTCAACATATAAATGATGTACATTATAACAATTTCACAAATCATAAGTATAGTATAATGACATGGAAACAATAAGAGGAGACTATCGTAATACACAGAATTCATTTAAACTTGTAAATATGATGACATATTTTGGAAATTGTTTCTAGGCTTCTGTTTGTGACAGTTGTTATGAATTGTTCATTTATGCAAAGTGTAGGGAATTCTTGATCATGATTAAGGATTGTTTGTGGAAGTGATTCTCTTTGTTTGATATACTCTATACAGGATATTACATGGTGTTGCTCATCGTCTAAGGCATTACACATTTCATAGAGACGATGTTCTAATGGGGTTGCAGGTTTTGTATATCTACCAGTTTCAAGTTTGAGTTTATGATTACATAACCATAGTTTTGAGAAATGTGAACTATGGGCTTTGTTTTTACAATGAAATACATACTTCTCGACATTTATGGATGACTTGACCAATCAAATTATCTTTGCTTGCATGACCTGGAAACCGTGATAGCCTTGTTAGTTCGTCATGGGCGACAAGAAATATCACCTATACCTGCAACAAACTTTGCTGATACTCAGTTAGTCGATATGGGTGATATTTATTGTTAATCGATGGCATTGGAATATTGCTCACTGAAAAGCATCTCCACCACACCACTCTCTGTCTGTCTGTCTCATCGTCTTCCAGCACCCTACCCCCGCCCCTCCTCAGTTCAACCCCCACCCCCACCCCACCACACACACACACAGAGTCCCCGGGGACCATGCCATATGCCCCTTCCCCCTGGCACGCCACACGGTCTATGTCGGAAGTCCATCACTGTCGACCGAGACAGGCCACGGTGCTAATGATGGAGAGGATTCAGTTACTGGGGTCAGCCTGTCGATTCAAGCTAGGTACACAACAGTGTTCGTGTGTTAACAGTCGAGCCACTTCTTTCCCTGCTCTGCATTCCAGAGTAAAACATGAGTCAAACACAGGGCGACATTCTGCAGCGTGTTTCCTTCACCCAACCCTTCATGCCGGGAACACTGTGGAGACTGCCACGCCTCGGGGACCATAGAAAAAACAGCTGGACGATTTACCGCTTCCCGAATGATTAATCCAGCACAATACGCTGTATTAGTGAGTGAATTACATGGTATCATTGCTATATATATATTGGTAAAGAGATGATGTCACGCCGTATGTATGTATGTATGTATGTATGTATGTATGTATGTAAAGATAATCATAGGTATATTTCTAAGGTCCTGGCCAGCCGACATTATTAATAATATGCACCTGCCTAGATCATTCTTGGCTTGAGTTAGGCTCCATAATTTATCCTCTGAGGTCTGGGAGGCAGACAATGCAGCGTGAGTGACTTTAGTTTTACGCCGCTTTAAGCAATATCACAGCAATATCACGGCGGGGTCACCAGAAATGGGCTTCGCACATCGTACCAATGAATCGAACCCGGATCTTCGGCGTGACGAGCGACGCTTTTACCACTAGGCTACCCCACCACCCCAGACTATGCAGACTTGTGTCCAATGCTTGCCAGCACCATACCGAGTGTTGTGCTAAAATGTACGTACTGTTTACCTTTTACCTCCCATAGCCAACTGACGGATCACGGTATAACTGAAACACAGGCCAAATCGTTGGTCAGCCTCAGTGCATACTACAGTCTCAATGAAGTCCGATCTTTTCCCCTAATTCATACTTCTAGACGTTAAGATTACACAGACCAAATCTTCCAGGATTTGATTCAATCCTTTTGACCCGATCAGATACCAGTATTCTCAAGTGATTCGGCGTGATGTCTTCACCTCGGGTTGGTGGTTGGTGTGAGTGAGTTGGGTCCATGACGCTTGGGGTTGTAATGAATATTGCTTTACGTCGCATCAGCAATCTTCCTGCTATTTGCGGCGAGCATATGGCGGAACCAACACGTGTACCTCAAAGCCACGTCTAATAATGGGACCTATGATAAACTTATCTTAACTTTGCGAGCTATATTTCAGTTGCAATTTTCAACAATCGCGAAGCTCTACCTCGATATTGCGACATGTACACATAGTGTTCACAAATGATGTTATTTTATTGATGCCTATCGAAAACAGTTCGATTGTGGCTAGAATATACACTTTTCAAATATTTTTGTGAAAGAATATAATATAAAAATATAAAACAACGTTATTACATGCCTAGAAAATAAAGAAGTCTTTCAACTCATAACTGAAAAAAGTATATAATATTTTTGATATGCCCCCTTTGCCAGCTGGTCGTCACGTTTGTGCAGTATACATCAACACACGGTAGCGTAACATCAGACAGAAAATACAGGGACTGTCTCAGCGGGCTATACGGATACCTCACTATAACGCCCTACGAAACGAAGACTGATAACAAGTTCAAATACCGTTGTCGAATTATGTATCGTATTTTTGTAAGCGATTGAATGTGTGTGATAAAAAAGTATTTGAAACTACTTAACACTACAAAAACTAACAAAAACCAGACTTATAACATGCTTTGTTTTCGAATAGATATAACCGATTTATAAGTCTGGCTCCTTTCTGACAAAAGTGCTGTCAGGAACACTAAACAATCACGACAGCGTTCGAAAATTCAAAGCCATAAGTATACCACTGTAAACACAGCATCATCGGAGCATGCGCAGTCCGTCTTGCCTGGCAGCGACGAGGAGAGCGCGTTATATACGTATAAGTCTAAATATGTTCGCCGAGTGACGGGATCTGCCGAGAACAAATCAACAGAACACTTCAGTGGATTTTACCTGAATTCTCGTCAACATGATGCACAGAGAAAAATACGACATACAACCGGAACAAAGGTAGGCCCTGCATACAAGATATTAACTAATGACATTATGTAGGACATTGGTTTGAACGGCGTCGGAATGCTCAATCGGACCAAGTTATTCGAATGGCGCTGAGACCACGGGTCGTTCTGGTGCGATGTGTTTCTTGTCGTGAATATTAAGTTTTGTTAATGGGGTTAAGTAAATTTTAAAAGAGGGACGGCAGCTTTTTTTCTGTTGCCATGGGAACAAAGGCAGGGGGTCAGTTCTGTCTTGACACCTGAGACATCTCGTGGCGGATATTCCCCAATCCCCCTTTCGCCGTTTCTGCAAGTTTGTCCGAGTGAGACGCGCTGCGCGTCCCGTGCTGTGCAGCTTTGCACATTCCTCCGCGTCCAGTATGATTCTTCAGGCCTGCAAGTCTTAACTGGCGTTATTTTCATGGCCATTACCTATCTGAAGGTCGTTAATTATTTCTTGTAAGCTATTTAATCTAAATTTATTCGGTTTTATCTTTCACTGCCATGTTTAGACAAGTGTGCCCTTATCCCTTTTACATATATTTTATTGAATACTCAACGCACCTAAAATACTGTAAATGTTTACAGTACTACGATGTTCGTCATCGCCATTACGCTTGTGTGCTATTCACACAAAATTAGTCTCCAGTACCTAATGCCGTCGAGCACTGGAAATGAGTGGGTGGGTTGATGCTGTCTTCATAGTGCGTGTCATCGTAACTGGAGTAATTTTTTCCACAGCCAGTCACATATATCTCGGTAACCAGCACCACATGGCACCCTCTTATACACTGCAGGCTGGGTAAAACAACACTGACTCACTCACTCAGCCAGTTCGCGCATATTTATCCATACATAGGTTAATACGTCTCTCTACATGAAGACACCTGGTTCTTTGATAAGCTCTAATACACTGCGGGCTTTGTAAAATCTACAGTGACTCACTCACTCACTCACTTACTCACTCAACCCGTTCACTCACGACCCATCCTTATCCACACAGAGGTTAAGAAGTCCCTCTATAACAAGACGCCTGGAACTTCAATAGTAATACTGCAAGAGACAACGAGAACTAAGACAGGATGTGAGGCCAGAGTTGACGAGGCGTGAGAATGGGATCTTTGATCTGTCATGCAGACCAGTGAAACCAAGAGAACTCACGTTAAGTCTGTAATAGTTAGCAAGTCTTGAATACTGCAGAGACTTAAATTGAAAAGAGTCTCTGGGACCCTATTTATTATATTTTAAAAAAATATAATATTTTTGTTTTGTTGAAATATTTTCATTTCAGCTACTAGATAGCTACTAGATAGCCACTAACCGTTTCTAGTCCCGATGTGTCTCTTCTATGATGATGACTCATAACAAAGTTCGTTTCCGTCTTTCGACACCAGAACAGCCCACCGGTAAAACCCACAATAAACATTACTTGAAATGTACAAAAGGGAAGTTTCTCTTTCAGATCCAAGAAAACCCGAATAGTCTCTTGCATTGTGATTGTCGTTTTACAAATCCTTTCACAAGGAAATATTACTCCATTATGTTATTTTATAGGCAATGGAAAACATTTTTCAAATAGATTCTCATCTAGGAAACAGATATTGAAAGTAGTCGTGATTAAGAACTTACCATTGTTGTCAGTAGGTGGGTTTCCTTCATGATAGAGTGCATTGCAGATCAATTCTAACCACGAGGAAATTCAGGGGGAAATGTTGATACCCCTACATACATCCACTTGTATACCAATCAGGCTTATAAGTTTACGATGAATGAAACAGCTGTGGTGATATCATTGAACGTTTAGCTTTTTCTGAGTCCATTTTTGTCAAATGGCTGATCAGAAATCACACACACACACACTGCATAACATGTTCCCATAAACATTTCAAAACACTGAAACATAACTAAGACTGACATGGAAAACTAGAGCCGAGGCAATCTAGACATGGTCAAACATTCTAGACATGGTCAAACATTCTAGACATGGTCAAACATTTTAGACTTGAGTCAAACATTCTACACATGGTTAAACATTCTAGACATGGTCAAACATTCTAGACTTGAGTTAAACAACCTAGACATGGTCAAGCATTCTAGACATGGTCAAACATTCTAGACATGGTCAAACATTCTAGACTTGAGTCAAACATTCTAGACATGGTCAAACATTCTAGACTTGAGTCAAACATTCTAGACTTGGTCAAACATTCTAGACTTGAGTTAGGCTCCATGATTTATTGTCTAAGGTCTTGGAGACAGACTATGCAGAATTGTGTGATCATATCATTGCAGACTACAGTCTCAATAAAGTCCGAGCTGTATATCTGTTTTAACTTACATGAAGTAGAGAGCAATGTTAATGTACGCTTATTTATTTCTCCTCTTTCCACCCAGCCATTTTATCTATAAACTGTAAATAGTATAAATAAGTATAATAATAAATCCATGTGAAAAGGCTTGTACGTTGTAATAAGTGGTATCCAACCCTTTTCATAATGATAAAATATGGCACATAAGATATGAAAACCGAAAAGTAATATCTAACTGCAGAATATCGAGCTTTCACTTGCTACCAAATTCTCAGATAAAACTTCAAACATGTGGAGCAAACCCTGCGTCAGTTACCAGGAGATACCGACCGCGATAACACCCCCGTATATGCACCAGGTGATGTCCGGACCGCATGCATTCAATTAAAAAAGAACGATGTTTCTTATTATCATATGCAACTTTAAGCCGCATCTCATGAACAGTAAATTGCCAATAAAGAATATTATTTCCGCGTTGCAATTCATATTTTTGTATTTACTTTGATCCAAGCGTTTGTCGTCACTGTTTGCTGATGTGGAGAGATTTAAAGGCGTTTCGTTCTCGATTAAAACACCAGACATCTGTCAAAATACCGTTATATTTTTTCTCTATGTCACCTAATGCAGTTTTTGGTACCGAAAATAGCTTGGCCAGTAAACCAGTGTCAAGAAATGCTTACGAGCACGTTTGTTTCCGTGTAGGCTGATCTCACGCGGTGTTTCAAGTTCACTGTTTACGTCTTGAATGTGATTTTTACTTCAAATAACTAATAACCGAGCATTCTAGACATCTCAAAGCCCTTTCATGAAGAACGGAACGCCACGGGATCATAATCGCCTATAAGTAATATGCTGGTAAACAAGTCCTTCTTTCGACGTTCTATTTTTCAAATAAACCAGTCATCGCCCAAGACTCCAGTCTCATAAAGCGGGCAGAGAATGATCATGCTCATATTTGTAAACATTATGCATTCGGACCTTTAAAACGTTGGTGTTTAGAATAAGGCATAAACTTGTTCATGCCTTGGATGTTTCTTAAACGTTTAAAGCAACGGGTTATCCATATCAGTTGAAGATCGTTGGTGCTGAGGTGGTTTCGTATGTATGTTATGAAAAGAGTTCGGACAATATTTGATGAGTTGTTTGTGGTGGATGGGGGATAAAAACATGTTTGACCAGCAAAAAGCTGAACCCGAGGAGAAACTATTTTCACCATTTTCGGGAAAAGACTATTTTAAAAGAAAAGAGATATGTTCTACAGAATGTGATCTGCAGTGACCTATAAACTTCAAACGAGAATGTGACGAAAACGGGCCTCAAAACTACTTTCAAACCGTTTTGATCTTGGGACATTTGAGTGTGACATTCTGTCCCTCTACGCCCTGTCGTGGCGAATGAACCGCTGGTATGCAAAATAACACACAGACGAAATACACCTTCGACCCTTCCATGCTCTCCAGGGGGTGACGTTGCTCTGTTCTGTACAGGACATTCAGTCTCCCAGGGGCGAATGACCTTGAACCTCCGTATTCTATAGAACTGACGATGTTCTGTTCTGTACAAGACATTGTCTCCTAGTGACAAATGACCTTGGACCTCCGTGTTTTAAGGAACTGACGATCCCTTTTTTGTACAGGACATTCAGTCTCCTAGGGACGAATGACCTTGAACCACCGATGTGACAAATACACTTTCAAGTCTTCCGGGTTCTGCAGGAAGTGACGATTAATATTAAGCTATTTAGTACGTGTCAAATAACGAATCCAGCAAGAGACCATGAAATAGATAATAATTCATTCTATAGTCCCTGATCATACATAGACAAAACATCAACCGCCCATGTCCTACAGAAGCGTTCGCTGACTTGATTGAAACATGGTCATCCCTAATGCAAAGATCGATGCATCCTGATGTTGATCACTGGTTCGTCTGGTTCAAACTCCTTATTTACCCACCTTTTAGCTGGAATATTGCTGAGTGCGGCGCAAAACAACAAACAAAGCAAACCCAAGCTACAGGCCTTGGGTGGTTGTGTATCCATCTTTCACCACTGGCGCCAGTAACACTGCCAATGTGGATGTAGAACGCTCGTCCAGCTTGCCGGTCTGCAGCAGCCAGACCGCAGGATGAAGCACGTCAGTGATGCAGGGGAGATATATTCCATGTGTATTTGTTCAGTCGGGTGTTTATTATCAGTTTATTTGAAGGGATGTAAGTCAGCAGGGAATTGACAGACACGTTACACGATCGAGACAGTCATCCTTCTGCTGGGCCTCTGCCAGCAGAGTGTTGTATAAAACACGGAATTGGCTGTTCCTTGCAGGGAATTTATGAAAAAACTTATCAGTGTGTGGAGTAAGTCGTGTTAACTGGCTTGAGCTGATGTAATCAGATCAGATTTAATGGCTACATAAACTGCAGGGAGAACGAAAGCATACGTTTGAAAACTTGATTTGATAACCAAATACAGACTGCTAAACTGATCAACTGATAAACTTTACAACGTTGATAACAGTCCCTGAAACCATGAATTATTGCAAAGTTAAGGTAAAAATATAGTAGGCTTATGAAATATATGCCGAGGGGCAAAAGAAAGTATACACTTGAAAACTAGAATTCGAAGAATTACAAAGTGAACTGTATGTAAACGTCACTAGGCTGAAACAGTACCTAAAGCACTGCAAACCTAAGGTCCAAAACACGCACGTCACTATTGAGTAACAATTTCTGGTTTCGGTTTTAGCCACCATGACTTGTACTTTCTTTGACTATCGCTTAGTCTGTGAATATATATAATTTTGATAATAACAAGCCCATTAACACTGAAAAGGAGGCCCAGTACAGAAGGGAAAGTCAAAGCCTGAGGGCTATAGCATTGCAGGGAGGGCTAGGCAGTGGGGAAAATAATGTGGTTCAGGGACTGTGAGACAGATTAGTACTTTCTATGTCTACATGTGTATACATGTTTTGACTGGAAACATGCTGGCTGTTAAATCTGCTAACATAGTTCACGGAATTATTGCTGTGCACATGTATCTCTCAGGGAGCTACAACCTGTTAACAGTTTATGACATATCACGTAACTTGTAATCGTGTAATGTCATGTCTTATCCCATAAAGTAACGCCCTAAGATATCATATTGTCGAATATCTAGAAACGGGTATCGCGTGTAGTAACGACCTATCTCGTATTTTATGATGTGTTATCGCCTGTATGATTAGTTCTTATCACTTATAAACTGAGCAAAATAACCTCTATCTCTGTGTTTAATTTTGTTTAATTTTTAAGATGAAAATATGTTACCTTAGCGATACTATTCACAAGAAATAAACTGTACTGGCGCTTTGTCAGCCTTCAAAGAAAACTTCTGTGTGCTATTATAAAATACAATTGGACTTCAAACTTTCCAAAAACATTTTGTTCGCATGATACCCAACTGCTTGAAAGTATTTCAGAATATTGTCTTTGGAAAGTCAATGTATTTGCTTTTAGTCTGTACAAGTTTACAACATTTCAAACCTGGTATGGGCCATGTGGAAGCCAATTCATTTCTTCCCAGTCGTCATTAAACCATTTAATTTTTAAACAAAATTCCCAGCCACAGATTGCTTTTTACAAACAGTTGCAGGAAAAAAAAGATAAATATTCATTTTCAACAACAGTTCTTCCCACTGTCAATTACATTATAAATACAATAATTTTGAAACATATAACTACGTGTATGTATATTTTCCCCTTGGTTTATAGCCACTTCATGTCTCGCACCGCACATATGAGAATGTCTCACCACATATGAGATAATGTCTCATCGCATATCGTGACGCCTCACCACATATAATGACGTCTCACCGGATATAATAACGTCGTATACTGCAAATGATAACGTTTCAACGTATAACGTCCTATCACATACATTGTATTGTAAAGTCTTATCGCATAGGATAAGGTCTTATCGTATATAGTAACGTCGTATCACATATTGTAACGTCTTACTGCAAATGATAGTGTCCTACTGCAAATGATAACGTCTTATCACATATTGTAACTGCATGTCTCACATATAACCTCTCACCACATATAATGACGTCTCGACACATATGATGACGTGTCACATATGATGACGTTTCACTACATATGATGACGTTTCACTACATATGATAACGTCTCACCACTTACATTACAATAGGGGCGGTGGGGTAGCCTGATGGTTAAAGCGTTCGCTCGTCACGCCGAAGACCCGGGTTCGATTCCCCACATGGGTACAATGTGTGAAGCTCATTTCTGGTGTCCCCCGCCGTGATATTGCTGGAATATTGCTAAAAGCGGCGTAAAACCAAACTCACTCACTACATTACAAAAACGCGAGATCTCATACAGTATCGGCTGTACTAAATTAACTTTTCCCACAACCGCCATGTCGCACGTCATTGTTATAATAAGCTGGATGTGTTTTGGGTGTGTTGTACAACGTCGGCGAACAACGATGCTATAAACAGTCTCTCATGCTCGATCTCATGAACTTGACATTTCCCAACACGGGGTCCAGCTAGTGCTCCATACGTTTACTATAGGCTAATAATAGCCCACAACGTGCTCACCGTTCCCGTACAGAGTATTACCGTACATCCACGTGACGGCATAAGACGGACATGTGTCCAAGTAATTCTTCTGAACTAGTCACGGTTTAAAATTATCAGCAATTTTTTCCGGCTTTAAATTATTTATTTACAGACTTCCGACGTATATTATGTGATACAGACAGTTAAAATGAATAAGGAAGTATGCCACATATGTGACCACATGTGGAGTAAGTGAGGGGGTTGTTTTATCGATGATGGACAATATTTGATTTATATCACGGTGTGTCAGCTTGCTATGGGGAAAGCCTGCAGTGGTGTAGGTCTTCGACTCGTATCACATTGGTGAGACCCAACACCATAGTAATGGCGCTGACAAACACAGAAAGATAATAACGGTAAATTTGAGATTCGAACCCACGACCATCCCAGTACTCTTCCCACTCTACAGCCAGTGTAACTACTCTCGTTTTACGGAGACCATATGCCGGTATATGGTCTTTGATAGACTTGCACAAGACTCTAAGGTAATAATTAATAGTTTAAATGATAATTTCTTAAAAATGTTAATATCCCTCTAACAGGCTTGCGTCCTAACACTGTACGCTTATCTAGACTTCCCTCTTTAAGGATAGACTTACTATACATCCATGGGCTTAGCCTTCAGTACAGCCTTGGCGCAAGGCTAGGTCTTTGATAGATAAGATAAGATATTTATTGCGCATACGTTCCATGCAGAAACAGTGACAATATTCTATAAACTACATAAACAAGATATATAATGAATCAGAGTAACAAAAAAATGTGATAATACAAATGTATATAATAATGACCTAGGACAATCTAGAGATCTTTTATATTTGCTTAAAGTTGTACATATGGACGCATATTATTGTGATAAGGTTGACTGCCCCCGCTGCCTGCTTCACAGCGTTATTTGTTACTCTATGCAGATAACCGGAAGTATGGGCAGCGACTGTTTCCTGAACTCCAAGACCCCATGGGTTCATAGTCCGGTAGTAAATACTTACTTGTCCTCTTCCGAGGTTCGCACCTCCATTAGCAGACTGGCACAAGTCTCTAACGTAATAATTGATAGTTTAAATGAACATTTCTTAAAAATATAAATATTCCTCGAACAGATTGGCGCCCTTTGATGTACTGTCCGCTAATCTAGACATGCCTCTTTAAAGGATAGAATCTATACATCCATGGGTTTAGCATTCAGTACAGTCTTGGAGCAAGGCTACTATAGTAAACACATCACTCATTAGTCTGGTGTTGGGGGTCCCTCCTCTAGAATACACGCTACTGTATGGGCGTGAAACAAGGTTGTTGGTGTCTCGTACATGAATTGCAAATGAAATACTAATACGAGTACAGCCAACAACGTTTAGAAGGAACAGGCTTATACGAACTGACGGATATAACGAACAGTTTGTGGGTACTGACCATTTGCTGTACATTTCAATAGAAATACGTACAGTGCACTACGGTTCTAACGAACTAAAACTTGTGTTCTCTTTGAGTTCGTTAGAACCGTAGTTTACTATATACCAAGTCGAAATATGTATAGCGCACTACGGTTCTAACGAACTAAAACTAGTGTTCTCTTTGAGTTCGTTATAACCGTAGCTTCCCGTATATCCATTTCGTGCATCCAGATATAGCGAATCCTACCGTGCAAGTATCTTTCGTGCAAGTATTTCGGACGGAGCGATAGGTCGTCTCCATTAGTCATCTGCATGAAGCTGTTTGGGAGCTGTTGAAGATGGCGTCGGTGTGGGTGGGGGTGTTGTGACGGCCATGTAAACAATGAGGCATTCATTCTGACACATTCACTGAGTATACACTTAGCTGCATCATCACGTGCCGGAGAATAAATAGATGCGGTCTGGACGCCGTACAATGGGGGAACTCCACATTGAGGAGAGCTGGATGTTTGGCCAGGATTACTGCAGCCGGTTAAATGATACGCTTAAACATACGACAAATACTTGTGGTAGGAAGCATTTCTTGGCTACATGTTTTCTATAACCTTGTAAATAAGGTGTATTTAAGTGAGAAAAGCGAGAAAAACGTAACAACAAAAGGTGCAATAACGTGTGAATATAATTCCATTCATTTTTATTGATCTGTTTCTTTTTATGTTATGCTAAGCACATATTTCTTAAATGAAACAGAACGTAATATCAAATTTGTTAATTACAAAATATGGAATTTGTTTATACAGTCAGTACTTCATACTCGTAGACTTCATTACTCAGATTCCGCGACCTCAGGATCCGCTGGCTTTGGGGTCGAAAGACTTGAAACCCGATTTGGGAGTGAGTGACTTTCGTTTTACGCCGCTTTTAGCAATATTCCAGCAATATCACGGCGGGGAACACCAGAAATGGGCTCCACACATTGTACCCATGTGGGGAATCGAACCCGGGTCTTCGGCGTGACGGGCGAACGCTTTAACCACAAGGCTACCCCACCGCCCGACTCCCGATTTGGAGCAATGGTATGCCAGCACCAAACGCATACCCGTTTAACGTAGTGATAGCCTTTTAAGACATGCGCTACTCACATACTGAACTGATTGTGAGTGAGTGAGTTTAGTTTTACGCCGGGGCGGTGGGGTAGCCTAGTGGTTAAAACGTTGGCTCGTCACGCCAAAGACCCGGGTTCGAATCCCCACATGGGTACAATGTGTGAAGCCCATTTCTGGTGTCCCCCGCCGTGATGTTGCTGGAATATTGCTAAAAGCGGCGTAAAACCAAACTCAGTCAGTCAGTTAGTTTTACGCCGCACTCAGCAATATTCCAGCTATATGGCGGCGGTCTGTAAATAGTCGATTCTGGACCAGACAATCCAGTGATCAACAGCATGAGCATCGATCTGCGCAATTGGGAACCGATGGCATGTGTCAACCAAGCCAGCGAGCCTGACCACCCGATCCCGTTAGTAAGGGTTGCTGAAGGTACATTCTAACCCGGACCTTCACGGGTGGGATGGAACTGTTTGTACTTGTATCTCTTAAATATCTGTTCAGGGAGGCGTTAAACCCAACACACTCACTCTCACACTCACTCCAAAATGACCACCTCAGCCATCTCCTTTTCCGAATACAGGATGCTAAACAGACCATTGCACAAAATACCGCTTGGAAATACCGGTGGCCGCATTCAGCATGAGTCATCATGTTAAATAAGACAACACTAAATATTAAAAAATATGGTCAGTTTTAATAATATAGTATAAGCTGCATGGGAATACAATGTTGTCTCAAACATACATGATAGCATACATACACTGACAACTTAGTTAAACCGTATACTATCACGCATTGGCGGTAATTTTCATCAGCAGTGAGAGTTGAAAAGTGAGTAAGATTATGTAGTATGTTTGTCTAACACTTGTTCTATAAAAACATTTTTTTCAAATAGTTGTAATATAACTATATATTTCAGAAGGACCCTTCCCCCTCTGCCGTTTTAAGGACTCGGGGAAATAATTGTGATATGTTTATTTTAATCGGACCTCTCTCTCTCTCTCTCCACACACACACACACACACACACACACACACACTGCTGTTAAATTAGATAAATTAAACTTGGCTAAATTAGATTTGGGAAAATTTTATCTTGACTTATGAATGCTTCAAGTTTTAATATTAAACATTGTGTAAATGCAACTCGCATCATGCGGGACTATCTTTGATAGTGGGTAGAGTTTCAGCTATACTCTAGGAAAAGCATTGCAGCGGAAACCAGAAATAGGCCCCCATGTGTGGAATCGAACCCAGGGCTTTTTGTGAGATTATTCAGTACTTTAATCACTGAAGCTACCCCTCTGTTCTTTCGCTTTTGTACGGTACATGAAGTCATACCTTATGAGTGTATATCATAATAATATTTGATTTGTTTTAATTAATTCAAAAGCGAGCTTGGGGTTTGGGCGTTATCGTTGTGAATCGTTTTGGGGAGATGATGTATCATTGTAATTCAGATAAGAGGATGGGGTCTGGAATGGATCACGTAAAATTACATCTTAAGTCAATCAGATATAAACCAATTCCATTCATTACGTCAGTCGGTCCCAATGTTACCTTGACAACAGCACATGTGCAACATTTGATGGATTCATGTGTCTTGAGAAAAGATTTGGGTTACAGCCCAGCGTGAGGTTTAGACGGGTCACGGTGATCCATCTGAGAGAAGGAATAAAATGTAGGGGGACAAACAGGAATGTCTAGGTATTGTTTCCAGTCTCCCTGAATGCACAGTTCGACCCCTTGACCTTAAAGGTGAAAGTGTAGAGGGGAAATATGTGTGAATGGTCACGTTGACCTGAGTAATGCTATTGAAAACTGGGCTTCTGTCTTCCGAAATCCCAAACACCGAAATGAGGAAAGAAGATTGCGCATTCTCAACCTACAACCCGTATGTATATGGCACTACGACTGCATCCTGTCTTTAGATATCTGGTGTAAGGTGATAGGCTTTACGATTGCAGATTCCATGTAGGATACCAGTTTCATTCATCACGGCAGTGGCCATGACAAACTAATTTCACGCGTGGTTGTACAAACAAATGATTGGAGAGCAGCCATTGGCATAGGGATACACAATGCTGTAATAATGAATTTGTTTCCAATTTGAGTAAGATTGTGAAGTTTGTTTATCGCCGATTTCAAAAAGAATATCGAGTCATATCACGGTGTGCCAGCTTAATATGGGAGGAAAGTGTAAATAGGCTCTTGTTTTTATCATTGACATTTATAGTCAAGTAGCTTATGGAATTCCGTGAAAGTCCTTTGATGAACGCAAAGCATATATTCTTTTATGTTCATTACTTAAAGGAGTTGAAGAAATTGTTTGGTTCCCATCTGAATATTATTGCGAAAGCTAATTTTAGCTAAAAATCCAAGATGGCCGCCAAATTCTAACCGGAAACTGAAAAAGTTTTAAAAAACCCGGAACAAAACAATGGTTTTGAAATCAAATGCCATACACATTTGGTTAAGGATTATATCAACTTTTTGGTGGAACCCACGAGCAAGGGTATGGTTACAGACCTAAAACATAATCAGGGCTAATATTGGATTCGAACCCATGATCACAGTTTTTGAAGGATGCAACTCTGGAAACAGAACTGTGCCACCTAGGTCCAGGTTGTTTGATGTTTAACGCCGCACTCAGAATAGTCCAGCTATATGGCGCTCGGTTTGTTGAGTATGGGAAGACTGACTAACAGCATGAGCATCGATCTACGCAGCTGGGATACGATGACATGTATCAACCAAGTCAGCGATCACCTGATCCCGTTAGTCGCCTCTTACGACAAGCATGGGTTACTGGAGACCAATTCTAACCCGGATCTTCACGGGTTCCTATGTTCAGATTTCGTGAGATGATGACCGAAGCCAGGATGCTCGAGATTCGAACTCCAGATAAGAAGTCCTATCCTTAAAACGCTAGTACGCAGTACATCTGGTATCATTCTTCACTAATTGAGGGCGGTGCCGTAGCCATGTGGTAAGAACAGTCTCTCCTCAGGCACGTTGCCCAGTTCGACTCTATCACAGCTGTGAAGCCCGATACAATCTTGGCGTCCCCCGCTGCGATATATAGTTTCAACAGTAACCAGACTGGGACATCCCTCACGGCATGGGAAGAGGCATCGAGATCGAATCTAACACAAGCGATCCGTGGCAGATGGGGTCTAACTGCTCACAGAGGCTACCTACTTCCAGAGCACTTCCATCGTAATGAGCACTTACACCGCTACCAAATGCCGCACATGCGTAATATCAGAACGTCTTTTAGCCGGCTGGTAAAACCTATAACGTTTAAGCGTAAGATATAAAAATGCTTGCAGACACTTTTATGTAATCACACAACACTACTTTCATCATGCTAAAGGAAGTAATATGTATTTTATTGCAATTCATTTTGAAATAATTTGCCAAGGAAATTCGATAAACAAACTGTTGCAGGCAAATAACATACATCATATGATCTAATGGCATCTTTTGGCATCTGGGAGCGGAGCATGGGCAAAATTATATTATTCCGTGTACAGTGTATATGTAATCCGTGTGAATGTCGGTAGCGTCATCAAGCACAGAAAGAAGCCATTATGTAATGTTCTAGAACATTAATGAGATTTTAAGTTGTGCCTCATCGTTATGCCACTACCCAACTCAGTGCGTCTGTTTGTGGGTAACAGATGGGCAATCTTACGTTTAGGAGATAAATCTGCTTCATGCCACGTCATTAACATCGAACTTATTTGTTGGTAGTATGAGTTAGATATACGTGAATATTGAAACGAAGCAACATCCATATTTTGAAACTTAAGAGCTAAAGTATTTTTTCATCCCGTTCGCAAGGCTAACTAACACTGTGAAACAATAAATTATAATGTGTGCACCCAAATATCCGTTTGTGTCAGAAAACAACAACGAAAAAAAACAAACAACTTGTGTTAGCAGGGGTTTTGAAATCTGTATCTGCGCTTGAAGGACTACTTTACCAAGCATAGATAGCACCGCTTTGATCGCGTGGTAAGAAAACCTCCAAACATGGCAGACAAGTGGTATTCGGGAGAAGTTTAGCAATCTTAAGCAGAAGATTTTAAGTTTTCACATTTGCACTTCAACGATACTTACATTCCATCTCTCAGAGGAGTCTTCAAAGAAAACGTGTTTACGGCGGCAAGATTAATGACAACACATTCCGTCTGGTTCTCAATATACAGCGCGTTAGAGAGGGGACGAGGTTGTAAGTCAGGCCATTCAGCTACATACAGCCTGTTGCTATATATATTATATATCCTGGTGCTGTGTTAAGAGGTTATTACTTGTCCAAGATATTTTTATGGATTAAACTTCTTTTTTAACTTCTCTCACAACGTTTCGAGACCATTCCAGGGTGCCGTTCCACTAACCGATCTTATCTAAGATCAATCTTAGCAAGTTACGCCAATTTTACAATGGTCTTAGCTAAAAGTTACACCCGTTCCACTAACCGATTTTAGGCCGATTGTAGCGGGTCCCGATCTTACGATCCGATCCAAGCTTAGATCGAAACTCTTTCGTGCGAGAGATAGAGGAATGCGAGGCACGAGTTATCTCCCTTTGCATAGTCTAGCAAATGATGGAAGTAGTTTACGAACCAACTGAGTGAGTGAGTTTAGATTTACGCCGCACTCAGCAATAGTCAAGCTATATGGCGGCGGTCTGTAAATAATCTAACTAAGATGCATAGCGTTCACTAACATGAGAGTTCATGTTAGTTAACGCTATGTATCTTAGCTATAAATAATCGAGTCTGGACCAGACAATCCAGTGATCAACAGCATGAGCATCGATCTGCGCAGTTGGGAACCGATGACATGTGTCAACCAAGTCAGCGAGCCTGACCACCCGATCCTGTTAGTGGCCTCTTACGACAAGCATGGGTTACTGAAGTTCAATATTCTAACCCGGGCCTTCATTGGTATTTTTCCAACCAAGTGTAAACGTGGAGAAAAGGCTGGAGCAAAATATTAGGGTAGTGAGCACCTTGGTTTCAGGTGCAAGTGCGTGTGAACGCTGGGTATCAGGCATAATATAATAATAATAATGCACATTTATAGTGCGCCTATTCCACATCCTGGGGCATGCTCAAAGCACCATGTACAGATAATTTACACGAGATCATTTACTGCCGAGGTACTAAACTGAGAACAGGTTTTAAGTCTGGACTTTAAAAATGTCAATTGTGTCAGAGCTTTTAATATGTGCCTGAATAACACGCGGTCTGCCTTTAGAATCCCCCATCATATATGCGCAGTGAAATCAAACATATTTGTATCTTTTTGCTTCAGAACATTGTTCACTTCACGGCTGTCCCTATTCTTAACCATGACGTTGCAATATTGTTGTACAATACAAATGCGTTACACCGACTCGCTCGGTTGTGTTCCCATGACGACAGTGGTCAGACTGGCCTGACATTTGTAAGGCTTCAAAGCAGTGTTTGTTTACATCACAGAAATATACAAATTCATTTCATGGGGGATTTTAGGGGACGCTCACGGTGAAATGCTCGCTCTTATTTTTCACATAGAATAGGAAAGCCACCATTTTGGTTTCTCTACGATTGATTTTAGCTATCCTAAGTTGGTCATGAGCAACTTAGACTTTGAATCTTAACTTTACGATTGACTTGGGTAAGATTGGTTAGTGGAACGGTATGCCGATCGTAACGTCACGCTAAGATTGGGATTTTATGGGTTTACGATTGGCGTAGCGCTAAGATCGGTTAGTGGAACGGCACCCAGGTCCCTTCATCAGGTGAACTGGCAGTTAGGACTATGACGTCGTCACTATGACGTCATAACTGAGTTATGACGTCACAATGCAACTGACATCACAGTACACTAGGGAGAGTACTGTATAAGTGAGTATACTGTGATGTCACTTGCATTGTGACGTCATAACTCAGTTATGACGTCATAGTGACGACGTCATAGTCCTAACTGCCAGTTCACCTGATGAAGGGACCTGGAATGGTCTAAACGTTGTGAGAGAAATTAAAAAAGAAGTTTAATCCATAAAAATATCTTGGACATCAATGTACAACTTCTAAATGCCACTGAAAGACATCAGGTTATTACTTGACTGTTTCGGCCCTATGGCTGATATGCATATTCGGCCCGGGTGGTCAATATAGACAAGTTACTCGCCCCAGTATTTTCCCGTCATCTGCCCCACTATTTGCCAGTATTTTGCCATCACTCCCTCCGTTTTTTTGCCGTCACCTGACCCACTATTTGCCAGTATTTTGCCATCGCTCCCTCCGTTATTTTGCCGTCACCTGCCCCACTATTTGCCAGTATTTTGCCATCACTCGCCCCAGTATCTTGCCGTATTTTGCCGTCACCTGACCCACTATTTGCCAGTATATTGCCATCACTCGCCCCACTATTTTGCCGCCACGTGCCCCACTATTTTCCAGTATTTTGCCATCACTTGCCCCAGTATTTTGCCGTCACCTGCCCCACTATTTGCCAGTATTTTGTCGTCTCTCGCCCCAGTTTTTGCCGTCACTCGCCCCAGTATTTTTGTCTCTCGACCCAATGTTTTCAGTTTCTCGGGAACCACCACACATCTGGTTGTTTACACACAGCTAGACACCTGCACATCACTTTTCTTACGTGAAAAGTATTTTCCAGACTTTTGCCAAGGTTTAATTGGGGAAATATTTTCTTGTTTATGTGCCTCTACTGCATATTCACTTCACAGGTACCAGATGCTTGTGGTCTTGTCTATAATATATTCCCAGTCTGTGGAGGCTTGCGAAACATTGCATTTTCTTTATACTTAAACTACCCGTGAAGATCAGGGGTAGAATTGGTCTTCAGCAACCCATGCTTGTCGTAAGAGGCGACTAACGGGATCAGGTGGTCAGGCTCACTGATTTGGTTGACACATGTCATCGAATCCCAACTGTGTAGATCGATGCTCATGTGATGTTGAATCCTGGATTTGTTCCCAATGTGCCAACATCCCAATGTGCCTACATCCCAATTTGCCTACAAAAGTTGTGTAGGCACTTGAGGAACTGAAAATACACCCCTACTTAGAGAATAGGTATGACCCTTACATGTAAGGTCTCAGTATTAAACACTAGTCCTCTGCTCATTAACTTACCTCCTATGATCTGCTGAGATATTTAACCGACCAACTTTCCTTATCAATACAATAGCCCTTGTTTTGATAGGTAACAACGTAGTTCAGTAGTAGGTCTCTAACAGTAATAAGCTGAAAATAGCTTCTCTGATGTGTTATTGTGACTGTAAGAGGTATATAAGGATCAGAATATCAGTAATGTACACCCATCCATCAGAGAATGAGGACCAGACCCGTCTCCTGAGCCGACGTAGACAGCGTGTCGGTATCAACCCTGACATCAACCCTGTTCAGAATATTTACAACGATGTGTCAGCTTCACTTGACGACGATGCTGCTGCAACTGTTGCCACTTTCCCAAGAAATCAGCTATGTACCGCGACCGCAGAACAGTTCTTCCACCTTTGCCACAGACGCGTCGTGACGTATCTCTAGAAGGACCATGGACACAGACCACAGATGGACGACAGTGTCTTTCCGTCTTTGATAGGGAAGACAACAAGATTTTAGTGTTTTCGACTACAGACATGCTGGAGACTCTAGCCGACTCGGACGCTATATACATGGACGGAACTGTCTTCGTGTGTCCAAATCTCTGTACAGCTGTACACTGTCTTGTAGAGGGAAGGTGTTTCATGTTGCCTTCCACCCAACAAGTCCCGTGACACTTTCACCAGACTGTTCACCTTGCTGACAGAAGAGGTTTCAAGATGACTTGATATTGAACTGTCTCCAGATACTGTGCAGACTGACTTTGAGTGTGCCGCAATCAGAGCAGTCGAAGAGGGTTTTCCAGAAGCTGACATCAGAGGGTGTTTTTTTCCGTTACACTCAAGCACTGTGGCGACATGTCTCAGAGAAAGGTCTTGCTCCAGAGTATCGTGACGATCCCCGTGTACAGTCCCATGTCAGAAGAGCTGCTGCTTTGCCGCTTTTTCCAGCCGACATCGTCCAGGATGTCTGGATGGAGTCTGGACCAGATGCTGACAAGATCCAAACTTTCAACGATTACATCACAACTACGTGGTTAGACTACGACGCCCGCTTCCCTGTCAGTATGTGGAACCAGCACAGCAACACTGGACCAAAGACCAACAACCACTTGGAAGGTTTCCACAACAGGTTGAAGAAAAGAGTCAAGAGAGCCCACCCTAACATATTCGAACTTCTCAGAGAACTTAAAAAGATGGAGTCTGAAGAGCGCATCTTCACGAAACAATTGGAACACGGCGGTACCAGACGTCAGCGGTCCCGAATCTACAAATACTTGGACTCAAAAATACAAAGAAAGAAAGACCAGTTGTCCACAGGCAGAAAAGCACCGCTGCAGTTTATTGACGCTGTGGGACATCTAGTCAGACTTCAGTGACATTGAACATTTATTGATCTTTGTGATTATGTGACTTCAGTGATGTCAGCGACTTTTGTGATTATGGTGACTATGGTGACTTCAGTAGAACTGTGCTAATAATGTTGTGCAGATATTAAAATAGTACATAGTGTAATACTTATTGTTATTCAATCTTATTCACCCAATCGAAGAGTTCATTTGCTTACATAGATTAGAGGAACCCAATACACAAACCACGAATTTTTTTCGAGTGTAGGCAAACTTGGATGTAGGCACATTGGGAACCACCCTGGTCCACACTATATCATTTACAGACCCCCGCCATATAGCTGGAATATTGCTGAGTGCGGCGTTGAACAACAAACAAGCAGACCAACAAAATATATCATACTAAAGGTTGAAGATGTAATATACATATAGTAGTACGATGGTTCTAAGTTTCAGTGGTCTGTTGATTGTTCACTGTGGCGTCTGTTACGACAGTTGTACAAATCGCTTGCGTGAGGGATCTCTCACACTTGAGTAACAACCTGGATATTGAAAAGTCAGATACATAGGTGTTCCTAATGTAGTCAGCATTTAAGAATAGCTGTTTCTTTTGAAGTCAGAATGTAAGTATAGCTGTTCGTCTTGAAGTCGGCATGGAAGTATAGCTGTTCCTTTTGAAGCCAGTATAATGGTCCCATTGAAGTCATTGTAGAGGATATATTTGTTCCTTATGATGCCAGTGTAGTGGAGTAGAGATGTTCCTTTTGAAGTAAATGTAGTGTGGTAGAGATGTTCCTCTTGAAGTAAATGTAGTACGGTATAGATGTTCCTCTTGAAGTAATTGTAGTGTGGTGGAGATGTTCCTTTTGAAGTAAATGTAGTGTGGTAGAGATGTTCCTCTTGAAGTAATTGTAGTGTGGTGGAGATGTTCCTATTGAAGTAAATGTAGTGTGGTATAGATGTTCCTCTGGAAGTAAATGTAGTGTGGTATAGATGTTCCTCTGGAAGTAAATGTAGTGTGGTATAGATGTTCCTCTGGAAGTAAATGTAGTGTGGTATAGATGTTCCTCTGGAAGTAAATGTAGTGTGGCGGAGATGTTCCTTTTGAAGTCATGGTAGTGCTATGGCAGCTCCTCTTTAGATCGGGATAGAATATAGCTGTTCATCTTGACCCGAAGCTTACTTTTGTAACATATGTTGAGACATCAGCGTGAAAGTGACAAATAGTAGCAGTCGTCAACGATAATGGAGGACACGCTCGATGTCGACTACCGACTGCTTTGCAACAGGCGTGCATAAGTAGCTAATGATATCGTATGTCTGCAACCTTCCTATTGTGTGCCACACTTTGTGTTCTAAGACTCTATGAAATGTTCCAAATCAGAAGTTGTCAAAACATGGGAAGTTATTAAAAGAACCTGATCTAGAAATTCGTTTTTGGTCGTCTTTTGTTGTTCAATATTGACGTTCCTCTTGACAGTGTAGGAACATAGATTATACTCTTGACAGTCATGATGTGGAGGTATGGATTTTCAAATATAGTACACGGTGTTTATGCAGCACCATGTATATAATGACTGACGTTTCAATCGTTACACTTACATGAACAAACTGCACCATCATCCATGTAGACGTATACTGCATCCACTGATTGATACAACATCGACATCGACATGGAGATCGACAGCGGTGGTGCCAATAGTAATGAGGAACCAACCATATGCTGTTCTTGGATTTGACTTTCTTTCGTCTCTAAAACAAACTGAAATAGACACACACCTCAACACGCTAACACCCCCCAACCCCCTACTCACACAAAAAGCCAAACGAACAAAACATAAACGAAACAATTGAGAACAACATCAACAAAAAACAAAAAAAACTTAACCAGAAGAACCCGATAAAACAACAGAAAAACAAACAAGTAAAGAAAAAAAACTAAGACAGAAATAATAAACATATTTTAAATGTAAATAAAAATATCAGGATTTTTAAAACTATAAGTAATCGCATGTTTTGAAGAAGTGACCTTGGAAGCATCGTGTCTCTAAAAAGATCGCATTCTCCCCTTCTGTGTTACATGATGTGTCACCAACTGTGTTGAATCACACGTGATAATAAAACTATTAAGGTGTGTTAATGGTTATGACCCGGGAAAACGAAATCTGGACTAAACCTCCTCAATTTAGGTTTCGCTTTCGCTGGAACAGTCAAGCTACAGTGAACACTGAATTTAGCGGTCCATGGATTCTCAATACACAAGAAAAACAAAGAAATGTGAGTCGTCGTCTGATATCGTAGTCATGGTAGAAATTTGATAAATATACAACGATAAATGTTCGACACCCAGAGATATACTTAAAGACGATAGTTAACAGAAACGCAAGACGAAATCTCATCAAACTACGCTGCGGTAACCTTGCTCTCCATGTCGAAACAGGACGATACAGCAAGCCCCCACCCCACTCAATCAGAGAACATGCCCACTTGGCAGTAGTGTAGGGGATGAAATCCACTTCCTTTTAAATTGCCATTTTTACGATGACTTCAGAATGAAGTTTTTAACCTTATTAGATGTTTCCGATTTTATATCTTGTTTACATACATATGGCACTTCAATAAACTATGTCTGTCTGTCTTAAACTTGTCATAGATCAAGTGCTGAAACTTGAAACAACTGAAACTTCATCTCAGTTAAGAGGCTCACAGATCGAGTGCGCTAATCTGAAGTACGATAATCCGATGTTTTCATAGCAATTCGTTTTCGCGGCACTTCTACCACAACTTTGGTTTTCGCTTTACCGGGAATAGGGAATATTGAAATTTCGCTTTCCCGGGACGACACCGTGTTAATATGTGAATGCACATTTTGCTTCACATTTTTGGACACTATTCAGGTTCGCTCGTACTGGAAATACGTCTTTAACCTGCTGCGTATATCCATGGCACACAGCCGTTGGCCCATGCAATGTTGTACAGGTTGTACAGGATCACTGATAATCTGGCAGCTCCAGTCAGGCCGTGTTGTCTGATGTTGTTTACAGGACCTCCTCCGAGGTATCTGCACTGTTTACATGCAGGAGACTGATAAGGTTTTGTGATCTTTGCCGTTCTTCCAGTGTTTGTGTGGGCCGTATACGAGTACGGAAGAGAATGTCCATGCATACCCGGCAGTTGTACCTGAGTTGTCGGGTTCTTTCTGATGCATCTAATGGCTTCTCCTCGCCTGTTGAAGGAAGCTTGTATTCCCGTTACTCGCCAGTAGGTACGACCGCATCGGGTATTCTAGCTATATGGCGGCAGGATGTTACCGATGATTGACCCAAAGAAACCGGTGATTGACGATTTGACGGCAGAATGTAACTTAATGGTTGGACAAGACTCAGTATTTCATCTATGTGACTGTAGGGTGTTACCGACTATTGGACCAAACAATTGATATTCTGATCAATGTAACGATGAAAGCATTCACCAAGGCCATCCAGCGGAACCACCCGATCCGTTGCAGGATGCCGGGTACATTTTCTAACCAGGTCCCCATGACAACAATGAGCCCTTAAGTTGCTCCTGACCTGATGTCTGTATACTATTTCGTCACTGAGACTTATCTTGTATAGCTTGTTGAGGGGGCGGTAGGGTAGCCTAGTGGTTACAGCGTTCGCTCGATCCGGGTTCGATTCCCCACATAGGCACAGTGTTTGAAGCCCATTTCTGGTATCCCCGTCGTGATATTGCTGGACTATTGCTAAAAGGGACGTAAAACCATACCCACTCACTCACTATACCTTGTTGATTATTTACTATGCATTTTACTTGAATTTGAGACAAGCAGAGTGTGGCCCTTAAACCTTGCTTTCGATAACTATTCAAAGTAACCACAAAGTAACATTCGAAATTATTTATTCAAACATCGTCTTAAACGATATATCGAGTACGCGAAATTCGAGTAAATATAGGTTTTCATTGTTCTCCGACATTCTGTGCACATAATTAAAACCAGATCTGAGCAGAGATATTTATTTTGCTTATTCCTTTCGCATATGGCAATTAGTCGTTCGTTTCATCTCCCGCCAGGTAATTATGTGCAGTCGGTGTAAGGTGTGTGAGATACACCAGTCTCGACATGTTCAATAGAGAAAGGTGTGTGTGTGGAGTGTTCCGGAAGGCAATGCCTACAATCCTGTGTTAACACTCAGAGTGGTCTGGCCGGGGGGAGGCGGGGGAACAACAAGCCCTGGGTTGTTTGTCAGAACGGAGATAACTCCATATCCCCGTAAGTGAACAGGGCATTCTTGGTGGTATGAATTACATTCCCAATCAGTGTCGTGTTCCCGTCTATCTGCATCCGGAGATAATCGTGAGTGCAGTGAATGCACTGTTGTCAGAGTGCCCGGAATCTCACTAACACAGTTTTCATCAGCCTTCGTAAGAATGTTCATAATTACTGAGTGAGTGAGTTTAGTTTTTCGCCGCTTTTAGCAATATTCTAGCAATATCACGGCGGATGACACCAGAAAGAGCTTCACACATTGTACCAATGTGGGGAATGGAACCCGGGTATTCGGCGTGACGACCGAACACTTTAACCATTAGGCTAACCCACCGCCCCTCATAATTACTGCGCTTTCACTGTGTCATTGATGGACAATATCAACATAGACTAACATGCAGTCTCCAAAATGAACGTATTTTACTAAAAACTATGTTAATATAATACAATAAATAGGAGGCCAGAGACTTTCTTCATTTTCAGATGCTGTGATAATCTAGATTTGCCACACTAACGGGATCGGGTGGTCAGGCTCGCTGACTTGGTCGACACGTCATCGTATCCCAGTTGCGTAGATCGATGGTCATGCTGTTGATTACTGGATCATCTGGTTCAGACTCGAACATTTACAGACTGCCGCTTTATAGCTGGAATATTGCTGAGAGCGGCGTAAAACTAAACTCACCCACTCGCTTTAGACTTGCATGGGCTGCATTGGGTATATTGATTTGACAGACTGATATCGCCTTTGCGCCCTGTCATGTACCATCAGTGCCCTATTACAGCGCCATAAGAAAATAATGCGGCGCAATCGTGATATACATGTATATGCGACGTTATAACGGTACTGATGCAGCGTAATAACGGTATTAGTGCTGATGATAATGCTTACAAAACCGCAGATCTTCGCGGCGCTAGGCAGCACTACCACGAATTTCGGGATACAGTCGCGGGTATACCGGGGAAACAGTACACCAAACAATTTTTGTATTTAACATGTCTGTGTAACTGATTATGCTACCATGAAGAACCTCGTTTTTCAGAACAAAAACGTCATTCAAACTAACCAAACTTGATCTAGGGCTTGAAGTCAGTGGCGACATTCTTTGTATATATACATAGAAGACCGGCTGACCTTTACTGCCGCAGATGTTCAACGTTTCCTTGAGATTAAAGGCTGAAACAAGATCCAATAAATGCTAAGAGATTTCCTGGCATATATCAATATATCTATCTGAAGTTGTCTTTGTATATTCGTACCCGTGAAGGTCCGGGTTAGAATATTGATCTTCAGTAACCCATGCTTGTCGTAAGAGGCGACTAACGGGATCGGGTGGTCAGGCTCGCTGACATGGTTGACACGTGTCATCGTATCCCATTTGTGCAGATCGATGCTCATGCTGTTGATCACTGGACTGTCTGGTCCAAATCCGATTATTTACATACCGCCGCCATATAGCTGTAATATTGCTGATTGCGGCGTAAATCTAAACTCACTCACTCACTCACTATGTATATTCGAAGAACGTTTGATCGTTTCCTGCTGCATGCGACTTTAGATTGCTTGTCAGTGTTGATGTGGGATGAGGCAAATATACGGTTAAACCAAGTCAGTAATGTATAATTTACCTTTTAATTCGTTCAATGTAGCATTGAATGTATACAATCTAGTATTAAATATTTACAATTTAAGCATTTGATATGTACAATCTACCATTGAATATGTGCATTGAATGTGTACAATTTACCTTTGGATATGTACAATTACCTTTGAATATGTACATTGAATATGTACAATTTTGCATAGAATTTGTACAGTTTAGCATTGAATATGTACAGTTTAGCACTGAATATGTACAATTTTTAGCATTGAATATGTATGTACAATATGTACCATTGAATATGTACAGTTTAGGATACAGAATAGCACAGAATTGGACAACTTAGCATTGATTATGTACAATTTACCATTGACACCGGGATGAATAGATTACTCATAGTCTTTTTAAAAGAATTTTTCATTCACTTTCCCGTTCATCTGTCCACTAAGGCTGTCGAACGACGTCACATACGTCTGTCTGTTACAGCGTGACCAAGTCGGCAACCTCGGTCAAAATATTTGCAAACAGGCATAGATGTAATGTCACATCGTTATTATTCCAATTGCAATCTATGTAATGTATGGGGGAAATAGCTTGAACATGTCATTCAGCATACGGGGCGGTAGGGTAGCCAAGTGGTTAAAGCGTTGGCTTGTCACGCCGAAGACCCGGGTTCGATTCCTCACATGGGCGCAATGTTTGAAGCCCATCTGCGGTGTCCCCCGCTGTGATATTGCTGGACTATTGCTAAAAGTGGCGTAAAACTAAACTCACTCACTCATTCAGCATACAGAAACAAATATATTGTTACGCGGAAGGAGTGAAAGTAATTCCACTTATATCCGTGTCCCATGGCACACAATGGGATGTACACAAGGTGTCCAGTATCTTCGCATAGTGTCATCCGTAGTCAGTGTCGGGATCCGTGTCCTGTATCACACACACCCGCGCTCGTTGGGTCAAGCAAAGTGATAACGCCTACACGTTGTGTCCCGATGAGTTTTGTCTCCACCCATTTGTTGTCACGTCGTGACTTATGAGTCATAGAGCTGTTTTTAGTTCTCAAATAAATGAGCGTGAATTTCTGTTGTACATGAAGTCGTATTTTACAACAGTGCTGGGCTTGTAACTGTTCATCAACAGCCCCCAAGCCTGAATACCATACATCACTGTATGAAAGCAAGCCCGCTTGGCATAACATTGGACGGTTTGGAGGGTATTCGGATTATCAAACTGAATGGCTAAACAACGCTTTCAAATCACAATAACGTGTCTCTGATTAAGGGGGCGGTGGGGTAGCCTAGTGGTCAAAGCGTTAGCCCGTCACGCCGAAGCCCTCTGTCTCTCTCTCGTGAAGATCTGGGTTAGGATTAAACTCATGCTGAAGATTATCTATCTTTCTGTCTGTCTGTTTATCTATCTATGCCGTAGTATAGAACCTTGCTTGGAATTGAAGTATAGTTACTGCTACGTCGTTAATGGTTAGAATTGATCTTCAGTAACCCATGCTTGTCGTAAGAGGCGACTAACGGGATCGGGTGATCAGGCCTGTAGATTTGGTTGACACATGTTATCGTATCCCAGTTGCGTAGATCGATGCTAATGCTGTTGATCACTGGTTTGTCTGGTCCAGACTCGATTATTTACAGACCGCCGCCATATAGCTGTAATATTGATGGGTGCGGCCTAAAACTAAAACCACTCACTCACTCTCCCGGGGACGATACCATATACCCCTTCCCCCTGTAAGAAACATTGTCCATGTTGATGTACTCTGCTGAACGATGGTTATATTTCACTCGGCTCACCTCGATTATAGACCTTATCTCGGATTGCATTTAGAGGAAGCCATTTTTTATCTAGTTTCTCTATTTCACGTCACTCGCATATTGCGTAACAGAACGACAGTTGTGAACCTTTTACTAATATTGATCGATCTCAAATCATATTACAATATTGACTCTTCATAAAGTCATATTGTAAGAACATTGCGCAGAGGGATCGGATGATATGAGGTATGAGCTCATACAATATCCCTACACTCCGTTCCTTTGCCGAGTATTTTGTAGGTGACGGAAATGGCTGCCCGAATGGTTGACATGTGTTCTGTTTCAAGGTGCATCCTAGATGGGAGTTTCTATTCAAGAACATTTTACATCTTGAATAAATATAGAATTGTTACGTTCATGTTTTAATTATATATTTCTTTTTAAGCGTTGCTCCGGTTCCACAGTAAGTATACAGCCTAGGTTCTCCATAGCAAAGATGGGGCAAGGGAGCTAACTGTATCCGCTTTAGTAGTAGACTATATATACATACAAATGATTCTTATCACTTACAACAAAGTGCACACTGGAATTACTGATTATATGTTAACTATATAGCAATCGAAATACATCATTGGAAACTCGTAGATATGGTTACTCGTAGTGTTCCTTGAAAGCTTGTAGATGCATGCTAGGCTTACACATTATGAATTGCAATTATTTATGCATTTAGATACATCGGCGGTAACAATTTCATTATGCTAAATATGCACTTGGCGTTTAATATGCTGCAATGAGGCTGTACGTGATTGTGTTGACTGCTGTGCTTTACGAAATACACCCTGGCAATGTTCGCTCGCAGTTTGTTTGATGTATACGTGTGAGACAATTTTGAGATTTTGTTTACAGTATGCGTGTGTGTGCGTGCGCGTGCGTGCGTGCGTGTATGTGAGAGATATTACAAATAGAAATGTGAATGAAAGCCAAGGCAAGCAGGTCCTGCATGGCTAAGGGACAAACCCTTGAGTAATGAATTACAGATCATTGAGTCTTCATGTTTAAATGAAAAAAAGTTGTTGTTTTTTTGTTTTTTTTGGGTGGGGGCTCGGGGTGGGGGTGTTATAAACTGACAGACCATAACTTTAGAAAAAATGAAAATGATGAGCAGTTTTCCTTTTACGTCCTTAGGATGTCCATGATGCTCTTCGAATATTTTTTCTTCTAAAACATATGGACAAATTACTTATTGTCATCTGTGATCAATATTGTTGTTCACCTGTTATTAGAAATATTTTGTGACATTTCTATCATACTCACGGAAGTAATACTACGGTACGAAACTTCGTATCCAGAAGTAAAAACGTGAAGGAATAGAAACACCGGTCCCTTAAGAAATATGGTTTTCTCGTCATGAGACACCCACGCAGTTAAAAATAGAAAAAAGGTTGGCGCAATATTAACCAGTATACATTTATCAGGCTTAAATATACTGATATTCAGAAGTAAAGCCATATTGGACATGAGACTTGGAGTGAATGAATGAGATTTATGTAACATTGCTTTGAACACTTCAGTTATATGACATAGTGCCAGATTAATTTCGGAAAGCTTGGAGACCTGTTGGTCTTCAATGTTTACCACTTCCATGTAACCACGTGAAGCCCATTCCTGGTGTCCCCCGCCGTGATATTGATGGAATACTGGTAAAAGCGACGTAAAATAAACTCACCCACTTACTCAATGATACCAATGGGTGTGGTGTTGATAAAACCAAGAAATATACTTCATGGCCGAACGAGATTCGAAAGAAGTGTTCTAGGTTTCGAGCACGTCTAGGGGACATAACTCTGCATGCACAGCAGCGTTATAGGTGGCTGGGCCATCACGGTGACCTCCCGTGTTCAGGTAAAGGCAGCTCTGAGTCATAGGGTGTACTGGTAGGTAGAGACGCATGGTATATAGAGATGGGGAGTAGGTAGTAGCGTCTTATTTAAACGGACGTATCGCGATGTCTATCTATCACTGTGGATGTGAATTGCATGTCACAAGATATGTCACCTGACAACATTATAAGTATTTGAAATTAGCGCATACTCAACGCCTATCAAAGTGAATCGCATTTCACAGAAAATCCGAGGATCATAATCGGGGCGGATTTGGGATTCAAACCTACGACCCATTCTCCTTGGTCTAAGGGACGCAACTCTCAATAGCACTGATGCCTCCATGGGTGATTGGCCAAACTATTTGATTTAACAGGTGCGAGTTTAACGTAACATGAATTCAGCACGTTTAATTTGAATTCACGAAAATATGTTCAAATTGTATGACTGGGAAATATTTTAGCAGACTATCAATCGTTGAAGGAGCATGAATTAGCTCTCAAACGTCGTGTAAAGAATAAAAAGAAGTTGTTATCCATAAAAAGGTGCCATGTATTCATGTTCGTCCAACTTCTAAATGCCTTTCAAGAGATTCTGTCAATCGTTGTCAATAAAGCTTAGCCTTTAGCTGTGCATTTGCATAAATCAGCTGAGAGAATTAAGGTCAATTGCAATTAGGTAAGGAATTTGCCATTTCCAAAACAAAATGATTCTAACATCGTTTTGATATCAGTTTCAATCAAATTAGATTTGCGTAGTCAGCGTATAGCCCATTTCCTGTAAACGTGACTTCTTTTAACTCGAGTTCCAGGAACTTCGGCCCTTGTTTTCAACAATCTCCTTGTAACTTTCAAGGACAAAATGCAGAGGAAAGTTACTGATATGCATTTCAAGCAAAATACACAGGAACCGCCCTTGCTTCTTCAATAAGCAGTCGCTTAAATCTAGTGCTAGCATCGTCTTCATCTCCATCATCTCCACTTCAGTGAATTGTATTTACAGCTCAGCTAGCGCTTCTATCTTCATTTGTTATAACTGCCTAGGCCTGTTTGTAATCTTTGGCTAGCTACCACGACTGCAGCAGCTTTAGGCTATGTTCTACACCCTGCAAATACCAAGAGAGCGTTTCTTTATATCACATAATATGAGAACGGCGTATCGACGAACGTTAAACGGCATTCGTCTCATTGATAATGGCAATTGTGATGCCCAGGGAAACAAATGGCAAACTCCTACGAGAGTAATTGTTGGATATTTCCTGAAATCCCAGCGGAGTTCTCCACAAGATATGACCAGATCGTCTCCATCAGACGAAAATATACCGTAACATCTTTCAATTGACACCACCACTTCGGAAACAGTTTGTGGAGATAATTCGCAGTCTTACGAATATAAGGTCGTGGATTTTGCCTCGACCTTCTAACTAATGTTCGGACAAGAATTATCTTTAATCTCCTGTTCTTGAAACAGGTGTTCGTTCCTTAGAAAAACACTGTAGAACTACAGGATTGCATACCACGGTTTATGGTAACAGGGTAATTGGAAAATACTGTGGTGATTCTCAGTTTGAGGAAGTGTACTTTGGTTACAGAAGAACATTACAACCAGCTGTTTGAATCTTCATACCACGGTTTGACGGGGCCAGTATTTAAAATTATCCTCCTCCAGAGGACATACCTGTATCTGATTTGTCCTGAACTATCAATTTGTTCCCTCAGTGTACTTCATCTCTGAAGGGCGCACACGTTGTGGTCGTCTGCTTGTGTCTCTAACTGACACAATGTTCTCTACTTCCAGGACGTCATTGTCGGAGAAGTTCGCATCTTTTTACGGAAATCTCCGAACGTCGTTACTTGGAAATAACTTGGCTGGACGCAGAGCGACAGACCAAGAGAACCCGTTTGCAGAGGATGCGCAGTTGACAGGCTTCAAAAAGGAGAAAGAAGGTGGGTATTGTTTGTAGGAAAAGAAGACATTTCTAAGGATGGTTGTCTAACGTCAATCATGTAACACGTAATACCGTAAATATTACAGATGTGCACCGGTCGTTAACTTGTTCTGTATTTATTCTGTGGGGTTCTGTACTGTTTTTCAGTTTTAAGATCGTTTGTATAATCGGGTGAAAATTGAGGCCAGTTGACACTGAAAACGGATATTTTAGAGTAAAAGAAAGCGTGACTTTAATGACAGTGTAGGTTCTATTTTTAATCAACGAATCAAGGCCCGGACTGATTATAGTGAGTGTTCTGACCAATGAGACCTCAGATTGCATCTTATGCATCTCGCGGATCGTGCAACATGTGTCATATACTTGATGCAATCTACTCTTTGCTGAGTATTGGGCAATGAACGGGGGGTTGGCAAGAGGTTCCTGCACGGAACATGTTATGGCCTGATTTCATTTAGCTGACTAAATGCAGACCGACGCACAGCTAAGTGACCATATATATTCACAGGTGATGGAGATGTGTAGTGTATACAACGATGTAAATATCTCCATAAACACGTGTAATGGATTTCAACTGTAGACCAAACACAGCGTTTAAAATTCCCGCCTGCCCGACCGTTTCAGTTTATCTGAACTTGTTGCATTACCTGTTAGTGCTATGTATTTCATTGCGATGCCTACACACAGTAAAGTATTCAGAAACCTGATTTCTTTTGTTTGTTTTTCATTGTTGAAAACCGGACAGGCAAGTTTGTATCCGGACTGGTAATTTTTTTAAAGTTACCAGTCCGGATGTCTGGCTTGGGATTTAGGGAGTTATAAACACTGCCAAACATAAATTGGATGTCGTCATATTTGGATTTATTACCCACGTGGTCAACGTATGGGTAGTTGCATACTAATCTCGTACGTCACACGAGTGTCGTATCGCGTTGACCTGTGTCGTAACGACTTGACCTGAGATTCTAACGATTTGATTGGATAACCGATTACCTCTCAGTTAGGTCACGTTGTGACGGAACTACTTGTTCATTCATAACAAACACGTGAATTCATTCATTCTACAACTTAGATGCGTTGTTGGAATGTAAACATTGCGAACGTTGCCGTGTCGCTGTTTAATTGTGAGTCGAACTGAGACATTATATACGTCGAAAAAACATAAACGCAATGTTTCCACCAGTGATGTTAGCCGAATGAAGCAACTGCAAACCAAGAAACTGGGTGCTACGGAGTAGTTTACTGTAGGAGGCTGTACGAGGCGGTGGCAACTGACATGCATCGTGACGTCGGTTACCAAGGGGACAGACGAGAAATGGCGTAGTGACGTCAATACAGTGTGACGTCATGCAAAAAATTTACGTCAGAACAAAATTCTTCCGCAACCTCTTTATGAAACCGGTTTCGGTTTGAAACCACAACAATACCAAAACTACGCTATTTTGTCAATTTAATGCATGTAAGACGTGGGTAATAAATAAAATACCACACGAGGTCTCATTACATACGAATTATACGAAACTCGTGACCTTCCTATGGTTTCTGACCTCGCTTTCGCTCGGTCAGATACCATAGGAAGGACACTCGTTTCGTATAATTCGTATGTAATGAGACCTCGTGTAGTATTCTCTATATATACAACATGGCGACATATCCGAGAAAGTTACTTTCAAGAATCTCTGTAAACTGCTTTATACACTACACTACTTGATAAGGACACTGAGTGTCCAGGTGGGGAATAATCTGGATGTTTGGAGATGTTGGATGTGATCATGTTAAGATTCATTTCAAATGATAATTAACAAAACTAAACAAGGGAGTCTTCAATTAAAAAACACTGCAATATTGTCATATGTTTTGTATAGTTTATAGTGTTTGTGATGTGGATGGTAAGAAGTTTATTTTTTGTTAAGTCTCATGTTAATTCAGATGCGAGAGTCTAACGATACTATTCACGTCCTGAGTGTCCTTATCAAATATTGAGTAGCATACAGCTGAACCGCTGGTGATATGACATGAACTGTTTCCTCACTCACTCATTCACACCTTTATCCAGAGGGTCAACTGAAGCCGAAGACCATCGACTTGGAGAAGAGTGTCAACCGAGTAGCGCACAGAACCAGTGATTATGAGATCCCGAATCTCATCATCAGGCGTGGGCAAGAATTTCAAGTCAAAATATATTTCGAGAGGAACTACATTGCCCCCGAGGATCAGATTGTGCTCAAGTTTGTCACAGGTGGGTCAATGTCATATTCCGGGCACGGTCCTTATAAATGTCCCTATCGTTAATGGTACAAATGGGAATGTGACTTAACACTAATTATCACTTGACCATTTGTTTCGTGATTCTAACTATGTAATATTACATTCCTTAAAACTATTCTTTTTCAATTATATATTAATTCTATATTTGGCTTACGACCCTGAAAATATCAAAACCACAAAAAAGAGAGGCTTAGATAAAAAGGTAAAGACGTCACCTTATTTGATTATCGAATAACGATGTAATGTTTTTCAGTTGTATTTAGCCATGCAAGACAATTTCGAGAAATAAATTTAGATGTTATTTTGGCAAATATTGTTCTTCTTGTTCAATAACACAGAGCCAAAAAACAAATATATCAAATATATGCAAGTCTATAATATGAGGCAAGTCTAGATTTCTGCAGTCTCTGACAATGAAGATAGACTCTGGTCTCTTTGATATTATATTCAAGTAAAATATTTTAATCACTGTTTTTTAGGTAAAATGTGTTTATTCTAGAAGACCATCTGTTAGTCTATGTTCCATCCTGTCTTAGGTAGTCGCCCACAGCAGAGTAAAGGTAGCGTGGTGGCCGTTCAAAAAGTGGACAAGGTCAAGGAAAATGCGTGGGGTTTCCAGATTCTGTCGGTGGAGGAAAAAGCGTTGGTGCTGAAGGTGTCGTCTGATGCTGACGCCATTGTGGGTCGGTATCAGCTGTTTGTGGACACTGTGCACACGTCGAGCCAAGGAAACGTGGAGAAGTTCCGATACAAGCATCCAGACGACATATACATTCTGTTCAACCCTTGGTGTGATGGTGAGTACTTGTGTTTTTGTGTGAGTGTGAGCGTGCGTGCGCGTTTGTGTGTGTCTGTGTCTGTTTCTCTGTTGCTCGATGTATATCATGAAATACTTCGATATTCGAGGAACCTGGAAGGTGAATGGAACTAACTGATGTGTTTGTATGTGTAGCGGACAGCGTGTTTCTGCCAGACGAGACTCAACGTCAGGAGCACGTGCTCCGGGAAACTGGTCGGATCTGGTTGGGGACAGTTGGCAAGTACTGCGTCAGACCGTGGAACTTCGGCCAGGTGAGTCCACATATAGTATGACCAGAAGTTATTGAGAATTTTAGGAATATGTTTAATTGGATTTCTAATATAAACAACCTTGACCAGCCATCAAGTGCTTGGTTTCATTCAAGAGAGACAACTCCGTTAATCTTTTTTTCATTAGTTTGTGAAGAGTTATCCCCCTTTGTTTACTTGCTAGCAGACGACATTTTCAGTGATCCTCAGTATGGATGATTTAGAGAAGAGGAAGTTGATTTTAGAGTATTATAACAAGGACATCAGATCAGCTAAAGTGATTTCAAGTAGAACAGGCATCCCTTTGTCCACTGTTTATCGTGTTTTGAAAAATATTGCAAATGGATATGGCATTTGAGCACCAGGGAGGCGCAGGTAGGCCCAGAAAATTGACTGTCGGTGGCAGGAGGCGGCTTGGTATTCTTGTTTCTAAAAACAAACGAAGGAGTTTAGAAAACTTAAGGCTGGATATGATTGATAGAGGAACTGTAGCTGTCTGTAAGGAGACAATTAGAACTGAGCTGCATGCAATGGGTTAGCAGAAAAGTCGAGGAATTCTATCACCGATCATGAAACCTGAACAGAAGGAGCGAAGGTTTAACTGGTGCTTACAGCATAGAAATTTTAACTGTGACAATGTGATTTTCTCAGATGAAAGTTCTGTGTGGCTGTTTCCTAATACACTGAAGTTCTGGACCAAACAAACTGAAAAACCTTTGTATCAGCGCCCAAAGTACAGTCCGAAATTTAACGTGTGGGGTGGCATATCTGTGTTAGGGGCAACGCCCCTCTGTGTATTTGAAGGGAATAAGAACAGTGAGCGGTACACAGATATTCTCGAGGGACATTTACTTCCATCTGCTCACGTGTTCTATGGAAAGTTTGGGATTTTCCAGCAGGACAACGACCCAAAACATCTTTCAAAGCATTCACAGGCCTGGTTTCGGACCCAATATATGACATTATTAGATTGGCCAAGCTATAGCCCTGACCTAAATCCAATAGAAAATGTTTAGGGACTTATGAAGGAAAGTGTCAATAAGAAAAATCTGACAAATATTGTTGAAATGAAAGAAGAGGTGGTCCGATATTGGGACAGCATGGACCACGACTTTCTAACTTCTTTGATCAGTAGTATGCCCCGTCGCATTGAAGCCTGCATTGCTGCCCATGGTGACTTGACAAAATACTAACTGTTCACCTGTCTTTGAATCTGGAGTTATGTTCTGCTAATATTCACATTTAATACGTGAGTAATGAGTGAAAAGAAATAAAAAAATTACAATCTTTAAATTCTCAATAATTTCTGGTTGTACTGTATCATCTACCATCGGATAAATCTCTGCTAAAATAGAGTTCAATCGAATATATACCATGCACGTGCAGATGACAAATTTCTGGCACGGACCATTTTCTGGGTCCTGCTCGACAGACTGATCTTAGTTCTACTGTCGCAATTTCTACCGTTGATATCGCTTTGTGGACACGGTCCAGCAGGATAAACAGGTCCATGTACTTGAAGACGTCCTTAAAAGGGTTATGAATAATGGACATACATCTGTATAAAACATTTCATCAATTTTTAAATACATGATCCCAAAATCTTGGGTAAAGTACGCTGACTGACGTTCAAGTGGGCATCACATGCCACATTCCCGTGTGATACATCAGTAATTATATACTAATGTATCCTTTTGCAGTTTGATGACGTATGTCTCATCGCCGCCCTAGCCTTGATGGAGAAATCGGAACTGGGCGACCAGGCCAGAAATAACCCGTTACTCATTGTCAGGGCTATGTGTAAAGTGGTAGGTGTCATTACTCTTTGTCAGGGCTATGCGTGAAGTATTAGGTATCATTATTTACAGTCAGGGTCATGTCTAAAGATATATAGATATATATATGTGTCATTATTTGCAGCCAGGGCCTTGTCTATAGGTGTATACAAGTCATTATTTACAGTCAGGGCCACGTGTAAAGGGGCATGTGTCATTATTTACAGTCAGGTGGTTTTTCTAAAGGGGCAGGTGTTATTACTCACAGGTGGTAGCGGGCAAATGGGTAACTGGCTTCGCACATGGAACTGTCAATGTACTGGTATACTGGTATATAATTGTAAAGGTGTACTGGTATGCTGGTACATGTATATAATTGTGAAGGTGTGCTGGTATACTTCTACGATATGATATTATGTTCATGTCCAGATCAACAACAACGAGCGTGACGGCGGCGTGCTGAATGGCAACTGGTCTGGAAAGTACGACGACGGCGTGGCTCCATACGCATGGAACGGAAGTGCAGCCATCTTGGAAGAGTTCCTCAAGAAAAGGAAGGGTGTTAAGTATGGACAGTGCTGGACATTCGCTGCCGTGGAGACAACGCGTAAGTCTAGCCGTATGGCCTTAGGCATTGGCATAATTGATTATTATTCCAGTAACGAATAACCGTCCAAAATATACTGAAGAGTATCTATCTTTCAGTTTGTCTGTTTATCTATCTATGCTATTAGAACCTTGCTTGGAACTAACGCGTTGTTACTGCTACGTCGTTAATGGTTAGAATGGGTCTTCATGCTTGTCGTAAGAGGCGACTAACGGGATCGGGTGGTCAGCCTCGCTGACTTTGTTGACACATGTCATTGTATCCCCATTGCGTAGATCGATACTCATGCTGTTAATCACTGGATTGTCTTCCAGACTCGATTATTTACAGACCGCCACCATATAGCTGGAATATTGCTGAGTGCGGCGTAAAACTAAACTCACTCACTTAAAAAGTTAAGTCAGGCAAACGGGTGAAGTTGTTTCGGTGTCCTATTTCAATAAATATTATGTATGTTAAAACAGCTGTTCTATATAATTTCAACTAGCATGATTTGGTAATATTTCGTCTGTCTTCAGTATTAAGAGCTCTTGGCATTCCTGTTCGATGTGTGTCGTGTTTCCGCTCTGCGCATGACAGTGATTTCAGCAGCACCGTCAACTTCCATTGGACACCAGAAGGCAGACCCCGGAAAACAATGAACGACGCCATCTGGTGAGTGTTTGATAACTTTAAGTGGACGTATTCCACTCCAATCACCACCATTACACCTTCAATCACCACAAGGGTTGTGGGGGTAGCCCAGAGGTTAAAACGTTAGATCGTAGACCCCGGTCCGATTCCCCACGTGGACACAATGTATGAAGCCTTTTTCTGGTTTCCTGTTGTGATATTGCTGGAATATTGCTTCTAACAAAATGCAGTCCTGTCTCATTGACAGAATCTAAACTAACTGCCTGTCTCAGTCGAGTTTCGTAAAATATGTACACAAAGAACATAATTAAGCATCCCTGTATTTTTGCAGTGATAGGTTTTAAACACGTACATACAACTTCTAGTGGTGACCACGATCGAAAAACACGAGTTTTTCTGACCCGTATGATCCTTTGACTCATAAAAAAACGACAAAATGATGGGAATCCATGTTCATTTTATGATGACAATTGCGCATTTAAAAAAACACTGATTTTCATACAAAATCATGTCTGTATACAAGAATGGCCCTAGGATGTTTGATGTTGAACTTATTGGTGAATGTGAACATTCAAAATGTCATTTTGCGTGTCTTACACGATTCAAGGTGAATACCGAGTGTAACCTCCATGTGACTGTATGGCAGCCAGCACTCTCCTCCTCATACACTCTGTCAGCCTCCATTCCTCGTGTAAAGCAGCTTCCAATTGGGCCAAGTTCTGTACAGGAGGATCCCTTTGTTGCACACGACGACCAATCATGTCCCATATATGCTCCGAAGGGTTAAGATCTGGGCTCATTCAATCGTGAGATATGTCAGGAGTGCTTAACTAAGTTCTTTGTGTATATATCAGTATAAGATCTATATTTGAATCGATTACAAGAAGTAGCTGAGATACTCCTGAAAGTGGCACAACAACAAACACAGAACCGTGAAAATTCGTAGAAGAATTGAAGATCCGGGTTAGAATTCAGCAACCCATGCTTGTCAAAAGACCTTCCTTGTCCTAAGAGCCCATTTTTAGTGTCCTCCGATGTGATATTGCTGGAATATTGCTAAAAGCGGCGTAACACCAGACTCACTCACTCACTCCTTGTCGTCAGATGCGACTAACGGGATCTAAAAGTGGTAGACTTTCTTGCTGGTTCATTCCATACAATTTCGCGTTTGTAGTAACCAGTCTCTTATGAGCCGTATCAATTACCAGGGACTTCCATGTCTGGAACGAGGCCTGGTTCAAGCGTCCTGATCTTCCATCTGGCCACGATGGCTGGCAAGCGTTTGACCCTACCCCTCAAGAGTGCAATGAAGGTACGTCTTCCATCATGTGAACTCAGCCTTGATGGTCACGTGTATCCTATCCATCTCTCTAACATCAACCTATCACATAATCCTCCGACGCAGGGACTTAAAGGAGATATACAGTGAAAATCTTAAATCAAATAATACATTAAGCATGTAAAAATACATATTTTGAAGAGCATCTTTTATAAATACTCCATAATTAATGAATACTGTATTATCGAGGATTGATGTAAGGAGGATTATATGTTCATCATCTCGACCACTACACCAGAGATCGGGCGGCCATTAGCAACCCATTCTTGTCGCTACGGGCGAATAACGCGATCAGGCTCGCCGACTTGGTTGAAGCATGTCATGGTATCCCCACTGCGTAGATCGACGCTCGTAACGGCAGTCACTATATTGTCAGGTCCAGGGTCGATTATTTACAGACTGCCTTCATATAGCTAGGATATCGCAGAGTTAAACAACAAAAGCAACAGAGATAATACGATTTAGGTGATTTGACACTATGTATGCTGAACAATGAATAAATAAATATGTATAAAATAAGTTATTTCCGAATGAAACTTATTAAATTGTTTTCATGGTTTTAGTAAGAATGTTTGTGATTAGTTGTGACAAATAAATTAATGTTCAGTGTGTCTTCATCATTCCCCAGGCGTGTTTACTTGTGGGCCGGCGTCGGTGAAGGCAATCAAAGACGGAGATGTGTATCTAGGTTATGATGCCAAGTTCATCTTCGCCGAGGTGAACGGCGACCGGCTTCACTGGACCGTTGACAGTGACGGCAACATGAGCGCCTTCAAAGCGGACAGCAACATCGTTGGCAGATGTATCAGTACCAAGGCTGCCGGGACAATCTCTAGAGAAGATATCACCGATTCCTACAAACATGCTGATGGTGCGTAGCAATTATTTAAGCATTCAGACAGTACGACCGCCCAGACGTTGTCTAAACATGAGACAGACAGTGGGTAACATGTAATACAAACATGCATGCAGACGATGGGTAACATCTTACAAACGGAAGGTAACATTTCATGAGCATGCGGTCGGTGGGTAGCTTCTAATACAGTCATACATACAGTGGGTGACATGTATTCAAACATAAAATGGGTGGGTAACATTATATACAAATATACATTTGGTAGTTAATATCCCCTACAGGTTGCAGCTGGTAGGTAACATTTAAAACATAAATCAGATGGAGGGTAACATTTTGAACAAGCTTACGGGTGATGGGTAACATTATATATGAGCATGCAGGCGGCTGGTAACATGTCATACATACCGTAGGGTAACATTTAAACAAGATTCGGCCAGGCTATTTGTAAACGTATCTAAAGAATTATGCACCAACGGTTTAAATGGTGTTCGGGGAAGTTATGATGAAAGTGTGCCTTGAGTGCTAGTGTGCTGCAATGGATTCACAATATGGACACTTTTGGCAGGATGTCGTGCTTGAACAAGGCTAGGTTATATAGACATAACTTAGTCACACAAATATCTGTGTGGGGCTATTTCGAATCGTTCTCGTTCTTGGGTAACCGTGGAATCTAAAGACATCGGTAGTGGGATTGCAGCTCAAGGTTCGGTCATATGGACATTGATAGAAGCGTCAGCATCTTTCGCTCTCCTTTAATTTCCGCAGGAAGTCGAGATCAGAAAGAGGCTATAGTTCGGGCTCAGGGGATGTGTTTCCGGAAGCCAATCACTCCCCCGACCACCAAAGAGGACATGGAATTCATCTTCATGGGGGAATCTCTGAAGTCAGGGGAGATAACTGCTACACTCAAAGTGAAGAACGATTCCAGGGAAAGCAGGGTCATTGACGTCTACATCGCCGCCGTTGCCGCGTACTACACCGGCGTGTCGGCCGTTGATCTCAAGGAGACGTCACCCACCATAGTTATTGAACCATCAGGGGGTAAGACATACTAATTGGACCCCTTTGTAACTTAAGTAGCCCATTAAATGGAACATAGTCTATGGTACTGGTTTGCTACTTGTATCTACTTTTCTGCGCATAATTATCCTAAACTATTATCGCCTTGACATTAAATGACAATACCTTTTAGGGGCGGTGGGGTAGCCTAGTGGTTAAAGCGTTCGCTCGTCACGCCGAAGACCCTGTTCGATTCCCCCCATGGGTAATGTGTGAAGCCCATTTCTGGTGTCCACCGCCGTAGTATTGCTGGAATATTGCTAAAAGCGGCATAAAACTAAACTCACTCACTCACGATACCGCTGAAAGAAAATAGTGATAGTGTTTCAAGACGACTGAACAACCAGTTACCTACAGAATACAGCAGCATGCTTCAATGTTGTTTCTGTCGTACAGAGAGCGCTGTATGCCTCAAGTTGAACCCAACCGAGTACATCAACAGCTGTGACACCGACTCCCACGTCAACGTGTACGCCTGCGGTATTGTCAAGGAAACGGGGCAGAAGTTTGCTACCCGAGAAGTCTTCTGGGTTGACAAGCCTCTTCTAGAGGTCAAGGTCAGTGGGAAGCAACATTCAAAGAAGCTTTAGTTTACCTTATACTTTTCTTATTCAAAGAGGCCTTAAGGAACTGCGGATATTAATAACTGATCGAGGCAGATTAGAGAGAACAAAATTGGATGATGAAACGATACTATTATTGGGTTGAAAAGGACATCTGGTTTGTTATTTTACACAACTTCAATTAGTTCGCATGGGATTTTGTTTTGGTGTATATTTTAAAACCTTTTAGGCAAATGATTAAATCATAGTGGTGCAATACATTTGCGCCAAGTCTACAACATGCACTCATTGTGCGTATGTTTAAAGCCCCTGTGTGACAGCCTGATTGTGTGACTGAACATTCAGTGTAAACACACAAATGACAATAATACAAAATAGGTGAGTTTGCTTCAAACTGACTCTGTCTGGTGAAGTGTGCAGGCATTTGCTTTCATTGATCAATTGTATGCTAAACAATCTGTGTTCACAGACGGAGGGACATGCCCAGCTGGGGAAGCCGTTTGACGTCGTCGTGAAGATCGCCAACACGCTGTCACTTCCCCTGACGGGCGGCGTCATCAACATTGAAGGGCCCGGGATGCCACGAATATCCGGCATCAAAATAAAGTATGTATGGAGAGAGTCACCAAGACTTTCACGACATATTTACAAGGGTGCTGTTGTACAAATCGATCTTAGCGCTAAGGTGACCGTAACTACCATACCTTAACATAGACGTGAGGCAGTCTTAGCACTGAGGTTGTTTTGTACAAGGGTACCTTTGTAATCGACTGTAGGGTGTGTTTGACGCATGTGTTTGTTGTATAACGCGTCAATATTTCCGGTATATGGCGCCTGTCTGAATATATTTGAGTCTGGATCAGATGGTCCAGTGCTTGCTATATTATGAAGTAGGCTAGCTACGTCCCACATCCTTGAGGTACGTTTCTAACCTACCATAAGTCGCCTCTTACGACAAAGGTGGAATGATTGGGACCAAATCTTAACTGGAATTCCCACAGAAACGTTAAATGCTGGACGTTGTGTTAATCTCTGTGTACAGATGACAGATGGCATCTCAGCGAGTGATATAAACATGCTGTGTGCATATCGTCAGTTTGAAATGACTTAAAATCTGTTATTTCAGATCATATGTCAGTATCTTTCAGTTGAATATGAATTTTGTCCATGCATAATAACAGATCTTTTTTTCAACTTTGCAGGAAGAATATCGCCCCTGGTGAAGAACACAGGGAAACTATTAAAATGTCGTCTGCTAGACGACTCGGCCGGAAAGAGATTATCGCCAACTTCTACAGCAAACAAATATGTGACGTCACTGGCGTAGGGGAGATCGAGATCGAGGCTGACTCACAATAAAGAATGGAATAAATGTCCCTTCGTTACTGAACTTTGAATTAAACTTTTCTAAGTCTCTGGGGCCTGTATATTTCATCATACACATCCCGTGAACATAGTTCACAAAAAGGCAAATATACTACTGCAAATCATGGGATGTGGTATCTACATGGGCGGTGTTTGTAGGGATTTGGTTTAAGTGATAGACGAAGAAAATATAATCTCTCGATCTTCAGGAATTTGTGCTAAATCTCAAACTGCTTCTTTCTATTGGTATTTATGATGAGTTATCAATACAAGGGAGACAACCCGGATCTAAGCACTATTCGGTCAACATTTTTACTAGAGCTTGCGGAATCAGCGTGACCGTCAATTAAGAAAGCAGTCTGGCGTCAGTTGAAATCAATGTATATGTTAAAATGTTTTTATTTGATTGCTATAACCAGAGACACGGTCTCTGCTATCAGGGGCGTAGTGAACGGTTTTCAGAGCAGGGGCTAATTTATGAAAAGTATTGAAAATCAAAATGAAATTGTAATTATGGTAAGGTAGATATGGTTTCGTCTTGAAAGTGTATGGTGTGGGTGGGGGGAAGCCCCTCTGTTCCTACGCCCTGGCTATAACAGTGTTTTCATAATTTCTCTTAAGCATAAACAACTCTTTATAAACAATCCAGACTACCAGTTGTCACGCTTTGATTTTTGTAGATGTCACGGTGGCTGACTGAGCTAGATCGCTGAATGGCGATTAGGTGGCTCACTCTTACAGTGTGGGTTCGAATCCCAAAAGTACTAGAATGTGTACTTTACTGATAAAGTGTAATCCCAAATATGATATATGTTAGGTCTTACGTTCGACGAATCATAAGATGGGATCTGGCAGTAATTACAGTAACGTGTAATGCTTCAATTTCATGGCGTTAATTGGGCTCTTTTTTCAGTCTACCGCAAATATATTTCATAGCTTGCCTCATGTCGCATTCATGTTTATTTTTTATCGTTTGCCCATAATTATTTTATTAAATTTTATTCAGTTACAATAACTTCAAACGAGCCTTAGGTTGTAACCAAAACACTAGTCAGCGTGCTTTTGTACTCGTTTTTCATCGTATTCCGTTATATTTTAATAATTAAATAATTCCACACAATAGAGGAAGAGAATTAGCACGCACATTCATCCTATCCAAGTAAGGTTTATTTATACTATCTTATGTAATTGGTCTAAGGGGTGTTCACAATGGTGACTTGAGAAGCAGTGGCATATTGTTTTCTTTTCTAATAAAAGCTATGCAATGACTGTTGTTATACCCTGTTGTTTATGCATAATTTCACAGAGGGGTAGGGTTTCTTAAAAACTATTTCCTTACGTATATGTATGTTGTTTGTTTCTGTTGATGTCTGTCTATCAGTTATGAACTAAGCCAGTATGTAAGAGATGTGTATGTGAAGTACGTCCGTACACTAGTGTATTAGTACGACGTTTTAGAAACACCATGTCGACGTTATAGAAACACCATGTCGACGTTATAGAAACACCATGTCGACGTTTTAGAAACACCATGTCGACGTTTTAGAAACACCATGTCGACGTTATAGAAACACCATGTCGACGTTTTAGAAACACCATGTCGACGTTATAGAAACACCATGTCGAAGTTTTAGAAACACCATGTCGACGTTTTAGAAACACCATGTCGAAGTTTTAGAAACACCATGTCGACGTTTTAGAAACACCATGTCGACGTTTTAGAAACACCATGTCGACGTTATAGAACCACCATGTCGACGTTTTAGAAACACCATGTCGACGTTTTAGAAACACCATGTCGACGTTTTAGAAACACCATGTCGACGTTTTAGAAACACCATGTCGACGTTTTAGAAACACCATGTCGACGTTTTAGAAACACCATGTCGACGTTTTAGAAACACCATGTCGACGTTTTAGAACCACCATGTACCTTCAGATGTAAAACTCTACTTGTATGCATGGCTGTTGGTTTCTTCGTCTGTCGGTCTACCCACAGCAGACCGAGTGTAACATCAGTTTTGTTAAATGAAATGTTTTACAAAGTAGAGAAGAAACTGTTTTGTCGAGTGTTGTGTGTGTCTTGTCCATATTTCCGATTATGTCATGTTCATTTATACATTATGTTATATACAACCAAAAATACATAGATGAAAATGCATAATCATGAATAAATTTGTTAAAAGGGCTTTTGTTTTTTGGATGTTTTTGGTGAATCAAGACAACCTCCAATGATGACCCCTATATTGATAGCCCCAGTAATGTTGACGCCCTGTGCTGTCCACAGCCTTTACAATGAGTGAACGAGTTTTTACGCCACTTTTAGCAATATTCCAGCAATATCACAGCGTGGAACACCAGAAATGGGCTTCACACATTGTACCCATGTGGGGAATCGATCCCGGGGCTTCGCCATGATGTGCGAACCCTTTAACTACTAGGCTACCCCACCTCCCCCTTTACCAATGACACCCTGTATTTTCAAACCAAGTACGATTGATGCCCTGTGCTGATTATGTCACTGATGACACTGTACAGATGACATCTTGATCTGATGACAACCTGATCTGATGATGCCTTCCACTGATGACATCTTGATCTGATGACAACCTGATCTGATGACAACCTGAACTGATGAAGCCTTCCACTGATGACACTGTACAGATGACAACCTGATCTGATGACAGCCTGAACTGATGATGCCTTCCACTGATGACACTGTACAGGTGACAACCTGATCTGATGATGTCCTCCAGTGATGACACTGTACAGGTGACAACCTGATCTGATGACAGCCTGAACTGATGATGCCTTCCACTGATGACACTGTACAGGTGACAACCTGATCTGATGACAACCTGAACTGATGATGCCTTACACTGATGACATCTTGAACTGATGACAACCTGATCTGATGATGTCCTCCAGTGATGACACTGTACAGGTGACAACCTGATCTGATGACAGCCTTAACTGATGATGCCTTCCACTGATGACACTGTACAGGTGACAACCTGATCTGATGACAACCTGAACTGATGATGCCTTACACTGATGACATCTTGAACTGATGACAACCTGAACTGATGAAGCCTTCCACTGATGACACTGTACAGATGACAACCTGATCTGATGATGCCCTCCACTGATGACATCTTGAACTGATGACAACCTGAACTGATGCCCTCAAGTAATGACACTGTACAATGATAACCTGATCTGATGACAGCCTTAACTGATGATGCCTTCCACTGATGACACTGTACAATGACAACCTGAACTGATGACAACCTGAACTGATGAAGCCTTCCACTGATGACTCTGTACAGATGACAACCTGAACTGATGAAGCCTTCCACTGATGACACTGTACAGATGACAACCTGATCTGATGATGTCCTCCAGTGATGACACTGTACAGGTGACAACCTGATCTGATGACAGCCTTAACTGATGATGCCTTCCACTGATGACACTGTACAGGTGACAACCTGATCTGATGACAACCTGAACTGATGATGCCTTACACTGATGACATCTTGAACTGATGACAACCTGAACTGATGAAGCCTTCCACTGATGACTCTGTACAGATGACAACCTGATCTGATGATGCCCTCCACTGATGACATCTTGAACTGATGACAACCTGAACTGACGCCCTCAAGTAATGAAACTGTACAATGACAACCTGATCTGATGACAGCCTTAACTGATGAAGCCTTCCACTGATGACTCTGTACAGATGACAACCTGAACTGATGACAACCTGAACTGATGAAGCCTTCCACTGATGACTCTCTACAGATGACAACCTGATCTGATGATGTCCTCCAGTGATGACACTGGTACAGTGACAACCTGGTCTGATGATGTCCTCCGGTGATGACACTGTACAGTGACAACCTGATCTGATGAATCCTTCCACTGATGACACCGTAGAGATGACATCTTGAACTAATGACAACCTGAACTGATGAAGCCTTCCACTGATGACTCTGTACAGATGACAACCTGAACTGATGACAACCTGAACTGATGACAACCTGAACTGATGAAGCCTTCCACTGATGACTCTGTACAGATGACAACCTGATCTGATGATGTCCTCCAGTGATGACACTGTACAGATGACAACCTGATCTGATGATGTCCTCCAGTGATGACACTGTACAGTGACAACCTGATCTGATGAATCCTTCCACTGATGACACCGTAGAGATGACATCTTGAACTAATGACAACCTGATGTGAAGATGCCTTCCACTGATGACATCTTGAACTGATGACAACCTGATCTGATGATGCCTTCCACTGGTGACACTATACCGATGTCATCTTGAACTGATGACCTGATCTGATTATGCCTTCCACTGATGACATCTTGAACTGATGACAACCTGATCTGATGATGCCTTCCACTGATGACATCTTTAACTGATGACCTGATCTGATTATGCCTTGATGACATCTGATGACAACCTGATCTGATGCCTTCCACTGATGACATCTTGAACTGATGACAACCTGAGCTGATGATGCCTTCCACTGATGACATCCTATTGTGATAATACCATCGTATGATGACATCCTAGATTGATGATGCCCAAATGATGATGCCATCTCTTGCTAACAGCAATAATGAAAACTCCCTGATTTAATGACACATCCACCACGTGCCCAAGAGTGTATTTGTGGTCTAACAATGTGTCGAGTAGACTGTTTCAGTGAGTTGCTATAAGGCTGAAACAATGCTAATGAAACATTAAATTTTAACTCACTCTTTCAGTGAAAGAAAATGAATAAAAATCAATCATTTTATTCCCCTAAAGCATTTTTATGCTTCTTTAGCAAAATAACAAAACTATAACAGAGGAGATACTTTGTTGACCATAAAAAATGTAATCAACACATATATCAACCTATCATATAAATCAGAAACACCATTACATGGTTTAATGTCTCAACAAATTATCAGTAATACCACCGGATGTCAGTTTGATGTGAGAACACAATTAAAACCGAGACAATGCTCCTAGATGTTGACACTTTGGACTGGTTTGGTTGTTGTTTAACGCCACACTCGGCAATGTTCCAGCTATATAGCGGCGATCTGTAAATATTAAGAGTCTGGACCAGACAATCCAGTGATCATCACGAGCATCGATCTACACAATTGGGATATGATGACACGTGTCAACCAGGTCAGCGAGCCTGAGTACCCGATCTTGTTACTCAACTCCTATGACAAGCATGGGATGCTGACGACCAATTCTATCCTGGATCTTTAAGACTCGTTAACACTTTGGAGAAGCTTACAGAAAGGAGTATGGAGCTGGCACACACAGCTCAACAGAACCTGTGACACAAACATTCCAAAGAAGGTGAATTGTCACAATCTTTAGATCTAGGTACAATGTATGTCATTCAATGAACTAATCACACAAATACGTAATCTAAACCACCACAATCACAGCCTCATAATGAGTTTGAAAAAGTTCTAATCAAGATTAGTTGGAGCAAATGAACAGAACACAAGCAATATCTTCTTACTGATGATGGACCATTACAGGATAAACAAAGAGTCATTAGAGATGATGTATTTGCCCAATCTGGTGCAGTTTACAAATGGAGTTTACAAATGGCTACTTATACCCTATTTTGGGTTCACTGCCATACCTTCAATTCAGGCTATTGAATACTGCAAGGTAATTCTAAATACCCAAAATCACCAAAAGGCATCAATTTGCCACCGGACTGATTTGTATAACAAGTTCCTAAAAAATCAACAATTCTGGAGTTCTGCTCCAGAAATAGATAATGGATTGGACAGAAATATAGTGGACAAGCTGATTGATGTGTGTGTTTTATAACCAGGGGGGGATAACCACTGTACAAAATTGTTTCACCTAAATATTCTGATTAAGCAAAAAAATTCCCCAAACAGACCATCTATAAGCATAAGCGACTTAAACAAGGGGAAAACATTGTAGAGTGGAAAGTGGGTACTATGCAATATATTATACTCTTTGACAAAAAAGTAGGGGAACTTCACTTTTAATTTACGATTGAAAATATTGAGATATATCGGAGTCAATCAATATTGATATAATAATAATGAACGTTTTGAGAGTGCATCACCACTGGCACTTCCTTATGACCATAGTTGTTTGTACAGTAATCGCTCTTGAAAGATGATTGGTGTATGACGTGAAATTTGCATGTGTACGATTTTCATTTTCACACACCAAAAAACCAGCTAGAAACAAACACTAAAGACTGTGTGGTCCAAAATGATTGTCAAAATTAATGGTCTACGGTGATTTATCAACCTTCTTGAAAACCATTAAAATCAAGAATGACAACCCATGCATGTGTATGGGGCTACTGCGTTGTGCAAGTGCATCCCATGCATTGTGTTTAGGGGTGTTGATAAAGACAAATGGTGGTGCATTCATAAGATGTCTGTCTTTGAAAAGTTTGTTAACGCTTTTATTTCTTATCCAAATTGAAAGTTCAGGTTCCCCTACTTTTCTTTAAGAGAATGTATTGGGATCACTGACCTGACCCGAGTCGGTGGCCAACAGTGACGAGGGGAGGAAAGCATACTTTAGATTACCACAATCATGGCCAGGGGTGGATACAGCTGTTTGAGAAAGGGGGGTGCACAGTTCATTTTCGCCCATTTTCAATGAGTTTCAATGGTCATTTAATAAACTTTCAGGACAAAGGGGGATGGGGAGGGACATAGTGCTGACAAACTAGAATAACAGAAAGACATATTCATCTTTATCACCACCATCCTTGTTTGCTTACTGAAATAAATGTAATGGTTTGTAGGAAATAGACAGTACTCTTCACCATGTTCAAAAGACCAAACAAGGGCCACAACAATTTATCTCTTAATGATGTATACAAAATGTCATCCTTGAATCCATAGTGTTCCACTGTACAGTGCACCATGTCCTAAAAGATATGACAAGAGCTATAACTCTCCAAAATAGTAACCTTAACACTGGGTTGTAGAACTGATCAACATGTTTGTTCCTTAATGATGTAGGCAGTCTGCCTTCCTTGTATAAATGGTGGTTTTCAAGAAAACCTGTCCCAATTGAAATTGGATGGATGGAAAGGTGGATGAACAGAGCTCATATCTACATCCCCTGTTCCACTTTGTGGCAGAGGATGATAAGAAGGCATTCAGTCTTGAACCCGTTCTCATTAATTTTTGGTACGACTTTGTGATGCAACCTTGGACACTGAATTGTTGCACCTAGACAACTGGGCCACCTGTGGCTACCTAAGGGGTATATAGTCTAAACATTACTCATTTAGTGGAAATTGCAGTCATGAGTCATTTTTCGTTTAGTACTAGAATGTCTTGACATAATATGCTTGCTCTTTCATCAGGTGAATGGTAGGGAGTATCCTTTAAAGAAGCAGCCCTCTCAACTGCTCCATTCCAACCTTTCTGCTGGTACCGCAAAGTTGACGACACCTTCACCACCTCGACCATCACCCCGGCCACCTATTACAACATCTCAATGACCAACATCCTAGAATTCAAGTTCACCATGGAAACAGACCACCAACTCCCCTTCCTAGATGTTTCCCTGGACGCCCCAAAACTTCCATCTAAACCAGGCCGACACACACCGACCAGTACATCCACTACAACTCCTGTCATCACCCCCAGATCAAACAAGCAATTGTAGCCACCCTCACGAGATGTGCAAAGTCTATCTGCCACCCAGACGCCCTCAGCCATGAACTACAACATCTACAGGACACATTCACATCTCTCAATGGATACCCTGTTGGCCTGGGCACTAAAACTGTCAACAAGACCCTCAACACCACAGAGGCCAGCTCCTAGCCTGCACCATCCCCTATCAGAGTGACAATTCCTTACATTGGACCTATCAGCTACAAGATCACCCACCTCTTGAAGAATAAAGCCTGGGGAGTGACGTCACATTTTCTAGTTGCAAGACCCTCAAGAATCTACTGAGAGCCAAAAGCAGAGGATCCAGCACTGCAAGCCCCAACCCAAGAGGATGCATCTACCAGATTCTGTGTAACTGTGGACAACTGTACATCGGGGAAACGCTGTGACCTATCAACACAAGACTATACCCCATCACATCAATTACTGTGCTGTTTGAGTGTATCACTGAAATCCTTGTGTTTGTATTCCATTACTATGTTGTAAAAGTGTATCTAGCGAAGATAGATGCTCATGCTGTTGATCACTGGATTGTCTGGTCCAGACTTGATTATTTACAGACTGCCGCCAACTAGCTGGAATATTGCTGAGTGTGGCGTAAAACTAAACTCACAATCACTCATGTTTGCATTGCATTAGATTTCCTCAACATTGTTAAAGATGTTTTCTTTGCAGTACCTCAATGTATGTATATATATACCCCCACCTCCCAAGACATAAAACATTAAGTGTAGTACCTCAATGCATGTATACATATACCCCCACCTCCCAAGACATAAAACATTAAGTGTAGTTCCTAATGTATGTATATATATACCCCCACCTCCCAAGACATAAAACATTAAGTGTAGTGCCTAATGTAGGTATATATACCCCCACCTCCCAAGACATAAAACATTAAGTGTAGTGCCTCATGTATGTATATATATACCCCCACCTCCCAAGACATAAAACATTAAGTGTAGTGCCTCATGTATGTATATATATATACCCCCACCTCCCAAGACATAAAACATTAAGTGTAGTGCCTCATGTATGTATATATATATACCCCCACCTCCCAAGACATAAAACATTAAGTGTAGTGCCTCATGTATGTATATATATACCCCACCTCCCAAGACATAAAACATTAAGTGTAGTGCCTATATACCCCCATGTAGTGTAGTGCCTATATATATACCCCCACCTCCCAAGACATAAAACATTAAGTGTAGTGCCTAATGTAGGTATATATATATACCCCCACCTCCCAAGACATAAAACATTAAGTGTAGTGCCTAATGTAGGTATATATATATGCCCCCACCTCCCAAGACATAAAACATTAAGTGTAGTGCCTAATGTAGGTATATATATATACTACCCCCACCTCCCAAGACATAAAACATTAAGTGTAGTGCCTAATGTAGGTATATATATATACCCCACCTCCCAAGACATAAAACATTAAGTGTAGTGCCTTATGTAGGTATGTATATATATACCCCCACCTCCCAAGACATAAAACATTAAGTGTAGTGCCTAATGTAGGTATATATACCCCCCACCTCCCAAGACATATAACATTAAGTGTAGTGCCTAATGTAGGTATATATACCCCCACCTCCCAAGACATAAAACATTAAGTGTAGTGCCTAATGTAGGTATATATATACCCCACCTCCCAAGACATAAAACATTAAGTGTAGTGCCTAATGTAGGTATATATACCCCCACCTCCCAAGACATAAAACATTAAGTGTAGTGCCTCATGTATGTATATATATACCCCCACCTCCCAAGACATAAAACATTAAGTGTAGTGCCTAATGTAGGTATATATATACCCCCACCTCCCAAGACATAAAACATTAAGTGTAGTGCCTCATGTATGTATATATATATACCCCCACCTCCCAAGACATAAAACATTAAGTGTAGTGCCTCATGTATGTATATATATATACCCCCACCTCCCAAGACATAAAACATTAAGTGTAGTGCCTAATGTAGGTATATATATATACCCCACCTCCCAAGACATAAAACATTAAGTGTAGTGCCTAATGTAGGTATATATATATACCCCCACCTCCCAAGACATAAAACATTAAGTGTAGTGCCTCATGTAGGTATATATATACCCCCACCTCCCAAGACATAAAACATTAAGTGTAGTGCCTAATGTAGGTATATATACCCCCACCTCCCAAGACATAAAACATTAAGTGTAGTGCCTAATGTAGTGCCCTAATATATATATATACCCCCACCTCCCAAGACATAAAACATTAAGTGTAGTGCCTCATGTATGTATGTATATATACCCCCACCTCCCAAGACATAAAACATTAGTGTAGTGCCTCATGTAGGTATATATATATACCCCCACCTCCCAAGACATAAAACATTAAGTGTAGTGCCTCATGTAGGTATATATACCCCCCACCTCCCAAGACATAAAACATTAAGTGTAGTGCCTCATGTAGGTATATATACCCCCACCTCCCAAGACATAAAACATTAAGTGTAGTGCCTCATGTAGGTATATATACCCCCACCTCCCAAGACATAAAACATTAAGTGTAGTGCCTCATGTAGGTATATATACCCCCACCCCCACCTCCCAAGACATATAACATTAAGTAGTGCCTCATGTAGGTGACATAAAACATTAATGTAGTGTATGTATATATATACCCCCACCTCCCAAGACATAAAACATTAAGTGTAGTGCCTAATGTAGGTAAAACATATATACCCCACCTCCCAAGACATAAAACATTAAGTGTAGTGCCTCATGTAGGTATATATATACCCCCACCTCCCAAGACATAAAACATTAAGTGTAGTGCCTCATGTAGGTATATATACCCCCACCTCCCAAGACATAAAACATTAAGTGTAGTGCCTCATGTAGGTATATATATACCCCCACCTCCCAAGACATAAAACATTAAGTGTAGTGCCTCATGTAGGTATATATATACCCCCCACCTGCCTAATAAAACATTAATGTAGGTATATATACCCCCACCTCCCAAGACATAAAACATTAAGTGTAGTGCCTCATGTAGGTATATATATACCCCCACCTCCCAAGACATAAAACATTAAGTGTAGTGCCTAATGTAGGTATATATACCCTGATACTCCCTACCATTCACCTGATGAGGGAGCAAGTATACACTCCGAAATGTCATGTTATTCACAATAAAGAAGTTGCCATTCATAAATTTTGCTTTTCTCTGTAATATTCTTTCTTTGGTGTTATGGTGCTGAATCTGTTAAAAACAAAGATTGATGTTAATCTACATTATGCCAGTTTGTCGGAGAGATCTCCTCTTCCAATATCACAGAGTGCTTGAGCCAACACCTTAACCTGTGGGGGTGTGGGCTGTCGTTGTTTCCATAGCAACAGGGTCTGATAGGACACTTCGTAGACTCCTGCTGCATGATGGTCATGGTGAATGGTGTCTAGTTCGCCACTGCTCAGGCCCAGCTTGGTGCCCAGATCCCTCCAGGCAGTGTCCTTGTACTTGTTTAGGGCTTTACACACTTTGTCCATCTCGTCCAGGGAGGGCTCATTTTCAGACTCTGCAAGGATTACAGTTAAACATGATTATAACAAACTCCAAGTGACTTTCTGACTGTGATCAACATGTGAATGGCCAGACATAGGAACAGGCAAAAACATTGATGGACATACTGATGGTCCAGAGACAAGTGAAACTTTAGCATGAATACTGACTTCGAAAGTTGTATTTCTGAACTGTTTGCTTGTTTTACCACTGATAGATGAGTGTTTGATTCACCACTGATGGTGATTGAGTGTTTGTTTCACCACTGATGGTGACTGAGTGTTTGATTCACCACTGATGGTGACTGAGTGTTTGATTCACCACTGATGGTGACTGAGTGTTTGATTCATCACTGATGGTGACTGGGTGTTGGATTCACCACTGATGGTGACTGAGTGTCTGATTCACCACTGATAATGACTGGGTGTTTGATTCATCACTGATGGTGACTGAGTGTCTGATTCACCACTGATAATGACTGAGTGTTTGATTCATCACTGATGGTGACTGAGTGTTTGATTCACCACTGATGGTGACTGAGATTCACCACTGATGGTTGGATTCACCACTGATGGTGACTGAGTGTTTGATTCACCACTGATGCTGACTGGGTGTTTGATTCACCACTGATGGTGACTGAGTGTTTGATTCACCACTGATGGTGACTGGGTGTTTGATTCACCACTGATGGTGACTGAGTGTTTGATTCACCACTGATGGTGATGTGTGACTGATGGTGTGGGTGTTGATTCACCACTGATGGTGACTGAGTGTTTGATTCACCACTGATGGTGACTGGGTGTTGGATGTTTGAACCACTGATGGTGACTGGGTGTTGGATTAACCACTGATGGTGACCGAGTGTTTGATTCACCACTGATGGTGACTGATTCACCAGTGGTGTGGGTTGATTCACCACTGATGGTGATGGTGACTGATGGTGTTGGATTCACCACTGATGGTGACTGATTCACCAGATGTGACTGGTGTTTGATTCACCACTGATGGTGACTGAGTGTTTGATTCACCACTGATGGTGACTTGTTTGGATTCACCACTGAGTGTTTGATTCACCACTGATGGTGACTGAGAGATGGTGACTGAGTTTGATTCACCACTGATGGTGACTGAGTGTTTGATTCACCACTGATGGTGACTGAGTGTTTGATTCACCACTGATGGTGACTGAGTGTTGGATTCACCACTGATGGTGACTGAGTGTTTGATTCACCACTGATGGTGACTGAGTGTTGATTCACCAGTGTGACTGATTCACCACTGATGGTGACTGAGTGTTTGATTCACCACTGATGGTGACTGAGTGTTTGATTCACCACTGATGGTGACTGAGTGTTTGATTCACCACTGATGGTGACTGAGTGTTTGATTCACCACTGATGGTGACTGAGTGTTTGATTCACCACTGATGGTGACTGAGTGTTTGATTCATCACTGATGGTGACTGGGTGTTTGATTCACCACTGATGGTGACTGAGTGTTGGATTCACCACTGATGGTGACTGAGTGTTTGATTCACTGAGTGTTGGATTCACCACTGATGGCGACTGAGTGTTGGATTCACCACTGATGGTGACTGAGTGTTTGATTCACCACTGATTGTGACTGGGTGTCTGATTTGCCACTGATGGTGACTTGGTGTTGGATTCACCAATTAATTTTAAAATATTTCGTATTTACCATTTCAGCTCTTCCTTTCAATGGAAACAAGTTTCTGTCTTTAAGAAATGTCTCTGAACAAAAACCCAACTCTCCATGGCCCAAAGTTCCCTTGCTATATACTTACTGGACAGCGGTCGCTTGGGTTTCTTTTCCTTCACTCTTGGTGCGGATGCTGCTGCCCTCCGCTGACTCCTAGTCTGCACTCCTGCACCCTGAGTCACGTTTAAAGTGTTATGGGGGCCTATCTGTATCCCAGAGCTTTTCAGATCCGAAAACAATGCAAAGCCTGAAATTTACACTTCATAGGAACAGTTGACTTTTTAAAAGGTTACATTATCAAACAGACAAGGTGTGATATGGCACCCTTTTAAATTGCTAGAGATGAGAGATTTTAGATGGATAAATGAATGAATGAATGAATGAATGAATGAATACTGTAATGACAATTGTTTTAGAATGTTAAGTGGCTGCATGATTCCCTGTGTGACGATGTTCCAAGTGAAAAACATTGTACATGTGGACAGTCAATGATGTGCACTCGTGTGTTGTATTCTGCAGGGGCGGTAGGGTAGCCTGGTGGTTAAAGCGTTCCCTCGTCACACCAAAGGCCGGGCTTCGATTCCCCACATGGGTACAATGTGTGAAGCCCATTTCTGGTGTCCCTGCCATGATGTTGCTGGAATATTGCTAAAAGCAGTGTAAAAACCTACTCACTCTATTCTGGAAGGTACTACAGAGCAGTAAAATGAGAATGAGCTATTCTGACCCGAGGAGTTGGGGAATTGTCTGGAGTCTTTAGCTTAGGTACATAAGGGGAGCTAAATCTTGCCTCATATCTCACATTACATATAATGTTTCGAGAAGACCAAGCAATGTTATTGTATGGAGATAATTTTTACTCTCAACATTCAGGCTAGGCCATTGCTGCAGTGATATGGATATTACCATGATAGTCTTTATTGCTTTAATCCCCGATTTGCATTATTCTGCCTTTCAGTTTGTACCGCCACTGTAAAACCATTGTTGTGATTTGAACTGAGTTGTGAATATGGGGTAAAAAAGAATCTAAAAACATTTCTTGTAAGTTTACATTTTTGGCATTTTTGCATTTTTGGCCAATAAAAACATTAGGAGTTTATTTTTTGAATCAATTTCTATTTTTCATTTTTGACAAAATACTGCCGGTCCGTAAAACAAGAAATAAAATTGGTCTGGCCTGATTTTAGAATATACTTTTTAGTCATATCACATTGCTTTGTTGTTTGTTGGTTCTATAAACTGATTCCTGGTTTGCCTATAATTACCTATATAGCTTCAACTTGGGAATGAACACACGACTTGACTAATAAAATTCAATAACTTGCATGCTGTAACTAAACACATCATGAGCAACAGTGTCATTGTTCACCAACATCAACTACTTTGTATATGCTGAAGATGTTACTAACTTCCTTGGTTTAGAACTCTCATTATCTCACTACATATCATGCCAAAATTCCACTTTCTGTAACTCAAGCTTTCTAAAAAGAAGACTAAAATTGTTCCCAATTAAATTTTGACATATTCTTGCGAAAAGGAAAAACATTATGTTGATCAAAATGACAGAAACATAATAAACATAAAATTTTCAGACACATATACATTATACGACAGTGAGTGAGTTAATTTTTACGCCGCTTTTAGCAATATTCCAGCAATATCTGAAATGGTCTTCATACATTGTACCCATGTGGGGAATTGCACACGGGCCTTTGGCGTGACGAGCGAATGTTTTAACCACTAGGCTATCCCACCATCCCCATTATACTATAAGTTGACAGTCCAGGTGAACTGAAAAGGTTGGTTGAGTTGGGTTAAATAATCAAGTCTAGCACAGACAATCCAGTGATCAACAGCATGAGCATTGATCTACCCAATTGGGATATCATGACATGTGTCAACCAAGTCAGCGAGCCTGACCACCTGATCCTGTTAGTCGCCATTTATGACAAGCATGGGTTACTGAAGATCAACTTTAACCTGGATTTTCATGAGTCAAAATGAAAAGGCTGAACACCACGTACCAGATGGTCTAGATCCTGGAGGACCTCCTGAGGCACCACCACCATAGCTCTACAACAGTAAACACGGACATTATGACCGATTCCATAATGCCACCACATGCTCAGTGTACATACTCAGCATATATCATTGTCATAATTACCAATAATTGAAAACACAACAAAAACAGGAAGGGTTACATCTTAGTTGATGTAAAATACCTCTTATTCAATCTTAAGTGAAGAAATACTTTATTTTTCTTAAAATATGTAATCAGTATTTCACTTGATCAATATAATGCCTTCTGACGAAACTAGTTTCAGTCTCAATACTTTGGGGTGATGATGATGTGATGATGAGAAGCATGTACAATGTGAATGACCCCCTAAAATTTATGTACAAAGTAAGTGACCCCCCTGCATGTCATGTACAAAGTCAATGACCCCCACTCCCCCTTTCCATATTTTTACAGCATAATTTTTAAATATTTTCATCTACCAAATTGCTGACCCCCACTAGAATAAAATTTACAAAATTGATGACCCTCCTACCTCCCCAGAACAAAATGGGCGACCCTCCCTTAAAATCATCATGACCCCCCACCACCACCCCCCTAGCCATAAATTATGAACGGTCCCTTACCAGGAAAGTATTTTTGCAAATATAGGTTGGCCACAAAAGTGAAAGGTTCAACGACCATTATTTTGGTATTTTAAATCATTAATGCATCTATCAGAATATTACTTGGGACGATATTACATAAAATTAAAAGCATCAGATTAAGTACTGTGACCCGGTTTTGTATCAAGTACGTTTTCAAAAGTACTTCCTGTTTGGTGTTTGTTTGTTTTTAAAAGAGATGTTATTGTAAATGTTTCAATCTATAGATCTGATTTTATCACCATGCTGGTTATGGTTCTCTTTGACACCACACTTCCATCTCGCTGAAACTTGAAAGGAACGCGAGACAAGTATATGAAATAAGAGGATACTGTATAAATTAAGATCATTTCCAAATATGTCCACAGTCAGAAGTCCAAAGAGAGCTTTGAGGCAAAGACTGCATGATGAATCACTTACCATGTCTTCAAAATAAAAATATGTCAATTGATAGATTTGGGAAAAGCTAGTTTCAAAGTGTTGGGTTTTCGTAAAGACGAAATCAGTAACGAAAGTTGGAAAATGTTTTGGGTTTTCCCGCTATGGCTATTTATAGGATAACGCTGTGCTTCCGGTTACGCTTTAGGCTCTGTGCAACGCTTGTACCACGCGAATGTGTTGTGAGCGACTCCTCTTATGTGGACCCGTCGCAATGCAACTGAAGTATCCCATGAAGAAAGTAGTTTGATTCTCATTTATGTTTATATACATATCAGACTTAATTAAAATCGACATGTTTTCTAACGTCTTGAATTATGCCATGGATTAAAAAAATAATAAGAAGAATAAAAATAAACAGGACAACAATAAGAAATAGAGCCATTATTAATCTCTCAGTACTGTATAACATATACTAAGAGAAAAATAATTAAATAAAAAAATAATATTTTGTGATGCATCTCCAAACATTTCAATGTTAGTGTGTGCTTTTATTTTCAGTATGAGCAGTAAACAAAGATGGTTTGATTGAGTAAGTGAGTTTAATTTTATGCCATTACCTCAGTGTTACTTCATTAAGTATTTTTCATTGTCCATGTTCTTATTCGTTAGGGGTGCACGTGGGTATTGCAGAGAATTTTCGGAAAGACTTCCGCCCGTATCCCCCTTTAAATTTCATTTTAGTCAAATCATATCACCTGAATATATATTTCTCATCTGATAAGGATTGAGTTTTAACATGTTCTTTAATTGTATCTGAACAAACTGAAAGACATATTAAACTTCTAAAAATGCCACTCAAAGATTTTTTTCCTCATCGTTAAAATTTAGGGGGGATACGGGAGGAAGTCTTACCGATTATCCCTGCTATAATGTATTCATTTCTTGTGAGTCACGATGCGGCTGAAATACGGACGATGTGACTTAAAATATCAGCTCACTCACTCAATAAGATAAGCATATTCAGTTGGTGCATATATTGAATGGGCACCAAATAGCTACATTAACAGCTTGGAAAGTTCCTGGGATGAGAGCACAACAGTGGCAGAACCATACACAACTTGTCAAGGTAACACAATCACCTGGCCTTGCATCCTCGATAATCTCCACGGTATACGTTACGATGCATTCACGGCTTGGCCCAATAATTTTATTACCTCCGGCCCGATAATTTTATTACCTCCCTTGGCTGGCTCTGCATTCTCACAGTAGCCAATCCGCTAAGCCGCCGTTACAACCGAGCTTGCCAGTGTCAAGAAAGATAGCGGTCGCAGTCGCGAAGGTTTGTTCGCAGTGCCACTCAGATTTTGGGGGAAATAATACTGCCATATTGACAGATCTGAAAATTTTAAAATAATATGAAAGAACTCCTTCTACCTCTTTCAGAGTACCTCTACATCAATTGTGTTGCCAAGTTTAAACGGTTAGATAATTTAAGAAGCGAAAGTGAGTTGTGATTGGTACGCTCAACTTCCCAGCGTAGACACCTGATTGGATAAAAAGCCAGCCAAGGGAAGTAATAAAATAATCGGGCCAAGCCGTGGATGCATCCAGGGTATAGTGGAGATTGATCGTAACGTATACCCTGGATATTATCGAGGATGCTGGCCTTGATGTCGCATCATATTCCCTGTTTTGCTTCCATGTGTTCGTCAGGTATGGTTAGCTTGGTGCGTACAGTATCTGAGTCTGAGACAGTATAATGTTAAAAAAAGAGTCCAGGGCGCCGTTGAGTTACCGGAGTGGTTTGGTATATACCACAAAGGCAAATAAATGTAGTTTCTGTAGATGCCAGTTTAATGGCAATAATAACTGAAGAAAATAAATACATTGCATAAAAATACGCCACAATACTTCATGGGCCAACACATGTGAGGCTTAGCAGTAAGTACTACGATCATATATAAGCAATACAATCATTAATGATTAACCAGGTCACAGAGCAGACATGTGTGTATATATGTATATAATGTTTATATGTCAACATACACGTGTAGAATCATACAAGAACATAACATAATTATTTACAATATAATAAGAAGGAACCCTCACCGAGTGTATGGCACTGTGCCCCTTTGACGTCACAAACGTCAGGAAATATGTTTGCCACACCTGAACATAAACATATCCATAATCAATATGATGTAACGTTCTACATCTGTACATTATCACTCTACTGTACATAAAATATCTGTTCCAATAACTCATCTCATCACACATACATTCATTCATACATGCAAAGTTAGGTGCATTAGTTTATAGAAGTAGATGTACACATTATGTTTACCTACACAATAATTTATAAGTTAGGTAACATCCTCGTGGGAAATGTTATTTAGGATTACCAGCAATAAATACTTACATATGTAAAGTATTGCTAACACCCAGTTATGCTACATATTACCAGTGTAGGAAAGATGTAGAAAATCTAGCCTGTCCACAGGACTGGCAGGTCAAATTTTTTTTACCAGTCCTGCCAAAATCTAGCCTGTCCTCCAAATATAAATAAAACACCTTCGGCAGTAAATATTCAAAAAGGTTATAATCATTATATTTATGTCATTGGTTTGCTAAAATTGACCCAACATGAGGACGGACTAGATATTTTTTTTAACCCGTCCTCCACAAAATTCACCCGTCTTGGACGTTGGGACGGGCTATCTTTCCTACACTGATATTACAAATAGTTAATTTGGTTTATATTTACCACACATAACATGATACATGCTTTAAAGGAAGCTAAGAAATAATACATACACACTAAACATGAAGACCATAAAATACACAATCTAAATATAAACTAACCTGTTATAAGCTGTTGTGAGCTATGACCAGTGACCAGACAGACTGAAGTGAAAATGATAGCTGACCCACAAAACACCCTGCTATTGAAACTAAGGGGCCTGGGGGTGGGGCAAGACAATAGAGACAATAGACAACGTAAGCGCAAGGGTGACAGTGCTATTGTGAAAGTGAAGCAGGTTAGATTGAGTGGTTAAGCTAGGGCTAGACTTAGTGATTAAAATACAAATTAAAATACACTTGCATTTTATACATAATTACATACTCCTACAGTTACAAAACGATCTTAGCGCTAAGGTGATCGTAACTCCCATACCTTAACATAGAGGTTAGGTAGTCTTAGCGCTAAGGTTGTTTTGAACAACGAAACCCAGACGTTTTGGCAGGGACTACTTGAGTCAGATCTATAGTATGCAGTGTTCCTCAGCATGGCAGAAAGCCCTCTGGTTGGTTGATGTTTGTTAAAGAGACATTTACAAATGATGCTTTCTTTTGAGAAGCCATTGCTGGAAAAAAAATATTACATTTCTTCCAAGTCAAGCAGTCGATGGAAGTAAAAATTCCCGAGAATTTATAAAGAATGTGCAGATTTAGCAGCGTTGACCAACCAGACGGCTTGCTTCGACCACACACCCGTTTTGTGCGGATATATTTTTGTGTCAAGATAGTTTAGTTGAGGGTCAAAATCGGGTTTCAATCGACTTGCAGAAATAACAATAAAGAACTGGTAGGTGTCATGAGTGGTGCTCGATAGGCCAATCATCCATGATTATGTTTACATTAAGTTTTAATCGATTGCATGCGATGGTAGCGTAGCGATCGGCAAAGCAGTTGGGTGGGGTGCACCGAAGTGTCCGGCCTTGTCAAGATGTATTGTACTGTGAAGCATTTCGAGTCGGGGGTCATCTCAAAAACAATATTTTTTTTAATCATTAATCCTCGCAAAGACACGAGGGCCTGTGCTAGGCTACCCCACCGTCCCAGAGAGGCAATTTCAATGGAGCATGCCTGGATGATCACGTTCTACACTTAATACCGATGCAGGTACATAATGTCATTAGTGACAAATTTACATCTTGCATCTTCTTTTATTCTGAAGTCATCATCAATAAATTTGTCAGTATTGGACCAGAGACCATATACTAGTAATAGATATATCTATTATATGGTCTCTGATTGGACCTACCAACTTCTAAAATAAACTTAAAAGAAGTTAAGGAATTTCTTGTTGCAGAAGAAGCGAGTAAGTGAGTATGGGTTTACACTGCCTTTAGCAATATTCCAGCAATATCACGGCTGGGGACACCAGAAATGGGCTTCACATTTTGTACCCATGAGGGGAATCGAACCACGCCATGACCAGGGAATGCTTCAGCCACAGGGCTACCTAACCACCCTGTTGCAGCAGGATAACGTCTGAATTGTCCATCCTGAAGGGGCATGTCCACTCTTGATTACTTTAGAAGTCAACATGTCTACAATAATAAAACTGCTGACTCAAAGCAAGGTAAGAAAACATTACTCCAAACCCTGCCCCCAACGTGGGAGACTGCAGGCATCAGTTAGGTTGCGAGTTGAGACTGTTACAATACCTCCAAGTGAACTGATAGGCTTGTAGACAGTTGAAACCTGAACACTTTTCACTCATTTTACCCACTCCAATAAAACGTTCAATGTCAACATTCCAAACAGGTAAAAAACTTCACCAGACATTTTCCAGTTTAAACATTTTATTATAAACTGTCATACAAGCGATTAGTTCAAGACATTATGTGCACTATTAGGTTCCTTAAAATACTGGATAAAAGACTGAACAAGGTCTTGGAGACTGGCTGGGAATTCATTCTGGCAATCATGTTTTCAGAACTCACTAACAGAAATACATAATTATGTGATGCCTTTAAAGAATACCCTCTCTGCAAATGTATTTTCTTTTTTTCAACCTTACTAACCAACTCTTTCTATAAAAAATGTTTGTTCATTTGTTTATATAAAAATCATCATTTTAGCTATATGACGACGGTTTCTAACAGTCTGGACCAGACAAACCAGTGATGGACACAATGAGCACTGATCCTGGTCATCAGGGTACAATGACATGTACATAACTATGTCACAGAATGCCGCCACCTGTTCATGACATTGATCACTGGATTGTCTGGTCCAGACTCGATTACTTACAGCCCATGGTCATATAGCTGGAATATTGCTGAGTGCAGCATTAAACAACAACCAACGAACCCTCCACCTGATCCTGAGTCACCTCTCATGACAGCATGTCACTTGTGACTTCTCTCACACTGATTAAAACAATTTAAATTGACTACATATACAACTAATTTTTTTTATGTCTGAACCACGACACCTTAACACTGATTTCCCATCTGCTCTGGATGAGTTACACATTATAAGTTGTATGCTTCTCTCGAGGGTAATACCAATGAATACAGTCTGATGTACGCCTCTTTGTTACCGGCTCGGGTGACACTGCTACAAAGAGGTGACGGTGTACATCAGACCATATTGCCCGAGGGAGAAGCATACAACGTATTTATCTTACCACCATGTTAAATGTACAAAATATCATTATAGTTTATGTTAAAGATTGCTACTGACTATATGACATGCAAACAAAATGGCGTCTGCCTCTCGACTGAATGTTTAACATCAGTGAAACATATTCTGACAAGCATAAAACTGTTATAAAAAAATGTTAATTATGTTTAGGCTGAGTGTGCAAACCACTCAATGTATAAAATAGCTTTGATAAAGTAATGAAAGTCGGTAAAATAAATCTGTACAAAGTGAACACAAAAGCAGCTGATCAAACGGTTTTCGAACTCCAGGCACTGCATGCGTCATATTATAACGTCATACGATTGTTAGCGCTTCAGCTTCTCGGCGGAGAGCTTGGCTGTTACCGTGGCAGCGGGTAATATTTTTTCCAGTTGTCACGGGTGACACAGAAACTTGTTAAACCGTCATTGACCAATGAAATTCAAGTATTTTACATGGAGGTAAGATAAAATCATTTATGGCACTTCAGACATAATTCTTTGTCCCTTGCAAGATTCAGAAACAGCACAAGCAGACTATTATCAAAATATGTGTATGTACAATGATAAGTACTGTATTTGAACAAACCAGGTTCTCGTGAGCAAAATATAAATATGGGAGAACATCAGAAATTGGTTGTAAATGATTGATATTCATCACTTTGGTAAACCCTTCAAGCATGGTGCCATCAGACCATGGAGCATGGTATATCAGAGTCCCGAACCCACGATGAACCCATCAGGACTCATGAAACATACATTTCAATGTATACAAAAACTCGACCTTCGAAAGGGTTATTGGGATGATACCTGTTCCTATAAACATGCTCACTTGACATGTGGGAATTAGTTTTCTGTATCGTGGAGAGATTACAATATACCTATCGAACGTGGAGCAGTAGATTTATGCATGGTAGACCTTACCAATATAAGTTAAAGAAGGTATTTGTTCATCACTGCTGCACCTTTCTGTGTGAAGATGTGGCAGACAAAGGGTTAAATCAGGGGAACCTCTAGCCAGAACAAACTGCCTCATATGTTAGAAGGGTGCTTGGGTGCTTGAGCAGATCAGATGCTAGTTTTCTGTAATTTCTTTCATTTTTTTGCCGCCGTAATTCAGACGCAACTAGATGCCAATACAGAACAAAAGCATATATGGACTATTGAAAACTACATTACAGTGCAGCCTTAACTAAACCTAAGTTTGAAACTAAGGTGAATGCAAAATTCAAGATACTGAAATCTGATCAGCCTCACTTGCTCATACTGAACTAACAATACCTTGATGCTCATTGGCTGATTAGTAAGTTGACTGGAATAATGTTACATCAAATTTGTTACTTCTATTTATCTTCCCTCAAACTGACAACCTTTGTTTTTGTACCATAGTGTGTTAGTGGTGTTCCGATTACTTGAAATAATCGAAGATTGGTCGCTGACCAAACGACCAAGCAATCGATCACATTTTCTCATAATCGAACACCAATAACTTTGGACCTACTGTTTTAGTGTTTGAAACACATGACAATGGAACATATCTTAGGTTGTCAGGACCTGAAACATGTTTAATTCTTAGAAAACTCACTTCACTTACTGAAAAGTCATGACTGAATATTTCTTGAAGACTCCAGGAAGTTTATGTTCATAATATATTAATCATCACTTTTATGTAGCATTTTACATTGAATGTGAAATTTGCAAATGCAATTTGCACAGTTTCTAATTTTGAGAACTTTTTAAAAACTATTCTGCAACATATAAGCAGGAATGGAAGAGGCCATTCAATACCAGTTCTGTAAACCTCAAGACATTTTTTTTCTGATTAGCGAATGTCAACTTCCTGTCTGTCATTTCATTGGTTGGTTGAGGTTCATGACAGAGTACAGACATAAACTGTACTGGTATGTCATCAGATGTGTGTGTAGCGATAGCGAAAATGAAGACCTGATTATGATGAGCAAGTGAGTTCTTTTTATCCTGCAGTTAGCAATATTCCAGCAATATCACGGCAGGGGACACCAGAAATGGACTTCACACATTGCACCCATGTGCGGAATCTAACCCGGGTCAGGGGTGGAAATAACTTTAAAATTGCTAGTGTACTCTGGTACAGTGGCACATGTAAAATCACTTGCCCTGATAATTTTTCCACTATACCGGCCGTTTTCTTGTTGATTTTTTAAATAAACAACGTAATTAATATTGGAAAGTCAACTGGACACTGGTACAGTGTGATATACAAATTTGCTTGCCTAACAGAAAAAAACAGTGGACTCGGGCGTCGGGCAATGGGTTATTTCCACCCCTGCGGGTCTTCGATGTGACGAGCGAACACTTTAATTGCTGGGCTACCCCACTGCCCCTGATTTTGATGAGACTGAGTGGCACGACACAGGTTATCACAGATGAACATCTGCCTTGGACAAAAAAAGTTCATAAAAAGTAAGTCAGTTTTTCAGGAACAAATCTTCTCAAGATTGTCCCTCCTGCTTCATTTTTGCCAGCTTGTCGGCAATATCACCACGGCCTGCTCTGGCACAGCATTTTGCAAGTCGGTGGAGTTCTGTTGGGTATGCTTGTTCCTTCCACTTGCGAACTGTCTGGTAGCTGATCTCATACTGACCCTCAGTCCGGTAGTCAGCTCTAATATTGTCCATCTCTCCTTCAGACAGTCCAAGCTCTCGTCCTAGATATCTCCAGTCCTTCCCGATGTTGTTTGCAATTATTTCCATAGCAATGGGCCCAGGGACTTCTGTTGATTCTTAATAGAGAGAAACAGACATTGTTTGGCATTTTGTAAATATAAATCAAAACATAACATTAATGTAAAAAAAAAAGCCCAGAGCTACAGATAACTTTTTGGGTCATTGAGTTATGTACTCGCTTGTGTTAATCTCAATTGGGTATCCTAATTTTCCGTTGAGTAACCAAATACATTGTAATCACCTCACTCAAACTCAATTGGGTATATTGCCATTTTCCATTAACTTAAAAAATATGATAAGTTTAAATGTTAGTGTTTGTTATTTATATTTGATCTGCAATATGAGAAACAATAAGAAAGACTGCAAGTTGTCAAGTTCATGTCCTGAAATAGAACCTCTCAGTATACATCAGTTATTTTATCTGTCCACCGGTATGCAAGCTAAGATTTAACATTTTCGTGTGTACGCATGCAAGATCACATTTATTGAGTATTTACCAAAATTCAAGCCTACTTGTCCGCAACAGACTTAATAGGAATTGAGTTTTCACATAAATATTTATGTAATTCACGCAGATACGCAGCTTATCTGTACCTCTGTAGAGCCATAAAGCAGCTCACTTGACCCTTTTCTTGAAAATTTGAAATATTTAATTATAAAAGTCATAATCAAAGAGTAAACAAGAACATGCCAATACATGTATATGTAACAGCAGTTTTGATAGACCAAAACAGCATTGATATTTCACATTTCGACTTGCCAGAAATAATGGCAGAAATAATGCTGATGCGTTAAATTTTAACTCACTCACCAGCAGGGACACAAATATGACAAGAAAACCAAACATATATCCCATAATAGTCAGCATGCTGCATAAAAAAATTCAGAAACACCCATGCGAAATTGCTGAGAACCTAAGAAATTTGGTATCATGTTAAGGTGAGATAAAACGTAAACATGTAATTTTCTGAATAAATTTGATATTTTATACTTATCCTGACTCATGCTTATTGCTTGTCTCCCTTTCCTTCCGAATGCTAGTGGAACACTTGAATCCCCTTTTGAAGCTCCCTTCAAAAAAGCGGACGTAAAATCACTTACCAGGAGTCATCTCCCTTCTCAGGTTTTGGCGGGAAACGGCGCCACCTGTCTCCCATGCTCCTCACTCTCTCCATATTTTACAGCCCGACACACTGATTTACTGGGAAATCCAGAGTGCCTTGAGGGGAGGTTGGGAGGGCTCACCTCATGAGTCAGGATAAGTATAAAATATCAATTTTATTCAGAAAGTTACATATTTTTCCTTATCCTGACTCATGCTTATTGCTTGTAGAATCCGACGGAATTGGTGGTGGGTCAAGCCACTTCTGGATTCCTTAGTGATGAATTTACGTCCTATTTACCTCCCATGGGAACTTTTGATGGCACTGCTGCGGCTGTTGATCCATATGTCGAACTTTATCTGGTAAATTGGGGGGACCACAATATATCAAACTCTTCTGTAACCGTACATGTGGATTTCAATAACTCCAACTCTTGATGTTCGTATCAAGTGGAGCAGTGACCCTATCCGTGTACAAGTAATTCCTGACAAGTACATGGTCTAATATTCATGCTAGTCTGTTCTAGACGTATACATGGACTATAAGCTCTATTCCTTGGAGTATGAGCTTTGCATGACATGCAGTAAAGGGGTGAGATACATCTCAGCGCCTTTGCGGGACCGTCAGCTGTTGTGCTACAACCAGAGGCCCAAACTGGTGGATACCGGAGACGTCCTCGGTAGCGATGTCTCTGAGGTAGTGGTTAGCAAACATTGTCTCCGATTTCCAAAAACACCCTTCCATGATCATGGAAATTGAGCAGTTTCCATGTAGAGCGAGTGTAGATGCCAATGCTCTAACTTCGTGAGGGCTGGAGGCTTGTGGAGGCTCAAGTCCTGCTGCCTTGTAGGCTCGTAGTATGATTGCTCTCATCCAAACTGATATCGTAGTACGTGAGATCTCTGTGGGTGTCTCCGATGATATGGGGATGAAAAGGCTTTTGAATTTTCGTCTCCTGGTTTTAGACTTTTGTAGATAGATTTTCAGTTCTCTGACTGGACATAAGGATAAGTCTTGTATATCCTGTGGACCAAGGATTGTAGATAATGCTGGGATGTGGAATTGTCTGTCCGGTTGACCTGGCAGTTGATTCTTGGCTATGAAATCCCATCTCAATCCTAGATGAACTATGTTGTGACGTGTGTCAAAACGTATTCTTTCGAAGTCCAGAGCATGTATTTCTGACATCCACGCCGCTGTTGCCAAGGCGATCAGAAATAGTAAGAAATTCGTAAGAAGTTCTTTCTAGTGGTTCGTACGCATCACTGGTGAGATGTTGTAACACCACGTTGAGATCCCAAGCCGATGCTTCAAATTTCCTTTGTTTGTCTTCCAGTTTAAAAGAACGTAGCAAGGCCAGTAACTCTGGCACTTTCGTCAGTTTCACGCCTGTCTTCATAGTGATAACTGAGCTGAGAGCCACTAGGTATGTAGATAATGTTGAACCTTTTAATCTCTTTATTTGTCTGAGATGACAAAGATATTCCGCCACTTGAGGATGTGTTGCTTTCACTGCTGTGAAACCTTTCCTCGATGCATATTTCTCAAAGCTTTGCCACTTGTCGTCATACAAGTTACGAGTAGATCTGCGTAAAGCTAGTGTAACTGCCTTCGCTGCTCTGGCGGAGTATCCTCTTTTCGACAAGCAAGTCGTGATACGTTCCATACGTGTAGGTGGAATGATCTGGGATACTTGTGAACTTGCGGTACCTGTGGTATTAACGCTGGCGGAGGGAACGCATACACGTTTAGTCCTTCCCATGGGATGCTTAAAGCGTCTGTTGCCCATGCTTGCGGATTGGGAATTGGAGAGACGAATGTTGCCAGTTGATTGTTGAATCTTGTGGCGAATAGGTCTACGAGTGGAGATCCTATCGTCCGTATGATGCATCTGAATGTTTGTGGATGTAACATCCATTCTGTTGGGGATGGTTGATGTGGTCGAGATAGCGCATCTGCTATTACATTCTTGGCTCCCGGAATGTGACATGCTTTCACATAGATGTTCAGATTGTCTATTATGTTGAATAGTTGAAAGCTCAGGTCTAGAAAATTACGAGATCTTGTTTATCCTTATTTGTTTATGTAGAACGCCACTGTTGAGTTGTCCGATGGATCATCAATTTTGCGTTTCTTAGTATGTTGGACCAATGTAGTAGGGCATTTACTACTGCTTTCATCTCGAGCATGTTGATATGCAGATTCATTTCTTGTTTCGACCATTTCCCGGCAGCCACTTCGTTGTCGAGGTGTGCTCCCCATCCTTGCAGGTGGACGTTGCACTCTGGCTCTATTAAGTAATTTCTGCCGCAAACATTCGACTTCTGAGTCCACCATAGTAGATATGGTTTTAGTCTGTCTGGTGTTTCGAAGGGATCCAGACTGTGTAAGTGAGTGTTCACAAATCTCTGTAGTGGACGCAGTTGTAGTCTTCCTCTGTGCGTCATGTCTTGAGCTGACGTGAGGAGACCTAATAGGCTCTGCCATTCTCGTAGTGGTAACGGAGAGAGTAGAACTTGAGAGATCATTTGTTGTATCTTGATCCAACGATCCTCTGGAACGAGAATGCGATTCTTCGTTGTTATAAGCCGTATTCCTAGGAATTGTAAGTCCTGAGTAGGCTCTATTTCCGACTTGAGGAGATTTACTAGCCATCCTAGTTGAGTGAGAAGTCTGATGGTGAAGTTCAATTGCAGTCTGAGTTGACTGGGATCTTGCTGAGCTTGAATCCCGTCGTCTAGGTAGAGCGACTCGCGTGAGACCTCGACGATGTAGATATATATTGATAGGCTTTGTCACTCGAATAAACAACCAGGGGGCTGACGATATTCCAAATGGCAGGACCTTCCATTGGAAATGACGTCCGTTGAACAGGAATCGAAGATATTTCCTTGACTCTGGATGGATCGGGAAGTGTAAGTATGCATCCTGTAAATCTATGCTGGCGAGGTAGTCTAGCCGACTTATAAGATGTCGTAGTTGTGGCAGATGTATCATCTTGAACTTTGCGGGTGTTAGCAGGTAATCTTTGTTGAATTTCCTCATGTTGTAAATGAGTCGGAACTTTTCTTTTGAGTTTTTCTTTGGTGCCAGAAAAATTGGGGAGTAAAAACCTGGTGTGACGCAGTCCTGTTTTATCTCTTCTATTGCCTCTTTCTCTAGTAGAGATGTGATGGCTTCTAGTAGATTTCCCTTCTGGTCTGCAGCGTAGTTGTGAACCAGTGGGTTGATTGTTACTGGTGGTACTGCTTGTAGCTGTATCCTGTAACCTGTGCGTAGAATCTGAGATATGAAGTCGTCTTGAAGAATTCCCCAATTCTTCCAGTAGAGTTGCAGACGTCCACCCACTTGTGAAGGTTGTACTGGAACGGCTGGGGGTGGAAGACTCAAGTCATTCCGAACCCGTTTTTCATCGTCTGGAACTTCTGACACCTCGAAAGGGCCGACCTCTTCCGTAGTTACCTCTTGGAGCTGCGGATGGGCGACTAAAAGAATCCTTATTCCCTTTAGCGTTGCCTAATTTCTTATCCCTTGCTCTCTGGATGCCTGCAAACTTCAATTTGCCGGAATAACATTGGGAGGTCTGACGTATCACACTGGCCAGTGTATCGATAGACTTGATCATCATCACCTCTCTGGAATCTTTAGCGACTTCTTTGGCGACTTCATCAATTTCTCCTGCAAAAATGGATGGTGCTGACCAAGGGGCTCTGTAGAGTGTCTTGGTAAATTTCTCGCTCCAAGTACAGGAACAGTCCTTGCCTTCTTGATAATGTTAAGCCTGCAGAAATGGATCATAGGTGTTCAGACATGAACTGATGATCCTTTTTCTGTGTAAGTAGAGCTGAATAAACCATTCGATTTTCATCTGAAGTTGAATTCTTAAACTTCGAGATGAGGGTCTCATTGATAGCTCTTGACCTGGCTAGGCCGAAGAAGGTTCGTCTGGTTACTGTGTCTAACTGTGCCAGCTTTTTATCTTCTATCTTGTAAGATTTCGTCCGAGTGTCGTTGATGATCTTATAATTCTCGTCTATCTCTGGAGCCTTCATGAAGGGTTCCATATGGTGTAGAGAGAACTTCTTAGCGTTGAACGACGGAATACTCTGAGTCTGGTATTTAGTTGCCTTCTTGAAGGCTGTGCTGAGGTTGTCTGGAACGTCTGAGACAGGGTCGATAGGTGGCATCGTGAGTGTGTCTATATCATCATTCAACATCAAGTACGATAGTGCTTCGTTGGTCTCCTTAGAGGGTGATGGGAGTTCCAAACCGTTGGCCATCCATGACTTGATTTCAGAGTCGGAAAATATAATTCCGCAGTCATCTTCCTGCTCTGAGGATAGATGTCTTCTAGTGTCATCTGACCGAGGAGATCTGTAAGGTGATCTGTAAGACGATCTATGTGGTGACCTGCGTGGCGATCTGTAAGGCGACCTGCGTGGTGACCTTCGTGGCGAACCATACGTTCGTGAATGTGTTAGTGACTTCCTTCGTGGGGACCTGCGTGGAGATAGAGATGATCGTGCGCGCCTTAGCGCGAACCTGCGCGTAGGTGAACAGCTTTGTCGAGGGTTGGAGCCTTGTGACGAATCTCTATGTCTTTGTACGGGTGTTGATTCTCTTCTCCTTGGTAACGAACCGTTACGTGCAGGTTCGTGACGAACGTCCGTATCTGAAGTCGATGATGATCTACGTGGGTTCAGCGAACGTCTAGTCCTTCCGCGAACGTAGTCGGTGCAGGTTCCACGTTGGTATGGCTGCCAGATATTCGTGCGGACGCTGTAGTCGAGCTGGAATCTTCCTGTACGCCCTGCAGGACGTTGGTTCAGCTGGTGTGCAGCTCAGTTGACCTTCACTCGGGTTCACGCTGTCTTCGTCGCAGCTCTCTTGCGTGCAAACCGTTGTTCCATCAGATCCAACATTTGTCGGGTAAATTGCTGCATAAAGGCGCCCGGGTTGAAGGTCTGCGTTGTCTGTTGTAACGACGACGCATCTGAGACGGATGAGGCTTCTTCTACCGTGGTCACGGTAGAAGACGCCTTCGTCTTCTTCTTAGATGTGATCTCAGGGATGAGGATGGGCGGCTCATCGTAGACATTTATTTCTTCCAGAGGGACGATCTCAGCTGAAAAAGAGCTCGTTTTCTGCGTTGCCCCATGTGGAGACTTCGACGAAGTCTTAGTTGTAGCTGACTTCTTCCTCTGGGAAGATGATGCCCTAGTCTTCTTAGACTGCGATGAGGAATTATCAGATGTAGATGACCTCTTCCTCGAGCCAGCGTTGTCTACGGCAGCAACCTCCTCCGTAGACGACCCCGGTAGACCACTGGAATGGTGAATCTGCGCAGACACCAACTGCCGGTCCTCTGCAAGCTTAGCACATGTCGTGTAAATCTCGTCTGGACCTTTCCTTTGCACGTCTAGACAGATAATATGAATATTTGTAAAATGCAATATCAGACAGGTGAAAACACAACTGACAACGAGAGTCAGATAAACATACGGGCTTGCAATTAGGACATAGGTTATGTGGATCAACAGCAGACAACCGATACCTACAACCAGAACAAGATTTCATCAATTGTAAACAATCTGAACAGTCACGTAAAAACGTGATAAAACAGAGAAATTTGAGAAATAATTCTGTAGAATATTGTAGGTAAACGTTAACTAAAGCCTTATACAGCTAATTTAGAAGAAAAGCCTAAATAATAAAAGGATAAAATGCCGTATAGGGGACCAGGTGTTCTCACAACCGCCCACTCGGGCGAATCAGGAGAGAGTGAGGAGCATGGGAGACAGGTGGCGCCGTTTCCCGCCAAAACCTGAGAAGGGAGATGACTCCTGTTAAGTGATTTTACGTCCGCTTTTTTGAAGGGAGCTTCAAAAGGGGATTCAAGTGTTCCACTAGCATTCGGAAGGAAAGGGAGACAAGCAATAAGCATGAGTCAGGATAAGGAAAAATACTAGATCTTACTGTCCGTTTGACTTGTGTACCATGTGCATGTTTGCACAGTTCCTCTTACCGTTTAAGATGTCAACTGGTCGATGTAACAATATGATAGTTTCTTTAACAACTTTTTCCAGTAATGTGTATTAAAATATATAGCAGATATTGCCATGTAGGATACTGACATTTAATACACTATTCCTGCAATATATTGTTCATATTTGGACACAAACTAACTGTTGGACAGCAAAGATAAATTTCTCTGACGTGACGTGTCTGCTAAATTTCAGGGAACGTCAGATCATGATAGCCCAACAGATTAGCAATGCATGTAATTCACTGTCATAGACAATCTTTGATCATCACAGAGAAATCAACACTGCACAATAAAACACCATTCATACTTATATTGAAAAGTTGCAAGGCTGAACATCACACATTAAAACACCATTTATACTTATGTTGAAATGCGCTCTGACGCCAACTTACTGACTAAAGGCAGACTTGGCGCTATCTTTGGTCGTAACCTGGGTCTGTTTGGATTGGCGAATGAGCTGTCTGTCACGTGCATCACGTTGTTGTAGCTAACCTGCATGTTAGGTGCCTTGCCAGAAGTATGGACATTGAAGCAGGCACCATCTGGAGCTGAGCAGAAATGGAAACTAGTTACAAATGGTGAAGGTGAGGAGCTAGGAGACCTGTGTGTGATTATAAACAAGCTACTTCAATATATACCAGGTACTCGTTATCACAAGCATGATCATCAATCTACTTCAATATAAGGCCAGGTACTCATTATCCACAGAAAGATCATCAAGGTACTTCAGTATAAGGCCAGGTACTTGTTATCAACCGTAAGATCATCAAGGTACTTCAATATAAGGCCAGGTACTCGTTATCCACAGTAAGATCAAGGTACTTCAATATAAGGCCGGGTACTCGTTATCCACAGAAAGATCAAGGTACTTCAATATAAGGCCAGGTACTCGTTATCCACAGTAAGATCATCAAGGTACTTCAATATAAGGCCAGGTACTTGTTATCAACAGTAAGATCATCAAGGTACTTCAATATAAGGCCAGGTACTCATATCTACAGTAAGATCATCAAAATACTTCAATTTAAGGCCAGGTACTCCTTATCCACAGTAAGATCATCAAGGTACTTCAATTAAGATCATCAAGGTACTTCAATTTAAGGCCAGGTACTCCTTCTCCACAGTAAGATCATCAAGATACTTCAATATAAGGCCAGGTACTCATTATCCACAGTAAGATCATCAAGGTACTTCAATATAAGGCCAGGTACTCCTTCTCCACAGTAAGATCATCAAGATACTTCAATATAAGGCCAGGTACTTGTTATCAACAGTAAGATCATCAAGGTACTTCAATATAAGGCCAGGTACTCATATCTACAGTAAGATCATCAAAATACTTCAATATAAGGCCAGGTACTCGTTATCCACAGTAAGATCATCAAGGTACTTCAATATAAGGCCAGGTACTTGTTATCAACAGTAAGATCATCAAGGTACTTCAATATAAGGCCAGGTACTCCTTCTCCACAGTAAGATCATCAAGGTACTTCAATATAAGGCCAGGTACTCATTATCCACAGTAAGATCATCAAGGTACTTCAATATAAGGCCAGGTACTCGTTATCCACAGTAAGATCATCAAGGTACATCAATATAAGGCCAGGTACTCATTATCCACAGAAAGATCAAGGTAATTCAATTTAAGGCCAGGTACTCATTATCCACAGAAAGATCAAGGCACTTCAATTTAAGGCCAGGTGCTCGTTATCCACAGTAAGATTATCCACAGTATCTACAGCAGATCATCAACCTATCAATATACTTCAATATAAGGCTAGGTGCTCGTTATCTACAGCATGATCATCAACCTACTTCAATATAAGGCCAGGTGCTCATTATCCACAGTTAGATCATCAATCTACTTCAATATAAGGCCAGGTACTCATTATCCACAGTAAGATCATCAATCTACTTCAATATAAGGCCAGGTACTTGTTATCCACAGTAAGATCAAGGTATTTCAATATAAGGCCAGGTACTTGTTATCTAGAGCATGATCATCAAGGTACTTCAATATAAGGCCAGGTACTCATTATCCACAGTAAGATCATCAATCTACTTCAATATAAGGCCAGGTACTTGTTATCTAGAGCATGATCATCAATCTACTTCAATATAAGGCCAGGTACTCATTATCCACAGTAAGATCATCAATCTACTTCAATATAAGGCCAGGTACTTGTTATCCACAGTAAGATCAAGGTACTTCAATATAAGGCCAGGTACTTGTTATCTAGAGCATGATCATCAATCTACTTCAATATAAGGCCAGGTACTTATTATCCACAGTAAGATCAAGGTACTTCAATATAAGGCCAGGTACTTGTTATCTAGAGCATGATCATCAATCTACTTCAATATAAGGCCAGGTACTTGTTATCTAGAGCATGATCATCAATCTACTTCAATATAAGGCCAGGTACTCATTATCCACAGTAAGATCATCAATCTACTTCAATATAAGGCCAGGTACTTGTTATCCACAGTAAGATCAAGGTACTTCAATATAAGGCCAGGTACTTGTTATCTAGAGCATGATCATCAATCTACTTCAATATAAGGCCAGGTACTTGTTATCCACAGTAAGATCAAGGTACTTCAATATAAGGCCAGGTACTTGTTATCTAGAGCATGATCATCAATCTACTTCAATATAAGGCCAGGTACTTGTTATCTAGAGCATGATCATCAATCTACTTCAATATAAGGCCAGGTACTCATTATCCACAGTAAGATCATCAATCTACTTCAATATAAGGCCAGGTACTTGTTATCCACAGTAAGATCAAGGTACTTCAATATAAGGCCAGGTACTTGTTATCTAGAGCATGATCATCAATCTACTTCAATATAAGGCCAGGTACTTGTTATCTAGAGCATGATCATCAATCTATTTCAATATAAGGCCAGGTACTTGTTATCCACAGCATGATCATCAAGGTACTTCAATATAAGGCCAGGTACTTGTTATCTACAGCATGATCATCAATCTACTTCAATATAAGGCCAGGTACTCGTTATCCACAGTAGGATCAGCAAGGTACAAGCCAATGAACGTATGAAGTATTTACCTGTGTATTTGACGTATGTTTTGGTGTTGCCGCTGTCTTTGCTGGTGCTCCCACCACAAGCTCCTGACTTCTCAGCAGATGCATCTTCTTCTACCTTCTGCATAAAGACAAGTTATTGCCAACAACTCAGACCTGAACACAATAATTATGAAAGTCAGTTTTGATCTGATCCCCTGACCTAGCAAGAAGCAGAAAGATCAACTTGACGAGAATACTTTTTATCACATCAAGGCACAAATTTCCACATGTGCATGGAAAACAGAAACCAGGAACGCTCTTATCATTTCATGTCAGAATGGACGGACACATTCCTATGACTTTTATATGTTTCATTTAAGATAAAAGTCAACTTATGATAAATTATACCCTCATTTTGGTGAATATTCTTTAAATTTTGGGTAATGGAACCTCCAAACTAACATAAAAAGTTCCTTTAAGAAATTATTGTTATATTCAGGGTTGCCAGGCAACATGTCAGGTGCTAGTTAATAAGAAGTGACAACTGACAACCATAAATAAATAATGTTTATGTGTTACTGCTTTTCATATCTTGAGAAATTCTTTTCTACACATCCTGGATGTTAATCAGACTAGTTGTGTGAGGAGCCACAGATTGTATTCTTTCCAAACATCCTGGTGGTGTCTATTTCATTCAGTGTCATCTCAGTGAGTGAGTATGGTTTTACTCAGCTTTTAGCAATATTCCAGCAATATTATGGCGGGACACCAGAAATGGGCTTCACACATTGTACCCATGTGAGAAATCAAACCCGGGTTTTCGGTGTGACAAGCTAACGGTTTAACCACTAGGCCACCCCACCGCCCTTGTCAAGTGAGGATGTACCCATGAAAACATCATCATTATTTGGACTGTTGCAATTCCGAGGATCAAACTGTAACCTTATTCAATTCATTATTCATGATCACTATATCGTACATTCAATTATTTTTAAACAATCGTTTTTCCCTTGAAATGGTTATTAATCAAAGTGTGATAAATTGGAATATATCCAGGCCAAAGCATGATATGATAGTCAGCACTGTTACCTGTTTAATTTGACAATTACATGACCACTGGTCATTGTTGTGATAACATAACACTGTCAACGTGGTCAAGACATGTCAGATACATATTTTGTTATTGTTTCATTGAATATAATGAATAACATGAATAATACATCAACTGCTGACTTGTTACTGTATTCATGAAACAAATATTTGTATTCATTACCCCATATTTATGATATGTATCGTATTCACCTCCTAGTGGATTTGTTGCAGCCCTAGTAATTATCAAACGCAGATCATACATTTACCACTACTCCTCTATGCCCCTGATGACCTGTAATAAGTGTCTGATTCTTCAGAGCTTGTTATTGCGTTGGGAAAGCCTAGTGGTTAAAGCGTTTGCCCGTCAAGCAGAAGATCCGGGTTTGATTTCCCACATGGGTACTACAATGTGATATTGCTGGAATATTGTTAAAAGCGGCGTTAAACTAGACTCACTCACTCATTTCTTACCTCTGGCATACTTGGCCCGGACATGATCTGTATCCCTGGGTCTGCTGATCTGTACATGTGAAAACAGGACACATAGTGCTTTATATTGGCTACATTACATTCTTGTCTTGTGAAGATATTAAATGTAACATAAATCTTTTCAGTGTTTTGAAGTGAATCGACTGTCTGTGGTCAAAGTCATGATAGAAAAACAACAGATACACAATATTGATAAATTCTATAATGATTCCCCTATTTTTTTTTAGATTAGAAAAATAATATGCTATGACACAACATATAGTGGTAATTATATTACACTAAATGGGGATTAAGGTAGGTAACAAATACTTAGCATTCTAGACTTGCATGAGCTACATTTGTTTCAGGGTCTGTATGACAGACTAGTGATCTTTTCATAACAACTTTGGTTACAAAAGCAGAATCAGTGAGTAAATTGGAGTAGATGCAGTAATTTCACAATTATCTGTGTTTACATGTTTACCTTAATTTAGATTGAATACTTGTTTTAAGAAGAACATTAAGAAACATACATGGTGCTATTTTTACTCAAAATTCTAGCTGTTTTGACTTAGGCAAAGTGTTGTTTTTTCAAACAGGTGACCTTTCAGCAATAACATTATAACGTGTGACCAACATATTTATATATGTCGATGTTTGTTTATTGTTTAGTACCTATGTAATTTTCCAGCTATACAATTATATGACAGCAATCTGTAAATATTCCAGTGATTGTCATAATGAGAAATCATGTACACATTTGGGATAAGATGACATGCATCGACCTAGCCTTACTACCCGATCTGTTAGTGGCCTGTTTATGACAAGCATGGGTTGCTGAAGAACAATTCTAACTCAGATATTCACCGGTGAGATATTTGCTGACACTTTGTCTCCAATATATCAGTTGAATACATAGTTCAGCCAGCTAAACGTCTTGTTCCTATATATATATACACTGTCGGTGTATACCTTGGTAGGAACAAGAAGTTTAGCTGGCTGAACTATTGAATACAAAACTACATTAAGTTAAAAATGTCACTGATTAAAAAGCCATGGTGCACAAGATTATAGCGTGAACATGTAGATTTTGTTCCTGGCAGTTACTAATTCACTTAATTACACAGTACACAAAGTAAAGCATTGGCGGATCCAGAGGGGGGTTTGAAAATGACTTAAAACCACATTGAAGATTTGTTTTGCGTTGGCGGAGCCTATGGGGGGTTCAGTGCGTTCGAGCCCTTGAAAAAAAACCAACCCCCCTTTTCAAAATTCCTGGATCCGCCCATGTAAGTGATGTCATTTATCACACTATCTTGTTCTAGACTGGAAACTGTCACCAGCGTGTGATTGTGAAGCATATCTGGAGTTAAGTCACTTTCTACTCTCTTTGGTTGAAGTAATGTAGAATTGTTATCCCACACCTGGATGTCGGTAGTCATATTTGGCTAAAAACCGGACCAGGCCGTGAATAACACAGTCATCATGATAACTATAGTCGTAACAAAATGATTGACATCTGCTAAAACACGTATAATTTTCAGCGAAACAAACAAACAGCTTACGTTTTTCCCCGATAGAACCATAAATGCCCTCCCGGCAACACGGAACTATTGAAACGAAAGTAAACACTGCGCATTGTCGGAAATAAACTTGGATGCTGTCTTTGTGTTTTTTCAATGTTCCACTGGGCTAGTATACACGCTGTAAGGAGCTCGTGATGTTTCAATCGCATTCAGAATGTGTAACCAGTCCACAAAGGAACGTATTTAAGAGTTACCTCCCTTGCCATTCGCAAAAGTGGGCTTTCCATTATTATTTCAACTCGTTGCCCACGCTTGGGAACTTTGGAATGACTGATAGTCCATTAGTAAATTTAAAATATAGGAGAACCCGATAGTGTTCTCCGTTGGTTAGGGCAAACGTATACATATTACACACTGAATTTCCCAAAAGAATTTTGGATTTCACGGGACACCAAACAGGCACAGAAGTTGGCTCATAGAAATTATTTTAGAACGCGCCACTGAAATATCAGAGTGAACAATTCTTTTGTCACATACAAAGTAGAATGGAATGGGTTCAATCTAGAACGTTTGACATAACTTGGTACTCGTGTACCGTTTTTAGTAGTGAGTGACTTTACTTTTACGCCGCACTCAGCAATATTCCAGCTATATGGCGGCGGTCTGTAAATAATCGAGTCTGGAGCCGACAATCAAGTGATCAACAGCATGAGCATTGATCTGCGAAATGGGGAACCGATGACATGTTTCAACCAAGCCAGCGAGCCTGACCACCTGATCCCGTTAGTCGCCTCTTACGACAAGCATGGGTTGCTGAAGGTTCATTCTAACCCGGATCTTCACGAGTCTCTTTAGTAGTGGGTTAGTTTAGTTGTACGCCGCTTTTAGCATTATTTAAGCAATATCACGGCGGGGGAAACCAGAAATGGGCTTCACACATTGTACCAATAGGGGAATTGAACCCGTGTCTTCAGCATGCCGGGCGAACACGTTAACAACTAGGCTATCCTACCGCCCGTTTTCAAGTATGTGGACCGAATTTGTCTTGAAAAATATCACAACACGATAAGACTGTATGGGTTAGTAGCGTGCATGTGTGTGTCTTGGAAACGGACGACAAAAATATTCTGTCTCAAGCCAAACTTGGACAGGAAACTTTAACTTGCCATTCATTACCACCTATATCATCATGTTTAATTTAAGTGAAACTGCATGAATTACCCTTTCTCCAAACACGACAACATACCCTCCAGTGACAGGTAAATGGGTTGTTCCATTATTTTCTAGGTTAAAAAGCATTTCCCATTCTGCCTACAGTAATTTTTGTAGGCAAACTGGGATGTAGGCAAATTGGGATTGTTCAAGCTCACAATATGAATATTACACGATCTTTAAAACGTTACTCCAGCCAGAAAAAATACTTATCAATAATTACAACATATAGTTTAAGAACAATGTTCGTAAAGTATCGTTTAGGTTTGTTATCTTTAAATAATGATTAATGAGGGTAGAAAAACCTCCGTCCAGAAAGAAAGTCGCTATTGTCCTTTATGTTACGTAGGGATAGAAAATGAAATCCATTATACGCTGATATGTCCTTGTTATCACGAATTAAGAAAGAAATATATACCAGTTGCAAAACAACCCCATTATGCATATATATCTTTGTTACAAACTAATAATGAAAATATTCTTGTTCAATTGTCTTTGTATATAAAGCATGCATTAGCTAAAAGAGATCTTTTTATAAAGCGAATCGTATACCCTTAAATATATATGTAAATATCCAGAATATTCCTTTATCACTGTAACTCTCATGTATATGGACCGGAGGCCTTTCATACAATATACACCTTTTGACTTTGACTTGACTTTGGGATTGTTGGCAGAGTAGGATGTAATCGTATTGTCAGACGTCCTAGAGCAGTGAACCTGTGGTATTAACGCCGATCGTACGAATCAAACGAAGCTGTATAGTATGCTAGCTCCAAACCAAAACTTTCTTCAAGACGTCTTAGGAATCAAGACGTTATATTATGGGACCAGTATTATAGTCTTTAAACCACGGTTATATTGAACTAAATGGGACCACTAATTATAGTCGTTTGTTATACCTACGGTTATATTGAAGTTTGACCACTAATTATACATTAACATTACGGTTATATCGAACTAAATGGGACCACTAATTGTAGTTCGTTACAACTACGGTAGTTGGTCTAATTATAGTCGGTCCATCATAGAACTAAATGGGACCACTAATTATATAATAGATTATATTGTCTCTGGGTCCATTAACAATAGCTCATTATAAACGCACTTTTCTGTACTAGACCATATAATAGATTATATGGTGAACTTTTAATACAGACGGGGTATATGGCATATTGACATATTTCACACTTTAAGTAGAAGGTAAAATATCGGAGCATTTAGTTATTACTACATGTAATATTCCAGGGGCGGATCCAGGATTTTGGGGAAAGGGGGTAGTGGGGGTGCGCAATTTGGCAATTCTTTTATCTTTGTTTGGCAGTGATATGTCAGGTCATGTAAATGCATCGATACCACGGTTCTCGAGCTTTGTGACGTTTTTGTATTGTTATGTGTTTGGCCACTGAAGCATATATATGATTCACATTCATATATATGAAAGCAATTATTATACGTATACACAATACCATTTAAAAAGTGGTCAAATGTAACAATGTTATATTTGGGATTGAAGTGAAGTACAGATTCTAGTACTTTTGATGGGTTGAGTCCCATCTGGGATTCAACCCGCTCAGAATCAGGCACCTAATCGCCAGCGCAGCACCCACTCAGGCACCGCGGTATCTACTATATGTGATATATGTTATTCCAAAACAAATATCTTTAAGAGACTGAAAGTAATTAGTTGCCATAACCTGTTCATGCTTCACATATCTTATAAGTGTTAACGTCGTTCATGTTTTAGAAATACATAACTAAATTGATATTTTTTGTAAAAGAAATTGTATAGAGAACACATTATGCAACAGAGACTAACCATGGCCGTCTCCATGACCCAAGGGAATAAACTAAACAAGAGTTGCCAAGAGATGACAAATAATCCATCTCTCACAAATTTGACAGAGGTGATCACTCGTGAAGATCCCGGTTAGAATGTATCTTCAGTAACCCATGCTTGTGGTAAGAGGCGACTAAGGGTATCGGGTTGTCAGGCTCGTTGACTTGGTCGACACAATGTCATGTCATCCTATCCTCTTTGCGTAGATTAATGCTCATGTTGTTGATCACTGGATTGTCTGGTCCAGACTCGACTATTTACAGACCGCCGCCAAATGGCTGTAATATCGCTGGGTGCGGCGTAAAACTAAACTCACTCACTCACTGAAAGATATGATTAAGTCCTACAAGAGACATATGTACGACTTCATGAGAGTATATATATGGATGTTAGAAATGGTAGATGACTTATGACTTAGCAGACAAAACAAAAATTCTAAAAATCCCTACATATCAAAAGGCACCTGTTGACAACCTGGTCAATGTATTTTCGTGAATAAATACTTATTAGTTCCAGTGATATGGTCCGGACGAGGACACAACTACACAGGGCGGAAGCGCTGTCCACGCGAAATGTGGAGGAGCCCCAAAAGCAACTCCTTTTCCTCGCTGGACAGTGAAAGAAGAACATGTGACGCAAGAGTAATGGTAAGTTTTCCCTCGCATTTTCCTTATTTTGCAAGTATATCAGGTTTTGTCATTTAGCAGACGGGTCTAGAAATATGTACAGGTCTTTCTATAACAGCTTGACACCCTCACTATTTATTGCAATTACGCGTTAAGCGAGGGCACCCTCCTGAGTGTCGAAACAAGATCGCGGAAAATACAGACTTGGCAATGGAAACGGTAGTTGTTGTGATGGATCCCCTAAATGCTATGTTCACACTATCACGATTCACACTATCACATCTTCTTCTTTCACTGTCCAGCGAGGAAATGGAGTTGCGTGGACAGCGCTTCCACCCTGTGTAGTAGTCTCCTCTAGGGCTGGGACGGGTAGGAAAACGTGGAATCGAGTACCCGCATCTACTTACCCGAATCGGAATCGAGTACCCAGAAATGTAAGGAATACAGCGCTTCTGTCAACTCTCTGAATATTCAATCACGAGTTGACAGAGATTATTATAGAAAACTCGAAAGGATGGCAATAAGACATTAAAACAGATCTTAGGCTATTTAATTTACGTCTGTTAAACCAATATAAAGAATAACACCATTACTTACATTTATCGTTAAAACACAGAACTTTTCGTTCCCGCTGTAACTGTAACTTTCACTACTAACTGCTCATGCGCAGATAAATTACACTCGTTAATAATAACCCCCATTAATCGGACAATACCAATGATGTAAATGAGTGTTGCGTCAATTATGAAAAAGACAAGTTATTATCTGCACTTGTCATGACAGAGTTCTCTCCTTTCCGGGTACTCGATTCCAAGAAATAGGACTCGATTCCAGCTGTACCCGACCCGGATTCGGGTACCCGAGTACCCGTCCCAGCCCTAGTGTCCTCGTCCGGACCATATCTCTGGAACCAATCAGTATCTATTCACGAACACTCTTTGAACTGACTATGAACTGAGCCAAACTTGTTGCCGTGGAACAGGAAGAATAAAATTCTAGAAACTCCTAAATAGTAAAAAGAAGGCCTGGGTAATCCGGATATTCGGAACGGGTGGGTAATGAGTTGGACCCGGGCACCCGTCTCGGTATCAACCTGTTTCGTCTTTTTTTTAAAGAGGTAAACAGTAGCAATTAGACGACCCAGGCATAGTCTGGGTTGAGTGACTTTGCTTGTTAGACGAAGTAGGCACGTGGACCAGTCCATTTCAAACTTAACAGGGGTGTTACCACAAAATAAAAACAAAGACAACATAAAATATTTCATTGTGTATTTTTATTATTTATTATTTTAATGTACTTATTTGCATATATATCTCACACATATATAACATTCGCAAATATATAGAAATATATTTTATCATATATTTTTACTTATATTATAGTTAGCTACACAAACATCTGCAACTTATCACCACACACACACATATATATAAAGTATATATCTTTCATTATACAAAAATATACATAAATATATTTTATCATATACTGACTTGTATTATAGTTATTGCACCTTTTACATCTTATCACCACTTTTCACATGTAAATATACCGCTTCCGTGGTGTAGTGGTTAGAGCGTCCGCTCGGAGAGCGGAAGGTCGCAGGTTCGATCACCGACCGCGTCATACCAAAAGACGTTAAAATATGGTAATCGTTGGTCCCTGCCTGGCGCTCGGCATTACTGGGTACAACAAGGACTGGTCGGCTCGGAGTCAGTATAATGTGTCTGAGTGGGGTATTCATGCTTCACTGCGGCATGGCTTCTCAGTGGGCTAGCACTATAGAAACCAGCTTAAGTCTGGGCTAGAACAAGAAGCCACACATACACATACACACGCATGCACGTCGTCATACGAGCGAAATATTCTCAAGCATGACGTTAAACCCAATTTCACATCACATCACATGTAAATATATCACCACATCATATCAGGCACACTCTCCTAGAAGGTGTGAGACTCAATCTGTATAGTCAATTACAGAGACTTCATTGCTTAAAAGTTCGTGTTTTGCACGACGAAGACCTTGGTCAACTGCCACATACTGTCGGCGTCTTGATGGTTCACGTCTGTTTCCTCTCTGCTGTGCAAGTTTCACCTCAGTTGTAGACTGTTCCCTCTTGATGAGCTGAATGAAATCAAATATGTTCGGGTGGCATGGGGTGAGGGAGTTGATCTTGTTGTGCCAACCTTCAATGTTGTTGTTTGTTCTGTGGCCATCATTAGCAAAGTGGTTCCAAGTCAGTTGGTCCCAGGCTCCCTCAATCCATGTTGTTGTCACATAGTCCATAAACTTGACACAGGCCTCTCCCTCAGGACTTTCACTGATAGCCTCTAGCCACACATTTTCGACTTGGTCAAGGGCACTAAGGGAAGGGCTTTAGCTCGGCTCAATACCACGAGACTAGTCATAATCATGTGACTAATAGACTAAACAATGTAATATGTTATTCTTTCATGATTAAAAGGTTGTATTGTCTTTGAGGATTGAGACATAATTTACAGTCACTTTTTTTAATATAATACATGGTTAAGATATTGAAAAACTCGAAATTGTAGCCTCCGAACCGAAGATATATATTGCAATTTCTCGCAAATTTGATGTCCAGAACTTACATAACGGGTATCCGGGTAGGGTAGGGTAATATGGGTGGGGTACCTGGGTAGAAAATTTGGACCCGTCCCAGCCCTAGAAAAAGGCACTTCACAACCTGTGTGTGTGCAAAGTTTCGTGAATGAATACCTTAGTTATAGAGATATGGACAAACGGTCAGACAAGCAGATTACTACTATATTCCCCCGTATTCACATATAGGGGGGTTAAAAGGAAACCTTGTGACATTTTAAACCATCGAATATCTACGTGACAGGATTCAAGCAGTTTGATTTGATAGCCTAAACGGTTTCGGAAAATATACTACTTGTTTCGACTTTTCACACGATTTTAAAAGCGGGACTGGTCTGAACCAAAATCAAGTTTAAAGAGATTTGGGAAGTCTAGATTGCCTCAGCTACTGAAAATAAAAGTATTCTGATCTTCTGTGGTATTTTATTGTTCGTATGGTTTTTCTAAATATAAATGACTAATTTGTATATTTCATTCTGGGTCTAAATAGAAATAGATGTTAGTCTAAGACTAACCTCTAATCGGAACGACATTATTTCCCCTTCCGCCCAGTTCTTTTCACAACCCCAAAACCCTAACTGAAGCAAATATAGAGGTTCTTAATCTCCAAACTCCCAGGGGCTCCTTTCTATCTAAAAGGAATAATTTGTTTTTATAAATTTTATACACACCAATAGAATGCGTCTAACCTCAAGCGTGGCCTTAGAAATTTACTCAAACGAATGCTTTGGTTGTTAGGGAACCGTTCATAATTTATGGCTAGGGGTGATGATGATTTTTATGGAGAAGCATGTACAATGTGACCGCCCCTACCCCCCTCTAAAATTTATGCACAAAGTAAGTGACCCCCCTGCATGTCATGTACAAAATTAATGCCCCCCCCCCTTCCAATATTTACAAAAATATATTTATGTACAAAGTTCATATGTACAAAATAGATGACCCCCTACTCCCAGAACGAAATCCGTGAGCCCCCTTAAAATCTAACAAACACACACACACACGCACACACACACACACACACACACACACACACAACACACACACACAACGACACACACACACACACACACACACAAAACAAAACAACAACAACAACAAACACACAAAACAACACACACACACACACACAAAAATTTCTAGAAGTTTGTGAGTCATTAATGGAGTATACGACTTTATGGATAACAACTTCTATTTCATAGAGCGTGTAGGTGCTTACACCGTTTTCAAGCTAACAGTAAATACGTGGACCCGTCGACGTGGAGGCGGCGAACCAGGCCCTCAGCCCTTGACCCTCGGAATTGCCATAGGTTACATCAGTGGATTCCACGGGACATGAGTTGTTTGTCTGCAAACCACTCTAGCTATGTGAAAAACAGGTGCTTCATAGATATGAATACCCGGATGTATTACCAAGGCCGAGGCGGAATGTGTGTCAATAAAGAGGGCAGCGCTGACGTCACGAGAGGGGGAATCCCAACCAGGCGATACTCCGTAGGACAATTCTAAGTTCGATGTATCTACACGACTGACTCACATAAGCATTCCCCGTAACGTGTCATGTATAAAATACAGCTGTAGGTTTGTTCCTAAACTGCACCACCTCCAGAAACATGTCACCTAACTAATAGGCGTGGTGTACTAAAAAACTGACATAACATTATATCGAATAACATTAAAAATATTTTTGTTAAAATTAACTAACTTCACAAATGCAACCCGTGGTAAACAAACCAAAACCAAGCAAAACAACAACAACGACAACGACAACGACAACAAAAGAACAACCAAAAGAAAAAGACCCTATAAAAGCGACCAAAAGGGAAGTGAAAGGAAAAATAAAGAAAAAAATGGAAACCCGAAATGTTTTATTTAGGAAACTGTGAAACAGAAGCATGCTTAATAACGCTGGTGGGTGTTCACGCAGATGGTACAAATTTGTGTCAGCGACGTATACTAGCAGTCATCCAATGTGGGGAATCCCACATTCGTCAGCACTATGCCCAGGTGTCTCATAAACGTCATAATAAAGTCATAAACGCCCACGACCAGGGCGTACTTGCACAAAGCGATGTCAATGCTACGACTGTTGTTTCTCATTACCGCCCGACCCTAAGATTTAAAAAAAAAGATTTACACGAGAGAAAATGCAACTTTGACACTCAAAATGACCATGAATTTTTCACACTTCTAAATTTTGATTTTCTATTAGAGAGAAGGTGTAAATCTCGGAAGAAATCAAGGGGTTTTGGACTTAAAATAAATAAAATATAAAAATAAATCCGCGTGATGAGAAGCAAGAATATTTGTGTGTGTGTGTGTGTGTGTGTGGCCTTAGACTATGGGAGTTACAATCATTGTAACGTTAAGAACGCTTTGCGCACGTGGGCCCTGCCTCACTATGGACCGACAAGCCCTAATATGTAGGAATACTGTTAAAAACGGTGTTGAACCAAACTCATTCTCTCTTTTCATTTTCTCACACATTGGATACTATTTTGTTTTCATGACTTTTCATAAAATCAGTTTTAAGCAGTTTACACACGAGGCAGTAACTAATCCAGAGTCACACTATCTCATGCATGATACCCTTTTTATAATCTGCACCTGGAAATTACCTAGGTGTGGAGTTCCGGGAACTTTTATGTTACCAGCAACGATGTTTGTCCTAAGTGACCACTCAACCGGTGGGATGGTCAGGCTCGGTCACTTGGTTGATTGTCATTCTAACCCAAATTAGTTTACACATGATATCAGTCACTGGATTGTCTGGTCCAGACTCAATTATTTACAGACCGCCGCCATATAGCTGGAATATTGCTGAGTGCGTCGTAAAACTAAACTCACTCACTCACTCACTCATGAGGCAGGTTTTCTTATATAAGGAGACAACGATGGAGACATGATACAACCTTGCTACACGCCGGCATTAACATTAAAAAGTGAATGAGTTTAGTTTTACGCCGCTTATAGCAATATTCCAGCAATATCTCGGCGGGGGACACCAGAAATGGGCTTCACGCATTGTGTTCATATAGGGAATCGAACCCGGATTTGGTGTGACGAGCGAACGCCTTAACCGCTAGGCTACCCCACAGCCCAAACATTAATAAAGGACGCCAGGTCATCGTATATGTTTTCAGAACTTGTAGCACTTTTATACAACGACTGGTTAGAAACAGGCAATTTCCTCAAATTCCATTCATTGATGCATTCTTCAAGTCTTTCTTAAAAGTTAAACTTTGGGTTTCTGACTCACCCGTGAAGGTCCGGGTCAGAATTGGTTCCAAGCAAATAAGAGGCGACTAACGGGATTCGCTGACTTGGTTGACACATGTCATCGGTTCCCAATTGCGTAGATCGATGCTTATGCTGTTGATCACTGTATTGTCTGGTCCAGACTCGATTATTTACAGACCGCCGCCATATACCTGGAATATTGCTGAGCGCGGCGTTAAACAACAAACCAACAACCAGTCTTGTTTTTAAAAACGCGTGAAACAGTCGAAACAAGCTGTATATTTTCCGAAACCATTTCAGGTATGAAATTGATTAAATCACGTACATATTCGTTGGTTTATAATGTCACAAAATATTTTACATATGATAGGGATATCCTAAGATGGTGGTTTACTTATATTCTGTCTCGCCGGATTGATGATATAAATGATAATATCTCCTTCGCTACATCTTTGCCTTCCTAGGAAGTGGGTGTGCGAAGAAGGAAAGACTTTACCTCATCTGTGCGTAGATATAACTGACTTGGACACACTTCTAATGCGCCTTAGGATATAAATAGATTATGTTTTCGGCGAAATGGTATGAATCAGTTTATTAGTCTCGCGGAGAAGTTCAAGAAGAATTTTGGATTTTACACAAGTGTCCTGTCTATTTTTATAGAAATCGGTTGCGTTTAATTATCAAGTTCACCTTTTCGTTTGACTTTGATACGACGTAGGATTTCTTCATAAAACAAGCACTGGCCACACTTTATACCCTTCTGAATATTGTTGATTGGTTTTTGTTTTTGTAATGCCGCACTCAGCAATATTCCAGCAATCCAGTGATCAACAGCATGAGCATCAATCTGCGCAATTGGGAACGGTGACATGTGTCAATCAAGTTAGCGAGCGTGACCACCCGTTAATCGCCTCTTACGACAAGCATGTGTTACTGAAGATCAATATTCTAACCCGGACCTTCACGGGTCACCTGCCTCATGAGATGGACGATCTATAAATGATGGTGTATGAGTATTGATCATTCACATGTAGAGTGTTTCTATTGTAATATGACCCTACACTTCGTAGATTCCTACAAATACCTAGGACTAGTTTCAAGAATATGTAAATATGGAATATGATGTGTGGTAAATTACAAATATATCAAAGTATAGCTGTGCTTATTTATACATTAGAAATTTAATATCTGAATTTTAAACAAAGATTTATTTGTCATAATGATAGGTGACAGGATCAGTGAGCTATTTGATTTTATCACTCACCCGTTGAAGATATTACTGTTATTACACATTGTGTAATGACGTCGCATGCTTCACTGGGTCACATGACCGAGTATGCGCGTGACCCAGTTGTGCGGGCGTAATGCACTCATTGAACTCTTAGGAAAGAAGTTTCCACTGTTCATTGCTCTGTTGCGTGTAATAGCATTTATATTAAATACAATATGCTGGTTGAAGTCATGTAGTCCCTTTTTCATCCCTTGATTATTTTGGAAAAAAACAAACAATCAATCTAAACAGACCAATGTTGACAATCATAAATGAAATGTTTTCATACGTGTGACCCCTGATATGGCGGCGTAAGGGTCTCGTTCTGTAAGTTAGAGATATTATTTTGCTAATGTTGGATGAGTGATGAATAAAATACTAAATATCCCCTGTTGTATGACCATTGTCGATTGAAAACTGAAAAAACCCAGCATTAAGCAATACGACCTAAAGAGGTCTTTGTCCAAATATCATCAGTCAGGATTTATTAAATATATTCAACACAACCGGACATCTCACATTACATTCACTGCCAATGTAAGTCCTTACATAGGTTTTTCTTTAATATCAAAGTTAAACTTTAATATCAAAGTTAAACAATTTCTAAGTATTCCTGAACAAGGCCAGCAGAGGCAGTTGCCATGAACGTATGGTAGTAAAGTAATTATATAGTTCCCTTAGAACGCCAACAACACAAGGTAAAAGTCTTTTACTTTCTTTCGCAAACATGTTAGTTGAAAAAAATTGCCGATTTTGAATCTTTCGCACAGCTACGAAGGTAATCCGCAAATAGTTGTAATATTTCTGCGTTGCTAGGCAAACGTTCAATGGATAAAATCGTGGAAAATTTGGAAAGTATATAATATTATGAATCATACCTATATGGTCGATTCCAACGAAAAGTGTACACAACATGTATAACCCCATAACATTATAGCATTACAACCTTCATTTACCTACAAATATCATTAAATATGTTGCTGTTTCCACAGACGAAGTCATCAGTGAATGATATCCTATGTTCAAGGGCAAAGGGCCACAAGATATACTTGTGCCACATCTGAACATTTTCTGTGCTGTTTTTACGAAGATATCACACACAATAACCTGTATTCGTAGGTAAATTTTAACTCCCAAATGTTACCTACAGGTACCAACAACTGATCACATTCAATGAATGTATATATCCTGTATATAAATAAACCCATGTCAAAATAACATAGGATGCATATGACACCTGTTACAACAAACCAACTGTAATTTTAGTGAGGTTTTCAATCTTATTATTATTGACATGGGGGATACCGTTAGTAAGACTTGGTGTCACGCTGGGATTTCCCCGGTCTTGGCTCACGGTATTTGTACGTAACATGTATTCGTTGTTAACTAAATGAAATAGAGAACACAATACACTGCTATAACATAACTTATACTTTAGAAAATTATTACAGATCTTAAAACTGATTAGGTACGCAGTACTGCCTATTAATAGATTGAAATGGTTCCTTGGAATTTCAAATGGCTACATAACAGAGCGTTCTATAAATATGTTCTATTCAGGGATGCACTGCAGTTCGCGGTTTAGATTTTATTATAGTGATATAATGAATTCTTTTTGATTGAAATGTCAGAAAACAAGTTGATTATGGTGATAAAAGTAAAAGTTTGCATGATATCACGGGATAAACGGTAGATTCGTAGGTAACGTGTATTCGTTGGTAACATTTCGTATTTGTAGGTAACATCAGTCAGTGTGTTTCAAGTTGTATGTCTTGTTCAGGGCTGTCACCGATGCACTTGCGAACATTAGTGAGGTGAGGTGAAATTGGGTTTTAAGTCGTGCTTGAGAATAATTCGCTCATATGACGACGTGCATGCGTGTATATGTGTATGTGCGGCTGCTTGTACTAGCCCAGACTTAAGCTGGTTTTATAGTGCTAGCCCACTGAGATACCATGCCGCAGTGAAGCATGAATCTACTATTCAGAACAAATATATTTAGTTACCTACGAATACGTAAAAATACCAAATTAGTTCAAGCGTTTTGAACATGTGTGAGGTGCTTTCTTTGAATAAAAATGTCAGTTGAAACATTTGGTAAATAAAATTTAAGGTGTAATGATTTTAGTTCAATTTCTGTTTCCATCAGTCAAAACGACATCGTCAGTTTCCGACATACACTGAGACAAAACAAAGAGAAAGCCTTAAACTGGTTGTAAACAGTCTATATTCACATGTCCTGTGCACTTAGATAAACAATTTCCAAACTGTTCGATGTTTTAATAAACCAGCTATGGTTTAGTTTGACATATGTAAACATTTATGAAATACAAGGAATTATGCGATATTTGTCTCCTATCAGTACATTTTTTTGTCTTCCACCCAAAATTTGGTTTTTGGTGCATTTTCAAATTTGTTGTACTTACCGAAAGATTCACCCGCTGTCTCCCAGATGAATAAGATAGATATGTAACAATGATTTGTTTGTGAAAAGAACACGAAGTCGTGCTATGCTACACGAAACACAGGTACCAAAATGGGTATATTTTCGTAAAGCTTGAGGTTATGAAACATGAAAGAAACCATGATATGACTTCAGACTTTCTATAGTCACTAACATATTGTGCATTCAGAACAACAGTGAATTTGGATGTTAAGCAACAAACAATCCATCTAATCACATGATATACAAGGTATGATGTTGGTATTTGTAACTAATTCAGAAAATGAGCCTTCACTGATCCACCAACTTGTCACTTTTAGATATTAGTGATGGCACCTGATTTTCATAAGAGGCAAATATGTTGACTTTACATCGGTAAAAAGAATTACAAGGTGCAAGCAATTCGGTTTTATACCTTATACCTAGCTGGGTACACTTTTCTTTGGACTCGACCAGGCCAGGGGCAGTGGGTCCTGCTGTGCTAGAAGATGATGTTTAATATCTTGAGAACAAATGATCTGACACTAGTTTAACGGACACTGTGTGAAATGTGTCATGTGAGCGACATATACTACTAACACTTTACTAAGGATCACAAAAATTCCCAACTTTACTTAAACATAGAATTATAATTTGAAATTGTATTCATTTAAAACTTGATAAATAATATACTCATGCCAATAATGGTTGTCACCCCTCCCACCCCCCCCCACACCATCTCCAATAAAACAAATTGAAGGGGGTGACAACCATTATTGGCATGAGTATAATAAGGTAACCCATCTGTAGGCAAACAGCCACTACAATCTAACCTTATGCACTTGATACATGGGTAACCATAAAAATGGTTTTCATGACACCAATCGACCATTTTGCAAATCATGGAACGAGTCATTGACAAGTACACAGCACCTGTCAATAGCAGGTATGGGATCCACAAGATGCAGTGACGTACTGAAACCTAGGATCCATGCTTACAATAAGCTTAGATATTTTAACCAACTTAGACCCCACATCATAGTTTTCTGTTGAACCAATGATTTGATCCTTAGCCAAGTGTGAATAGTATATAGTACTAAACTTAACCTACCAACTTCGCTATCAATATGGAGTGTGCAGGGCACATAGTTCATGCCACCACGTGACCCTGGTATCGTGATGACACGCACAGGCTATATGACACAGTTTGAACCTGTACACAGTTGTGAATATCGAAACATTTCCATGCGATTCATTGTAATTATGGGTCACATACGAGTAGTGATTGAACGAACTCTACAGACGGCGAAAATAGGAACATTTTGAAAAGTTGATTTGCATTCATCATAGTTGGCTTGTTGTTGAACTCCACACTCAGCAATATTCCAGTTACTGGCAGTGGTCTGTAAATAATCGAGTCTGGACCAGACAATCCAGTGATCAACAGCATGAGCATCGATCTACGCAATTGGGATACTCTGACTTGTGTCAACCAAGTCAGCGAGCCTGACCACCCGATCCCGTTAGTCGCTTCTTACGAAAAGCATGGGCTGCTGGAGACCAGTTTTAATCCGGATCTTCAAGGGTCGAAAACACATCATGATACAATTATTAGCGAAGTCATCAGTATTAAATAGAACTCTTTGTTGGTACACGTGAGTGAGTGGGTATGGTTTTACGCCATTGTGTGCAATATTCCAGCAATATCAAGGCGGGGACACCATGAATTCGCTTCATGCAATCATTGTACCCAGGTGGGAATCGAACCCATGTGGTTCTTGGGCGTGACGAGCGAACTCTTTAACCACTAGGCTACCCAAGCGTCCCATTGGCACACATAACCAAACATTAAGTGAAAAGGGTAAGTCATGGTGAAGGAAACTATTTGGACGCACTGGAGACACTTGGTGTACACAACACATTAGCCACAAAGGAATCCACAATATTTAGACGTCTTATTAGTCTCTCAAACAGTCCCTGAGCCAAATTATTTTCCATTCGGTCAAGCACTGTCTACAATGCAAACGCTCCTAAAATGAAGCAAGTCTTGGTGTTCCTCAGGCTTAAGCGTCTGAATCGTGTATGTCACCGGGGCTCCTTATTAACCTAAGAGTTATTTGTTTCTGTCTGTTACCTGTATCCTACGATCTTACTGGCTGTCTGTCTGAACGTATCGTACATAGATAGAGAACAGTGTAGATTAGAATTTAAACGTTATTGAATGTAGAAGTCATATCCAAATAACATTATACACGGAAAGATCAATAGTTTTAATGGTTTTAATTAAAACAATATTGAAATTGCATGTGTCTAATAAAAATGCATTTATAATTATCAGCTTGACCAACGTTAGGGGCGGAGGGGTAGCTTAGTTGTTAAAGCGTTCGCTCGTCACGCCGGTGACCCGTGTTCGATTCCCCATATGGGTACAATGTGTGAAGCCCATTCAGGGCGTCCCCCGCCGTGGTATTTCTGGAATATCGTTAAAAGCGGCATAAAACTACAATCACTCACTCACTTGAGCAACGCTAATTGTGCGGTCACACTGATGAGAATGTCTCTCTATGCCTGTTTTTGTCTGCTAGTATCACTTTCACAACGACTTCAGTTCTTGATAATTTGGTGAGCTAATTGGCGAACGTGTGTGTGTGTGTGTGTGTGTGTGTGTGTGTGTGTATTTAGGGGGTGGGTGGGGTGCGTCCCTTGTTGAATACTTTTGTCGAAATCCATGTTACGAGCAAACATTAGTGGTCCCGTTTAGAGTTCGTTCTAACCATACGTTACAGCACTTATACGTGTACTTAGGAAACACAATGCAATTTGCTCATAAATTAAACAGTCGTGTCAATAGGAATATTCAAAGACAACTCTTTATTTCTGGCAGGAATGTTTTACAAACTTGTGTCACTATATTCGTTGAGTTATTCATTGACGTGTCAAGATATTGTACACAAAAAATGTTTTTGATCCGCTTATTATGTCCATTTCTGTCATGATTTGATTACAGTGCCTATCTAATTTTGAATTCGTACGGACGTTTTTGTTGTTGCTGAGTATGCAATGATATAGAGGCTCAACGTGGAATGTTTGATTGAAGCAGTACAACAAAGTTTTAATAATAATTACAATAAAGGTAATAGTATAACATGATTTTCAGTGTTGTTTGCTTCAACAGAAAGCACTTCAATACAGCGTGTAATTATTGTTTCTGTATGTCAGTGATTCATTGAGATATAACGCCAATATAAACATGTGTTAACATGGACTATTGCAAAATGAAACCAAAACATGATTTAGTTTAAATTAATATCATATGTACCATTATGAAACAAGCGAAAATAACAAAATACTGTGAGTTGTGAAATGGTCACACAGAGCCAGAGACTTTACTGTAAGTCCAAATACAAAACTGGTCCATTTGAGGCCACTTAATTCCTCCAAATGAAACCATTCAAAATCACAAAACGTAAAGCATTTGGTAGAATATTTGGTACTTTTGGAGCCACTGGTAATGACACTTCCACTTATAAAATTATACATGAAACCAACAGAAATAAAAGTGTATTTGGCACTTTTAGAGCACAATAGTTTTTGCCACTGAAGTCAAGGGCAGATAATTCAAAGGAAGCTAACAGTGGATGACCCAATATATTGCAGAATCTGACAACAGTCATGACAATGTCTACATATCTTTGAAATATGCAACCGGGGATTGTGTTAATTGGTGTCAGGAAATATAACTTTATCATACATATACGAGTGAGTGAGTGAGGTTTTACTCCGCACTCAGCAGTATTCCAGCGGTCTATAATTAATCGAGTCTGGACCAGACTATCCAGTGATCAACATCATGAGGTGAGTGAGTGCTTCACACATTGTACATATGTGGGGAAACAAGCCCAGGTATATATGCACTCAAAATCGATATGTAAAAGATAGTTGGCGAACTGTCCACATCATCTGTTGTTTATCTATTATAGGTTATGTGTCCATATGATATGATATCTCCATATATTCATGATATCAAATACTTAATGGAAGTAAGGCACATGGAGTGAAAGTTTATTTCCATTGCTATAGATAGCTAGATATATGTGGATCTATATATAGATACAGATAGTGATGTCCCTGGAAATTTTGTGGGCCAACTGTACATCCGGTTATATCTTACCTGAATGTTGAGATGTGTTTGGGTCAATTATTTACATAAATACTTCCAGCGTGTACTCATTCGAGTCATTTGAGTATCGTGGTTTATTTCACAACATCCGACAATAGCACACACACCGTTATTACCAGATGACACACCTATGTCCTCCGGCTAATCATGTGCACTGGTTTCAATGACAGTATTGAATGTCGGAAGATTTCCTATTAGATTTCTATTTATGTTACCGAGCTTCCCTTATCTACTTCACTTGAACATACACATACATTTCTTTGTTTCATTGCGATGCAAAAATACTTTGAAACCTGTCGGAACATAATATCAATAATATTAAAAATATTCAGTGATTTAAAACAATAACCATGATCATGATAAAGACAAGAGTTTTATGGATGTCAACTTCTTATTGTGAAGGGTCACGACGTCTCGAAGTATATTCTTATTCCTTCATCAGGTGAATGAAACAGTTAGGAAGAGACAGCTATATATGTACAGGTTAAAACAACAACAGTTATGATATAACAAGTGAAACTAGTTGTTAGCTGGTAGATGGACAAGTAGAAGCCAGGGATTGTTAATCCAGGCATGATTGGGATAACAAAGGTGGCAGTTTAACAAGGGATAAGAAAAACAAATGATGCCTATACTTGATTAGATTGTTTGAGATCCCCGATTTTATGGACCATAGTATGAAAGCTATTTACACTGCCATGTTCGATTGGATGTATGCTTTTAAAAATATATTTCTGTTGCGTGTTTATAAAACGATTTAATTTTTCAATTTTAGGAGGTTAATTTCAAAAGTATCCGCAAAACATATTCATTTTTTCTCTCATGCCTTTGCCATAGTGATCATAAATGCTAGTTAAATATAATCAGAACGTTTATTTAGATTAATAAATAAAAACCCAACTAATGACGAAAATAAATATCCCAGACAAATGCAGTCAGCATCTGCATACGGAACAAATTAGTCAACGTCATATGTAACTGTTTGTGACGAGGTCGTTCAAATTAGATATAATCTAATCAATACTGTTGATCGTTATGTCAGTCCGTCCCGTCCTAATTACAATATACTTAGTGTCTGTACCCACGGGAGAAGGCCGCTCAGGCCATACACAGGGGTTATACTTTCTTACGTTTGTGGTGCAATTTGTGAATGACGACCCCTCATCGATATCGAATTAACACACTCTTACGAATTAGCCCAACCAGTGGGGCGGATGAAGCGCACATAGCCCATCTGTAAATACATGATCATATGGTCGGGCATGCAACACTAAAATATTTTATTTTAAAATTAATCCTCAAGTTAATGAATTTGCCAGGTGTTTCAATAAAGTCAGTATCTTATTCACTCAGTATAAGTTCTGTAAACGTCAACGAAGTAGCATCTTAGGTTACGATGTATGCACTATCCTTGACGGCCATTCCTGAAGTTAGTTAGTAAATTAGAAAACATGCAACTTTATAGATGGCAGCTTCTGGTTTATTTAATTAAGAAAAATACTTTCTTTGTTATCAAACTTAACGTTTAGACGTAGATTCTTACACCTTTGTCAGGCTGGACGTTGCCAGGCTGAACGTTTCAACGTAAATTCTAACAGTCATCAAACTGGGCGTTTCGAAGTAGATTCTTATACCCTTCCCAAGCTTGACGTTTTGATGTAGATTCTTATGCTAATGTCGCTAAATGCACCAAACCTTTAGTCGTGATTAATAAATGTGTATGTTTCCTAGCATACTGGATGTAGTAGGCTAAAATGAAGCTAAATGTTGTGTGCGCAAGTCCTGACGATTGTGAATAAATAGGTGAGTGAGTGAGTGAGTGAGTTTAGTTTTACGCCGCACTCAGCAATATCCCAGCTATATGGCGGCGGTCTGTAAATAATCGAGTCTGGACCAGACAATCCAGTGATCAACAGCATGAGCATCGATCTACGCAATTGGGAACCGATGACATGTGTCAACCAAGTCAGCGAAACTGACCACCCGATCCCGTTAGTCGCCTCTTACGACAAGCATAGTCGCCTTTTATGGCAAGCATGGGTTGCTGAAGACCTGTTCTACCCCGGATCTTCACGGGTCGAATAAATAGGTGATACAAGGAACAGTGTAAAGTACTTTACACAGAAACAGCCTGTGTAACGTCGGAGATCCTGCCTCGAGCTCTTTTCCAAATAAGCTCACATGCCCTGATATAACTGATATACATGTAATGTTAAATCAGACTCACTCACTAACTGACTCCAACAGTGATATTACCTGTTCCACAAAAGCTGATCTCCTATTTTCATTTTGATAACACTTTTAATACACACTGCTCACTACACTACTGAGTGGTGGTTGAGGGTATGGGTTTACCTGCAGCAGGTACACCGCAAGCGTTATCCAGCTGCTGAGTCATAATATAAGCATATGATTGCAACAAGCGAACACTTGAACCACTAGGCTACCTGGACAGGTATTGACTGAAACATATTTTATTCAATTAAGAAACGGATTGGGCACAAGTTATCCAACTTAAATAAGCCCTCTCCACATAAGGCAGACAAAGGGTATAGATATCTACAGACAGAGTTATTTAAATCGTTTAGTGTTATGGATGTAGATATGTACACTTTTAAAAACAGGTAGGTAGTAGACGCAAATGACGCCAAAGGTGTGGGTACGGGTTGGGGTAAGGGAAGACTTGGTTTGGTTTCTTTGTTGTTTAACGCCGCACTCAACAATATTCCCCGGCGGTCTGTAAATAATCGAGTCTGGACCAGACAACCCAGTGATAAACAGGGAAGGAGTTACTTGGGTAGTTGGGTGCACACGCAGTGACATTAAACGAGGTTAAGACAGAAAAAACCGTTGAATGAATGCAAATCAGGAAACATTGTGTTTGTAGACCAAACATTACATAAATTACTTTGTTTTCATTTTGTTGAAAATATGTAAGCAAATGATTCATTTATGAGTATATTTGTATACAACTGGTTAAAATGCTTGAAGAGGAGGTAGACTCTCTCATAGTCCATGAATCGCATTACTTTCCCTTCCGCCCAGCCCTTTCTGAAATATGAAAGCCCTAAATGAAGCAAGTCTAGATTTTCTCGGAATCTCCCTTCTCACGGGGGCTCCTTTTCATTGTGAAAGGACTTGCTTGTTTCTTTCAAAATTATATATATTCAGAGAATAAGCGTTAGTCCAGAAGAGGAGGGTACGCACCCCTTGACGAGATCCACGCATGACAAGGTGTGTCTGTGTGTGTCTGTGTGATGAAAGTCCAGTGACATATATTTCCGCATATTTAGTATATACGTTGTATAAATACAGTAGATGACCTGTGCGCGCTTCCCCACTGCGTTACACCCCACTTCCCCCCTTATGGTGCTTGAGTGTAGCGGAAACAACTGGTTGAATGAAACACAAACAGCATGATGAAACACTGGTGAAATATATTCATAGGATATGCCACAGACTACGGTCGGACGTTACAGGAACTGGTTAGTGGTCAGTAAATAAAAATAGGTACCCCAGTATGTAGCAATAATACGGCCAGCTCTACGCTCTAAAGAAAAGGAGCGGCACTCGCCATGTTGCCCGTTTTGTTTACTTTGACATCAAGGTCGACTTGCGCTCGCCTTTAATGGTTTTGTCCCATATCCCGAAAACAGTCAATATTTCTGTAATTAAGGGACTTATATTATTTAAATCATTTGATTATGTGTAAAAAAAATGTATTATCGCTCGATCTAAACCCAGAAATATGTTTGACACTGAGCTTTCATAAAACATAATCGACCCGCATGTCGATCGACAAATGGCAGGTGACCCTCCTTTATCTACTTTCATATAGAGGGTGTCTATATATATATATATATTGCTGACCAAAAGCGAATCCCTGTCTCAGGAATCCGGAATAGATCTCGGTTGGAACTTGTCTTACGCCAAACATGCTTGTCGGAAGAGGCGACTTATTTGAACGAGTGGCCAATCTCGGCGGCTTAGGTTGATTCTTGTCATTCTATACCTGTTTCGTGGCTCATGATGCCAATCACTGGATTATCTGGTCTAGTCTCCATTATTTACAGTCCTCTGTCATACAGCTGGAATATATCCGTGTGCGAACTTTAACCAAAAAACACAGTCAGGGACAATTATTATATCTACATGAGGCATCAGACCCTTAGTGTAGTTAAACTGTGCTGGGGTTCATTCATAACGCAGACTTGAATGAACAAAGTGGGTAAGCATGGTTTTACGCCGCTTTTAGCAATATTCCGGTGGAGGACACCAGAAATGGGCTTCACACATTGTACTCATGTGGGGAATCGAACCCGGGTCTTCGGCGCGAGGAGGGACGCTTTAACCACTAGGCTACCCCACCGCCCTGCATGAATTGACAGGGGACATACTGGAAAATAGATGCTTTGTTTGCAATGTTCCTTAGAAGTCTGGGGTGGTGCAGCCCAGTGGGTTAAAGCACTCGTCAAACCGAACCAAGGTTCGATTTCTAGTATGGGTACAATGCGTAAAGCCCATTTCTGGTGTTCCCCGCCGTGATATGACTGGAATATTCGTAAAAGCGGCGTGAAACCCCAACTCACTCACTAACCCCTCTTCTGTAAATTCGAAGTCTCTTTTCCACAGTGCGACCAGCTTCAGTTTATTATTCACAAGCAGACAGACAGTTTTATTCAGTAAAAGGCCACTGGCTCATAATACAGTCAAATGCATGATCACATATCACATGGGTGGTACACATGAATCTATAAAAATGATCTGCTCTTAATTCTAATTTGTACATAATATAAAGATAAACCAACATTGTTAATCACATCAACAGTCAGATTGCATAACATGCTTATGCCAATAATGATTGTCACCCCCCCCCCCCTAGCCTATGAATAAAATTGAAGGGGGGTGACAACCATTATTGGCAGGAATATATTTATAAAGTTATTTATCGTATGAGGTTGACTAACATATTTCACAATATATTTATCTCTAACATCAGAAAGATATTCACACATATACAAAATATGCCACTCATCTTCCACAATATTAATACATTTTGATTTACAAAATAGACAAAATCTTTCATTAGAAGCAACATTTACATATCTCCCAGTCTCTATTGCTAAGTTAAAATTTCCAAATCTGAATTTTGAAAGGGCAGATCTCAAATTTAAACAAATGTTACAATTTAAGTATTTTTCTGCATCTAATAGGGTTTTATGCTGACAATAAGGGACCGTTCATAATTATTGAGGTGGGTGGCGGTGGGGTGATGATGATTTTTATGGAGAGGCATGTACAATGTGAATGACACCACCCTAAAATTATGTACCAAACAAGTGACCCCCCTTGTATGTCATGTACAAAATCAATGCCCCCCCCTCCCCTTCTCATAATTTCTAAGCATAATTTTAAACATGTTTTTATGTACACAATTGCTGACCCCCCCCCGAGTACGAATGTACAAAATAGATCTCTCACACTCACTCACACACACACACGCACGCACGCACGCACGCGCGCCATAAATTATGAACGGTCCCTGATAATTAGTTTTATAAGAATTTTCAATGGAAGTATACCAGGACTGCTTTAGATTACCGCTACATGCAGTCGCTAGCATTCATCCTACACAGACCGATTTCTGCTTCAGTTCACACATTTACAACTGAAATTAAGCTAAATACATATCCAAACATATTCTTAAATATGACTCTCTTAAAGTGAACTCCAGAAGTACTTTTAGAGCTAGACTGCAATAACGGAACGGTACGAGTTTTTTCGGTCTTACAAAAATACTCCATCGATACACATTAGTGAATAGATTATGTCGTAATTCAAATCGGTGTGTACGTCAAACGTTTCACAATATGACTGACGCCCTATTATATGAGATCTCTCTTACATGCGTGCATTGTGTCGGCGTATTTTTTTATTCATATTAAATGACATGTTGGACTAAAAATTATTTAAGTGTTGATATTACACAAAGGAATGGACGTGAATAGAACATGTTTCGGTAAGGTACACCCAGACCGTTCAAAGCCTATTATTTATTTCGCAAGAGGGTATTTTGAACGTGTACTATTAATACACCTTATTTCATTTAGGCAAGACATCCACCTGGCTAGTCGTGGAAGTTGTAAACTTGTTGGGATTTTCCAGAGATGTGGAGTTTTAATCTCTCATCACCGTCATAAAACAGTGTCTGTCAGTTGCTATGTTTAGATCAATCGGAAAGCAAACACGCTGTTATCCAATGGCAGTTAGGTACAGGTACCACGTGACCATCACAACCCAAAATAGATACACGCATGGCGTCACTGAAGCAAGACATTAACAGACAGTATATAAATGGTCCGTGGTGCATCCGATGCACAGAAAGTACACTTATCAATAGGTAATCTACTACCTGCAACACGAACTCGTCTAATACAGACAACTAACTTAACTGGATTAATATTCTTGGAAGAACTCAGCAAGGTAAGACTGTACGTTGTGATAGGACAGGTTAGAATGTGGCCTAGATAACGATCTCGCTATACATGTCTAACGTGTGTGTATCTAACACTGAAGCTCTGTTTCTGACCTTTAGTCCAAGCACAATTGTTGTTTTATGAGCCTATGTCCATTTAACACAACACGTACCTGTGTTCCAGTGACTCGGAGGGGAACAAACTACAGCCATTGTGATTCAATGTTTGTTTGATTCAACCCTCAAGCCCAAACATTCTTCTCCTTAGAAAGCAGTTGCAGAAAAATGCAACTTTCTTATTGTACCATGTTTACAATTTGTTTACATTAACTGGCTATATGAAATCTGTAATTCGGTGGTCTTGAAAGTTATTGTTTTGTTTAATTTCACAAACTGTGTCTTTATCAACGTTTTAGCAACGTCTATAAACCTCAAGAGCTGGTTACGGCCAGGTGAAATAATTCAAATTGGTAACATCTTTGAAGGGCATTTAGAAATTAGTAAAGCATTTCAAAACCAATATCTCATTTTGGAATTTATTACATCAACACGAACATGTGAAGTTGATAAAGAAATCAAACAATAATTTAAACATTTCATAACAATATTTTATTGTAAAAATAGTTATGCACCTCGACTTGTACCGACACGTTAAATCCTGCCATGAGAACAGTACAATGCTGGGGAGGATAATTGGAAAAGAAGATCAGTTACATGGTTTCACAACGAATTCACAATAGCAACCAAGGCCGAGCCCAAATAAGGAAATCTAATCCCCATGGGTTAATCCGCAGAACCGTTAGAATAATCTCTGGACTGTAATAACAAAGATACCGTTGAAATCAATAGCTACCGGTCATAAGCACGTGCTGGCGTGCCAGGTGCCTTTTCACTGACCAATGAGCTTGCAGTGATCTATTGACTTTGATCGGTCAGCCGTGGTCAGAAGGGGAAATACCCTTGCACATTAATATCGGGAGTAACTAAGTGGACGCCATGCACATCTGGTCAGTCTAGAATATTCAGCTGTTTCCCTTTTGTCGTCAATTCATCAACGAGCATTCTAATTCCGAGGTAGGATGTATATTTGTCAACATGCATTTGTTTTCGATCGCAATCTGAGGTATATATTCGACAAGTGTGATATGACATTTATATAAATACATATTTAGTACAGGTCACGTATGATATTAATATTAATTAATTTATTAATTATTAAATCCCGACGGGTGTGCTTCAGTGCCTATCGTCTTTAGTTTGTGCCTGTTTAACCGTGTAGTTCGTCATTTTTACCAGCACTTATATTGAATATATTATTGAACTTACAGTAAATCATTTCCGTTGTATTTATTTCTGAATGTTACTTTTCTCGGTATGATTTATATATACTGAGAATTAGGTCCATAGAATATATCGTATATCTCGGTTCTGGTGCTATATATTTATGTTAAATGAAGGTACTGTTATTGTTAATCAACATATATCGGATAAGACGGGAGCTTATGGAAAAGACATACATACAGATATGTAGGCCTATAGGCATATTTGTAAACATATATATCTCAATGGTCATGTGTGAGACATGGTAACGTGTGCGTGACAAGTACGAACATCCATATTTGTGGTTTGTTCATCTCAGCTATTAGATCGATACATAAATGTTGATTGGTTATATGCCAAGGCCACTCAGTGTTGGAATATTTCATAAGTTCAGAGTAACCTCGTTAATTCGGAGTAATTAATCGGGAAACCCCGAGACTACTGTTATAAACGCTCACATATAACATAGAACAGTTCCCTGATCCAAGTGTCCCTTGATCTTGACGCTATCAGGGAGAACAGTCAAGTCTGTATCAACGAGGTTTTACTATAATACCTGTACCCGTTTCACTGCCAAACATAAACAGTGTAGATTATTCAGTTAGATATACAACACACTCCTGTTCAATACCTGACGACCAGCTGTGCCTGCTGTGCTATGTGCTGTACAGGTAACATGCCTGACAATGGACAGGTAGATCTGTTGTTGATCACAGTGTTATGTTTATGTGGTTCACTGGGCTAGTCATAAACATTCTTTCTACGCGTCACTGGTCACTGAGCCAACAGACGAGGTACGTGATGAGCGTATATGTTGCCAGCGTTACGTCTCTGGTGTTAATGCAAAGGTGCTAATTACCCAGTTATATTAGTATCCGACTTGACAAAGCTTGTCAAGGGAAAAACATCATATCAAGATTAGATAACACTGGGATGCATGCTGGGAAAACCATGTCTGGATATCAGACAACATGCAGCCTCAGAGCAATGCAAATGATATCACTGGTATAATGACATTTAAATTTAAATCTGACCCCATCTGATCATTTGTGTGTATATCACATCATGTATGATAACGACATTGGCTCGCGACTTGTTTAGTACTATGCATGAAAAGTGTGGTTTTATGACATTGGCTCGCAACTTGTGTTCGTACTAGTAGCAACTTCACCTTTACATACTTTTATGTATACGTAATGACTTGCTGGGAATCCAAACCTTTCGTCGGTATGGCGACCGAACGCTTAAACACTTATAGGTCCAACTACGCTTTAGCCCTCCAATCAATAAAAGCAAGAGTACTAATTAATTTGAAAATTGAGCTCAACACACGTTACGTCATCTTTCGATGTATAATCATTAATAATCTTATGTTTCAGACTACTACAATGGGCAACCAACTGAGCACAGACACTCTCTGTTCCACAGACTCGGACGGACATAGTTACTGGGTCGGCATCGATTGGAAATCTTTTGCAAAGGGCAAGCGGAAGAAGTGTTATCAGGGCTGCTTGAACGGCCTTGGGCCAAGGTCAGGCGAGACGGTAGTCGTGAAGGCCTTCAGAAATCAACTTCGGAGTCAGGAAGTGTGGCAAAATGAGGAACTTAAAGGACAAACGGCCAATCTGATCTTGGATATGTTCAACAGCCAGTACCCTGGACGGTGGGACATTAAAATCAATGTTCCAATAGTGGCTCTCATGGATTCCGTGTCAAAGATAAACGACATCTTGGGCTACAGAAGCAGAAGTAGAAGCCTCAACGACAATGAGTGGGTCGGAATAGAAGAACACATTCCAGGGAGGTTTACACATTTCTGTGTGACGAACACAGTATGTGAACATGAGAGAGCAATACTTCTGGAAGCCTTCTCCCACTTCACGTACCACCAGTCACGAGGAGCTCTTGTCATTTGTGATTTCCAAGGAGTCCAAAATGGCGGGGCGTACCACGTGACCATTCCCGTCATCCATTCGCAAAACGAAGAGTTCGGCGGCACAGATCTGGGCGCGCACGGAATCAACGAATTTTTCAAAACTCACCGCTGTAATGATCTGTGTAAGAAATGGTCGAGGATGCAGCCACTCTCGCCACCTCCGTCATTTGAAGACATACACGAGCTACTGCCTCTACGAGCCGTTCCATCGGCCCCACCAATTGACTGTGATGGTTGAATAAACTCCTAGAATGTTGTTTTAAGCTTCTGCTGCAATCCCAATATTGCAAGAAAAAGTGCAACTGGCACTGTCGACATGCTCGTCAGGTTTGTGTCACCTGGAGCAAGCGTGTGTTTCTAAGCGTGAGGAAATATACCACCTGAAGTGGAAATGCTGTAGGTAATCTACAGGAGAAATCTCGTGAGTCCGTATCTGGTAATACAGAACCCCCTCCTTCAGGACGATTACGGCTGAAGCTGACATTTATGCAAATGCTATTTGTACATTTGCGGTTGTTGGTTAGCCTAGTGGCTAAAGCGTTCTCTCGCCACACAGAAGACCGCGCTAGGTCACTTTCCCCACATCCCTACAATGTGTGAAGTACATTTCTGGTGTTCCTCTCCGTGGAATTGCTAGAATATTGCTAGGAGCGGCGTAACGCCACGGCTCAGATTGACGGCCTTTATATAGGCTGTTTCAGTAAAGATACGGTTTCAACTTCACGAACACTTGCCAAAGAACATAATCGCAAACATGAACAGGTTCTCGGAAAAGGTGGAGACCTTTTTAAAGTAACATTGCGAAGCACTGGTGCTTTTATGGACGCTTCTGTGTACCATGGTGATGTCATGAATTTTTATAACATGTTAGTGTGTGCTGGTCAACTTTAGTTTAGCACTAATTCTAACACCCCTTTTTGGGGTACATTAATGTAGACCTAGTTTTTTAAGAAAAAGTGTTTGACCATAGATGTGCAATATTTGTTTTTTAAGAAAGATAAAGTGTAGCATGCAATATGACACTGTAGTTGTGCCAGTTAGTCCCTCTTTAAATGAAAACGCATGATCACTGTTCTCTGTTAAAATCACACTGGGGCCTATCGTGTAAGAAGCCATGCCTTCTTCCCTGATTCTTATATGTTGACGTATAATAGACCTATCTCGTGGCCCCTCTCCCACGTCAATCATATTCTTAAAAGAAAAAATCTGTCTCTTAATGTCTCATAAAAAACCCTAATAAGTTCTCGGTCGTGTTGACTATTGACGGTTTTATTTAGACATTTGATTTATGTTTCAATTATGTTTTTACACTCATTTAATTGGGTATTTTTAGACTGATACGTAGAATATTTTACAATTCTGCTTCAAAAGCTGTTTCATGTGCCTTCTACGTATCTTTCACGTGCAGCCTCAAGTGTGTAACGGGGCGGTGGGTTAGCCTTGTGGGTAAGGCGTTCGCTCGTCAAGCCAAAGGCCCGGGGTCGATTCCCCACATGGGTACAATATGTGAAGCCCATTTCTAGTGTCCCCCGCCGTGATATTGCTGGAATATTGATTAAAGCGGCGTAAAACTAAACTCACTCAGATGTGTAACACATGATACGTTATCGAATTAAAAAAACTGTAAACAATCATGTGTGTGTGATGCCTGCGCTCGATCAGTGATCAAACATACGTTATGGACACATGCTAATTCAGCAGAGCATATTTTGATAAATACAATTTGTCATTCATATTTTTACGCAAAACTAATTGGGTAACTGTAATTAATTGCCCATACTTTATGAAAATTCGCTGCTTATCTAGATCTGGAGGTCTGACTACCACAGTTCTTTGTTCATAGTCGTCATTAGTGGACAAATCATACATTGACTCTTGGTGCTAAACTGTATTGTCAATACCCCGTGTTGAAAATAATGATCTGGTTCAGAAGTTGATGGAGACTCCGGTAAGAACAAATGTATACCTATCATGAAACCATTAGCGTTTCATATTGTTCACGAATCTTATGTAAAAGGAATATATTAGTATGCCCTTTTGTTATTATGTTACTGTGTATGTTGTCTCTCCATTCTTTGATGTATGGTCATATTTTACTTGTAATAAAAGAATTGTTGTCAAATGCCACAATCATTGTTTTCTTTCAAATATTCTAAAAAGTAGTATATACACCTGAAAAGTCCTTTTTCAGATTCCCAAAAGAAACTCCATGATTTTCACATTTTGAATGACAAAGTAGCCCGATTGCAATGGAGCCATGAGTCAGAATTCATACCAGAAAGTAGCACTGACTGACTGAATTTGGTTTTACGCTGCTTTATATCCAAATTATCCCCAGAGACAAAGTTTTGATACATGCGCTGCTTGCGCTTCTTAGAGGAAATTGATTTTTTGGGGTTTTAGATGCCCTTTTATAGGCTTCTTCTGCAGCTGAATAAGAGCCTTGGCCTGGTCGACCACTTGTTGAGTAGGAGTAACAAATTTAATCTTAGGCTGTTCTGTGGTTTCTGGTTCTTGTTTGTCTTTCTTCCACTCGGGGTCATACAGTTCCAAATTTTGATCGACAGACTTCATGGCAGATATCTGTACTCTGCGCAATAAGCCTTGATCCTGTAATATCATGGCCATTTGTCGGCATCGGGTAGCACAGTTTGTATTTGCGGATTCATGATGAAAACAAAAATGGGAGCGGCTTGAGGTGAAGTGTCACTGACAATGGTCCACGTATAACTGAAACTCGATTGCCCTCGTTGTCTTTTATATAGATATTCACAGTCTGTAGATCTCTAAAATTCATATGGACATGCTGACATTGAGGAAATGCAAAAGAGCTTTCTTTTCAGTTTCCCATGAGACAGAAACGTCTCAGTGAAGGTTGTTTAGTTCCTCCAACATAAGACGAATCACAAAAGGAATAGATATCAATGTCACGACATTCCGACGGTTTTTTTATCTATGTGTAACCGGAGTGGTTTGGTATATACCACAAAGGCAAATAGTTTTTTGTAGATGTCAGTTTAATGGCAATAATAACTGAAGAAGGCCCTGTAAAAGAATAAATACATTGCATCAAAATACGCTACAATACTTCATGGGCCAATACATGTGAGGCTTAGCAATAAGTACTACAATCATATATAATCAATACAATCACTACTCATTAATCAGGTCACAGAGTAGACATGTGTATATGTATATAATGTTTATATTTCAAGATACACGTGTAGCATCATACAAGTACATAACATGATTATTTACAATATAATATGAAAGAACCCTCACCGAGTGTATGGCACTGTGCCCCTTTGACGTCACAAACGTCAGGAACTATGTTTGCCACACCTGAACATAAACATATACAAATCCAATAATATATAACATTCTACATCTGTACATTATCAATCTACAGTACATAAAATATCTGTTCTAATAACCCATCCCATCATACATACATTCATTCATACATGCAAAGTTTGGCGCATTAGTTTAAAGAAGTAGATATACACATTAGGTTTACCTACACAATAAGTTAGATAACATCCTCCTGGGAATGCTGTCTAAGATTGCAATACACTTACATATATAAAGTATTGCTAAGACCTAGTTATGCTGCATGTAACAGATAGTTAATTTGATTAATATTTACCACATATAACATGATACATGCTTTAAAGGAAGCTAAGAAATAATACATACACACTAAACATGAAAACATAAAATACACAATCCGAATAACTAACCTGTTATAAGCTGTTGCTAGCTGTGACCAGTGACTGAAGTGAAAATGATAGCTGACCCACAAAACACCCTGCTATTGAAACTAAGGGGCCTGGGGCTGGGGCAAGACAATAGAGACAATAGACAACGTAAGCGCAAGGGTGACAGTGCTATTTGGAAAGTGAAGCAGGTTAGATTGAGTGGTTAAGCTAGGGCTAGATTTAGTGATTAAAATACAAATTAAAATACACTTGCTTATATATACATAATTACATACTTCTACATATGCCCCAGGACAAAATAGACATTTCTGTTAGTCCCATCCTCCACCACTGGTTAAGATGTAATGGTTCATTCAAACCCGCTCTGAAGTAAAAAGGTTCGTTGTTGGGATAGAGGCCTCCACTGTCTGTACTTCTGGTATGTTTAGGTGAGGTGAGGTGAGGTGAGGTGAGGTGAAATTGGGTTTTACGTCATGCTTGAGAATATTTCGCTCATATGACGACATGCATGCATGTGTATGTGTGTATGTGTGTATGTGCGGCTGCTTGTACTAGCCCAGACTGAAGCTGGTTTTATAGTGCTAGCCCACTGAGATATCATGCTGCAGTGAAGCATGAATACCCTACTCAGACACATTATACTGACTCCGAGCCAACCAGTCCTTGTTGTACCAATTAATGCCGAGCGCCAGGCAGGGACCAACAAGTACCATATATTAACGTCCTTTGGTAGGCGCGGTCGGGGATCGAACCCGCGACCTTCCGCTCTCTGCGCGGACGCTCTAACCACTACACCGGTATGTTTAGGACTGGTCTTGGGGTGTGGTAACAAGTAGCCCAAACTACTGATGGGTAGTGTTGTCTACAAATTGGAGTTTCACTACAATGACTACAATGTAATTAATGATGATTTGAGAGAGAAAAATCAAACAGTTTCTGTGTTTGCTACTTTTCCACCAAAACACGTTCAAGTGCCAGATGTACTCCACATGAAAGAAGCTGCTTCTTCAGTCTCTTCCATTATAAATAATTTTGACATGGTTTCTCAGTCCTTTATACACTGCTTCCCATCTACTTCTGGGATCCAAGAATTGTATTGTTAGACCAATGTAACCATTTCACCAGACTTCTTTTAATTTCACGTTCCTTTTTCAGAACCTCATGAATTCTGTATTCTTGATGTGGATTTTCAGTGATGGATTGAAGTTAAGCAGCATGAAATGTACCCTCAGTATGTTCACCATCCCAGTCTGTTAACTTGCATAAATCTTTGATGAATTGTAAATTTGTATTCCTGTCTTGTACATAAAAATATATAAATAAAATATGCTTCAAAATGAAGGGAAGGGGTGGGTCAGCTGGAGTCTGTCCAATAGAAATCTGTGTTTGCTGTTATAACTCTCAACCACATGTGATATAATGTGTATATACTTTTAAGTAAAGTCTTTCAACATGTATCTATACAGTCTCATTTTAATGCTTAAAGGTCACATGCAACCAAAAAATCAAACATAATTAAAACACAATTATCACTTATTCATGACATATAATATACATTGCTGGTTATGAAAAAACATATAAACAAAATTATAAGCGTACGATCGCACATCAAAAGTGCAATATTGTGTACTTGGGTTTACTTCCCAAGAAACGAAGCAGCCGGGATACCGAACCCAGTCAGAGCGGGTGGGTGTGCACTCAAGTGTAACGGCTGGTTCATTAGCAGATGCCCTCACAGCTCATTGTGTGTATATATAGAGATGTTGGGTTTGTAAATACATGCTCATTTTTTGTGTATAACATTATGCAATCAACAGACATCATAACATGGCATGTGTTCAAGTATCACACCTGCCTGTCTGTGTAATTACATAATGTGACAGAGACCGAACTCGGGCCATAAATCAATGCGTTTTGTTTATGGTGTATAGCCTGATTGGTGTTAAGTTCAAATTGCATGTGGTCAGTGATCGAAGTTGTGTATTGAATATTGTCATTAGCAGACAGGCAGGCAGACACACAGGTGTCAATAAAACAAGACATTGAGTTTTGTCTGTGACAACGACATATCTATATCACAGTTAGAAATTCTGTCAACGCTAAATAATGACATTGCTTTTAAGTATCGAACTGAGAAAGTGACTCGGTAAGAAGAACGTGTGGTGAAATAGATAAATGAAATTATATAAACAGTTTATTTACTGTCATAACATATAAAAAGCTCGCGCCTGTGAGATATCAACAAAACATTAGGAAAATAGCTCACACCAAAGCCTTCACCGAGTATTCACCGGACAGCCCGCTTCCAAGTTGCGCGAACCTATTTCACTGCGAACCTATTTTTATGAGCGCAGCCCAGCTGTTGAAACCAGTTTCCCGGGGAAAATTAGTGAATCTTTTGAACTCCGATTTCGCGCGTTTTAAGTTGAATTTGCATTTTGATGATTTGTTTCGGTAAGTCCATACCGAAAGGTATCAGAATCTGCAAAGTTGTGTTTTACGTTGCATGTGAACTTTAACTTGCTTTAGTTTCATTCGGTGAAAACGTTGTACAACATTGTGCTTTTTAAGAAATGCTTTGACCTAACGATTCTTGAACTCTGATCCAGAATCCGATTGAAAGATACTGGGTCGTCTGTATGTTCCATAAATTAGTCAATGCAAGTGCATACAACCATAAGCTGCATGGTAAGTCTGTCTTCAGCATGCACCAGACTGTTCTGTTTGGGCGTTGTGTTGCAGCACTCCTGTTTTTCGCTGTTTCATTTCACTCAGACTAAGGGACCGTTCATAATTTATGGCTAGGGGGTGTGATGATGATTTTTTATGGAGTAGCATGTACAATGTGAATGGGAACAACCCCCTCCCCACTAAAATCTATGTACAAAGTAGGTGACTGCTTCTGCGTGTCCTGTACAAAATCAACGAGCCCCCCCCCTCATTATTATTAAATATTTTATGTACACACTTGCTGTTCCCCCTAGTATATGTTACAAAATTGATGACAGTCATTATTTACGTAAACAGATTGTAGCAATACATCCAAAATGAAACAAAAGTGTTGTATTTGCAGTGAGAGTAGGCATTAAATTTATGTAATTGGTAATCGTAATTCAATTTTGGTTTCAGGCCAGCTAGAGAACGGTCCCTTATTATATACAACACAATTTAAGGACACTATTTACGCACATTCATTAAAGTGAGTGAGTGAGTTTAGTTTTACGCCACACTTGGCAATATTCCAGCTATATGGTGGCGGTCTGTAAATAATTGAGTCTGGACCAGACAATCCAAAGATTAACAGCATGAGCATCGATGTGCGCAATTTGGAACTGATGACACGTGTCAACCAAGTCAGGAGCCTGACCACCCGATCCCGTTAGTCGCCTCTTACGACAAGCATAGGTTACTGAAGATCAATATTCTAACCCAGACCTTCACGGTACACACACACATTCATTAGAAGCTGTTCAAGTAGGTTCTTTCCTGACCATAAGCCAGGTTTGGTGATATGGTGAACATCCATTCCAATACCCCAATGTTTATCATGTTTATCGCAGGGACTGGCTTCTGCCAAGTATTTGGGGAAAGAAATATATAATACCCTTCTCTGACTGTCATTCTGAGTACATTTAGCTCCGAGACCTCTATACATAATGGTCACACTGACTGAATCCCATTTATTCTGTTAAATCCTTTCATACGTTTTCCTACATCTTTCTGCTTTGATGGAGGTGTTTCCTTAAAAAGACACCTTGGTAACACATCATCTCCAAAGTACATTGCTTTAGAATACATGTAATACTGCTCTATGCAGTTAAATCTCTGACCATTAATGGTTAATGTACATGGATGGAAATAACTGAAAGGCTATGTCCAACCATAGAAAAAAATTTACTCCAGCATTCAGAGTTGTCAGGGTTACAAAAGGCACACTGTAAGTATCCTATCTGGTTTTGGTGATCGTCTTGTACTCTGTCTTTCATATCCAGTACAGAATCGGGCATGACCATTGGTGCAAAGATACCCTTAGCCGTACGTACGACTCTTCCCAGTTGTTCATTTTTCTCCCACTGTCGTAGATCCACCCCTTGAGGATCCAAAGTAGCATACATATTGGCTCCCACATAGGTACAATCATGGGTCCTTCCTTGATCGATGGTAACCTGAAGCTTGAAATGTATTCCACGAAGTTCAAACCAGAGTTTCAGAGTTATCACAACACCTCGTTTTTGTGGGGTAGCTTTTACCACTAGGATAACCTTGATATTGGCTGATGTGGACGTTCAGCTGTCTCTGCCACATCTTGGTTGTCACAAATACGCCCTTGCCAAAGTCCAAATAACAAGGACCCTGTAACTCTGTCAGTGACTTGTCAATAAGGTCAGGAGTCTCAAGACCCAACAATTTCATAGCTTCTGCCCCTCCACATTCCTCCAAAGCTTTGTGGTTTAGGAGGTAAGAGTTCGCCCTTAACCCCGCTTGAAATGTATGCTATTTATTATGATTATTTCTAGGGGTTTAGGTTTAGGGTTTAGATTTAGCATTATGTTGGTTTAGGGTTAGGGTAGGCCACATAAAGATACTGTGCATTGTCAAAATATTATTCCAGTTGATAAGTACGATAACAATGTCAAAGGTACATATAAACTTTAATGGAGGGATCATGAGACCATAACAAGTCGGGAGAATTTCAATTGAAAAGTCAATCACAATGACGTCACGAGTCCACAAGCGGGACAGGGGTCAAACGACCATGTCACAAGCTCAATAACGGGTATGTCCACCATCGGCATTGAGAACAGCAGTGCATCGACGACGCAAAAGTGCAAGGAAGGCTTGTGGGAAGTCACGCAAGATTCTCTCAAGTTCTGTGGCAAGGTCAAGGACGTTATCTGGCGGATGAGGAAGACGGCGTATACGTCGATCCATCTCGTCCCAAACATGCTCTATCGGGAGAGATCCGGTGAATTTGCAGGCCAAGCAGTTGTTGTATATACCTCTGTTTGATCGAATTTTCTATCAAAATGGTCCCGGAGGCGTGGCCTATCCCGAGCGTCAGGACACAGAGAGTCGATGACGTCACGAATCACGCGATGCCAAAATACGGTCCAATTAGAAGAAGTGGCCAATGAGAGGCAATCAACCCGATGACGTCACGAAAGACGCGATGCCAAATATGGTCAAAGTCGATTCGCGCTCTTTGTTTCCAATAGCGTCCCTCGCTATACAATGGTTTTGGAGATGAGTGGTGATTGGTTTTTGATCATAATTTAGCCAATCAAAAGGAGTACCGATAGAACAAAGCCTATAACTAACTAACTAACTATATATGAACATAGCGTCCCTACGTCAGCGTCATTTCCTTCGAGTCATCGTTTGAAAACTGTGTGGGGGTCCCACAAATTCAATTTCAACTGAGGTGAGAACCGAATTACGTAATTTCATTTTTTATTTATTTATTGATTGATTTCAACTTCCTTTTTTATATAGTACATGAAACTGATCGTAATGAACTGACGGTTTGAAAGAATACAAGACAAAAACAAAGACGAAAACGGTGTAGTAACAAGCCCTTATAAGCCAGTTCATTCATATGCTATTTGAGTCCGTTTACATTCCATTGGCATAAGAATGCTGTGTTAGGGCTGATAGAATAAACGACCCCCAGCCCTAAACAAGCCTTGTTGAACGTTTCCGCGAGAGCGGCCCGCGCTACGGGAGGCGAAGGAAAAGTCATTCATCTCTCGCGCAAGGACTGTTATTTGAGACCGGCCTGCGATACGGGGGAAACAAAGGAACATTCATTTCATCTCTCTCGCGAGGATCGTGATTTGTGACAGCACTATTGACCATAACAAATAAAAAAACCACACACAATACTCACAGTATGTCGATGACGTTCCAACGAATAAACAAATCCGAAAGCACAATAAATCCACTGTAAACTCCAAGAGCGTTCAGATATCGAGAAATCCTCGTTTTCCTCCGAGTTCTGTCGTTCATTTAGTCAGGTGAATCTGTTATAATAATGCGGCCGAGATTTCGTGTACTAGGTCTACATATATCATAAAAGAACCCCCCCAACACATTATTCCAAAAGACCCCAATTTCACAGAAGTTTTGTTGTTTAGTTTTTGTTTTTTAATTTTTTATATAATTTTAAAAGTTTGGGTTTTTTTACTTTCCCAAACAGCCAAAATAGTAATGGTTTTCTAAATAAACTCTATCCGTCCTCTATTTTTGTTTTAATTCTTTTTTCTAAATTTAAAAAAAAAAATTACTTTCCCAATCAGCCAAATAGTAATCATTTTTCTAAATAAATTCTAATAGTTCCTCTATTTTTCTGAGGATTTGCCTTGACTCAGCCACGAGGAGTACGATCTTCTGAAAGGATTAAAAAGAAAAGGAATTGGAATTAGAATAAAACAAACTTAAGATTACTGGTTAATTGTCGCGTCTATAAAAATGAATGAATGAAATGAATGAGTGAAAATGAATGAATGAATGATACTCACTTGCCTCGGACTGGGTGTTTCAACCCAGGAGGGCGAGTTCGGAGTCGGCGCTATCGTGGTGTCTCCCTTTCTCTCCCTTCAGAGTAGAAGTAACAGAATAAATTTAGAATTATCAGAGACCATATGCATTGTATCACGCAGAATAGAAAAAAAGACTACCATTAAATCAAGCGAATGCTTTCTATGGGTTGGTTTAAACGTGTATACCGCGCATTAAAAACTGATTTCTATTTGTAAATGTAGTAACATGTGGACTTACGTTGTCGGGTCTCTCCCCCAAAAGCGAGACGTTTTCTCGCCCTTTTGGGAGCACTCTCCTCTACGCTCTCCACCCAGGAGGGCGACTTCGGAGTGGTGTCGGGAGTCGGCGTGTCTCCCTTTCTCTCCCTTCAAAGCAAAAAGAAATCGAACAAATTTTGAATTATACGTCATATAACGTGGTATCGTACAAGAAACCGTTGAATAAAACGCCTAAGCATCCAGACTATTGACAAATCAAGCGCAAAAATGTATACGAGTATACCGCGCATTAAAAGCAATTTCTAGATGCAAAATGTAGTAAAATAGCGACTTACACGGGGGATGGCACTTCTCCCTCGAAGGAGAGACGCCGCTTGAGCGTCTTCACTCCAGGACGACGTACAGGAGTGCTGCTCCAGAGACTACAAATGAAATTATAATGAAAAATAAGGGGCAAAGATGAACACGACTCGTTAAAAATTGTAATCCAATGATCCTTCGTTCGTAAAATTCTTTTGTTGACATTACATTCTAATAAAATTACCTAAGAAATGAAAGAAAAAAAGTACTTACGGATAATTCCAAGTTGTCGCCAGCAATGACACGCTGGTGGGAGAGGAGGTGCCGTCAACGCTGTTAAACAAAACAAAAAAACATAGGAAAAAACAGTCAAACCAAATTAATTGCAATTAATAACAATATTATAACGTAATAATGTTATCGTGTTTCCAGAAGTAAAACAAATACCGAAATACTCACATAGTAAATGACGAATTCATTCTTAGATCACGAGATGTACTGAACTCGGAGAGCAAAACGCAAGTGACGCCAAAGTCGCGAAGAGGTACTATAAAATTTCAAGTTTCAAAAAATGAAAATGGTCTTTGCGACGTTGCCATTGGTTAAAAAATGTTATGAAATCATGGGGTACGGCCGACGCAACTGGCATTGTAATAAGCGTTCATGGAACAAAGACATGCCAGGTCGTACTAAGCGATAAACATAGATCGGGAAGAATCTTTTCGGGTTTTTATTTTGTTGTTTTTTGTTGTAAATGTAACTTTTCAAACAATTGCAGCTGTCATTTTGAGATACGAAGTCAAAATAGGCAAAATAATGGGAATGACCCTGAAAAGAGTATTTTCTTGATTTTTGTTTGTTTGCGAATTGCCTTGAATAGCATATGAAATAATAGGACGCCGATCATGTAAAAAGGTCTCCGAAACGAACGTGTTTGGTAACACCGATGAATAAAAATTTCGTTCAACATTGGAAATAATGCAAAAAGTTTTGTTTAAATCGATCCATTAGAACTCCAGTTACAGTCATCCAAAGCTGTTCACTGTCGTAAATTATAGGTACCGTAATAATTTTTTTAAATGCGCCGTATTAACGCTCTGAACTAAGAAATATTCTCACTACCCTACCTTGGGGTCGATTTCCAATTTTATTTTAATCATTTTTTTTAAAACAAAACGCGAGTATTTATACCAACCTCATCGTCGGATACGAGTTGTTATGGCGTCATCGCTTTCGTCATATCTCGTAGTTATAGACCGATGTCGATGACATAGCGCGAAACGGAAGCGACTAGACAAGGCAACTCCAACGCACTAATCCGCATCGAGATCGGACCCATACAGACCGAGTAATGATCGATGTAAGTTAGAAGTTAGTTATGTGACTGATACATCGTTTCTATGCTATCGAATCGAGCGAAAATAATGGCATCGTGAATGTTTTGACCTAATCTACTGTTTCCTTTAGTATAACACCAATTAGAATTACTGTATCATGAAATATATTATTTATAAAAAAATAGTGAATTCGTTCACATCGAGCGAGGATCTCAGAGCTTGGTCCCTAACACATGACCTTGAGAATGAAGATTACGTCATCCTGCACGAATTTAAACTCGTGTGCGATGAAATTGCTCTGGATCAAGCGCATATACCACTCCCCATGGATTTTGGTATCCATTGTCCGGTCAATTGGCCGACTTCTCCAACCTCCGTTGTCACACCCAAGAGGCCTCGTTCTGATGAAAAGGAAGAAGCAGCTTAGCTGGCCTCTTTGTGCATTGCCGATGGGGACTGGGAGGAACATCCGTACAGTCGCTTAAGAGACTTCGTCATAACGAAGAGAAAGAAGCGGCTCAGCTGGCCTCTGTGTGCCTTGCCGACGGGGACTGGAATGACAGTCCGTCTCCAAAAAGGTTCTGACAATCACTCAAGAGACTTCTTCCTGACGAAAAGGAGGATGCGGCTGAGCTGGCTGCTCTTTGTATTGCCGACGGGGACTGGGAGGACGACCCTTCTGCCGAATCCTTACAAAGAGTCAAGAGGGATCTTCACGAGCAAGAGACAGAAGCATCTGAGCTGGCTGCTCTTTGTATTGCCGACAGTGACTGTAATGAAAGCACAACACCTTCTCTTAAACACGTGAAATCCTCCGATCAAGGGAGGGGAAAGAGTATCCCTTGCAGACGTTGTGGTCAGATTTTCAAAAAAATGTTAGATCTTAGAAGACATCGATCTGCATGCACACAGCGTTCATTATCAAATGTGCCAGCTGGACCATCAACCAGTGGGCAAATAACGCCAGTCTCTCCAAACACATCCACGCAAGACTTTACTCAGTTCCTACCAATAATTAGTCCAGGGGTCAACCAAGATTCATCGAGAACATTACTGACAGGATTCAGTAGACCCAAGTCAATAACTTCTAACCCTGAAGTCACGATTGAGCTCCCGTCAATCCCGAAAGTCCCGAGGATGTGTTCTTTAGCCCTGACACTGCGGCAACAGGGGGATCAGTACAAGCGCCCTACGCAGTTTCATTTCGGAATGAAAAGACTTTTGCTAATCTCTGTGTCCTTAGCCAGAGCCTACCGAGTCACGGGAAAAGAATGGAATGATTTGGTCAAGGTACATCCAGGGCAAGATGAATTTGATCTCATTATAACTCATAAGAAATGTGGCCCCCGATTTTTCGCAAACATGAAAGATCCAAAGAGTGTAGTTCAAAAAATGTTTGCTGAAAAATTAATGCATCGTGCCGGTTTGCCCCAAGACCACCCTTCGAGCCTAGTCGATATTCCCGACTTTGAGAAAGTGCTGAATTGCGAAATACTGGTCCTCAGTGCAGAAATGGGCAACAAATTTATTCGCAAAGGAGAAACTCACAGCTCCAAAACAAAACTATTCATCTATTTAATCGAAGAAGACAATCACTTCCACTCAATTACGATTATCTCTGGATTTTTTTGCAGCAACTATTGGTGTGACAACTGTCTAGCACCCTACAACAAAAGGCATCAGCATACGTGTGAAATGTACTGTATCGTTTGCAAATGCCCTGGCTGTAAAGTCTCCGATACACCGGTCATCTGTAAAGATTGCAACATGACCTGTAGGTCCAAGGACTGTTTCATACGTCATAAGGCACGACCAATTTCGAAAAAGAAGAAGAGCAACAGAACCTCTGAGTGCGACAAATGGAAGAGGTGTCAGCATTGTTTCAAAGTATTAAACGTGAAAGAACGCGATTTGGATCAGCACACTTGCGGGGACTATAAATGCAAATGGTGTAAAGAATACGTCCCTCAAGATCACAAGTGTTATCATCACCCTACTTCAAGAGAAAAAAAAAGCCATATCCAAATGTCTTTTTTTGTGATTTCAAATGTACGCAGGATGACATCTACGTTTGCAAAGACGGATACGTCCCATCTTCCTGTCAAGTTTGCACCATCGACACTGTTGGCTCCTGCTAGCATCACCTTCTCTGCAACAACTGTAAAAGTTCATCTTGTGGAAAGACAGAGCACAAAGCTAATTACGTTTTAGCCCAGTCAGTTTGCGATGTGTGCAAGGAAGAGGCCTCTTTGGACAAACCTTGTCCTTCTTGCGGGACGCGTTGTAAGACTTGCCGAAAACGTGACCAAAAAAAGCAGTACATCGTTCCTCCTTGCGAGGACAAGTGTGGACTCAGAGAAGTTCAATTCTGTGGTAAAGACACGGCCTCGGAATTCTATTCCTGTTTGTTTTCAGATCAACACAAACAATTCACCATCTTTGCTCATAATTTTAAAGGATATGACGGATACTTCATTCTTTCTTATCTCATCCAAAACTCAATGCTCCCGCACCAAGTTATATATAGCGGAAGCAAAGTGATGTACCTCCACATCGAAAGAGGTTTAGATATGCGTCTTCTGGACAGCCTGTCCTTTTTCAATACCCGTCTCGCCAACCTACCAAAGATGTTTCACTTAACCGAGCTGAAAAAGGGTTATTTCCCACACTTCTTTAATACTCGCGAACATCAAAACTACATAGGACCAATTCCGGACCCCGCATACTATGGTATTGATTTTATGGGGCCCAAAGACAGAATAACTTTTCTGGACTGGTAGATGTCGTGATCAGTTTACCATTGAGCGTGATGTCTACCTGCGACCAGAGAGAATGAAGCCAATTGTTGATTGGTCGACGTGTTCCTCTGCAACCAATATTGAACTGTCTGTTCTCAGGATTTTGGCTTTGACATGAAGGGTAGATCGTTTCAAATCTGTATAGTCAATATTTTGTCCAGACAGGTTAAATTCAACGGGACTGGTTTCTGCAGTCATTTGAGACGTGGGTCTCATGTCCACGAAATGCATTTTATCAATTCCCGTCATAGCTCGAGGTTCCGGAAAAAGATCTAATTCTTCTAAAGGCATATCTTGATGGGTGGAAACCTATCTTCCGGGAAAGTAAGCTTTCTTCTCTTAGGAGCTTCGCGGTTCGATCCGTTAACTTTGACGTTCCGAACAGAACTGCTACGTTTTCTCTCGCAAGTCTTATTTATACCGTCCTCATTGTTCATCTTATGAAGCACTTTGGCCTGGTCGACCACCTGTTGAGTGGGTGCTGTAAGGACCACATCCACCGTTTTGACCTCTTTTTCTTTCTCGGGGGCATGGTCCGATTCCATGTTCATCCCCTGATTTTCCCAATATCGTATATAAGCTTGTATGGACATTTTCTGATGCATTTTGGGATATCCCATTGCTTGAAGCCAGTAATATTTATAATACATTTTATCCTCCTCTTTCGATCCTGGTACGTACAGTTTCCAGTAAGAGCTACTCATGATGTGTGCACGGGTCCCAGGTTCTCCGTGTAATGATGTCTGTTCTGCATAGATTCTCTTTATATAGTTCACTCGATACCCCTGTCCCATAGGACATTTTCAACATCTGAAGGGTAATGGTTTGACGTGAACCGTCGCTGTTACTGTTCCCGTGATAAAGATCGCTGGTTGTCCTTTGTGGTCCTTTACATATACCTCCAGGGTGTTCACCTCATTACCTTTCAGGGGCACGTAGTAGGGCTGGGGGAAGAAAAACTCTTTTTCTTTCTTGTTGCTTCTCAAAAACAGATGACGTAAGAAAGGTTCCTGCTGGGGTCCCACATAGGACGTATCGCAGAGGGTAGACCCTATGTAAATGTGGTGATCTTGACCTCATTGAGCTTCCCAGTTACTGAGTGTGATGTCGCACAAGGCCATCACCCAGGGGGTTCCATCTAGCTGCATAGGTGGATTCAGGGTCACCCTAAAGGTGTGTCCTTGGTTCTGGGGGTAGAGATCTTGACAGTCTGTACTTCGGAGCACCAGGTATTTATCCATGTTTCTTAATCTTTGGGTTGGGAAGTAAATAGCCCAGAGAACTGCTCAACAGGGCCGTCCACAGATTGGAATTGCCTCGGTCCAAGGACAAGTTGACGATGCACGTGATGACCACAAAATAAATGATGATAATCTGGGAGAAAAAGACAGTTTCCGTTTTGGCGACTTTTTTACCCCAAAATGTCCAACTCTCAGATCGGTGACTCGCTGTCATAGGTGTGACTTGTTCCGCATCTTCCATCGCTACTGATGTGACTCGGTAGAGTTAGCACTATATATTTAGGTCTGATATTGCTTCACATCCTCTTCAGGAATCCACGAGTTATATTTCTTAGGCCAATGAAGCCATTTCACCAAAACTTCTTTCCGTTTGTTTCGTGTTCTTCTTTTGATAATTTCTTGTATCCTGTATTCTTGATCAGGATTTTCGGTAACGGATTGAAGTTCAGCGGCATAAAAGGTGCCTTGGAATGGATCACCTCCCCAATCTTTCAATTTGTACAAGTCGTTATCTTGAGACCAGTAGCGACTAGTAATGGTAAAGATTTCACCCGACCATTTCTCCTGGTATTCTCTGTCGAATGTCTGTCTCAGATGACTCACTCTTACTTTATCTCCCACCTGGAAAGTATATTTTCGCTTTGAGTTCTTTCTCACTGGTTTCCGTCCTTTTGTCTTGATCAAATATTGATTTAGTGTTACTTCACTCTCGTTGGCCTTAGTTACACTCTTAGGCGTTTGACCTAACATTCTGTGATTCGTGTTGTTGTAACTTTCAACTACTTTGGGTACAATGTCGATATACCGATGAGTAACACGTTTCAACATGTATCGGTACAACCTCATTTTGATGGTTTTAATGACTCTTTCGGCATAGGGGGCTTTCGTTTCGTTCAGAGCAAATAGTTGTGTCACTTTGTGCTTTTTCAAAAAGTCTTTGACCCAACGATTCTTAAATTCTGATCCCATATCCGATTGAAAAATATTAGGCTTCCGACCTCGAGTATTCCATAACTCAGTCAACGCATTCACCACCTCTTGGCCCTTGGTAGACTCGAGTGGAAAGACCCAGATATATCTGGAGAACAAGTCTATCATGACCATCAGATATTTGATTCCATCGTTGTACTTGGCTAAATATGTCATGTCCATAAGATCAGATTGCCAATGACTGTCTAAACCTTCAACCACGTACTCATTTCTTGGGAATTTTCGTCTGACCTGATGAGTCATGGTATAAATGTCTTGTTCCTTCAACCATTTCTTGATTCTATGTAAGCCAATTTTATACCGGCCCCTCGGCTTTCACTGCTTCAGTATAGTTTCTTAGGACCGCATAACTACCGGGATGTTCGGGTCGTAATACATTTTGCTCAGGTACTCTTCCCACGGAGCCATGACGACAAACTAACGACTGATATCTAAAACGTCACTTTTATACAGCGAACCAATGAACCTCTTTGACACAAATATAAGAAAGCACTATTTTTATTTATACAACCTACATTATTCGAGTACATATGTATACAGCATTCATTCGTGTATGGACATACATAGATATATTTATGGAAACAAACGATGAGTTTGGGAAAGTCTCTCTCTACTTCCGGTCTGGAACACTCCTACCATTCTGATGTATTGACAGTCGGGGGACCATTTCGTGTTCGATCCACGGATTGTCCGTGGTCTTCCATTCCTTCAGACGTATGCCGCATTTGAAACACGTACAAGAGTCTCCTCTGTTCAGATAAGTTAAACCAGCGTGAGCCATATCTCGTGGGTCTTGACTCATTTGAATAGGCCAGTTCTTAAAGGAGTCCAACCTTTTCTCGAACGAATTCGAATCCAGCTTTGGGGGCAATATTGCAGCGTAATTGGCAACCACGTGCTGGTCGAGATAACCGCAGACGTCCATCATATTCTTGAGGTCCGATCCAGTCTCCGTACCCAGTAACTTCAACGCTTCCGACTCTCCGCATTCCTCTAAAGCTTTACAGAAGGCGGTGTAAGCTCGGGGTCCGCGTCTTGGCAAGGTGTACAAGAGTTTTCTAATACGATCGTAAGTCGATTGATATTTTTCCATAATTTCGGCTTCCATGAATTTGGTGAGGACTTTGCACTCTATCAATTTTTGTACCACGTCTTCTACACGGCGTATACTTCCCACGAGTCCCACCTGGTTCCGTCTGAGAATATCCCCGTGAGCCGCTTCATATTCAAATCGCAGAGACGCACTAAGTCACGTCTTCGCGGTCCAACGTCTATGGAGGTAATGGCGAGACGAACGAACACGAGTTATTATTCGTGATCCGAATCATGTGACATTCGTCCTTAACTACCGTGCCCCGTCTACGGCTTAATGACTAACTTTGTACAATGTCACGGGATTTCATCCTCCTGTCACGTGGTATCTACCAGTTCCAATAATCGTTGGGGTTACAGAAGCTACACCTCAGATAACCCACCTAATTTTGGTGATCCTCTTGAAGAATACAAGGAATCATGTCTTTCAATTGGGTAACATAGTCAAACATCTCCGGAATGCAACTCTTCAGCGTCTCCCATTGATCCTTAGAAAGAATAATTCCTTTGTCATCTGTCAGCTGTTTAGTTTTCGTGATCCCAAGTCCACTTTCTAACATCCACTCCGTCATCGTCTAACGTAAGGTAGAGATTACCCCCCAGATGAATACTGCGCCCCTCAGTCCCTTCTTTCCTAGCTTCGTCCACTTGTACAAAACCATCGGGTAAACTGAGCCATTGCTTCAAGTTCAGACTCAGACCCGATTTGGTAGGATAAGACTTGCCGTTGCGATACGTGACGTATTTTCTGATATGTATACCCAGCTTGCCATTCCACATCTTGGCCGACATGTACACTTTGTGGCCTAATTCCAAATGACAACGCGAATTCGGTTCCACTACGACTTGCGCTGAGAGAGACTTCGGGACATCTTTAACCGCTGAAGTCATGTTTAACATCGACGTCTACCAGAGGTATGAGTCGTCGCGAAAACCTCACCAGTACTTTATAGGCATAACACCGAAATGAATATAATGGCGATGCCTCAGATTGGGTGAAAATTCGATCAAACAGAGGCCTCAGTCTGGGTGAAATTATGATCGGAACTCTCTTCGCCTCGCCCCCCGGACCGTTTTGATCGAAAATTCGATCAAACAGAGGTATATACAAAAGGCAGTAAGTCAACATTGTGGTGTTGCAAGAAATCCATAGCAACCCTTGCCGTATGAGGATGGGCATTGTCCTGTTGGAATGTTAACCCAGGGCCATGACGTTGCAGAAAAGGAATTGCCACAGGTCGAAGAATCTGATCCCTGTAGCCCACACCAGTTAAGTTGCCCTGAACAATCACAAAAGGAGTTCTTTGGCGTGCTGTTATTCCACCCCAAATCATCCAAAACCACCACCAAAGCGATTCCTCTCCAAGACACAGGCCTGTGCATAACGTAAACTTTGTCGAACTGAGTTGGGGTGGATACGGCTAAGTCGTTGTCGAACTGTGTTGGGGTGGATACGGCGAGGTCCTGGGATGGTTCGGGCAGTCATCACTGCAGTCTGAAACCTTTGGCGAAGATGGGTCACACTTATCCATCTGTCCTGTATTGGAGTTGTTACACGTGGACGTCCAGAACGTGGCCAATCGATGACGTCATTTGTGTTCTGGTAGCGCCTCACCAGTGCAGAAATGGTGTTCCGGTGGCAGTGGAAATGTGCAGCCACTTGTCGTTGAGACATTCCCCCACGGACCATCCCAATGGCCTCATGACGTTGTGCAGACGTGAGCCTTGGCATGCTATGCGTTTCAATAGCCGTTTAATTTCTTGAACGATCGCAAGGGCAGGGGTTGAGCTTTCCAAAGTGACACTATTGTGTGGCATTCATTTGCTATGTTTCTCTTTCCCGGAATGCACGTGCAACAACGTATTGCACGTCTCAAGGACGAACCCACTGACGTCACGGAACGGCACGTGCATGCATGTTGGATACATGTCACTCATCTCTGAGTTTAAATCCTTATGTGTCTACACAGGTTTGATAAAGTTAGATTTTAAATTTTTGTATGCACAGTTTCTTTACGTGCCTAGTATATAAACAATATAAAAAAATCTATTCTTAGGCTTAGAATGATATAAAAAACGCGGATTACTGGCGGAAATGTTTCCTAATAGGACTAAGCTTGGGGCCCATTGTCTAGGTAATGTAGACAGCAGTTCTCTGACACAGGAGGTTTGAGGTTTTTCGATAATTTCTGCTTTCATGAAGATTGTAAGGACTTCAATTTCAAACTGCATGTTTGTCGACCACATGTTCTACATATTGCACTACCACTAGGCCGGAGTGATTCTTATCACAGTGAACTGCTTCCGTTTTTCTATCTTCAAGGTAAACAACTAACAAAGAGAGACAGAGTAAAGCTTGATGTCGTCTGTGCAAAAAAAGATCATGTGACATTTCTAACGTTGAAATGGGATAACAACGTACCCAGGTCAGCTGGGGTAATAGCTAGATTTAAACCACACGCGCACAAATCGGCGTGAATGGGAACTAATTGGATTTATTACGTTAACAGCTAATGAATAACCCTTTCGAAAAATGAAAATCACGCCTGCAATGTATTCATTTTAACACAAGATGCACTTACATTACCGTTTCGGAAGGTCTCGTGTTTTCACAAACCCTGAGCGGCCTCTGAAAAACACGTGTGATTTGGGGCGGGTTGCAACTACCGGAAATGTTTACATTCGGGTCTGAAGTAATATAATCCGTTACATACTGCTGTCTTATAATTGAACAAGTACGTGTCCTTCCTTGTCCCTTTGCAGTTTATGACAAATATAAGAGTTAAACATACTTTTCAAAATTAGAATAGTTTTGTAAGACAGAAGTGGCTGTCGATTCAGCGGAGTAATATCGAATACTTCCGGGTTTGAATGCGGCATGTTTGAGTTTTGATGCAGACTTGTTGCACGAGACGTTGTTTGTTTGTTTACTCTTGAAACTGTGAAGACTTGTCAGATAATTTTACCGACAACAAGTAATTTAACTGTACGAGAGGAATACACACGCAACTTCCCAATGGGTCGGTCTAAACGAGGCAGGAAAAGGCAGCATCAAGATTGGCAATCACATAGTCAGACACAGGTTATTTACTGTTCATTATGTTTTCTCGGTAAATCTCACACTGCCGATGTGTTCGTGCTACTTCTTTTTCAGAAAGTTGGAAGTTACGTTTATGTTTTAACCGGAGTCTGTTATGCTAGTCGAGAAAAGTGACCAACAGGCAAATACCGCTCATTTCTTATATGGACTATGCATGAAGAATGATGATAATTTGGGTTCAGGCTAAAACGTCACCACAGCAAAACGGCACCTGGCGAAAAGGGCACCATTTGCACATAACGGAACCTCGACTTGGCGAAAACGGCTACAAATCTTATGGCGAAAACGGCACCAACTAAAATCTTAGGGGGAAAACTAGTTTGTTATAAGATAATCGGATTGCAGAAGGTCTAGATAGTAAATACATCTACTATTATGTCGGAACTCTCAAAATTTAAGAACAAGGATGTATTTCCATGTGAAAACTACTTTATACGGTAACGGCGCATTGAATAACTCAACTATAGTCTGTTTGCAGTGAATATGTACCGATGAATGTCACTTTAAACAAAAAAGTAAATCAAATTAAGAGAAATTAAGTTTGCGAATTCTCATGATTTTACCGTGCCAAATGAACATTTAAATCTCAAAATTTTATTCAACTTAGGATAAAAGTTGTTTAACAAACGATCAATGTTTATTAATGCAAACTTGTTCTCGTCACTATATGGCTGGAATAATGCCGATGTGACGCAAAACCCAACTCAACTCAACTAACAAACGATCATAGATTCAAATGGCTATTATTGGTTTGTATTACAAGGGGGTAAGCGCAGTAGATGGAACAGTGAAACAAAGGCATGTGCGGTACGTTATGAGCGTTAACTTAGACAAGCCCTACTTGTTCTCGGTGTTTCATCAAATGTGCAAACGCCCTTGTAATACAAACCAATAATAACGATTTGAAACTATGATCATTTGTTAAACAACTTTTATCCCAAGTTGAATAAAATTCTGAGATTTGAATGTTCAATTGGCAAGGTAAAATTGTGAAAATTCGCAATCTTAATTTCGCTTTAATTGATTTACTTTTTTATTTAGAGTAAAATTCATCGGTACGTTTTCACTGCAAACAGACTATAATAGTGACATTCTGAACTCATTACACCAGTCATTACTAAAAGTAACCGCTTCCAGTAATTATCAAATCTACGTATATATTCAATGTAAGGCAAGTTTTATATAACTTGATTTTCTGCTGCTGCTCATTTCGTTGCTAGGCATAACCAACACCATATCGAACATATTTATTATTCAATCATTTAAATCTGTTATTTTGTCACAGTATTTTTTCTTTTGTTGTCAAATTATTTCAATTATGTATCCAGCTATTGGAACAATGTACTGGAGTGGCGTCTATATAAGCCACTAGGTTTGTTCGCCTATCCAGGTTTCTTTGATGAAAAAAAGAATGTTTAAATCAAATACATCTACTGTGCCGACAGTGATTGGAAGTGGGCATCCCATAGCTGATGATTGGATTGCAGAATGTTTAGATAGTAAATACATCTACTGTGCTGACAGTGATTGGAAAAGGCATCCCAATTTAGCATGAAAACATCGCAACCTTTGATGTTTTAAGTACATTTACTCAACTGAAATCGCCCAGTGTCAAACTCGGTGTCAAAATGAAATTGTAATTTTGTTACTGTAAAGTGTAGAATAATCTGGGATAAGTTAGTTACCATAATTTGTTTTGATTTTGATTTAAGTTTGTCGGATACAAACACATAACATAGACATGCACGGATTTTGAGAATAAGTTATATGTTGATATAATCTTGCTAATGTTATAATGAAATGAAATAAAACATAAGTCAACGTTATACTTTGTTTTATATATGGTGCCGTTTTAGCCCAGAAATCAGTAGCCGTTTTCGCCAAACAAATTTGGTGCCGTTCTGCTGTGGTGCGGTTTTAGCTATAACTCGATAATTGTATGGATATACAGTGAAGCCTCGTTAATCCGGACGGTTGCGTTTCTCAGCAAATTCGTCCGGATTGCAAATCGTCCGGACTACTGAATCAAGACCCAAGTTCAAAACGACACGAATCTGGATAAAACAAATAAGCATATAATATCATAGCAAAAAGTCTTTCATTGTTGTTTGTGTTCGACTAACCTTCCTCATCGAATTCATCACATCAATAATTTTACCGAGTGGCATCCGAATGTTGACCCGACGTGTCTGATCACGTCCTTCCTCAGCACGGGTGAGGTAATGTCTAACAAGCGATCTATTGTAGTATGCCTTGAATGTCCGAATTATTCCTGCATCCATCAGTTGAATATGAGATGTGGTATTTGGTCACATTTCGCAAAGTTAGCGAAGCACACTTGTGACTTGCAGCGTTGTCGAGAAGCAAAATCACTTTAAGTCCACGTGACCGCACCTGTCTGTCAAAGTACATTAACCAATCACAAAACAGCTCATTTGTCATCCACGCCTTTGTATTGTGGTGTCAATCAAAGTGTAAATGTACAGCATCTTCAGTCGGGAGCTTTTAATGTCTGACTAAAACAACAACCCTTAATAGACATTTCTCAAAAGTTAACAAGAGTTCATCTTGTCAACTCCATGACACTGAGTTTTTATTGTTTATGGCCAGTTAAGTAAACATCGCCGGTGGGTGTTGTTATGGTTCGTGAACACGACTTACAGCATCCGGACTGTGAAGCAATTTACTGTTTATTTTACTGATTGGTTACAGCTACTTACCGTCCGGTTCCGGAAACCGAATTTCCGGATTATCGGGGCAAATTGAATAGGCATAGATTGGTAACAAGCTAAAATCGTCCAGGAGCCGAGACATCCGGATTATCAGAGTCCGGACTAACGGGGCTTCACTGTACAACTTCTTTATTCTGTGAAAGGTGATGTTTCGACAGATTCTAATGTTGTTGTCAAGCAGCTTCTAGAATGCTCATCAAAGAAGACTATTGCAGTATGCATCTCACAATAGTTTCAATAAAAAAACTGAAGAATACCTTGCATGTTCAGAGTCAAGGAGCCGGTTAAGTGCACTGTGTAGTGTGGAAGGGACAAATCTTAGGGTCCTGTTGGCTCATAACAGAAACGCTCATTAGCACATTGGTACATTTGACGTACACATTTAAGACGTCTATGTTCAACTTCAAGTGGCAGCACATTCTACAGATAACTAAAGTGCACAATTTCTATGGGATTAGTTGTAACCCTTTGTTCTCTATGGAACGTGTAATTTGTAAATAATGATTATGGGTACAAATCACAGATTCACCGTGTTTCTTACTGCTTGATTAAATTAGAATCCAGTGTTTATCAATCCCTGGATCGCAGTATAAATATCCTTGGTTGTATGAAACCAATCACTATCACACTGAATGTATCTGTGATATCTTACATTGTTTACTCAGGTGTTTTTCACCTGCTTATGAGGATTCAACACATTTAGATAAACATGTCCTGAAATCATTTTTTTTTATAAATATCCTAAAACACAAAAAAATTATTGTGTTTATTGCACTTACCAACCACTTGATGTCATGGGGGCCCTATGGAGGTGTTCATCACTTTGTATATACACATATCTGTATGGTCATGCACCTCTGTGTTGCACCTGTGAAGTTCCGGGTTCGAAGTGGTCTTCAGTAACCCATGCTTGTCGTAAGAGGCGACTAGCAAGATCATGTGGTCATGCTTGCTGACGTGGTTGACACATGTCATCGTATCCCAACTGCGTAGATCGATGATCATGATGTTGATCACTGATGTGCTATTGATTATAAAGGGGAAAAGTCAAGTCATAAGCATACACCTTTGGTCAGATCACCAGAGCAGAATTCTGGTAGAGTTGAGTAAGCTAGGGGCTTTTTTGGTGGTTGCTTATAAACAATTCTTTGTAACGGTCGGCGTACTGTCCCTTTAAGCTGGCTTGCCTTGATGAAACTGTCAGATCCTAGCACGCAGAACAGTTCTCACTCTTACAGTATGATTTGAAGTAGATCATTTCTTGATGCTCGTTGTGTTTGTTTGCCCGTTCCCAGTAAATTGATTGATCAAACATTGCATTTGTATGTTTGTTGTAGGATTACAGAACACAAGACAGGAACTACAAGTTGCCAGAAAGGAAGAATGAACTCTTTGTGAAGTACTATAAGGTAAGGATGTGGTACCTATGGTGTGTTGATGAACATAACTGGTAGGGGTGGGTATTGCAGAGAATTTTCATATTGCGATATATTGCGATGCGAAAGCATGTATTGCGATATGTATTGCAATATATTGCATGAAGTATTTTAATACAAAAAACTACTTATAATCGAGTTAATTCTTGATTTATAGAGCAAAAACACAACAAAATCACTAGGCTTGATTAAGCTTTAATAACAACTTTTAATCATGATAAAATAAAAATATGAATAATATTTGGCACAAATGAAACAAGGACATGTCCGAAGATTTCCGAGTGTTTCGAAGTTTTCCGAATGCAAGTCAAAATACCGGTTTTCGATCAGCGTATTGCAATACGTATCATTTTCATGTCTGAACCAGTAAATACCGGTAAACCGGTTATATTGCGCAGCTCTAATAACTGGACAGGCCCTACTTCGTATTGTTCCTAATGTGTACGCAAATGGTGGATAACCTGTATCCACCCATGCCTAAGCAACTTCATGACTCATACACAAAGAAACTTATTGGTAGACAATGGCAATATATATGATGTGTTTTTGAGTGTGTGAGTGTGCATGCATGCGCAGTATTGTGAATTTTACAATTTTACTTGTCTATCATCCAGGGGTAGCCTAGTGGATGAAGCATTAGCTAGCCACACTGAAGACCCGGGTTCGATTCCCCACATGGCCACAATGTGTGGAGGCTATTTCTGGTGTCCCCTGCCATATTGCTAAAAGTGGAGTAAAACTAAACTTACTCATTCACTTGCCTATCATCCAGAATTTTACCTGATCTTGTCCTCATAAGTAATAATAGTGCTGAGAAATGTTGAAAAGTCATGAAAAGACATCTGTTAAATTATTTGTTCAAGTTCATGATCATAGTAAGGAGAAAACATGGTAAACGACAAAGACTGATAAAATGCAGTTTTGGACATCAAACATGACAACATTATGAACCATCTAATATACTTCGGTGAAAGATCAAAGGCGCAGACAGTATTTTATCAGACGATAATGTGCACTTTTTGCATTACGTCACAATGTATTGGCGTCACTGCGCCATTCCTGTCTGCCCGGGGCGGTGGGGTAGTCTAGTGGTTAAAGCGTTGGCTCGTCACGCCGAAGACCCGGGTTCGAATCCACACATGGGTAAAATGTGTGAAGCCCATTTCTGGTGTCCCCCGCCGTGATGTTGCTGGAATATTGCTAAAAGCGGCGTTAAACCAAACTCAGTCAGTCTAGTCTGCCCCCTCGTAATCGAACAATTTTTGCATTACGTCACAATGTAAGCGACGTCACGATGCATGTCAGTTGTCATCACCTCGTACAGCCTCCTACAGTAAACTACTCCTTTGCATCCAGTTTCTTGGTTTGCAGTTGCTTCACTCAGCTATTATTACTGGTGGATTCATTACGTTTGTTTTACGACTGTTAAAATGTCTCAATTCGACTCACCAGTTTTCAGTGACACGGTAACGTTCACATTGTTTACATTCCCACAATGATCGAGACATCGATTTCGTAGTTCGCGTTTCATAGTTCCAGGCAAAAGTGATATTCTACTAGGTGAAAATGACAATACCATTTTTATTTTCACCAATATTTACAGTATTTCACCCTTAAGAATATAATAAAGAAGCTATTCGGCTTGTCTCGGAACAACATGAGTTGGTCACGAATGGCTTATTGTAACCAATCGCTCGCGTCCGTTCAGGGCCAATGCGAGCACTCGCGGTTCTGAACACGCCTCAGAATGTACTGGACTAAACTTACGTTGGTAGTAGAAATGTGACGTTCTTATTGCCCCATATGCTTTACGTTAATCACAGATGTAATCAAAATAATTTTAAGTTCGTCATAATCTAGGGAGGCAGACACATCAATAGAACAGCGCAAGAGTTAGCCCCTGTGTGAGGATTCTTAATTTAGGTCAATGACACCGTCGTTTGTTTTCTGCCTTAGATTGATTGTAATTATCCTTAGAATGTATTAAATTTGGCATCTTAGAAAACAAATGCAGTTCGCTCTACAGGGGTTCAAAAATCCCATCGCCCGACGCCCGGGACAGGTCAGTTTTCATTTCGGGCAATCAAATAATGGTATCTTACTTGTCCGTGGGCTACTAGATAATTTCCACTAATGGAACTTGGATTTAATTGGATTTAATTTCATGTCTGCTCAAAATGTAGCTATTACATTTCGCAATGATAATAAAGTAGAGTTATCTTTCTTTGCTATTTATCACTTTTCAATAAATAGTCCAGTAAACATTAACATCAAATATCATGTTGATTTCTTCTTTCATAATTACATCATCATAATTATGTCATAAAATCAGGGCAAGTGGAAAATTAGTCAGGACAAGTTACTTTCTTAAAGTCACTTGCCCTGTGGCAAGTGGCTTTTTAAAATAATTTTGAACCCCTGGCTCTACCACCATGTATAGTGTAATAAAGCACTTTTACGTCCTGAACTATTATAATGTTAAAGCACTCGGACGCAAGTGTCTTCGTGGTTTAACATTATAATAGTTCAGGGCGAAAGTGTGCTTTATTACACTATACATGGTGGTAGAGTGAACCATATTTCTTAATTCTTATAAGTGTTAAGTCAGTGCAAAAGAAGACAAATATGACATATTGACGAAGTGATTTTTAGGACATTTTGAATGATGATCAGATCAGCGTCCCTGAAAATATACCATTCTAAAACTCTTTTCCTACCATTTTTTCCCAAAACATCATAGTATTATGTGATGTTTGCACAGACATTGACTTTCACATAAGTTTAGTATCCCTAAAGAAAGTAAACATAGTTGTACATGTGGTCTCACCTCAGGCAAGTGAGTTTATTCAAAACTGCCTCTGTTCACCCAGCAGAAAATTGGTACCTGGTTGGATAAAGTCATGTGACTATAACCTTCTAGCCCTCAAGAGGCAGTTTGGGCTATCCAGGGTAATAAGAAGCAGATTCTGATTAAGCGCCGCGAGCAATCACTTGGTGTTTGGAAACTGTGCGCTTTAGAAGATGTATTATTATTATACCTTGAAACTTGTAGCTGTCACAGATTGATTGCAAATTGTTTATGATTTGACTTAATTGTTCAATTATTTCAGTGATCCCATGATATGCCCTGCTGCATTTGTTGCAGGGCACACTGACTTGATTTAACAATCAACATTTGTGTGTATCAAGGTATAATTTGTTTAAAATAACCATTTCATAGTATTTCTGCAGTATGGGCTAATCATTAGTGTTACCATGGTTACAGGAACAGAAAATAGTCCCTGAAGGAGAATGGGAGACATTTGAAGAAATTCTAAAAACAGACCTCCCAGTCACTTTTCGTATCACAGGATCCCGAAAGTAAGTATTAATTGTGCCATAATAACACAGTTGTCTGCCATTTTATTGGATGTTGCTGTGGTCGAATGCATAACAACATGAGGTGTCAATAAAAAAAAATTATTTGACAACTTGAATCAGTTGTTAATTTCTCAGTTTCATAAATTAGATTTGACTTGTCTCTTGTGTAAACTCTGCGAACAACATAACAATATGCATGATTTTGAGAAACACAGTAGACAGTTTAAGAACAGATTGGGGTTCACATTAATTGTTAATAGGATTTATAGTATACCGATATACGTGTACACTGGTAATACAGCTCACCTCTGATTGGAGAAGTGAACAATTACTGGACTGCCTGCAGTAATAATTGCCATATTATGTAGACGACATCTGTTTGAGGACTTCTCAGACACTGCCAGGTGACATGCAATCATGCAGTGTTAATCAATGTGATTGGCCTGTGTTGCTAGACAGACTGGGCTGTGATTGGCTACCATGTTGCTTATTCCAGGCAAGCCGGAGAACTCCTCCGGGTGATTAAAGGACAGTACTTTAGCAATCTCGTCAACCAGACCTTAGAGGGTGATATTAAAATCGAACCCCAAGAATCTACCATGGTGAGTATTTTGATTTATCATCCAAAACTGTGTTCCACATGAGATATTGCTTGTGTGAGATCAAATGATATTATTCCTAGGAGATACCGCTTTTGACAGTAGATTTTGTACAATGCCCTGACAATGCTATGACATCATGAACTTGATGATGTCATAATGCTATGACATTGCTGCACTTTAAGTCTTTATGCATTTTGAAACTAAATAAAAAGCTGACGATCTGCTGATACTTATAGTGAATTTATAACAGAACTGTAATATCTAGACATTTTATAGTTTGCCAATGTGAATCATAATTCGCACACACACCCTAGTGTATGTTGTCTGTCTCAATACACTTCACTGGCATGAAAACAATGATTCTGTTGAATGCTACGACAAATGAATAAAAACAAAATGCAAATATTAAAATTAAAACAGATTAAAGTTATAGGAACAATATCAGGCCATTACCTTGTTTGAGGAATGTATCCATCAATATCCACAAAACTGTTCCAAATGATGTGTCTTTTAACAGTTTAATATCACGAAAAAGTGATAAATCTTTTCAGGTATTGGTGTATAGTCTCATTGGTCACCCAAGATAGCACACCTGGCAACTAATTGCATAATGTCCGCCTTTCATTAAAACAGTAATTTAGTTAGCCAATAATGGGCAATCAATCAATGTATTGCCGGTTAATCCTTTGAAAGAAGGGCGTTGTTTTTTACGCTTGAACACCGACCGCGGCAGAGTGTATTCAGTATAGATTAGTAAATCTACATACATAAACACTACCTTTGACAAATCCGGCTGTGTAAGATAAAAGTAATTAATCAATCAGCGTGTTATCGGTTAATCCTTTGATCGATGTTTATAATGTTGAATATTTACTCCAGACACAAGAAATGCCAAATGGGAACCTTTGTCGGGGTAATCTAAGTGTGTTACCACTAATTATACCTGTTATAAATTCATTAACTGACCATCAAGTGAATGATGACAAATAACATGTGTAGGTTTATACCACCTAACACGGGTTACAACAAGGGAGTATTAATTGCTGTATTGCATGTGAAAACTTATGGGCCGACACTGTTTTGAGAATACAAACAGATTTTACATGACATGATTAAATATCGAGGTAAAAAACACAGAAATGGGATCAATTTGGATCAGTCATTATACAAATAGGGCCTAACGACACCAATCAATTGTGACAGAAGCGCGTCTATGAAAACAAGTTGTAACTCAGAAACTAGGCAAAGCAGGAGACAAAATTAAATGCCAGTAGATTGTGAGAACATATAGCTTTCATTTTCCACAACAATTGTCACGATTTCAGGTTTATACAAGCCTGTAAACAAGATAATTTACCCCTAAAATGTAGATGAATTCTGCATTGGCCCTCAAAGCTATTCCTCATATGACGTCACAGAGTCGCGCCGCTCTGATTGGTTGAAATTTCGTTCGTGGTGAGAATTGTGCACTGTTGTCAAAAAGGTCGATTTAAGTCAATTAAAGGTCGAAATGAGTAGTTTTAATGACGGGATTTCATTTATAACGATGCCAGTTAGTGATTTATGTATTTTTACCCCCTAGGGTTTATGTGACCTTTAACATTATAATAGTTCAGGGCGAAAGTGTGCTTTATTACACTATACATGGTGGTAGAGTGAACCATATTTCTTAATTCTTATAAGTGTTAAGTCAAATATGACATATTGACGAAGTGATTTTTAGGACATTTTGAATGATGATCAGATCAGCGTCCCTGAAAATATACCATTCTAAAACTCTTTTCCTACCATTTTTACACAAAACATCATAGTATTATGTGATGTTTGCACAGACATTGACTTTCACATAAGTTTAGTATCCCTAAAGAAAGTAAACAGTTGTACATGTGGTCTCACCTCAGGCAAGTGAGTTAATTCAAAATTGCCTCTGTTCACCCAGCAGAAAATTGGTACCTGGTGGGATAAAGTCATGTGACTATAACCTTCTAGCCCTCAAGAGGCAGTTTGGGTTATCCGGGGTAATAAGAAGCAGATTCTGATTAAGAGCCGCGAGCAATCACTTGGTGTTTGGAAACTGTGCGCTATAGAAGATGTATTATTATTATACCTTGAAACTTGTAGTTGTCACAGATTGATTGCAAATTGTTTATGATTTGACTTAATTGTTCAATTATTTCAGTGATCCCATGATATGCCCTGCTGCATTTGGTGCAGGGCATACTGACTTGATTGAACAATCAACATTTGTGTGTATCAAGGTTTAATTTGTTTAAAATAACCATTTCATAGTATTTCTGCAGTATGGGCTAATCATTAGTGTTACCATGGTTACAGGAACAGAAAATAGTCCCTGAAGGAGAATGGGAGACATTTGAAGAAATTCTAAAAACAGACCTCCCAGTCACTTTTCGTATCACAGGATCCCGAAAGTAAGTATTAATTGTGCCATAATAACACAGTTGTCTGCCTTTTTATTGGATGTTGCTGTGGTCACATGCATAATAACATGAGGTGTCAATAAAAAAAAAAATATTTGACAACTTGAATCAGTTGTTAATTTCTCAGTTTCATAAATTAGATTTGACTTGTCTCTTGTGTAAACTCTTGCGAACAACATAACAATATGCATGATTTTGAGAAACACAGTAGACAGTTTTAGAACAGATTGGGGTTCACATTAATTGTTAATAGGATTTATAGTATACCGATATACTTGTACACTGGTAATACAGCTCACCTCTGATTGGAGAAGTGAACAATTACTGGACTGCCTGCAGTAATAATTGCCATATTATGTAGACGACATCTGTTTGAGGACTTCTCAGACACTGCCAGGTGACATGCAATCATGCAGTGTTAATCAATGTGATTGGCCTGTGTTGCTAGACAGACTGGGCTGTGATTGGCTACCATGTTGCTTATTCCAGGCAAGCCGGAGAACTCCTCCGGGTGATTAAAGGACAGTACTTTAGCAATCTCGTCAACCAGACCTTAGAGGGTGATATTAAAATCGAACCCCCCAAGAATCTACCATGGTGAGTATTTTGATTTATCATCCAAAACTGTGTTCCACATGAGATATTGCTTGTGTGAGATCAAATGATATTATTCCTAGGAGATACCGTTTTGACAGTAGATTTTGTACAATGCCCTGACAATGCTATGACATCATGAACTTGATGATGTCATAATGCTATGACATTGCTGCACTTTAAGTCTAATGGTAGAACCGTGTTCAGAGATGTACATTTATTATTGAAAACTAATGAAGAATGATTACCGATGATAAATAGAATCTCACCCTCGTGTCTACTGATATCAATTATATCAACACTCGTTGATAAAAGTAAAAATATCCTCGGCAAGCCTCGGATATTTGTAACTTATCAACTCGTGTTAATATAATTGATATCAGTAGACACTTGGGTGAGATTCTCTATGTAACTGTTCCAATAATTAGGGTGCTTGTGAGTATTTAATTTTAAAGCATCTTTTGGACATATTTGATATTTGAGAATTTATTTCTATACTTCTCAAGATGTGATTGATTAGACATTTTGAACGGACAGTAAGGTGATGGTATATGCCTGTATACAGATTAAGTGATCTGCATAAATTGTAGATTTACTTTGTTACCTGTAACTCCTGTATAGCACTGAGTTACCTCCCCTGTGTCTCTTCCAGGTACCCAGAGGAGATGGCTTGGCACATCGACATGAGTCGCAAATACATACGTAGTAGCAACGTTATGCAGAAACTGCATGAGTTCCTTATTGCTGAGACAGAGAGTGTGAGATAATTCGGTCACCGACCTCTTCTTTGCATATATCACAACTGCCATGTTAAGCAATAAAGATAACATTTCCGAAAAGTGAGAGTATTCATGATAGTAGCTAGTATTAGCATCAGGCTGATGTTGAACTATTCTCATTCCTTGTTAACTGTGTGCTATGAAGTTTTTTGATGTATCAGTCTAATATCCATGTGTGTGTTTCATTGGCAATGAAATTGTCTCCCAAATCAACTGATCTAATATCGTGGCATGTTATGTAAGTTGAACTCTGTATACATGAACCCCAAGTATCATCTTAAGTGCTCATATAATTCTCTTCTGATTTTAAAACATGGTTACCATGTCCACCACACTGAAATTATGATTATTTACTATTACTATTTATTATTATTGTTATGAACCTGTATAGTGAAGGTCTTGGTGGTATGTTTATGTGAGACCACTGTTTCCATGGCCACGCTGATGTTTGTTGTCTCGGTGTGCTGTAGGGTAACATCAGCCGTCAGGAAGCTGTCAGCATGATTCCTCCACTACTGATGGACATTAAGCCACACCATAAGGTAAACATCACTTCATGTCTCAACAAACTGCACACACTAGTCATATAACATTAATATGAAAAAATGCAATCACTGTGGTTTGATGGGTAGAGAGACTGCCAGGAGAGTAAGAGGTCTGTAGACTGATCCCTGACAGTCAGACCAAAAGACAGGAAGATGGGATAACCTAGTGGTCTGCTCGTCATGCCAAAACTGGGCCCCGTTTCACAAATTTCTCGTAGCGCTACGACTGTCGTAAGTCTTTGTTACAGTATAGGAGTACGAATGCCACAAGAAAAGTTACGAGATCTTAGGCTTACGAGAGCTTTGTGAAACGGGGCCCTGTGTTCAATTCCCCACATTGGGTACAATGTCTAAAACCTTTTTCTGGTGTCCCCAACTGTGATATTACTGGAATATTGCTAACTCGCTCGTACCTAAAGTCCCTGTTGTTACCCTGCATGGCGATGAGTCAGGATGGCTAACTGGTGAGCGGTGTCTGACTGAGGTATCCATGTTACAACTGGGGCAATATTGTAATAGATTTTCATACCAGTTTTATATCTATACCTGTGATCCTGTAGTTATTTTACTGTCCTTCATTGACAGTGTTTTATAATTTGACTATATTATTCCAACTTTATTCATTATTCAAATCCTCGTCACGATATGGCTGCAATATTGCCGATGTGTTTTTAACTCACAACTGGGGCATGGTATCTCAGTGGGCAACCACTGTAAAAGTGGTGCACATATGTATGCTTGCATGTGATTGTGAAAGTTAACTGAAAATTTGACAGAAACCACTGGTAAATCCAAACAGTATTTTGTCTGGCCTTTTCTGGTTTTAAGTCGTCACCTAAGGTGCCTGTGTACAGATTGTGAGTTTCTATTTTTCGTGCCCTTAGATTCTGGACATGTGTGCTGCTCCAGGATCGAAGACGGCTCAGCTGATCGACTATCTCCATTCTGTTGAGGATGAGGACAATCCTATCCCAGGTGTGTGAGCCTCATGTGTAGAGACATTGTGATGGCAGGCTTTGGTCTTACTTCCCAACTAAATTCAATGGAAGGTTAATTGAATTACAATTAAATATTTACCTTCAACAGGGATTGATTTTTTGTTACGTCAACAGTAACTTTATTTGTACATGCAGTTATGATAATCATGATGATAGTTATAAATCATATAGTCCCCCTATAAAGTTTGGTCTTTCTGTCTGTGTTTTAAGCAGTCAATGCAACTGATTTCAATTTTTCAAGATGTAATTTTTGAATTAACCTATATCTGCATTATGATGCTGATTGATAACCTTCTCACATGTTGTCATAGACTATACCAATAGCCATTTTCTTATTTGACATGAGTTACTCAATATATTGCCATAATTTCAGGAATGATTGTCATTTACACAGGGTAAATATATAAAGTGGATCTGCTCAGGTCAGAAGAAGCAAAAGGTTTTCTTTTTGCTTTTTGAAAATTGGGGTTGGAATATGCATTGAGTATTTCACCTTTTGCACTTTTTGCATTAGGTCAGTATAAAAATAATCTTATCTTTTTCTTGTTGCTACTTTTTTATCCCACCGGCATGTAATGCGGTGGGATATAGTCGTCGCCTCGTCCGTCTGTCCGTCCGTCCGTAATCATTTTGTTTCCTGAGCATAACTCAAAGACCGTTCGATATTTTTCAACAAACATTGGTAGATATGTCAAACATAACGTAAGGTGGTGTCTTTTGCTATTTACAGATTATTGTCATTTTTATTTTTCTCGGTTTCCATGGAAACGTTTTGGACTAAGTCTTAAAGAAGGGTGGGCTTCGTTTCCGGAGTATAACTAAAAAAACGTTCCATAGTCTCAACAAGACTTGGTAGATATATCAAACAGAACCTGAAGTGGTGCCTTTTGCTATTTGCAGATTTTTGGCATTTTTATTTTTCCCGGTTTTCATGGAAACGATTTGGACTTAGTCCCAAAAGTGAGGGGTGGGCTTAGTTTCCGGAGCATAACTCAAGAACCATTCAATATTTTTCAACAAGACTTGGTAGATATATCAAACAGAACCTTAAGTGGTGCCTTTTGCTATTTGCAGATTTTAGGCATTTTCATTTTTCCCGGTTTCCATGGAAACGATTCGGAATTAGTCCCAAAAGGAGGGGTGGGTTTCGTTTCCAGAGCACAACTCAAAAACTTCTTAATATTTTTCAGCAAAACTTGGCAGATATGTGAGGCAGATTTTAAAGTGGTGCCTTTTGCTATTTGCAGATTTTTGTCATTTTTATTTTTCTTGGTTTCCATGGAAACGATTCAGACTTAGTCTCAAAAGGGCGGGGTAGGTTTCGTTTCCGGAGCACAACTCAAAAACTTCTTAATATCTTTCAGTAAAACTTGGCAGATATATGAGGCAGATCTTGAAGTGGTGCCTTTGCTATTTGCAGATTTTTGTCATTTATTTTTTTCATGATTTCCATGGAACGATTTGCACTTATTCTAAAATCAAGCTGGACTTTAAGTAACTATCAGATGATTTGTTCTTTCAAAGATGTGGGGGCGGGGATATGTCATCTTCTGATGACTCTTGTTTGTTTTTAAGATTAGAATTTTTAGAGATTCAGATTACACCATGACGGCGCAAGCCCATACACTGCAGTCACCTGATCTGATCGAACTTCTCACAAGGCATACTAGAAGTGTACAGAGTCACGCGTCTCAAAGTCATTATTATCATGATTATGATTATTCAAGTGAAGATTTTTATTTCTTCCCAGAGGGCTTTGTAATAGCCAACGACAAGGACAACAAGCGTTGTTATCTGATGGTCCACCAAGTGAAGAGACTGCAGAGTCCCAACTTCATGATTGTCAACCAGGACGCCACAATCTTCCCCAAGATCAGAATCACTCCACAGGTACCTCCACTTCCTCTCTGTCTTTAAGCCCATTTCTGGTGTCTCCCGCCGTGATATTGCTGGGATTTTGCTAAAATCGGTTTAAAACCCAACTCGCTCACTTCCTCTCTGTCCTTAATCACCTGGAACTACTGTCTGATTCTTCACGGCTCTGTGAAGTTGGTTAGTTCTGGCTTCAATGGCCCCTTGCTAATAGTATCGTTATAAAAGTAATCTTCTGGGTGAGGTCATTATTTGTAATAAGGACTCCTGTAGACAACCCATGTGGCGACATTGGTCAGTCAGATAAGCTGCCGGGAGATCATTGTTTTCTCTTCCTGCCTTTGATATGAGTAATCATCTGTGTAGTTAATATACTGACATTCATTTACACCATGCTCTATTATCCCCTGCCATGAAGTGGGAGGGGAATATTGGTTTGAGCTCTGTCCGTCCGTTCAACCAAGTTTGATATGTTTTCAGGATATGATGCCTTGATGGAGTCTGAAAACTGAAACTGTGTTACAATTTGTTACAGAGTTATGGCCCTTGTCATGCATTTCTGGACTTAGTGCACGGTATCCCCAAAGGGAACAGATTTTCTTCAGTAACTGTTATAGATAGGGAAACTAAATGTGGTATGTGTTTTCAGGACATGAATGTTGTGGTGGAGTTAAAAACAAGAACCAAATAGGAACAGAACACTGGGATATTGATGACCATGTCTTCTTGTTTGACATGAATTTGTAGTAAACCACTGCAATCTGCATTCCTCGCTGGCTGAAATTTATTGGGATTTGAATTTTTGAATATTTTCTTTCAGGATGAAAAACCAGATTTTTTGTATTTTGATCGAATTTTGGCTGATGTCCCATGCACGTGAGTATGAACAAGATGTCAGATCAGTACCCCACTATTGTCTCCCCAGTACCCCAGGCCTACCTCCCAAGTACAACATGCCTGTCTCCCCAGTACCACAGGCCTGTCTCCCCAGTGCCCCAGGCCTGTCTCCCCAGTACCCCAAGCCTGTCTCCCCAGTACCCCAAGCCTGTCCCCCCAGTACCCCGTGCTTGTCCCCCCAGTACCCCATGCCTGTCTCCCAGTACCCCATGCCTGTCCCCAGTACCAATGCCTGTCTCCCCAGTACCCGTGCTTGTCCCCCAGTACCCCATGCTTGTCCCCAGTACCCCATGCCTGTCTCCCCAGTACCCCATGCCCGCCTCCCCCAGTACCCCATGCCCGCCTCCCCAGTACCCCATGCCCGTCTCCCCAGTACCCCATGCTTGTCCCCAGTACCCCATGCCTGTCTCCCCCAGTACCCCATGCCTGTCTCCCCAGTACCCCATGCTTGTCCCCCAGTACCCCATGCCTGTCTCCCACAGTGCCCCAGGCCTGTCTCCCCAGTACATGCTAACATCCAGTGAACATGGCCGGCACCATCCTGGTGATTTTTCAGGGTTTCTTTCTGCTTGTAGGGGTGATGGCACGATGAGGAAAAATCCAGATGTATGGGGCAAGTGGAAGCCGATAAATGGACCGAACCTTCATTTGTAAGTTTATTGCCATGTGGACAGTAATAAATGAAATAATATATGAAACATTGTTACAGGATTTTTGTCAAAGGGATAATTGGATTTGTCATTCTGTTTAAATATACACTTGATGAAAATTAGTTTTTGTTTATGTGTAAATAATCAAAATCTCTAACAAAATTGGATTGTGTTATCCTTAGTCTGTCTCCACAGTATGTTGACTAATATTTTCTTTTAGTGACGATGATATTTGTGTTGACTATTTAACATGTTTTGATTGACAAATTTGACTTGGTATTCTTGTTCAACAAATTTTTATATATGTTTGTCTCAGCTTGCAGGTTAAGATACTGAAGCGAGGTCTGGAGTTGTTGAATGAAGGCGGTCGCCTGGTTTATTCCACATGCTCTTTCAACCCTATCGAAGATGAGGCAGTTGTGGCGGAAATGCTCAGACAGTGTAAAGGTAAAGATCAACATGACGCCAGCAATAGCACAGTGTTGATAATCCTTAGGAGTATTCAATACATGTGTTGATCGTAGTGTTGCTCTACGGTGCCAACCCATCAAGATCTGGCTTAGAATTGGCCTTCAGTAACCCATGCTTGTCGTAAGAGGCGACTAACTGGATTTGGTGTTCAGGCTCGCTTACTTGGTTGACACATGTCATCATATCCCAGTTGTGTAGATCTGCCCTCATGCTGTTGATCACTGGAATGTCATAAAGCTGGAATATTGCTGAGTGCAGCGTTAAACAACAAACAAACAGTACCATGCATGTCATTGTTTAGGACAAGCTTCTCAAGTGCAAATTGAACAGATCTACCTGTCACAGGCCTACGTGGAGGTGTTTATTACATACACAATTTGAATCTGTTTCAAGTTGATAGTTGTCCCCCGCCGCAGCGCGGAACGGGGGACTATGTATTCAGCAGCGTCCGTCCGTCCGTACGTCCCCATTCTTGTTAACGCGATATCTCATGAACTGTTGTACCCAATGTCTTCAAATTTGGTGTCAGCCTACATTGGGGGATTACGCAGACACTAGTCGATTTGCGTGACCTTGACCTTATTTTCAAGGTCACCACGACACTTTGACCACTTTTCTAACTCTTGTTAACGCGATATCTCATGAACTGTTGTACCCAATGTCTTCAAATTTGGTGTCAGCCTACATTGGGGGATTACGCAGACACCAGTCGATTTGCGTGACCTTGACCTTATCTTCAAGGTCACCACAACACTTTGACCACATTTCAAACTTATTTAAATGAGATATCTCATAAAACATTGCACACAATGTTTTCAATTATGTTGACAGCCTACATTGGGTGATTATGCAGACACCAGTCATTTCAGGCATTGTGTGTGTGACCAAAAAAAATACAAAATAGTTAATGTAGATATTCCATTGATTCTTTAGCGGCGGGGGACATTGCCATATCAGTGGCAAACACTTGTTGTGACCAGAAATCTGATGTTTGTGAATTTGCTGTGTCTACCCATGACCTGGTATAGAATGACCTTGTATTTCAGGCTCGGTGGAGCTGGTGGACATCAGTGAGAGTCTCCCTGGCCTCAAGTTTGTGCCTGGGCTGTCCAAGTGGAGGGTATGTACTGCACGGCAGATTATGTGTGTTATTGGAATGCTAAACCTGTAGCTCATGATGAAAAATATCATGATGGTCTTCTTGACTAATCACTGAAGATATCCTGCGATCTGTAGCTGTTGGGTGCCTGTAACATTAAGATATTATTGAGCGCAGGGGTTGGTGGGGTAGCCTAATGGTTTAAGTGTTTGATTCCCCCACCACGTGGGTACAGTGTGTGAAGCCCATTTCTGGTGTCCTTGTGTTATTGCTGGAATATTGCTAAAAGCGGCTTAAAACCCTCCTCACTCGCTTACTCACTCACTTACTGGGGACAGTACCTGGTGCATGCACTGTGCTTTGGAATACCTTCCCAGGGTATGTACGAGACAGCAGATTATGCTGTTACTGCATATCATGGACAACGCTCTTTCCACAGAATATAAACAAAGGATAACCATGAGCATTTTGTGTAGTATTTACACGTGAAGGTCCGGGTTAGAATGAACCTTCAGTAACCCATGCTTGTCGTAAGAGGCGACTTACGGGATCGGGTGGTCAGGCTCGCTGACTTGATTGACACATGTCATCGGTTCCCAGTTGCGCAGATCAATGCTCATGCTGTTGATCACTGTATTGTTTGGTCCAGACTCGATTATTTACAGACCGCCGCCATATAGCTGGAATATTGCTAAGTGTGACGTAAAACTAGACTCACTCACTCACTCACTCACTCACTCACTCATTGTGTAGTATTTGTTTTGTGTAAATATTTTTGTGTTGGATTCTTAACTGGCAATATTGTTTACTATGGTGTTTAGCAAAATTCTTCCTGATGCCTTTTTACCTGTTCTGCTGCATTGAAAACTTTCCAATATCTGAATGACAATGTATCCTACATTTCAGTTGATGTCGATGGAAGGAGAGTGGTTTGATGTGTTTGAGAATGTCCCAAAGAAGTGGTTCGGCACATTCCGCCCCACCATGTTTCCCCCATCAGATGAGGAAGTTGCATGGATGAATCTGAACAGATGGTATGTGTCCTTGAAGCCTTTGTGTTGGTTTGCGATGTATCCAATCTTGCATACATAGAATACAAAAACATGTATTTCATAATAGTGTACTGTTAGCATGTTTATTTGGAACTGGTGGAAACCTACCTTGTCGTAATGTGTCTGATCAAGTGAAATGTCATCTTGAAGCACATTATCCTTATAACAATGCTTGTTGTTAGGGCTGCGCAATATAACCGGTTTACCAGTATTTACCGGTTCAGACATGAAAACGATATTTATTGCGATACGCTGATCGAAAACCGGTATTTTGACATGCATTCAGAAAACTTCGTAACACTCGAAAATCTTCGGATATTTCCGTTTTTGTAATTGTTCTTTTCCCTGTTTCATTAGTGCCAAATGTTACTTACATTTTTATTTTGTCATGATTAAATTTTTATAAAAGGTTAATCAATCATAGTGATTTTGTTGTGTTTTTGCTTTATAATCAAGCATTAACTCGATTATAAGTAGTTTTTGTTAAAAAAATAATCCTTGCAATATATTGCAATACATATCGCAATATATGCTTCCGCATCGCAATATATCGCAATATGAAAATTCTTTGCAATACCCACCCCTACTTGTTGTAAGACTTGACTAAACTGGATCAGCTCAGTTTTGTGACTGAGCTGTCATTCTGCTCCAATGGTGCAGATCATTGTACATGCTTTCAGTGACTAATTTCTACAGACTCAACTATTTTCAATTCCCTGATGTTTAAGTAAGAAGTTGCTATGAGACATTGTAGCGTAAGATGACATCAGAGATAAGTTAAAGACAAAATCCCAGCTATGAGTGGATCAATTTACAAAGATCTCATGGGCTGATGTATAATAATTTTGCAATAATTCAGTGGAGGTTCTTGACATATTGCTGAATTATTTGCCTGTCTGAAAAATATTTGTGACTCATTTCAAATGATAATTTCACAAAACCTTATTAAATATATTAGATCCAATCTAATAGTGAAAACGTATTGTTAGTATGCTTTCATGTAATGACAAGTTTGCGGGTAATGATGTCAAAGCACTTCCACTCATTATTCTGCATAATACGGGGCAGTGGGGTAGCCTAGTGGTTAAAGCGTTCTCTCGTCATTCCAAAGACCCGGGTATGATTCCCCACATAGGTACAATGTGTGAAGCCCATTCCTGGTGCCCTTTGCATGATACTGCTGGAAAATTGCTGAAGGTGGTGTAAAACCTCGCTCGCTCACTCACTCACTCTTCATGACACACATTGTTTTTGGAGTATTATGTAACTAGTGTTGGGAATTGGTGTAAATATGTAAATCATTGGTTAGCGTCACTTATCAAATTTTCCTGGTTATGTTTGTTAATGCACAAAATATAAAGAAAAAACATGTAGTTCTATGTTTTTTCGCGAAAATTGCACAAAATGCAATTGCAAATTCCACATCTTTAAAGGATGACTAGTGTGTTAGGAACATACATTTCCTGGAGTTGTTGAGATAAATTTAATCATGACTTGGAACAAGCTTGTAGTGCTTATGCAATGTAGAGACAAAATCAAACTTTTGAAAAATATTGTTATTGCAAACAAGTGTTCCAAATTGTTTGTGTTCGATTATGAGAAAACATGATTGATTGCTTCGACGTTTTGTCATTGCGACCAATCTTTGATTATTTAAATTAATTGGGGGGCAGTGGGGTAGCCTAGTGGTTAAAGCGTTGGCTCGTCACGCCGAAGGCCCGGGTTCGATTCCCCACATGGGCACAATGTGTTAAGCCCATTTCTGGTGTCCCCCGCCGTGATATTGCTGGAATATTGCTAAAAGCGGCGTAAAACTAAACTCAGTCAGTTAGTCAGTTCAATTAATTGGACCACCACTATATGTAACGTGTAGCTCATGGTGAAACATATAACGATGGTCTTCTGAACTGATCACTGAAGATACCCTGTGACCTGAAGCTGTGGGGTGCATGTAACATTAAGGTATCATTGAGCACAGTATCTGGTGTATGCACTGTGCTTATAGTGGAGTTAAAACTTTAGGTCTAACAAATTTTGATTTGCGAATCTGCTGACCTAAGAAGATGTTTAAGATTGAATACAATATATCAACATGGTGGTTATCAGTTTATCATCACCATAGTAATACTACATTGTGCTGGAGGTTACAGTCCGAAGCTGGGCACACCACACTTGATCGATGCATGACAGAAGCTAAACAGGTGACATTGGTTTTATAATCATTTATCACTACGACCTGGACTTGTTTACTTACAGTTTCACTTCTGTGAAAAGGACTCATGAAGATGTGGGTTAGAAATGATAGAATTGATCTTCAGGAACCCGTGCTTGTTGTAAGGGGTGATAAACGGGATTTGGAGGTCAGGTTCGCTGACTCGGTTGACATTCGTCAACATATCCCAATTGTTTACAGACCACACAGCCATATAGCTGGAGTGCAGCGGTAAACAACAAACAACAAACCAACCACCCAACTTCTGTGAAAAACCTCGAAAGTATTCTTCCCCTTCTAGACTACACAGTTCCAGGGTGGTATCTATGGTATGTGTTTGTATTGTTGCAGTATGCGTGTGTTGCCACATCATCAGAACACAGGGGGCTTCTTCATCTGTGCCCTCACAAAGGTGACCAACCTACCATGGACAAAAGAAAGGAAACGTAAGTCCTTTAGTGGTGGATTTTTAATTTCTTAAAACTCAAAGGTGTGATTCTTTTGAAGGTGTTTTATTTATTGTCACATCAAGCTTAAAATTATTTCCTGTAAAACTGAAAATAATATTGTATGCTTCGCTCTAGGGATGAAATTTCAGTTTACTACTTTTCTTTTTTTCACACTAAATAAGCAATGGAAGTAATTTGGTTGAAATTCATATGGATCATTTCATTGCAGCAGGGGGCGGAGGGGTAGCCTATTGATTAAAGCGTTAGCTCGTCACGCGAAGACCTGGGTTCGATTCCTCACATGGGCACAATGTGTGAAGCCCATTTCTGGTGTCCCCCCGCCGTGGTATTGCTGGAATATTGCTCAAAGCGTCGTAAAACCATCGTAAAACCATACTCACTCACTCCCTCACTAGCCTCCGTGGTGTAGTGGTTAGAGTGTCCGCCCAGAGAGCGGAAGGTCGTGGGTTCGATGCCCGACCACGTCATACCAAAAGACATTAAAATATGGTAATCGTTGGTCCCTGTCTGGCGCTCGGCATTAATGGGTACAACAAGGACTGGTCGGCTTGGAGTCAGTATAATGTGTCTGAGTGGGGTATTCATGCTTCACTGCGGCCTGGTATCTCAGTGGGCTAGCACTATAAAACCAGCTTCAGTCTGGGCTAGTACAAGCAGTCGCACATACACATACACACACATACACGTCGTCATATGAGCAAAATATTCTCAAGCACGACGTTAAACCCAATTTCACCACACCTCACTAGCGTCCGCCCAGAGAGCGGAAGGTCGTGGGTTCGATCCCTGACCGCGTCATACCAAAAGACATTAAAATATGGTACTTGTTGGTCCCTGCCTGGCGTTCGTCATTAATGGGTACAACAAGGACTGGTCGGCTTGGAGTCAGTATAATGTGCCTGAGTGGGGTATTCATGCTTCACTGCGGCATGGTGTCTCAGTGGGCTAGCACTATAAAACCAGCTTAAATCTGGGCTAGTACAAGCAGCCGCACCTACACATACACTCGCATGCAAGTCGTCATATGAGCGAAATATTCTCCTGCGCGATGTTAAACCCAATTTCACCTCACCTCCCTCGCTTACTCACACAGTCATTGAACCACATTTCACCTCACCTCCCTCGCTTACTCACTCATTGCAGCAGTCGAACAAGCTGAAGGAACACAGAGTTCTGATCAGGAGTCAACGCCATCAGAATCAGACGTTTCATCTGTCGAGAGGAACCCTGATGGGTAGGTAACGTTTGTTCTGAGTAGCATGCGACTTTGTTTGATTTTGGAGCGTTATGGACAAGAGCTACTCTTCCAGCTAGAGTTATCCTTATGGCTTATAATAGTGACGTACAATGTCTCTGGTAGGTGGCATGTAAGGGAGTTTAATGGGCTAAAGGATGTTCAGCTTGTAAAATCCTGCACACCAGCTAGTGCTATGTGTAATTAATTGATGATAGTGAATTACAAAGACTTAGTTTCAATCTTGACATAACCGGGTTGTCACTGGATTGTTTGGTCCAGACTCCATGGCTTATAATAGTGACATACAATGTCTCCGGTAGGTGGTGTGTAAGGGAGTTTAAAGGGCAAGTGTACACGAAAATTAACCTTTTTGTCTTGCACTTTTTCATCATAAAAAGTGTTTATCAAGTTGTTTTATATCCAAACCCGTACATATATCAGAAATAACTAATTTATTATTTGCATTATATCAATTCATATTTTCAATATTTACCAAGAGTTCTTTGTCCACAATAAACACACCATGGCTTATGTCCCTTGGAAATGACGTCATTGGTGCCCAAACGATAAACGAATGACGTCGTCAGACCTTATTAGACCTATTTCACGTGGTGCAGGTAAAGGTGTGGTTCTTGTGTCTCGATGCGCAGGCTACTGTTTTAATCCACCTGTTGCTTGGCCGACAGCTGACTATGTGGTCAGTTCTACACTGTAATGATGTTGCTGTTTGAAAAAACGTAAACATGTACATTGTACTAAAAGTGTTACCATGTAACCAAATTGTAAAACATATTTAACCTGAGTCGGTCGCCTTTCCAACAGTGTCTTTTTTCATGAAAACGTATATGCACTACATCTAGCTTGCCATCGGTGAATGTGCCGGCATTCTACGTTTGTTACTAAAGTTCTTACGTAAATCGTACGATATGTCCCTCCTCTTCCACCTTCACTTTGATATCGGTAGTACATATCCAAATACATCACGCAGATAAATGCAATTTGTAGTTTTGAACACTGTTTGAAATTCGTTTTCTATGATATCATCCGCTCATTATGCATAAAATGTACTGAAAATTACATGCATCGTAAATCTCGCCAGTTTTGACGCATTACTAAATCACCATTCACTGCGTTTTGCGTGATTTATGGTATGTCTTAATCCAAATGTCAAATTTTACTGGGAGAATTGAATTTAAAAGAAAAAGACGTGATCATTGTGATCAGCGGTAGTTTTGTTGTTGTATGATCGAATCACCAATGCTCGTTCTGAAACATTATCGATGAACCGAGAATCGCTGAGAATATTTTGGAAAATACGCAAACGTCAAAGTGAATTTTCAGCTATATTACATAGTGTTTATAAAATCACGTCACGTGTATGTCGGTTATGTTTCGTCCATAAAATCAATTGTAGAAATTCAACACCATCTTCCTTACATGAATCCCTGAATTCCTCATACAGTTCAAAATAAACTGACAAATGGACTCTGTCACCAATACGAAGTGTTTCAGTGAAATCTAACGAAATATATGGAGGATATAAGATGCCGCGCTGTGAAAGAATACTTGTTTGAAATGTATACAAAGCCAATCTCAGATTTTACACTGTGTATCCGTTTGCCTACTTGCTGCACACAATTACTCATTAGTTTTAGAACATGCATGGGAAAGGTATCGTAGCAAGCAATAGTTAAATAAAACAGGTGTTTTATTTTCTAGATTCGTCACAACATACAATAGTTTTTGAAAGCATGACGCCATAACAGACACAAACTCACGCACAACTTCTCTTAATTTCTGACTATTTCCCTTGGTCACAATGAAAACAAAAAGAAAATAACAACCAGCAGACTGACAGAATTTTCGGACTACATACATGTCACATTTATGCATATACATTGCTTGAAACAACGAAAATTTCCTTCGAAAACTCCGGCGTACTCGTGTCAGTAAACACGACATTTTGAAAAAGTCGCTTCCCGATAGTGATGTCATACAGACGTCAACATTGTTATACATATTTGGTATTTTCATTGAGGCGAGGTTATGAATGAAAATACACACGATCAATCCGTCCTGCTGCTTACATTTTCTGTTCTTATGCTTCTTCGTATTTTCACAAACTTTTTTCACGTGATTAATATCAGTAGTATTATCTTTTGACTTGGGACTAGACAGGAGACCAGTTTAAAATCAAGTGGCACCAATTACGTCATAATCAAAGGGCGGTAACTCTGGCCTGTTTAGCTCGGCAAACAAATACCTCATATTGGCATAACATTTCAGCACTTATTTTGAGGGTTATACTTACATTGTAAGAAAAATGAGTGTATATATTCAAACATTGGTATTAACTAATTAAAACAGTTCACTTTGATTCACATAAGAATAAATGTGATTTATTCGTGTACACTTCCCCTTTAATGGGCTAAAGGAATGTTCAGCTTGTAAACTCCTGCACACCAGCTAGTGCTATGTGTAATTAATTGATGATAGTGAATTACAAAGACTTAGTTTCAATCTGGACATACCCGGGTTTGCCATTGGATTGTTTTGTCCAGACTCGATTATTATACCCCCGGCATGTAATGCGGGGGATATAGTCCAGTCCTTGTCTGTCGGACCGTCCGTCTGTCATCATTTTGTTTCCGGAGCATAACTAAAAAAACAATCAATATTTTTCAACAAAACATGGTAGATATATCAAACAGAACCTAAAGTGGTGCCTTTTGTTATTTGCATATTTTTGGCATTTATATTTTTCTTGGTTTCCATGGAAATGTTTTGGACTTAGCCTCAAAACAGAGGGATGGACTTCGTTTCCGGAGCACAACTCGAAAACCGTTCAATAGGTTTCAACAGAACTTGGCAGATATATGAGACAGTTCTTGAAGTGGCGCCTTTTGCTGTTTCCAGATTTTTGGCATTTTTATTTTTCGTGGTTTCCATGGAAACGAGTTGAACTTAATCTAAAAAGGAGGAGTGACCTTCGTTTCCGAAGCATAACTCGAAAACCGATTAATATCTTTCTTCAAGACTTGGTAGATATATCAGACATAAGCTAAAGTGGTGCCTTTTCCTGTTTGCAGATTTTTGGCATTTTTATTTTTCCCGGTTTCCATGGAAACGATTCAGACTTAATATCAAGAGGGATGGGTGAGCTTCGTTTCCGGAGCACAACTCAAAAACTTGGCAGATATGCGAGGCAGATCCCAACATGGTGCCTTTTGCTATTTACAGATTTTTGGCATTTTTATTTTTCTTGGTTTCCATGGAAACGTTTCGGACATAGTCTCAAAAGAGATGGGTGAGCTTTGTTTCCGGAGCACAACTCGGATACCGTTCAATATCTTTCTGCAAGACTTGGTAGATATATCAAACAAAACCTAAAGTGGTGCCTTTGCTATTTGCAGATTTTTGGCATTTTTATTTTTCCTGATTTCCATGGAAACAATTTGGACCTAGTCCCAAAAAATCAATTTGGACCTAAGTAACTGTCAGGTGATTTGTTCTTTCAAATTTATGGGGTCCGGGGGGATTTGTGTTCTTCTGATGACTCTTGTTTACAATGGCTTTCATATAAGTTGAATGCTGCTGAGGGCAACATTAAACAATGAACCAAAAAAGCAAACCATTAGGACATACTACATTGACAATTTAAAGATCATTGTGACAACCATTGCTAATTTTAGTACCATAATATGGGGATCCTGATCAGGAAAACGTCTTTGTAATTTTCTTAAAGTGTATTCCAAAGTGGATGGGCGGTGACCTGGTTCTTGTTTCTGTGCGTCAGTGAACATTTGTCTTTTCCGGAGCAGAACTTTAAAACACGTTCAACATTTCTTCACCAAACTTGGCACATAGATAGGTGTCCCGGTGAACTGGTGCCTTGTGGTTGTTTTGGATTTCTGATAATAATATCTTTTTATCCCCCGCAACACGTTTTGCAGGGGGTACTAAAATGGACTCCATCTGTGCGTCCATCCGTGTGTCCGTCCGTGCACATTTGTGTTTTCCGGAGCAGAACTCTAAAACCGTTTCCATGGCAACAAGTTTGACTTTGACTGAAATTGGTAGTGCTTTTTTCTGGAACATAATATAAAACCTTTCAATATTCTCCTTCCACTTTGCAATATAGTCACTGACTTGGTTGACACATATCATTGTATCCCAATTGTGTAGATCGATGCTTGTGTTGTTGAACACTGGATTATCTGGTCCAGATCCTATTATTTCAACAAAACATGGTAGATATATCAAACAGAACCTAAAGTGGTGCCTTTTGTTATTTGCATATTTTGGCATTTATATTTTCTCTTGGTTTCCATGGAAATGTTTTGGACTTAGCCTCAAAACAGAGGGATGGACTTCGCTTTCGAGCACAACTCAAAACCGCTCAATAGGTTTCAACAGAACTTAGCAGATATATGAGACAGTTCTTGAAGTGGCCTTTTGCTGTTTCCAGATTTTGGCATTTTTATTTTTTCGTGGTTTCCATGGAAACGAGTTGAACTTAATCTAAAAAAGGAGGAGGACCTTCGCGTTTCCGAAGCATAACTCAAAACCGATTAATATCTTTCTTCAAGACTTGGTAGATATATCAGACATAAGCTAAAGTGGTGCCTTTTCCTGTTTGCAGATTTTGGCATTTTATTTTTCCGGTTTCCATGGAAACGATTCAGACTTAATATCAAGAGGGATGGATGAGCTTGTTTCCGAGCACAACTCAAAACTTGGCAGATATCAGGCAGATCCCAACATGGTGCCTTTTGCTATTTACAGATTTTTGTCATTTTTATTTTTCTTGGTTTCCATGGAAACGTTTCGGACATAGTCTCAAAAGAGATGGGTGAGCTTTGTTTCCGGAGCACAACTCGGATACCGTTCAATATCTTTCTGCAAGACTTGGTAGATATATCAAACAAAACCTAAAGTGGTGCCTTTTGCTATTTGCAGATTTTTGGCATTTTATTTTTCCTGATTTCCATGGAAACAATTTGGACCTAGTCCCAAAAATCAATTTGGACCTAAGTAACTGTCAGGTGATTTGTTCTTTCAAATTTATGGGGTCCGGGGGGATTTGTGTTCTTCTGATGACTCTTGTTTACAATGGCTTTCATATAAGTTGAATGCTGCTGAGGGCAACATTAAACAATGAACCAAAAAGCAAACCATTAGGACATACTACATTGACAATTTAAAGATCATTGTGACAACCATTGCTAATTTTAGTACCATAATATGGGGATCCTGATCAGGAAAACGCGTCTTTGTAATTTTCTTAAAGTGTATTCCAAAGTGGATGGGCGGTGACCTGGTTCTTGTTTCTGTGCGTCCAGTGAACATTTGTCTTTTCCGAGACAGAACTTTAAAACCGTTCAACATTTCTTCACCAAACTTGGCACATAGATGGGTGTCCGGTGAACTGGTGCCTTGTGGTTGTTTTGGATTTCTGATAATAATATCTTTTTATCCCCGCAACACGTTTTGCAGGGGGTACTAAAATGGACTCCATCTAAGCGTCCATCCGCGGTGTGTCCGATCCGTGCACATTTGTGTTTTCCGGAGCAGAACTCTAAAACCGTTTCCATGGCAACAAGTTTGACTTTGACTGAAATTGGTAGTGCTTTTTTCTGGAACATAATATAAAAACCTTTCAATATTCTCCTTCCACTTTGCAATATAGTCACAATATAGTCACTGACTTGGTTGACACATATCATTGTATCCCAATTGTGTAGATCGATGCTTGTGTTGTTGAACACTGGATTATCTGGTCCAGATCCTATTATATACTGACAGCTGGAATATTGCTGAGTGTGGCATAAAACTAATCTCACTCACTCACTCATTCACTTCTATATACCCGCCAGAACATTTGTCATAGTCGTAACTAATTGACATATTCATTGAGTATTTTGCCATTGCGGGGGATATTGATGACTTTGTCTTCTTGTTGAAATTGTCAACCAGTTGCTGAAGAGTAGTGTGATGGGAACAATATGTTGTCTCTTTCCACAGAATGCCATCTCAGAAGAGACAGAAGACTTATGGATTTAAGGAAGATCCCTTCCTGTTCATGGATGCCGATGATAAAGTGTGGCCCCCTATCAAGTAAGTGTGATCATGTGTACCCTGATGGTATATTTCATATAACCATGGTAACTCTAATAACCATGGTACCTTGATGGTGTGGTTCACATAACCATGGTGACAATAATTGTGTCATGGTACCCTGATGGTGTGGCTCATATAACCATGGTGACAATAATTGTATCATGGTACCCTGATGGTATGGTTCACATAACATGGTAACTAATTGTGTCATGGTACCCTGATGGTATGGTTCAGATAACATGGTGACAATAATTGTGTCATGGTACCCTGATGATGTGGCTCACATAACCATGGTAACAATAATTGTGTCATGGTACCCTGATGGTGTGGTTCACATAACCATGGTAACAATAATTGTTTCATGGTACCCTGATGGTGTGGTTCACATAACCATGGTGACAATAATTGTTTCATGGTACCCTGATGGTGTGGTTCACATAACCATGGTGACAATAATTGTGTCATGGTACCCTGATGGTGTGGTTCACATAACCATGGTATCATCGTAACTGACCTTTCACCCCCAAGCATCTGCACAAAGTTCCATATAGTGACTTGTGAGCAATAGAGGCAGAGGATTGTCCAGTTTTAAGTATTATTGAAGACACAGACCCCAACACATGATGAAAGCACACGATGGTCTTCTGAATAAACTCTGAAGACAGTAATATGACCTGATGGATGTTGCCTACGTTGATGATTCCTCAGTTTTAGTCCAGATGAGTTCTTATTATGAGTCTCGTGTCTACTGTCACCATGCACTCCTGCATCAGTTTGCCTCGTCTCTGATTGTCATTATGTACGTAGAAAGTGCATAAACTCAGGTCACTGTTCAGCAATATGAAGACTGTACAAAACCTAGTTCAGAGACGTTAGTAGACAAAGCAAGGTTTGGTTCGATAGATGCTAAAGGTTACTGAAATTAGGACTCAATACTATAAAGGCTGTCTGACAATTTGGGAAAATGATACCCTGGCTGTAACAATGATATCTAGGGTGTTACTATCTGAATTCATGTTCTGGTTTTGATGTGTCTGCTCAGACCCTGTTCTCTAAAGCAGTGATGGTGGTGGTGTCTGATCATAGCTTAGAGGAGAGCGGAAGGTTGCGGGTTTGATCTCTGACCACGTCATACCAAAAGACTTAATTGGTCCCTGCCTGGCGCACGGCATTAATGGGTACAACAAGGACTGGTCGGCTTGGAGTCAGTATAATGTGTCTGAGTGGGGTATTCATGCTTCACTGCGGCATGGTATCTCAGTGGGCTAGCACTATAAAACCAGCTTAAGTCTGGGCTAGTACAAGCAGCAGCACATGCACATACACACGCATGCAAGTCGTCATATGAGCTAAATTTTCTCAAGCACGACGTTAAACCCAATTTCATCTCACCTCACCTCACCTCATATCTTAGATTATCTAGTGGCATCTTTTGACATAGACTTTCAGGAGCTGTAGGGCTAATGTCCCTTGCTGGAAATGATCTGATATCCGATGAAAGGCTCAAGTTTTATTCCTCAGGTAACCAGTTAAGTTTCTCCTTAGTTATTAAGGTGATATTAGATGATGCAAAGGAGCCATTGTTCTGAAACGTAATGAGATTTGTTGTGAAGGCTTTTGACACTGAGTTTTGGTGTTGTTTTAGGGAATTCTACAAGGTTCCGGACAACTTCCCAGTGACACAGATCATGTACAGGTCGCAGCTGGGAAACAAGAAAAACCTGTATTATGTGTCTCCCTACATCCGCAGGATAGTGCAGTGCAACATCGACAGAATCAAGGTGAGTTCCTCTCATACAACCACTCCAGTGTGTGGGGCCATATGGGGCACAGAAATCTAAGGAGCTAGGATTTGCTGACATTGGGTTCAACTTGTTGGATCTTGAAAAGTTAAGAAGGTTAAGATCCTATAAGTAAATATTTAAGACACTTTAAGAAAATGATTTGATTATTGTATTACTCATTGCATATTTTGAAATATACAGTTGTTTAATTTTCCATGGTAACCTAGTAGTAATCCTTGTATTCATGCCAGTTGCCCCTTGAACTGCTGCCATTTGCTATTTAGGGACTGTATAATGGTTTTCCTAATTTGTAACAGAATGGTTGCTTGGAGTTGTGAAAATATTACACTGTAACACTGCCTTCAATTATAAGCTTTCCTAAAAGGTATGTTGAAAAGTTGCCATAGGAATTCATATCTTAGGCGGTATTGAAAGCTTCTAAAGACTAAGTGAAATACTCTAGTTTAGTCATCAGTCATGTTGATCATAATGTTGTCCTCACAAACTTTTGAGTTAACACTTGTTGACACAGTGAGGCACATGACGTACGTTTGTGTGTTATGACTTGTTGACACAGTGAGGCACATGACGTACGTTTGTGTGTTATGACTTGTTGACACAGTGAGGCACATGACGTACGTTTGTGTGTTATGACTTGTTGACACAGTGAGGCACATGACATACGTTTTGTGTTATGACTTGTTGACACAGTGAGGCACATGACATATGTTTGTGTGTTATGATGTTGACACAGTGAGGCACATGACATACGTTTTTGTGTTATGACTTGTTGACACAGTGAGGCACATGACATACGTTTGTGTTATGACTTGTTGTTATGACTTGTTGACACAGTGAGGCACATGACATACGTTTGTGTGTTATGACTTGTTGACACAGTGAGGCACATGACATACGTTTGTGTGTTATGACTTGTTGACACAGTGAGGCACATGACATACGTTTGTGTGTTATGACTTGTTGACAGAGTGAGGCACATGACATACGTTCGTGTGTTACGCAAAACACAAAAGGGAAATGCATCATTTCTAAAAAAAATCGTTTCAGTTCATCAACATGGGGTTCAAATTGTGTAGCCGGAATCCATCGCCCATCGTTCCTGAGTGTGACTTCAGAATTTCACAAGAGGTAAGAATCACAGGGTGGAAGCGCTGTCCACACGAAATGTGGAGTTGCCCCAAAAGCAACTCAATTTCCTCGCTTGAACAGTGAACACGATCGTGGCAAACCAATCAAATCACGCGTAGTAAAACGCATTTCGAAGCATGAAAATGGCGGCACCGTTGAAGTTTGAAACTTCGCTAAACTATGCAATGCACAATTTAAACAAACTTTGAGCTAAAGGATCAGAAACTTTAAGCACTAAAACATATTTACAAAGGAAATGACTGTATTGCTGTTTTGCCCAAGGGATATAGGATATTCTAGGAGCCATGTTTGGAAATTCAGAGTTATCTTTCCTTGCTAATAGTACTAGACTATTTTCATCTCCATGCCAGTTTGCGCTTCGACAGGGCCCAGTCGTAAACATGGCCACAAGAGGGGTACGAGACGCCATCCTGCTTCCCGGAATGACACGAGTAGTTACTAATGCGCGCGAAAGTGACTTGAAAGGGAGGTCACTCTTGTTTAGCTTAGTTTTCATGTCGTGTTTATGCTGTTAAGTAAAGCTGAAGTGAAACGAATGCATGTTTTTTTTAAAAACAAATTAATATGTGTTTTTATCCAATAAATCGCAGACAGGGTACAAACTGCAATGAGGGTGTACTTGAAGGTAAAAAATCGTAATAAATATGCCAGGCAGGCAGTAACAAAACATTCTTCTTCACAACAAATATCTCTAGAATAACGTTTGATCACCTGACGATTAAAACTATAAGCTGTCAACTCCTGGACAGTAAAATCACAACGCAATGGACAGTATTTTTGCTAAATGTGAACAACTCCATATAAAATGTACAGATTTATTTTTCGACGATAATTGAAACGCATTAAAGCCTAAACTGCGAATGAAGACCTAAAATCACTATATCTAAGAATTGACAGCAAAAAAAGGTGTGTCAGCTGATGAGGATGTCATATTTTGTGTTGAAACTATCATTTTCCGCTATCTTGTTTCGATACTCAGGAGGGTGACCTCGCTTAACGCACAATTGTAATAAATAGAGAGGGTGTCAAGCTATTACAGAAAGATCTGTAACTTTCTAGATCCTTCTGGCCAAATGGCAAAACCTGATATACTTGCAAAATAATGAAAATGCAAGGAAAAACCTACCTTTATTCTTGCACCACGTGTCCTTCTTTCACTGTCCAGCGAGGAAATGGAGTTGCTTTTGGGGCAACTCCACATTTCGTGTGGACAGCGCTTCCACCCTGTGAGAATGGATATTATATGAATGAGATGTATATCAGCTGCACACAATGAAAGTTGAGGATGTATGGTGTCAAGATGGTTGGCAAGTTTACTGCTGAATGGGTTACCAAGCTTGGCGTCAAGTAGCACGTTCAGGTTGGCGCTCAGATGGGCACACAGACATGTTTTGTCTGCAGTGGTGGGTGCACAAAAGGGTGTGTGTTTGGATGGGTATTGAAGCAGTGTATGAAATAAGGCCTGAGTAAATATCTGAGTAAATTCACAATATCTTGGTGTCTGGTCTGGTTAAATCCATTTTGGGCTGGTAACATTTTGAAGTTATGTCTGGCTGGGATTTTGGCTTATTTCATACACTGTATTGAAGAATTTCAGGAGCTTATGCCCTTTCTTTTCCTTAATAATTTGTTCTATATTTCAGTGTGTGGGTCTTCTGTACAAGTGGTTTCCCGGCCGGTTTGTAACTGTTGCCAAGTCTGATCTCATCATGCTGTTGAGTGAGGAAAACCCATACATCATCAAGTTTACCAAGGATACACAGGAGCAGATTGATAAACTAGGTGAGTCATTAAGGCTTTGAGTAACGATAAATATGTACGAAATACATATTTGCTTACATTTTCACTTTTCAGCATTGTGTAAGACATGTTGCAATTGTAAGGGTTATCTCATTCATTGCTTATCACAATAGTGAAGAATGATCTTGTTTGATTGGTTAATTTTGCTTAATTTCTAGTGGTTAAGTATAGGTTAATCACCCTTACAAGGTAGTTACTTAAATAACTACCATAGTGAGGGTGATTAAACGGCTTACACCATGAGGGCATACATATTTAATACACGTGTAATGTATTAGGCAGGATGAAGATTATCAAAATAAGTACAATTTTATTGTTTTTAAATAGAAATAATTGCCCTAGGTCAGTTAATCAGTTATGCTAATAAAACACTTCCAAGAACAATGGACATAACTTTCCCTAGTGGTTTAATGACAGATAAACTTGATGACGTCACAATCCTATGACATCGCTGCATTGCAAGTCTAAAGTTGTACTGTGTTCAGAGATGTACATTTTTCATTGAAAACTAATGAAGAGTGATATTTGGTGATAAATAGAATCTCACCCTCGTTGTCTACTGATATCAATTATATCAACACTTGTTGATAAAAGCTTATCACCTCGTGTTGGATTTAACTGATATCAGTAGACACTTGGGTGAGATTCTCTGTGTAATATTATGGATTGTGGTAGTCAACATATTTAGTCAACAGACAGTCTCTGATGAAAACAGATAGTCTTTTCAGTGGAGGGCTAAAAGGGTGGCCCAGTTACCGTCCAAGCAGCAGTGTAGAGTTATTCATGATTTCATATGGGAGTAATCTTTTAAAGCTGCACCTGTCTAAAATGTTCCTGTTTTAACCTTCAGGTCCTGGGAGTGCTGTATTTCGTTTCACGCCAAGTGAACAGTAAGAATTTCTTGATTTCTCTCCGTCTTGTTTTAAGTTGCCTTGACTAATCTGTCAGTAGGTCCTGACTGTTCATACACTGAGCCTACACAGGTGTAACAGATGCACAGGTGAGTGAGTGAGTGAGTTTAGTTTTTTACGCCACACTCAGCAATATTCCAGCTATATGGCGTCTTTCTGTAAATAATCAGATCTGGACCAGACAGTCCAGGGATTATCAATATGAACATCGATCTCCGCAATTGGGATACGATGACATGTGTCAACCCAGACTGAGAACCTGACCACCTGATCCCGTTAGTCGCCTCTTACGACAAGCATTGGTCACGGAAGATCAGTTATAACCCGGATCTTCACGAGTCACAGATGCACAGGTGTGTGAGTTGCAGGTGTGAAATTGAAATTCACTATATACGCTTGTTGATTACCTGGCTGTTCTAATAGCAAGTGGTCCCCCCTTGAAAACAATAGCGAAAAGTGACAACAAAATAATGATCGTTTTGTTAAACAACTGTTTTATTCGTGTGTCCAAACTTATGAGACAAATCATCAGAGTTGGCCTGTCGATTTCATGTGACTGTGCAAAATTGTAATAATGGAGGTGGACATAGGTTTGAGCTCTGGACGTCCTTCGGTCCAAGATGATGGGGACAAATTTTCTCCAAAACTATTATAGATAGGGATACCAAATTTGGTATGCGTTTTCACAGGGTTTTACATGACATGTGATTCCTGCGTATTTGACGCAACGATTTTGTAAACGACTCTCAAAATATTATCATACGAGTCAAGCTTGACGCAAGTTTTATTGGTGGCCCTCACAATTCAGTTCAATAAAATCGATTTGATAAGCAAAATATGATATTGTTCGATGATAGTTTGACTTTTACAGAGCTGTCAGATTGTTCCAGAGAACTCAGAGGAGACAGTAATCCTGACTGATTATTGTGAGTCACCATGACTCCCATTTCAAAAGTCTGTGTAAAACCCTGGTTTCAGGACACGAATGCCTTGATGGAAACCGTGTTACAATTTGTAACAGAGTTATGGCCCTTGTCATGTGTTTCTTGACTTAGTGCACGGTATCCCCAATAGGGACAGATATCTAGAAACAGTTATAGGTAGGGAAACCAAATTTGATATGAGTTTTCAAGGCATGAATGTCGTGGTTGAGTTAAATAACAGGAACCAAGTCATAACGGAACACTGTGTTGGGGGATTTTGATGACCATGTCTTCTTGTTTTCGAAATAGAACTCTCTGTAAATGTGCAAAATATGAATTGATGAAATGCAAATTAGTTATTCTGATATCTGTACTCTTTTGGGTATGAAACTTCTAGATGAATACTTTTGTGAAAAAGAGAAAGACAGAAAAGTTTATTGTCATGTAAACTTGCCCTTTAAGTTAACCTGTTCCTGCAAAACAGACATGAAAGATTATAGATCAAGGTAGTCAGTAGCCACCTGTGTATTGATGTGTTTACAGGGCTCCAGATTAAGGGCCGTATCAGTGTTTGTATAGATAAAAAATATGCACGATATGGTAGGAATGTTTTTAGAAAACATAGCAGATACTCACCACAGCAATGGTGTTTGGTCTTAGAATCATTTACAGACATATTTATCTGAAAAAGTATTGTTTTATTGTTTATTGACCTGTTTACACAAGACTAGCAATGTTGTGGTGCATATATGAAACAAAACACAAGATTACTGATACGCCATTAAATTCCATTGAGTGCTCTAAAGGTTTTTCCAGTACTCCTATATTGAACAAATAAGGAGTACATACCCCTGATGTTGAAAAATTATCTGGGGCCCTGTGTATATGATGTTTCTTGTTTCAGGGAACCTGAGCCTAAATGTGATATAACAGTGACCGGATGGAGAGGGAAGGTCTCCATTAGATCCTTTGTCTCCACCTTTGACAGACAACACTTCCTCTTCCTGTGTGGGACGGATCTTCAGGAAATAAGTATGTTTCATCTGATGTTGTACTTGCTTTCTCTTTAGCTGGCTTGCTTTTGAAAACTTTTTTGTTTTCAAGAGACAGAGTGATGTTTTGTTGCCTTGCAGTTTGAATTATACTCTTGGTTTGATTAGTAATACTCATGTTTTTTGTCTTCTCTCGATATTGTTGCTTAAAGCCACATAAAAATAACTCACTCACTCTCTCGATATTGTTAAAATGTTGCTGAGTATGAGAGTAAACTCAAATTATCAAATAGCACTGCCAAATTCCTGTTTACTTTCATTGCAGCAATTATTGCAAACACAGTGAAAATGCTTTGGCATATTGTTTGAAGGATCAAGTTAGGGATCTCAATTGTGTCAGCGTTTGATGACATCTGTATATGGTCATGGTCACTATAAGTCAAATTATCACTCATGTTCAGATTTACCAATTTTCAGATTAATTCTTGAAAAATATATACATTTTCCAATTGATTCACACTGATTGTTTCACTAATTACCTGACTAATAACCTTTCCTGTGTAAGTCAAATGATGCTGTAATTGTCAAACATCCCATTTATCATCTGAGGTGAAGTGATACTGTTGTACTTTTGTAAAATCTGGGACAGATAAATCAGACAAAAAGGATGGATTTATTGAAAGATTATCGAAATACAACTGACTTTGTTTAAAAAAACCTGTCTTTTATCAGGGGCGGATACAGCTTTTTGAGAAAGGAGAGGGGTTGCACAGTTCATTTTCACCCTTTTCACGAGAGTTTCAATGGTCATTTAATAAACTTTCAGGTCTAAAAGGGTATGTGGGTGTTGGATCTGCCTATGTTTTTTTGCCCCCGCCATATATGGCTGGGGGCATATAGGGTTACCCTCCGTACAAAACAGGGAATGTACTCTATCCACTTCTCCACAAAAAACGCTCTGTAGAATTCAATGAACTTATACATGGGCTTTCTTGGGACTCTAATGGTGTGCATCTCATATTTTGTTTTTGTATTTTATTGTTGTTTTTTGTAAGTTTAGAGACATTTGAAGTTAGGTACATTTTGCTGAATTTCTCTATGATGATAGTGTAATAGGTGATGAAGTCTATCCACTTCTCCACAAAAACTGCTCAGCAGAATTGATTGAGCTTCTACGTGTTTTTCATTGGAACTCTAAAGGTGTGCATCTCATACCTTGTTCATCCAATTTCTTAATGTTGTCACTTCTACAGATGTTTGAACTTAGTTGAATTTGGTTCTATTCATCCTGTTCGTCCCATACATCAGGGGGTGTACTTTATCCACTTCTCAAAAACCACTGCACAAAACTCATTTAGCTTACATATGTCTTTTATAGAGACTCTAAAGGTGTGCATCTCATATTTTGTTTTTGTATTTTATAGGTTTTTTGGTATGTTTAGAGACATTTGAACTTTGATACATTTTGTTGAATTTCTCTCTGATGATAGTGAAATAGGGGATTTAGTCTATCCACTTCTCCACAAAAACTGCTCAACAGAATTGATTAAGCTTATACATGTGTTTCATTGGGACTCGAAAGGTGTGCATCTCAGAGTTGCATAGATGTTTATTGAACTTGTTCTTGAATTTTGTTCAATTATAGGTCTTTATATGTCTTATGAATGTCAGCGGGTGCATCCGTGTCCCTGGACACAATTTTTTCTTGTTTTATTAATGCTGTACCAACTGTTACAGGAGCGCGAGTTCAGGAACAGAAGGCAAGAAAGAAAGCTGCAGAGGCAGCAAAGGCTGCAAACACTGACAGCTCTGGGAAGGATGAAGCTGGAGTTGGGGAATCCACAGAAGGAGAGGGAGCCTCCAAAGAAGACACAGTTGATTCAAAAGATGGGGATCTTAAAGTGGGATCTGAAGAAGAGAAGGTTGATTCAAAAGAAGGAGATCTTAAAGAAGTGAAAGTTGACTCACTGACCACCAAGGATGGTGTCGGAGAGATGGAGCAGACATGATGGATGTAGGATTTTGTAAAAACTCTGGAGACAGTGTGAGCAGGAGATACGATGGAAGTGAAGAAAGAACTATCTGTAGATTCCTACATTGTGAAGGAGATTGGTTGACAATAGAAAAAAACCATATGTCTGCAAAAGAATAAGAACATTTGTCTACAAAAGTATAACGGAAGTACTTTTTTAATTGTGAACATTTGTCAAGTGCAATTTGTATGATTGGTACAAAATAAAACTGAGCTGTTTTAAACAAGGTATCAAATTTATTATGACATGGCTTAGGTTGAAGTCTTGAGTTCCTTTCAGCTATATATCAGTGTGTGAAGAGGGTTCTTCTTTATCTTTTAATTTGTCCAGAGCTATTGTAATCTGTTTCCAGTTCTTCAGCTATATTCCTCTTCTACAAAGGTGGACCAAACAATCATGTGATTGACATCATGAGCATTGATCCAGGGAATGGGGTTACAATGATATGTATTACTTACCGTGGAAGATACTGCAGTGTGATATTTTTATGGCAATATTACACTAGTGTAATACTGCTAGACATATGATGTCACAATGCTATATGGTACTTGTTGGTCCCTGCCTGGCTCGGCATAATAGGTACAACAAGGACTGGTCGGCTCAGAGTCAGTATAATGTGTCTGAGTGGAGTATTCATGCTTTAATGCGGCATGGCATTTCATTGGGCTAGCACTATAAAACCAGCTTTAGCCTGGGCTAGTACAAGCAGCCGCACATACACATACACACGCATGCAAGTCGTCATATGAGCGAAATATTCTCAAGCACGACGTTAAACCCAATTTCACCTCACCTATATCGACAGACACCCTCTGAGTATGTTAGCAGTGATATTAAAAGTTGAAGATCGTGTCGTTTATAGCTATTTCACACAGGTTGGATGCATGCCAGATGAAATTGGTCTTTACCAACAATTACAACAATTTTTGAAAACCATTGAAATTTCAAAATCGGAGGTGATGGGTTTACAATACTTTATTGCAGATTCAACTTAGCTGCACTGTTGAAAGTTGAAAAGTAATGGTTTTTTTCAATTCGTTTAACTCGTATTATCTGCATGATTGGTCCAGTGAAGATCGGGATTTGAATAGGTCTTCAGCAACCCATGCTTGTAAAAGTCAATTAATAGGTTTGGGTGGTCATGCTCGCTGACTTGGTTGACACGTCACCACATCTCAGTTGCGTAGATTGATGCTCATGTTGTCAATCATTGGATAATCTGGTCCAAACTCAGATTATTTTCAGAGCGCCAACACATAGCTGGAATAGTGCTGAGTGCGTCGTTGAACAACAAACAAACATACAATTACCTGTCAAGACCCAATCCCATGGTAAGAACTGTGCGGGCAGTGGAAGGTAGGAGCCTCTCCACCAGTACCAACAGAATGAGGCTGCGGGCTACTAATCTCAGGGAAAGTCCTCCGATCAGATGTCCCATCCTCACAGATTAGTACAGGCAGGACTTCTGTTGTGGTGCAGGCTGTGATAAAACCACAACTTAAGGACATGGGGTTGGGTTCACTGGGTCATTTCCCAACTTCCACCCATTGTCAACCAAGGAAATAAATTAAAACCGAATCACATTTCCACAGCGTATGTTTATCCTTTGTCCCCTAGGGCTTATATAATATGTCTTGTTCTTCATTAAAAATCAAATTCTTTCCAAAATAGAACTTAATTGAACTATGATATGTGTTGTTACCTTTCACAAGATATTCGAGTCTATCAATAACCTAGATCAAGAAAATCTGTTAAAAAGTTATTCAGTTTCCAAACTATTTCCACCTTTCTTAACACTGAAAATAATTGCATGATTAATCAATTACATGTATGTATATTTGTTTCTTTGTTTCGATGGAGGATCGAGGCTGTTGACGTATTACATATACTTTAACTGGGTCGACCTTTCTGCTGACACACTGCAGTCCTTATATTAGTTTCATCACAAGCTCATAACTTGTATAGATTACAAGAAAACAGCTTGGGCCGAGACAGTAAAACTACCCATTCCTTCTCCCAGTGTTGCAAAAACGACATATTTTTACAAGTGTATGCTTGTACGTTGAACAAACTCTACACTTGTGCACTGCTGACGAAATAAACATAAATAATTAAGATATCATGTTTTGTTTTGGACGCCCTCATGTCACTGGGTTTACGGGTAAGTCTCGATTGTTTACAGGCAGCCGTCCTCCGGCCGGAATATTGCTGTGCCGCATTAGTGAGTGAGCACTTGGCAATATTCCAGCTTTATAGTGGCGATCTGTAAATAATCGAGTCTGGACCAGACAATCCAGTGATTCATATCATGAGTATCGATCAATTGGAATACGATGAACGATACCAGTGTGGTTCAATATGTGATTCTGCCTCGGGGAAAACAGACGCATTTACCCAACTCAGAACCGGACTAATGTCTACACACATTAAAATAGTGAAAATCAACACAAGAAAGACGTTGCAAGTGTACTCCAATGACCGTCAAAACCTATCATAAAGATATAGGAGTTCTACAATACTATAACACGAGTGAACGCTTGTCCTTTTTACTTCAATAGAGAAGAGAAATGGTGTGATTGATCGGAAATAGATCCATCCCGTTTGTCATTGGGTATGTTGTCAGGTGGACAACATAATATTGAACTTCCTTGATCTGCTATTATTATAAACACTTAAGAACATTCCGACACTCTTTCTTGTATTATTAAGTATTTATAAGAATACCAGGACAAGACTTGATCGGTTAAAGGTAGATCTCCTTGGGCTCCTCAGTAAGAATAGGTTAGACCCACACTTGAATAGTCTAACCCTCAGTGAAATGATGGTGAGATGGGGTTGGATGGTTGTCATGAGTGATTCAGGGTAACAATAGGTCCCCAGTACCCCACACTTGTAGTCTCACATCCCAACATGGTCAGAAACAGATGGAGCCATATTTACATATCTCACATCCCAACATGGTCAGAAGCCATACAAGACAGATGGAGCCATATTTACATATCTCACATCCCAACATGGTCAGAAGCCATACAAGACAGATGGAGCCATATATACATATCTCACATCCCAACATGGTCAGAAGCCATACAAGACAGATGGAGCCATATATACATATCTCACATCCCAACATGGTCAGAAGCCATACAAGACAGATGGAGCCATTTACATATCTCACATCCCAACATGATTAGAAGCCACACAAGACATGGAGCCATATTTACATTCACATCCCAACACAGCCATACAAGACAGATGGAGCCATATTTACATATCTCACATCCCAACATGGTCAGAAGCCATACAAGACAGATGGAGCCATACAAGACGGATTGAGCCATATTTACATATCTCACATCCCAACATGGTCAGAAGCCATACAAGACAGATGGAGCCATATTTACATATCTCACATCCCAACATGGTCAGAAGCCATACAAGACAGAAGACGGATTGAGCCATATCTACATATCTCACATCCCAACATGGAGCCATATTTACATTCAGAAGCCATACAAGACAGGTGGAGCCATACAAGACGGATTGAGCCATATCTACATATCTCACATCCCAACATGGTCAGAAGCCATACAAGACAGATGGAGCCATATTTACATATCTCACATCCCAACATGGTCAGAAGCCATACAAGACAGATGGAGCCATATTTACATATCTCACATCCCAACATGGTCAGAAGCCATACAAGACAGATGGAGCCATATTTACATATCTCACATCCCAACATGGTCAGAAGCCATACAAGACAGGTGGAGCCATATATCACATCCACAACATGGATCAGATGAAGCCATACAAGACAGATGGAGCCATACAGATACATATCTCACATCCCAACATGATCTGAAGCCATACAAGACAGATGGAGCCATATTTACATATCTCACATCCCAACATGATCTGAAGCCATACAAGACAGATGGAGCCATATTTACATCACATCCCAACATGGATCAGAAGCCATACAAGACAGATGGAGCCATATTTACATATCATCCCAACATCCCAACATGGTCAGAAGCCATACAAGACAGATGGAGCCATATTTACATATCTCACATCCCAACATGGTCAGAAGCTATACAAGACAGATGGAGCCATATTTACATATCTCACATCCCAACATGGTCAGAAGCCATACAAGACAGATGGAGCCATACAAGACGCATTACATATCTACATATCTCACATCCCAACATGGTCAGAAGCCATACAAGACAGATGGAGCCATATTTACATATCTCACATCCCAACATGGTCAGAAGCCATACAAGACAGATGGAGCCATATATACATATCTCACATCCCAACATGATCTGAAACCATACAAGACAGATGGAACCATATTTACATATCTCACATCCCAACATGATCAGAAGCCATACAAGACAGATGGAACCATATTTACATATCTCACATCCCAACATGATCAGAAGCCATACAAGACAGATGGAGCCATATTTACATATATCACATCCCAACAAGTCAGAAGCCATACAAGACAGATGGAGCCATATTTACATATCTCACATCCCAACATGGTCAGAAGCCATACAAGACAGATGGAGCCATATTTACATATCTCACATCCCAACATGGTCAGAAGCCATACAAGACAGATGGAGCCATATTTACATATCTCACATCCCAACATGATCAGAAGCCATACAAGACAGATGGGCCATATTTACATATATCACATCCCAACATGGTCAGGAAGCCATACATATGGTCAGAAGCCATACAAGACAGATGGAGCCATATTTACATATTACATACAAGACAGATGGAACCATATTTACATATCTCACATCCCAACATGGTCAGAAGCCATACAAGACAGATGGAGCCATATTTACATATCTCACATCCCAACATGATCTGAAGCCATCTCACATCCCAAAGACAGATGGAGCCATATTTACATATCTCACATCCCAACATGGTCAGAAGCCATACAAGACAGATGGAGCCATATTTACATATCTCACATCCCAACATGGTCTGAAGCCATACAAGACAGATGGAGCCATATTTACATATCTCACATCCCAACATGATCAGAAGCCATACAAGACAGATGGAGCCATATTTACATATCTCACATCCCAACATGATCTGAAGCCATACAAGACAGATGGAGCCATATTTACATATCTCACATCCCAACATGATCAGAAGCCATACAAGACAGATGGAGCCATATTTACATATCTCACATCCCAACATGATCAGAAGCCATACAAGACAGATGGAGCCATATTTACATATCATACACATCCCAACATGGTCAGAAGCCATACAAGACAGATGGAGCCATATTTACATATCTCACATCCCAACATATCATACACATCCCATATTTACATATCTCACATCCCAACATGATGAAGCCATACAAGACAGAAGCCATCACATCCCAACATGGTCAGAAGACAAGACAGATGGAGCCATATTTACATATCTCACATCCCAACATGATCAGAAGCCATACAAGACAGATGGAGCCATATTTACATATCTCACATCCCAACATGATCAGAAGCCATAGAAGACAGATGGAGCCATATTTACATATCTCACATCCCAATCTCACATCCCAACATGGTCAGAAGCCATACAAGACAGATGGAGCCATATTTACATATCTCACATCCCAACATGGTCAGAAGCCATACAAGACAGATGGAGCCATATTTACATATCTCACATCCCAACATGGTCAGAAGCCATACAAGACAGATGGAGCCATATTTACATATCTCACATCCCAACATGGTCAGAAGCCATACAAGACAGATGGAGCCATATTTACATATCTCACATCCCAACATGGTCAGAAGCCATACAAGACCCGTGCAGATCTGGGGTGGAATAGGTCTTCAGCAACCCATGCTTGCCACAAAAGGCGACTATGCTTGTCGTAAGAGGCAAGTAATGGCATCGGGTGGTCAGGCTAGCTGACTTGGTTGACACATGTCATCGGTTCCCAATTGCGGAGATCGATGCTCATGCTGTTGATCACTGGATTGTCTGGTTCAGACTTGATTACTTAGATACCGCAGCCATATAGCTGGAATATTGCTGAGTGCGGCGGAAAACTAAACTCACTCACTCACTCGCAAGAGGCGATTAACGGGATCGGGTGGTCAGGCTCGCTGACTTGGTTGACACATGTCATCGTATCCCAATTGTGTAGATCGATCTCATGTTGTTGATCACTGTATTGTCTGGTCGGGACTCGAATATTTACAAACCGCCGCCATATAGCTGGAATATTGCTGAGTGCGGCGTAAAACTAAACTCACTCACTTTAGTGTTTCGTCTTGATATAAAATACGAAACGTCACTGATAGATCTTGCCTCTTGAATGGGTACATGAACAAAGTCCTAGCACGTCACATGCTCTCGATTATGGACCGACAGGGGGGGTTGTTCCAGCATGACAAGGCTACTTCATATACAATACGCGTCACGGTCCGCTACCTTGCCAATTCTAACGTCAATGTCTTGCCATGGCCTCACCGATAACCAGATCTAAACCCGATAGAACACCTATGGGATGAACTCCATCGACGTGTACGGCAACTTCAAAACACGCCTCAGGCACTTCCACAACTGGCCATCACATTGCAGGAAGAGTGGGGATGAATTCCGCAAGAGCGACTACGTCCACTTATCCAGTCTGTGTCGAGTTTTTACCTGTTTACCACTGAAATTACATGAAATAATTGCTCTTAAACTAACGCAATAAATTCCTTCTAAAATGGCTTTTTAAAGGGTGTATTTTACAACACAGGAGGGACAGTAGCCGTAGTAGGCGGTTGGAGACATGGAGACGCTTCTATTATCACAAATGTACTGTAGCCCTACATGATACAGGGAAAGCACATATAGCAGACAACAAAGTGAGCGGTGTAATATTTAAAACAGTACTGACACACTGTCTGGTAGCACTATAGATGTGAGACGGTGAGACCTATCAGCCGGATGGTCATAGATAGAAGGGACATTTAACATTACAAAAACATCTGTCTGATCCTCTAAGGAAATAGATACACTATCGAATTCAAACATTACATCCTATCACGTCAATGTGGAAGGTTTTTATCACATATAGGATACGAACCATTGTACACAACGTTCTCGGTTGGTCAATAATCAATGTTATGTTCTCCTGCACTGGCGAGGCTACTCAATATCACACAATATACAAACAATAGCCCAACTGAAACATCGATATCTTCTGTGATCATGTTGACAAAGAAGAAAACGTGTTATAAATTTGTTCTGTCATTAAGTATACTCAATCATGCAGTGCTTCACACAAGGCCGAGCACCTTCAAGAGGCAATCGTGCGGTGCTTCACACAAGGCCGGGCGGGCACCTTCAAGAGGCAATCGTGCAGTGCTTCACACAAGGCCGGGCGAGCACCTTCAAGAGGCAATCGTGCAGTGCTTCACACAAGGGCGGCACCTTCAAGAGCACCTTCAAGAGGCAATCGTGCAGTGCTTCACACAAGGCCGGGCGGGCACCTTCAAGAGGCAATCGTGCAGTGCTTCACACAAGGGCGGGCGAGCACCTTCAAGAGGCAATCGTGCAGTGCTTCACACAAGGCCGGGCGGGCACCTTCAAGAGGCAATCGTGCAGTGCTTCACACAAGGGCGAGGGAGGGCACCTTCAAGAGGCAATCGTGCAGTGCTTCACACAAGGCCGGGCGGGCACCTTCAAGAGGCAATCGTGCAGTGCTTCACACAAGGCCGGGCGGGCACCTTTAAGAGGCAATCGTGCAGTGCTTCACACAAGGGCGAGCACCTTCAAGAGGCAATCGTGCAGTGCTTCACACAAGGGCGAGCACCTTCAAGAGGCAATCGTGCAGTGCTTCACACAAGGGCGGGCACCTTCAACAGGCAATTATCAGCTGGCCATGGCGTCGTTACTTGTATATGTTTTTCTCATCCTACTTGGTAAGTATGTTGCCTTGAGTGTGAGAGTATTGAGTGTAATAACTATATTACTGATGTATTTAAGGCATTATGTGGTGTTTAACTTTGTTTCATATGAATCACTGCTGTTGGGATTCTCTGAAGTGTTTGGACCAAATTCACCAAATATTAGTGGTTTATCTTTACTGTGATTATTAGTACCAAACATAACACTCGCTTGAGAACCCATTTCTATGCTTACCAAAGTGCTAAATGCATTATTCCCATTTAAATCAATTTAAACCAATTTTACAAGTTTCATTCTACCAGAATGATTAAGGTGCCAATAGTTCACTCATCTTTCAGTGGGATATATAGATCATATTTTGTAATTCTCAATGCATGGTGCAAGTAAGAGAAGGTTTAATAGATCTGCCAGAAAGGGGTATATTACTGAAGAAGACTAACATGTTTTCTCTGACATGAACACGTATTTTACCAAATTTTGTTTTTATGAAAAAGGTGAAAATTCGACGACTTTCTCCCCCATGCAGAAGATTCTTGTCTTGCCAAATATTATAGATCTGTATGATCTGTGTTGGATGTATTTCTTTCGGGGTCTTTTGCCTCTACTAGCAATAACTGATAACTATCCTGTAATTCTCAATTTACAGACCAAGGAAGAGGAGGTCTAGTAGAACTCGTGGAACAAGGTATACTCTATGTGTTTATCTGTCAGTTTGTAAGAGTATAACATGTGGTCCAGTGGTAGACGAAGCCTGTACTAACATGTTCTTTCCGTGCCAACATGGCAAGTGCAAATCTTATGTTCCCACTCTCTCATGCCCATTCCAGCCTGGCAACTGCCACTCTTACGCTCCCTCGCCTGTTCATTCCAGCATGGTGGCAAGTGCTAATATTAAGTTTCCTCTCCTGTCCATTCTAACAAACAAGTGCTAATGTTACTTCCCTCTCAGTGACTAATGTGCTTATAATTCAATCACCATTCAGAGCGATATACATTATATCCTGTAATTCTCAATTTACAGAGCAAGGAAGATTTCTACAAGAGCCTATGGAAGAAGGTATACTATGTATTTGTGCATCTGTCAGTTTCTAGGAGTACAAACATGTGGTCAAGTGGTCTAATTTAGTATGTCACATCGCCATGGTCAGAATTGTAATGCAAGCTGCACGTGGCCTCCGATCCTAAATGCGTCTCAACGGTGTTCTTTTTCTGGTCAACATCAATAGCATGCATCTTGCCTTCGTGTAACTACAATAGTGTTCAAAGAGGAGTTAATGCCAGCCTAATCACTCCTTTCTATGGATGTTTCTATTCTCATGCATGTACGTTAGCAGCTGTGACGTCTAAAGACATAGTCTTTCTTTCAGCACCCTGCTACCCGGAAACGTCTTCATCCATGAACTTCCGAGTCCTACCAGAGACGGGGTCGTGGAAGTTCTGCTTGAAGACCCAGGTTGGAACTGGTTTTACCGGAAGCGGCTCCAGGGGGGATCAGAGCAATCAGAAGAATCAAGGGGAATCCTACTGGCGACTGCGCAAGCAGGTGTACCTCATTGCCCGGATGTGTGACATTTGCCCTGAACCAGTATGGTCGATGCTTTACAACCAGATGGTGCCCGGGTTATTTTGATCTTAATTACTCCGTGTATGAAATGAATAACGTGACTGAGCGATGTTCTCCAGTTGAGTATCTACCCGCTCCCACCCCTTCCCAGGTGTTCAACTAGTTTATACCGATTCACATGTCCTCAGAATGTGTTTATGTTTTGTACTGAGGCTTAATATCAATACGTCTTGTTCTTCTTTATAAAACAACATATATTTCTCCACAACTGAAACACGATGAACGTTATGATATTCTGTTCCCTACGTAAAAATCACGAGTACTTGCATTAACTTGACCAATAAACTCTGTCACCCAGTGTCTTACGGTTTACTTAAGATTAAAATAGGAAGGACGTGATTAGCAATCTCTTAAAACTTTATGACAAGAGAGATGATTTATATTTAACAACAGTCATCTTTTTGCTTGTTGAGCAATATTCCAGCAGCTCCAGCCTTTGATATGACATATCACAACTTCTGGATACTTTCTACAGCCCTTTATCATCTTAAACTCCTCATCATAAAGTCAGTGTTTCTTTCCGTAACCGAAGCTACAGCTATCTTCACAGTAGTACATATTTTGTATGGTCTTGGTATATAAATATAGAACGTCAGTTGAAAAGAATACCCGATCATGACTATCCTCAGATACAAATCTATAAAATAGACTCACCAGTACGGATTAATTTATTGTGCATGGACACAGGGGATGCTGATTTACAACGCGTGATTGGTCAGGTCAGATCAGGTCAGGTCAGGTCAGGTCGGGTTAGGTCGGATTGGGTCAGGTCAGGTAGCGTGGGTGTGCATTGGTGGAAAAGGGGAATTGGTTTGATCAACTGAGTAAATTATTCCTTGACTTGTTCCTGAAATTGTAACTTTCAGGAAATCCTTCTAGTGTGGAGAATTCACATTGGTTATACATTTCACTGAACGTTGGGATAGGGATTTATAGGTGCGATTGCTGGACCCGACAATATATACCTCTTTGCGTAGATTTATGTTGTTATCTGTGGAATCTGGCACAAAAGGGAAAAAGACATATTTACATATCTCACATCCCAACATAGTCAGAAGCGATACAAGACAGATGGAGCCATATTTACATATCTCACATCCCAACATGGTCAGAAGGCATACAAGACAGATGGAGCCATATTTACATATCTCACATCCCAACATGGTCAGAAGCCATACAAGACCCGTGCAGATCTGGGGTGGAATAGGTCTTCAGCAACCCATGCTTGCCACAAAAGGCGACTATGCTTGTCGTAAGAGGCAAGTAATGGCATCGGGTGGTCAGGCTAGCTGACTTGGTTGACACATGTCATCGGTTCCCAATTGCGGAGATCGATGCTCATGCTGTTGATCACTGGATTGTCTGGTTCAGACTTGATTACTTAGATACCGCAGCCATATAGCTGGAATATTGCTGAGTGCGGTGGAAAACTAAACTCACTCACTCACTCGCAAGAGGCGATTAACGGGATCGGGTGGTCAGGCTCGCTGACTTGGTTGACACATGTCATCGTATCCCAATTGTGTAGATCGATCTCATGTTGTTGATCACTGTATTGTCTGGTCGGGACTCGAATATTTACAAACCGCCGCCATATAGCTGGAATATTGCTGAGTGCGGCGTAAAACTAAACTCACTCACTTTAGTGTTTCGTCTTGATATAAAATACGAAACGTCACTGATAGATCTTGCCTCTTGAATGGGTACATGAACAAAGTCCTAGCACGTCACATGCTCTCGATTATGGACCGACAGGGGGGGGGTTGTTCCAGCATGACAAGGCTACTTCATATACAATACGCGTCACGGTCCGCTACCTTGCCAATTCTAACGTCAATGTCTTGCCATGGCCTCACCGATAACCAGATCTAAACCCGATAGAACACCTATGGGATGAACTCCATCGACGTGTACGGCAACTTCAAAACACGCCTCAGGCACTTCCACAACTGGCCATCACATTGCAGGAAGAGTGGGGATGAATTCCGCAAGAGCGACTACGTCCACTTATCCAGTCTGTGTCGAGTTTTTACCTGTTTACCACTGAAATTACATGAAATAATTGCTCTTAAACTAACGCAATAAATTCCTTCTAAAAATGGCTTTTTTTAAAGGGTGTATTTTACAACACAGGAGGGACAGTAGCCGTAGTAGGCGGTTGGAGACATGGAGACGCTTCTATTATCACAAATGTACTGTAGCCCTACATGATACAGGGAAAGCACATATAGCAGACAACAAAGTGAGCGGTGTAATATTTAAAACAGTACTGACACACTGTCTGGTAGCACTATAGATGTGAGACGGTGAGACCTATCAGCCGGATGGTCATAGATAGAAGGGACATTTAACATTACAAAAACATCTGTCTGATCCTCTAAGGAAATAGATACACTATCGAATTCAAACATTACATCCTATCACGTCAATGTGGAAGGTTCTATCAAATATAGGATATGAACCATTGTATAAAACGTTCTCGGTTGGTCAATAATCAATGTTATGTCCTCCTGCAGACACTGGTGAGGCTACTCAATATCACACAATATACAAACAATAGCCCAACTGAAACATCCATATCTTCTGTGATCATGTTGACAAAGAAGAAAACGTGTTATAAATTTGTTCTGTCATTAAGCATATTCAATCGTGCAGTGCTTCACACAAGGGCGGGCGAGCACCTTCAAGAGGCAATCGTGCAGTGCTTCACACAAGGGCGGGCGAGCACCTTCAAGAGGCAATCGTGCAGTGCTTCACACAAGGGCGAGCACCTTCAAGAGGCAATCGTGCAGTGCTTCACACAAGGGCGGGCGAGCACCTTCAAGAGGCAATCGTGCAGTGCTTCACACAAGGGCGGGCGAGCACCTTCAAGAGGCAATCGTGCAGTGCTTCACACAAGGGCGAGCACCTTCAAGAGGCAATCGTGCAGTGCTTCACACAAGGGCGAGCACCTTCAAGAGGCAATCGTGCAGTGCTTCACACAAGGGCGGGCGAGCACCTTCAAGAGGCAATCGTGCAGTGCTTCACACAAGGGCGAGCACCTTCAAGAGGCAATCGTGCAGTGCTTCACACAAGGGCGGGCGAGCACCTTCAAGAGGCAATCGTGCAGTGCTTCACACAAGGGCGAGCACCTTCAAGAGGCAATCGTGCAGTGCTTCACACAAGGGCGGGCGAGCACCTTCAAGAGGCAATCGTGCAGTGCTTCACACAAGGGCGGGCGAGCACCTTCAAGAGGCAATCGTGCAGTGCTTCACACAAGGGCGGGCACCTTTAAGAGGCAATCGTGCAGTGCTTCACACAAGGCCGGGCGGGCACATTCAAGAGGCAATCGTGCAGTGCTTCACACAAGGCCGGGCGGGCACCTTTAAGAGGCAATCGTGCAGTGCTTCACACAAGGCCGGGCGGGCACCTTTAAGAGGCAATCGTGCAGTGCTTCACACAAGGGCGGGCGAGCACCTTCAAGAGGCAATCGTGCAGTGCTTCACACAAGGGCGGGCGAGCACCTTCAAGAGGCAATCGTGCAGTGCTTCACACAAGGGCGGGCGAGCACCTTCAAGAGGCAATCGTGCAGTGCTTCACACAAGGCCGGGCGAGCACCTTCAAGAGGCAATCGTGCAGTGCTTCACACAAGGCCGGGCGAGCACCTTCAACAGGCAATATCAGCTGGCCATGGCGTCGTTACTTGTATATGTTTTTCTCATCCTACTTGGTAAGTATGTTGCCTTGAGTGTGAGAGTATTGAGTGTAATAACTATATTACTGATGTATTTAAGGCATTATGTGGTGTTTAACTTTGTTTCATATGAATCACTGCTGTTGGGATTCTCTGAAGTGTTTGGACCAAATTCACCAAATATTAGTGGTTTATCTTTACTGTGATTATTAGTACCAAACATAACACTCGCTTGAGAACCCATTTCTATGCTTACCAAAGTTCTAAATGCATTATTCCCATTTAAATCAATTTAAACCAATTTTACAAGTTTCATTCTACCAGAATGATTAAGGTGCCAATAGTTCACTCATCTTTCAGTGGGATATATAGATCATATTTTGTAATTCTCAATTCATGGTGCAAGTAAGAGAAGGTTTAATAGATCTGCCAGAAAGGGGTATATTACTGAAGAAGACTAACATGTTTTCTCTGACATGAACACGTATTTTACCAAATTTTGTTTTTATGAAAAAGGTGAAAATTCGACGACTTTCTCCCCCATGCAGAAGATTCTTGTCTTGCCAAATATTATAGATCTGTATGATCTGTGTTGGATGTATTTCTTTCGGGGTCTTTTGCCTCTACTAGCAATAACTGATAACTATCCTGTAATTCTCAATTTACAGACCAAGGAAGAGGAGGTCTAGTAGAACTCGTGGAACAAGGTATACTCTATGTGTTTATCTGTCAGTTTGTAAGAGTATAACATGTGGTCCAGTGGTAGACGAAGCCTGTACTAACATGTTCTTTCCGTGCCAACATGGCAAGTGCAAATCTTATGTTCCCACTCTCTCATGCCCATTCCAGCCTGGCAAGTGCCACTCTTACGCTCCCCTCGCCTGTTCATTCCAGCATGGTGGCAAGTGCTAATATTAAGTTTCCTCTCCTGTCCATTCTAACAAACAAGTGCTAATGTTACTTCCCTCTCAGTGACTAATGTGCTTATAATTCAATCACCATTCAGAGCGATATACATTATATCCTGTAATTCTCAATTTACAGAGCAAGGAAGACTTCTACAAGAGCCTATGGAAGAAGGTATACTATGTATTTGTGCATCTGTCAGTTTCTAGGAGTACAAACATGTGGTCAAGTGGTCTAATTTAGTATGTCACATCGCCATGGTCAGAATTGTAATGCAAGCTGCACGTGGCCTCCGATCCTAAATGCGTCTCAACGGTGTTCTTTTTCTGGTCAACATCAATAGCATGCATCTTGCCTTCGTGTAACTACAATAGTGTTCAAAGAGGAGTTAATGCCAGCCTAATCACTCCTTTCTATGGATGTTTCTATTCTCATGCATGTACGTTAGCAGCTGTGACGTCTAAAGACATAGTCTTTCTTTCAGCACCCTGCTACCCGGAAACGTCTTCATCCATGAACTTCCGAGTCTTACCAGAGACGGGGTCGTGGAAGTTCTGCTTGAAGACCCAGGTTGGAACTGGTTTTACCGGAAGCGGCTCCAGGGGGATCAGAGCAATCAGAAGAATCAAGGGGAATCCTACTGGCGACTGCGCAAGCAGGTGTACCTCATTGCCCGGATGTGTGACATTTGCCCTGAACCAGTATGGTCGATGCTTTACAACCAGATGGTGCCCGGGTTATTTTGATCTTAATTACTCCGTGTATGAAATGAATAACGTGACTGAGCGATGTTCTCCAGTTGAGTATCTACCCGCTCCCACCCCCTCCCAGGTGTTCAACTAGTTTATACCGATTCACATGTCCTCAGAATGTGTTTATGTTTTGTACTGAGGCTTAATATCAATACGTCTTGTTCTTCTTTATAAAACAACATATATTTCTCCACAACTGAAACACGATGAACGTTATGATATTCTGTTCCCTACGTAAAAATCACGAGTACTTGCATTAACTTGACCAATAAACTCTGTCACCCAGTGTCTTACGGTTTACTTAAGATTAAAATAGGAAGGACGTGATTAGCAATCTCTTAAAACTTTATGACAAGAGAGATGATTTATATTTAACAACAGTCATCTTTTGCTTGTTGAGCAATATTCCAGCAGCTCCAGCCTTTGATATGACATATCACAACTTCTGGATACAAGATACAGCCCTTTATCATCTTAAACTCCTCATCATAAAGTCAGTGTTTCTTTCCGTAACCGAAGCTACAGCTATCTTCACAGTAGTACATATTTTGTATGGTCTTGGTATATAAATATAGAACGTCAGTTGAAAAGAATACCCGATCATGACTATCCTCAGATACAAATCTATAAAATAGACTCACCAGTACGGATTAATTTATTGTGCATGGACACAGGGGATGCTGATTTACAACGCGTGATTGGTCAGGTCAGATCAGGTCAGGTCAGGTCAGGTCGGGTTAGGTCGGATTGGGTCAGGTCAGGTAGCGTGGGTGTGCATTGGTGGAAAAGGGGAATTGGTTTGATCAACTGAGTAAATTATTCCTTGACTTGTTCCTGAAATTGTAACTTTCAGGAAATCCTTCTAGTGTGGAGAATTCACATTGGTTATACATTTCACTGAACGTTGGGATAGGGATTTATAGGTGCGATTGCTGGACCCGACAATATATACCTCTTTGCGTAGATTTATGTTGTTATCTGTGGAATCTGGCACAAAAGGGAAAAAGACATGTCTTCAAGCTTCAGAGCCAAGTGAATTGATTATTGTACTGATGCGTCAGGCAAAATATGCTTCCATTTTTAGGCACATTTTGCGATTAGCGGATGCTACCGGGAGGGCAGGATATGATTATATCGCGAACACCTGGTGTCATCACTGATTTTCAGCGATCTATTCGTGTAATGTTCACATCTGTGGAAACCGGGAACAGCTACTCTTTTGCAGTGGAGTTCTATGTTTGACTTTTCTCTCTATTAACATACTGACCTTACATGTGGCATAATTTGATATATAATTCAGCTTTGAACTGCGAATAGCATTCAAGTTTACATTTAGTTGAATTCAAGAGAGAATGACGCAGTTTGTTTATGAAGCAGTCGTATAATATATCTTTGAGGTCCAGTTTATCCATCTTGCCCTGAACCTGACTTGGACACCCAAAGCCCAATCGGATTTGAATGAGTGTGTGAGTGAATGAATGGGTGAGTGAGTGAGTGAGTGAAGTTTTACGCCGCGTTTGGCAATATGCCAGCAATGTCATGGATGGGACGCCAGATAAGGGCTTCACACATTATACTTTTGTGGTGAGTTGAACCCGTGGTCTTCAGCATTTTACTCATTAGGCCACCACGCCGCTACCCCAAATCCGATTTGAACAAAATCTTTGATCTTGGGGAAGTGCAGGTGCATTTACAACTGTCATCAGCAGGGGTAGCCTGAGGAAAAATGAAGCAACGTTTCGGTGTAGATTCTTACACATTTATCAAGCTAAAAGCTAAGAATGTACACTGAAACGTCGCTCTGTTCAATAAACAAAAATGTTGTTATTCATGACGTCATATTCTTCATTTTTGTTTTGACTCACCAAGTTTTAGAATGCCGATCAACATTTATTTAGCCTGAGGTTTTCCTTCCGGCTTTCCCGCACGAAATTACCCTTATATTTATGAACAGGCTCTTTTTTACCTTACATTTTGCTGATAACATCTATTTCGTGATAGAGTGTAGTTTGATAGTGAAATTCCTTACAATTTCTTTGTATAAAATACACGTGACAGCAATGAAATATTGTTTATGTCGTAGTATATAATATAAAGCAACGATAAGGATCTTATAATGCAAATGGGGTCAAGTTGTTCGGTCGAGATGATACGAGAAGGAAATCCGTATAGGTAATAGATGTATCAAGTTGTCGCTTGGCTACACACCTGCAGGATATATCCGGCTACGCGTTTGAGTTGGAAATGTGTTTTGACGTTATTAGGTTCATGACTTTGCAATTTAGAGGAAAAGCATTAAAAGTACTTTGTTTTTCAAACGACTTTCAAACGTCGTGCCTCAGAATGACAAGCTATACACATACATACATACATACATACATACATACATACATACATACATACATACATACATACATACATACATACATACATACATACTGTCGGTATTTTGTTATAATTAGTGTGCTGATTACCTTCAGTTCTGTCAGTTACAATACCCATGACATGTGCGTGATCAGCCCTTCCACTGATGAGCTTATCGCACAATCACCAGAACAATCTACCTTTATTCATTTCCTTGACTCATAAATATCTTGTTATTGTTGGTACCCGTGAAGATCCGGGTTAGAGTGAGTAAGTATGATTTTACGCCGCTTTAGCAATATTCCCGCAATATAACGGAGAGGGACACCAGAAATGGTCCGGGTTAGAATTGATCTTCAGCAACCCATGCTTGTCGGAGACGACTTACGGGATCGGGTGGTCAGGCTCACTGGCTTGGTTGACACATCGTATCACCATTGTGTAGATCGATGCTCATGTTGTTGATCCCGTAGCTCGATTATTGACAGACCGCCGCCTATATCAATGAAATATTGCTGAGTGCAACAACAAACAAACACATTTCATTGTTGGCTTCCTACAAACTGAAATGCCAAGCAAAGGGAATTATACTGCTATGCCTGATGGTGGCAAAAATGAAACAAACATGATATTTGTGATTATTATACCCTTGACTTGCTTCATAAACGGCTTTAGTATTGCACAAAGGGCTTGGCAGAATGGAACATAGTGTGGTTCAGGGACTTTGAGACAGACTAGATATACATATATATTTGCAGAAAGGGCTGGGCAGAATGGAGCATAGTGTTGTTCAGGGACTGTGAGACAGATTAGATATACGTATATATTTCATGTTTAACGGTACATGTGTATGCATATGACTGACTGACTGACTGAGTTTGGTTTTACGCAGCTTTTAGCAATATTCCAGCAACATCACGGCGGGGGACACCAGAAATGGGCTTCACACATTGTGCCCAGTATGCATATGAAGTGACACAGAACGTTAATATTAATAAGAACGATACACATAGTCTACAATTTACATCCTAAGAATAGATAATATAAATACAAAATAACTTGACACATAACCGTATGCTCCACCGTTGCCAAGGGAATCGGCAAAAGTTTATGTGTCACGCTAAGGCATTGAACTGGGAATGGCAAATGCTTTGAACTTGACCTTTTCAAGGAAGAAAGTTTGATTGGATGATTTCGACCAATCATAATCAAGGTAGAGTCGAAACATTGTGTTGTTCGCCCTGTTCATGAGCAACCCTTGTAACGTGATCGTGTGTCAAAAGTGAAATACTTCGTCATGGACCGGAAACACGCACTGAGAACGTTATCTGTCATTATAAAGCAGTTCAAAATGCCCTCATATGTTTATAAACATGGAGACTTATTTTCTCATATCCTTTGCCCCGGCTAGATGTTCAAGTTTCCCAGCACCGTACCCTGCTAGTATATTATACGGTGTTTATATTCAAATCATTCATTCTTTTATTTATATAAATTTTCGATTTTTGCGAATCGTACCGCTCTTTAACATGTTTGTTCAATGATGACTTCCGTTCATCACTGACTATATGAAATAATATTTGACAAGTACATCTATGTTCAACTCATATGTCTATTTTTATCCTTAGAATAACAGATAAGATAAGATGGATAATATATTTGTGTAGCAACTTCGTGATCACGATTAAGGATTGTTTGTAGAAGTGATTCTCTTTCTTCGCCATACTTTGTACAGGATATTACATGGTGTTTCTCCTCTTCTAAGACATTACACATTTCACAGAGACGTTGTTCTAGTGGGGTTGCAGGTTGCAGGTTTTGTATATCCACCAGTTTCAATTTTGAGTTTATGATTAATTAACCGTAGTTTTTAGAAATGTGATCTATGAACTTTGATTTTACAATGGAATAGATAATTCTCGAGTTTTGTAGATGACTTGACCATTCTGCATGTTCTTTATTGGTTATTTGATGTATGAAAATCACTTAATGAATGCTTGAACATGTCTTCACATTTGGACTTGAGTTTATTCATGGTAGATTAATTGCATTTATTTGTGTTCACTGTTTCAAAAGTTTACAAAACATAATGCCGTATAATACTCTAGTCCCTTGTACGAAATAATATTTTTGAACTGCCCGCCGGACATGAAACGCTGTTTTATCTGACTTTCTATGAGGTTTTAAATAGAGTGTGATGGTGTAGATTGCACTATAGAACAACCATATATATAATTGCTCATATTGTACTATTTTATTTCCACTGCATCCATGTAATGTGAAAAGGGACTAATCATATTTCATGCTAGTCAGGTTTAGCAATTTCCTTTCCCGCGGCTTTCGGGGAGACTGGCCTTAACAAATCACGACGTGTGGGGTCTACAAGAAACTAGTCGTGCAGATTGCGCATGTTTCATATCTGACTGACTGGAGGGTTTTGAGGTATCTCTGACCAGTCAGTTTCCAGTAATATTCGGCATCGTAGTTTTATCAGTCATATCTGATGCCAGTTAAACTATACATTAATAAACAAATATTCAACGTTAGATCTGTAATAATTCTGCCAACAGCACTTTCCCTAGCCTGACATTTAATGTCAGAAAAAAGTTATGTGTTTGAACTTGTATATCTAAAATAATAATGAAATCCAAAAGGAACCCAGAAACAATAGGAGATGAGCAACTTAGACTTGCCCAATCATTCCAGACTTAAGTTGGGATATTCTGGGAGACAGACTACACTCCCTTATTATTCTCAGATAGTTGTCGTCCTTTATTGAAGCAATATTCCATATTGTGTGTGTGTGTGTGTGTGTGTGTGTGTGTGTGTGTGCGCGCGCGTGTGCATGCATGTTGAACGAACTTCAGAAAGGGTGGTGCACAGTTCTTTTTCACCCGTTCTCACGACAGTTTCAATGGTCATTTAATAAACTTTAAGGACAAAAAAAGGTGTGTGTGTGTGTGTGTGTGTGAGTGCGTGAGTGCGTGCGTGCGTGCGTGAGTGCGTGCGCGCGCACCCTGCACCCCACCTCTGGATCTGCCTATGTATTACTGACTGATGGAGGAGCGATCTGAGCAGGATGAGTGTCTGACAGCACCATGATATTTTGTCCACACTCCCATCCTGTATGGTGAACCCGAGACCTTGGGCCTTGCTTCAGAGGACATGAAGAGCATTAGGTACATAATGTGGCAATGTGAGGATGACTGTTTCATCCATCTTCATCATGTATTGTATATACGCTTGTCACTGCCCACAGATTAGTCGGAAATACGTACTTGAAGCTATCTCGCATGATAAGGCTGGGTTTTACGCCGCTTTTAGCACTATTCCAGCAATATCAAGGGGGTGTTGGTAGTGATGTGTGTGCGTGCGTGCGTGCGTGCGTGTGTGTGTGTGTGTGTATGTGTGTTTGGGTGGTGGGGTTGGGGCACAAGAAATGGGCTTCACGCATTGTACGCATGTTAGGATTTCAACCCGGATCTTCAGAGTGATGTAACCGCTAGGCTACTATCAAAGTAGTGTTAAACTCAACTCACTAAGTCATAAACGGAGGAAATAGGTCAGGTTAGTGATTCTGGTTCAGTGATCACAGATGGTAACAGGTCATTGAGGCAGATAACTGGAGGATAAAGAGGCCCATTAAAATCTACAGTTGTTAATCAGCATTAAATATGTTTCTCGGGCACCTTTATCTCCAAACATGAGGAGGCTGGTGTGAAAGGGGTGGGCAGACACTGAATACGGCTCTCCAATATAAAGTCAATGGTCAGGCATGGATAACGTTGTCACCATGATACGACGTGTGAAATTTGAAACAATTTTCTTTGTGTCAATTAAAATTGAAAGAGCACATGATATAAACTAACGCATTGGTGAATCAGATCGGGAGTGTCTATCGGAAAAATGAAGTGTCTACTGAGGAAACAGTGTCTGGTGTGAAGTGATTGCTGAACGCACTTCGTCCTCTGGGTGTAGCGTTTATGAACATTACGTCGGTCTCACTGACACGGAATAAGTGTCCATCACGACTTGCCCCACAATCCCTGAACCACATTATTTTCCCTCCTGGTAGCCCTGCTCCCTGCAATGCTAAAGTTGTAAATGAAGCAAGTCTAGATTTCCTCAGGTTCTGAATCTCACTTCGGCTCCTTTTCAGTCTCAATGGGTGTATGTGTTAATATCAAAACTGTATATATTCAGAGACTTAAAAGAAGCGCTAGTCTAATCGCGAGTGTTCTAACATCATAAGGACGGTGACAGGTTTCACTGGAGTCATATGTATTCTTGGGAAGGCAGAGCAGAATTGGTTTCATCCGGTTTCAAGAGAGTTTCAATCAAACTTCCAGGACAAAAAGGTGTGGGGTGGGGGACGCACACACCCACCCCCCAACCCCCTCTGTATCTGCTTATGGATTAATATTTAGGTCCATGCGTATAGTTTCAGGGTCCCGATCCACAAAGCGTAACGTTGCTACCTGTCATAGCTCTATAGTTTATCACATAGGATTACGAGTGCCGTACGGACGTTTTGATGTATGTATGTATGTATGTATGTATGTATGTATGTATGTATGTATGTATGTATGTATGTATGTATGTATGTATGTATGTATGTATGTATGTATGTATGTATGTATGTATGTATGTATGTATGTACGTATGTATGTACGTACGTACGTACGTACGTACGTACGTACGTATGTATGTATGTATGTATGTATGTATAAAACTTATGATCAGTATGTATAAATGTTCCATGATCAGTATGTATGTATGTATGTATGTATGTATGTATGTATGTATGTATGTATGTATGTATGTATGTATGTATGTATGTATGTATGTATGTATGTATGTATGTATGTATGTATGTATGTATGTATGTATGTATGTATGTATGTATGTATGTATGTATGTATGTATGTATGTATGTATGTATGTATGTATGTATGTATGTATGTATGTATGTATGTATGTATGTATGTATGTATGTATGTATGTATGTATGTATGTATGTATGTATGTATGTTGAACGAACTACATAATAGCTAACAGTTACAAGATTACAGGATCAACAACACGCTGTAACTATAATAGACCCCGTTACGAGTAACACAAGAACCAGGCTTCCCCATTGTTCAGTAGGGAGCGGCCAGAAAATGACTCCCCTTTCCATGAACCGAGTCAACACACGTGGATGTGACCTATATTTCACATCGTCAACAGCCTCCTCTGAGGATACTGAGTACACATGAGAGGCTACATGCGAGAGATGTTCTGCGAGGCCAGTATTTGTCCGCCGGTCACGACCAAGTGAGTTTTTAATAACTAGCTTTTTTCTTGCGACGAGCACGTCTCATTACTTAACTTAAACAAATGTTTGTTTGTCAATGTGATGTCGTGACGTCGTGTGCTTATAGCAATGCTGCAACTCGTATATCGGAAGCTGGGACCCTCTGGTGTGTTGTAGTGTAGGTTGTGTAAGAAAGTCATCGACACCCTACTGGTATTTAAGTTTAGGTTTGAAACGCAATCTGTTTCTACGTCAAATATGGCGTTTTCAAGTATTTGTTTTACTGATATTAAACGCCGGGGTAGTTATGCTCCGTTGGAAATACTGTTGATAGGGTCTTGAAGTATTGAAGTATGTGATGTTGTGATGTTAGGTACCTCTATATATCAACACTGTTATCCTTTGCAGTGGACAATGTGTGCCGAGATCTTCTTATTCTATCAAATTTGTGGTCTTAAATGCCCTGTCTGACAAAAACACAAACTGTATTTATCATGCTTCTTCTAGCCAGGATCATGACAAAGGCGTTAGTGTTCCGCTGTTGTTATAGTGAACGTACGTTGTAGATATGACGCAGTAGAATCAGGATTTGGACACAAATGCTCTACAACAGATGCTTTTACAACATTGTAATGGGAATCCGGTGTGTGCACTGTTGTACTGGGAGTCAGGTGTTTCAGTTATGTACAACGGTGTTCACGATGTTGTATTGGGAGTAGGGTGTTCACAATATTGTACTGGAAGTCTAGTGTACAATTGGAAGTCTGTAAGGTGTTCACGATGCTGTATTGGGAGTAGGGTGTTCACAACATTGTACTGGAAGTCTGGTGTTCACAATTGTGCACTGAGAGTAAGGTGTTCACGATGTTGTATTGGGAGTAGGGTGTTCACAACATTGTACTGGAAGTCTGGTGTTCACAATTGTGCACTGGGAGTCAGGTGTTCACGATGTTGTATTGGGAGTAGGGTGTTCACAACATTGTACTGGAAGTCTGGTGTTCACAATTGTGCACTGTGAGTAAGGTGTTCACGATTCTGTATTGGGTGTCCAGTGTTCACAACGTCGGGAGTAAGATATCAACAATTTTGCATTAGGAGCAAGCGTCCACATTGTGTACTGGGTTCAGTTGTACTGGGAGTGAGGTGTCTACAGTAACGTATCTTATATTTAGGATTACACTTTCTTAGTAAAGTACAGATTCTAGTACTTTGTTTTATTATTTTCCTCTAGTACTTTCTAGTACTAGTACTCAACCCCCCAAAAGTACTAGAATCTGTACTTTACTAAGAAAGTGTAATCCTAAATATAACATACGTTACATTTGACCACTTTCTAAAATGGCATTGTGTATTTCATAGGTGTCTACAGTGTTGTATTGGGAGTCGGGAGTTCACAACGTTGTACTGGCAGTCGGGTGTCTACTATGTTGTACTGTGAATCCGGTGCCCACAAAGTTGCACTGGGAGCCAGGTGTTCACAATGTTGTATCTGGAGTCACATGTTCACCATTTTGTACTGGGAATCCGGTGTCCACAACGTTGTACTGGGAGCCAGGTGTTCGCTATGTTGTATTGGGAGTGACATGTTCACCATTTTGTACTGGGAATCCGGTGTCCACAACGTTGTACTGGGAGTCAGGTGTTCACAATGTTGTATTGGGAGTCACATGTTCACCATTTTGTACTGGGAATCCGGTGTCCACAACGTTGCACTTGGAGTCAGGTGTTCACAATGTTGTATTGGGAATCGCATGTTCACCATTTTGTACTGGGAGTCAGGTGTCCACAATGTTGTACTGGGAGTCAGGTGTCCACAACGTTGTACTGGGAGTCAGGTGTCCACCATTTTGCACTGAGAATCCGGTGTCCACAACGTTGCACTTGGAGTCAGGTGTTCACAATGTTGTATTGGGAGTCACATGTTCACCATTTTGTACTGGGAGTCAGGTGTCCACAATGTTGTACTGGGAGTCAGGTGTCCACAACGTTGTACTGGGAGTCAGGTGTCCACTATGTTGTATTGGGAGTCAGGTGTCCACTATGTTGTACTGGGAGTCAGGTGTCCACAACGTTGTACTGGGAGTCAGGTGTCCACAACGTTGTACTGGGAGTCAGGTGTCCACAACGTTGTACTGGGAGTCAGGTGTCCACAACGTTGTACTGGGAGTCAGGTGTCCACAATGTTGTACTGAGAGTTAGGTGTCCACAATGTTGTACTGGGAGTCAGGTGTCCACAACGTTGCACTTGAAGTTAGGTGTCCACTATGTTGTACTGGGAGTCAGGTGTCCACAACGTTGCACTTGGAGTTAGGTGTCCACTATGTTGTACTGGGAGTCAGGTGTCCACAACGTTGCACTGGGAGTCAGGTGTCCATAACGTTGCACTGGGAGTCAGGTGTCCACAACGTTGCACTGGGAGTCAGGTGTCCACAACGTTGTACTGAGAGTCAGGTGTCCACAACGTTGCACTGGGAGTTAGGTGTCCACTATGTTGCACTGGGAGTGAAATAGTGGTAGCAAAAACACTGATTGCATCAAGTCAGTACAACAAAGACTGTGCCACCTTGCACCACGCACGGGTTGTATCTTGGCCCCAAGGCATGTTTTTCGATTCTAGCTCATCCACTCGTTAGGAGACCTACTCCAGAACATAACGCTCCTTATAGTCGGCTCACACGCGGTCTGGATTATACAGACACTGGTGTATCACATGTGTATAGTATTACCTACAACGTCTCAACAAAATATGTAATAAAGTCTGGGTATTCGTTTATCATAACATTTTTTAGATTAACGATTGATTGCTTGTTTGTTGTTTAACGCCCCAACCAGCAATATTCCAGCTATATGGCGTCAGTATGTAAATAATCAGACAATCCAGTGACCAACATCATGAGCATCGATCTACGCAATTTGGATGTAAGGCATGTGTCTACCAAGTTAGCGAGTCTAACCCACCAAGCATGGGTTGCTGAAGACCCAATCTAACCCAGATCTCCACGGGTCTTTAGATTTTCGACGACACGCGTGAGATGTATGTATATATATATCTTGAGTAATTGACTCCATCTTTCAGGTAGAGATTTCAAAGAAAACATGTGTTGCAATGAAATTTACCTTGTGACATCAATCATAGCAAGATCTGTCATGTCGTCTTCCAATGTATCCTGTTTGGCCACTTAATGTGCTGTTTACACATGCAGTGTAGGTATCTAATACCGTCACCTGTGACCTGTCCTGTGTACAAATGTCACTATTCTAGAAATCACTCACATGACAGAAGATAAGTAATATATGAGAAAGTAAATATCAAAGGCCATATTTTTATATGTCATAATTTAACAAAGTAGTTTTCATTATATCCAAACATAGCTGAACAAAACATTGCGCAATATATACATGTATATATAAACACATCTATCACGAGTGTACGTGGAGTGCATGTTGTCAGCCGGGGCTTTTAGTGTTATATTTCCCTTGCTGGTTCTCCTCATCTGCCCATTGTCACATAGCATCCGTCACCCATCGTTCCCTCACCACGGTCGCGGTCTCAATAATGCCTGAGGTCCAGGTATTGCTTTCTTATACTTTCGTTTGATCAGTTGATAGTTTATCTTCTATTATTATCCATATGGTGAAACATAACCAGTGTCAAAAGAGATTACTCAACGAGTGTCTGTCAGATATCATTTATCATACAACGAGTTGTTTCAAAACGTATTTAACGAGCGAAAGCGAGTTAAATACGTTTTGAAACAACGAGTTGTAAGATAAAATGATATCTGATAGACATTACAATAATAGTTTCTTGTTACCGATACAATCGCACCATTTTATGGTCGAATAGATCAATTTTCATATTTTCTCATCGTAGCTGCGCATTATACACGACACACAGCGTTTATGAATCGAGTGACGTCACATGGCTTCTAATCACTACTCATGCTCAGGTGACCCTCCACAAAAGTTTCTGCCACATCTTCGTATCATCAAGGCAACAGTGATAATGCAAAGTAGATAATCACAGAAAATTAATTAAACACTCTAAAACGATGATGTTACCATGTACATGTGTACAATTTTAATTCTTGCAAGCAAAAAATATTTGAGCGTGTGACGTCATCGTCATCGTTTGGTGGTTGTCGTCATCGGAAGATTGTTTTGGATATCTCTGCACATTGGGGATCTGTACTTCTGATTAGTCGATGGAGAACATTGAACGTAAACTGGTACACAAGTACAAATCCCCAATGTGCAGAGATATCCAAACAATCTTCCGATGACGACAACCACCAAACGATAATGATGACGTTACACGTTCAAATATTTTATGCTTGCAAGAATTAAAATCATCCATATTTACATGGTAACATTATCGTTATAGAGTGTGTAATCAATTTTCTGTGATGTTATCTAGTTTGCATTGTCATTATCGCCTTGATGACGCGAAGATGTGGTAGAAACTTTTTTGTGGAGGGTCACTTTGGGAATGAGTAGTGATTAGGAAGCCAAGTGACGTCACTCATTCATAAACGTTGTGTTGTGTATTATTGCGCAACTACGATGAGAAAATATGAAAATTAAATATATTCGACCATAAAATGGTGCGATTTTATGGTGTGTAAGAAACAGATTACTGTACTCTGTCAGATACCATTTATCTTACAACTTGTTGTTTCAAAACGTAGTTAAAGCAAAAGCGAGTTAAATACGTTTTGAAACAACTCGTTGTAAGATAAATGGTATCTGACAGACCCTCGTTTAGTAATTTCTATTTATACACCGATATTCATCTTTCGTAAGATAAGTTTCGTCAAATGGAATAGGTTTTGTTGTTTTTTCCTGTTTGTTGTAAGGCGTTGAACTATGGTACTTATTCTCAATCCTTATGATTTATTGGTCCGGTGTTTAAATTCTCGTTTTGGCATTCATGCTGCATGTTGCTTTACTAAGTACTATTTAGGTAATTTGCGACAGTCTTTGAAGAATCCAGCCTGTAATATACAGACTAGTGATTACCGTTATGAACACCATCCAACGCCGTCTCTTTCGACACTCTACTTAAATTAATAGTCTTTGTATGCTTTCAGGTCTCACCTTAAAAGGCAGATGTTACACCGAAGAGCATCAGCGACAGCAACGACAGACAATGGTACGAACCTCCCAATGACCAATAGTAACCCACTGCCAGTGACCAGGGGTTGTGTCAACGATCGAATGACCAAATGATGAAGCAGGATTGACAATGGCGACAGTTTTTCACCATCAAGATCTCACTGGAATGTCGTCCCGTTTAATGTTCATTATTTTATATTTGGCATTTCTAAATGTCTCAAAACTATCATATGGCATGTCAACTGGGGATTTGCCGGCCAACGTGTCATCCCTGGGAACAAGGCAGAACCTTCCGACTGGGTGGGAGACCATGTGTAGGTCAGACACACATCTAAACCCTTCTTTGGTATCCATTACTTGCACCGTGACACTAGATGATGTATGGGATTTAAATCACTTCCGGAACTGGTCCGCCATGTTGGATAATGACACTCGTGCTTCTCTTGACGTTATTTGTGCACCTGGAGCCAGTGTCTGTCTCCCCTGGCCGTATCGAGCCAGACATCTGGACACTCTGAAGGTCAAGGACTGCATCAACAGGTGCTACTTCTCGGACTTCAACCGACCGGAAGTCCTCGAAATTCCCGACTCGCTGAGGGTGTTTGAAGGATACGGTGTTACTGAACAGTTTAACGTAATGGATATGTTGTCTGTTGACCTGAAGAGTCTCTCTCCTGCCATGGAGTGTGGACCGCTGCTGTTGGAGGTGTACATCTACAGGAACACTAAGACAGATTTAATTTTCCCAGAAGGTTTTATGCCGAAGGGGAATGACGAGATCACTGACGACTTCGTACAATCGACGCGGGACATCAACAGCTTTAAACACATATGCAACTATAGCAATATGAAGGTTTATGATTTGAGTCAAAGGACAGATACTACGGCAGCCATAATATATTCCACTATCATCAACTCTCTATTTCCTGAGCTAAAAACACTAAACTTCTCAAACACAGAGTTACAAGTTTATCCTTCAATGTTGGAAACATGGAGACTCCGTTTTGAGAAGCTGCAATCTTTGGATCTCTCTCATAACAACATCTCTCGTTTTGATTTGAGAGATATGAGTCTCCTCTCTCAAGATATTGGTCTCATAAACCTAAGGTACAATAACATTCGCACGATAGGCGTCCAAGAAATACATTCTTTTTCAAAAACGAAAGGCGCTGTAATTGATATAAGAAACAATCCTTTTAGATGTGACTGCGCGATGGCAAACTTTAGTAACTACCTCCAGAAGGACATGAACAAATTACTGGGTGTAGATAAGGATATGAATTACACCTATCTTCGGGACTTAAAATGTGTTACCCCAGAAAAGTTTCAAGGAAGAACGATCAGAGACCTTTCAAAAGAAATGCTGTGTTCTACGGATACGAGAGCCTATATCGCTCAGATCTCAGTCCTTAGCGTTGTCGTAATCATTTTGTTGATCACTATCATAGTCATGACAAGATACAGGAAAGAGATAACCATTCTTGCTTTCACGCGTTTCAATATTACTCTTCCATGTCAACCGATTGAGGACTCAACCAATAAGACATACGACGCTTTTGTCGCCTATAGTCACCATGACACAACGTGGGTTGTGAAAACTCTCCTCCCTCGACTGGAGAACGGTGCTCCCGACGGGAGTAACTTCCGGTTGTGTCTCCACCAGCGAGACTTTGCAGTTGGCGCCGCTATTGCTGACAACATTGTTCAGAGTGTTGAGGCAAGCAGACACACTATCCTGGTGTTAACCAGGAAGTTTCTGGAGAGCGAGTGGTGTTTGATGGAGTTCCGCACAGCCTTCCACCAGAGTCTCATAGAGAAGAAGAAACATCTGATTCTAGTGCTTCTCGAGGACATCCCTGTGGATGAGCTGGACGCGGACTTCCGGCGTTGTATGCAGACATGGACGTACATTCACATCGCTGACAAGCTGTTTTGGGATAGAATTGTTTATTCCTTGACAGACAAAAGTAGATCAAAAAAGGAAATCAGCCAATGCAAATACAGAACGCTCTGACAGAAACAATCCGCACACAACTCCGACAAGTGACTCTTGTAATAATGTCAGCATAAAGTTACCAGAACAATATGATCTCTGTCTGTATATTGAAAACGAATCGAAGACAGCTGACCAAATAACTGATTTTTGATTCGAAGAGTCAGGCTATGAATAAATGCAGACTGAGGACCTGTCATGATTTGGGAGCAATTTTCGACGGAAGTGTGTCAGTGTGAATTATAAAGTACTTGCTCGACGATATCACTAAACAATTAATTGTCAATGTGTTCATTAAACAAACTATTCATTCATGGCATTGTTATTTACATGATTAGCACAGGAGATGGGTTACTCTGCAGGCTCCATCCGGACACGGGTACTCACACGACAGGCTTTATTCAAAGCAAAACTCGTGGTTATGATACACTTGAAAGCATGATACACTTCCAGGTTATAACACACTTGAAGGCATGATACACTTCCAGGTTATAATAGACTTGAAGGTTATGATACACTTGAAGGCATGATACACTTCCAGTTAATAACGCTCTTCAAGGTTATGATACACTTGAAGGCATGGTACACTTCCAGGTAATAACACACTTGAAGGCATGATACATTTCCAGGTAATACCGCTCTTCAAGGTTATGATACACTTGAAGGCATGATACACTTACAGGTTATAATAGACTTGAAGGTTATGATACACTTGAAGGCATGATACACTTACAGGTTATGATACACTTGAAGGCAGGATACACTTACAGGTTATAATAGACTTGAAGGTTATGATACACTTGAAGGCATGATACACTTACAGGTTATGATACACTTGAAGGCAGGATACACTTACAGGTTATAACGCTCTTCAAGGTTATGATACACTTGAAGGCATGATACACTTACAGGTTATAACGTTCTTCAAGGTTATGATGCACTTGAAGGCATGAGACACTTCCAGGTTATAACGCTCTTCCAGGTTATAACACACTTGAAGGCAGGATACACTTCCAGGTTATAACGCTCTTCCCGGTTATAACACACTTGAAGGCATGATACACTTACAGGTTATAACGCTCTTCAAGGTTATGATACACTTGAAGGCATGATACACTTCCAGGTTATAACACACTTGAAGGCATGATACACTTCCAGGTTATAATATACTTGAAGGTTATGATACACTTGAAGGCATGATACACTTACAGGTTATGATACACTTGAAGGCATGATACACTTACAGGTTATAACGCTCTTCAAGGTTATGATACACTTGAAGGCATGATACACTTCCAGGTTACAACACACTTGAAGGCATGATACACTTCCAGGTTATAATAGACTTGAAGGTTATGATACACTTGAAGGCATGATACACTTCCAGGTTATAATAGACTTGAAGGTTATGATACACTTGAAGGCATGATACACTTCCAGGTTATAACGCTCTTCAAGGCTATGATACACTTGAAAGCATGGTACACTTCCAGGTTATAACACACTTGAAGGCATGATACACTTCCAGGTTATAACGCTCTTCAAGGTTATGATACACTTGAAGGCATGGTACACTTACAGGTTATAAATACACCTCAAGGTTATAATACAAATACACTTCTAGTTTATGATACACTTGAAGGTTATAACACACTTGAAGGTTATGATACACTTGAAGGTTATGATACACTTCAAGGTTATTATACACTTTAATGGTATGATACAGTTGATAGTTCTAATATGTTTAGACGAAACACGAAATGGATATGATACACTTCGTCGTTATTTTAATATAAACCTCTTAAAATAATGCCACGACAGCATTCAGGATTTTACCAGCGCTTTGCTCACTTATTGCCATTGTGGATCACGCCAATGAAATTTGAAACAATCTCTCCTGTCCCACACCAAATGGTATGTTACTCTGCATAGTTATGCCATGGGGCATGTCATAATGCATAAGTAGTTACACATGTCGTCACTTCCTGCTACTGGCGCATGTCACCATGTCCCTGAATTAACGCACCTTGCCATATGCCCTTACGGGCGCACTTCTCTATGTGTCCGTCCTGACGCATGTAACCAAGTGTCCAAGTACTGACGTATGTCACCATGTGTTGGAAACCTTTGGGCGGGAAGTGCTCTGATTGGTGTAAGCTAAGTCCACCTATCGTGTTTTGATCGTACTTCGATCGTATAGTCATCGTACATCTTCGTGTTGACTTCCTGTACTGATCGAGTAGCCATCGTGTTCACAACTCATATTAAACTTAACAGGAGCACGATAGCAGTACGATTGCAACACGACACATTTCTTGATCGTGTTGTGTTCGTGGTGGAGTCTTGTCCAGAAGATGAAGCCCGATCGACACAATCACTACACGAACACTACACGATACCTATACAATGACTACACGATCGACACAATCACTACACGGACACTACACGATACCTATACAATGACTACACGATCAACACAATCACTACACGGACACTACACGATACCTATACAATGACTACACGATCGACACAATCACTACACGAACGACACAACACTACACGATACCTATACAATGACTACACGATCGACACAATCACTACACGATCGACACAACACTACACGATACCTATACAATGACTACACGATCGACACAATCACTACACGGACACTACACGATACCTATACAATGACTACACGATCAACACAATCACTACGAGGACACTACACGATACCTATACAATGACTACACGATCAACACAATCACTACACGGACACTACACGATACCGATACTACACTATCACATCCCGACAGTTCTACTTGCTGACGACACCACAGTCGTCAGTACTACTGTACATTATCTCAATGTGGCTCTTAACAAGATCCACCAATATGCCTGCCGTTCGAGAATGACATACAACGCCAGTAAGAGCTGTGTCCTGTCCTTCACAAATTCTACAAAATATCTCAACAAACCCGTTTTCAGAGTCGGGGATGGCGGACTGCCAATCAAATCCAACACTGTGTATGCGGGATCCATCATGCATACAGAGAAAGCAAGAGAAAGGACAACACGTGCATGTGCCAAGGCGAGAAGAGCAATAAACTCACTCCGAGATGTAGGATTACGAGCTGGTGGATTAAACCCTGTGTCATCGTCCAATATCTGGCAAAGAGTTATCTTTCCTTCTGCATTCTACGCGCATGTGAGCTATGGAGCAATCTCAGCAGCACTGAGATGAATGAAATGGAAATTGTCCAGCGCTACTTTGCTAGAAGAGTCCAGAACCTCCACAAGAGATCTTCTACAGTTGCTACAGCTCAGGTACTAGGGCTATGGTCAATGCAAGGCAGAGTAGATAAATCAAAACTCCTGTTTTGGGGCCGACTCTGTCGCTCAGCCAGTACCAGTATTGTGAAGCCTATCATGTATTTGAGATTCGCGGAATATATGTCTACTGTGGTAAAAGTACAAGATCGATTGCCCATGACTTCTGAATGCAGCTCACAAATATGGATTTTCAGATATCATTGACACCTTCATGACAACAGGAGAATTTCCATGCAAAATGTATGGAATTCCATGGTACAGAAGGCTATATGCCACCACGAACACACTGAATGGAGAAATAAACCCAAGAGCGTCCAAATATGCAGAGATTTGGTGCCATTCATACGCGCCTCTCTCCTCATCGTCTCTGGAACCTGTGTTTGTGGTATAACATGGCCACCCTCCTGTCTATGCTCTGATAAAGTTGGGTATACTGCCCGTCACACTTGGATTGTGTCTTATATGCGAGACTGAAAGTGAGGACATTGTAAAAAACATCAACTCCTATACTGTGACAAGCTGGTAGAAAACAGGAACGCACTGAGCGAGCATCTGTTTGATAACGTGTCTCTTGACACGTATATGAGACTCGAAGATGCTGAAGACGAGGTTAAAAATCCTCACATACCTTGGTTCCATTACTCCGGTTGTGCAGGACATGACTCTCGATAGCTGGGCTAGGTTCATGAGCATTATTGCAAAACGCATCAGTGCATGGAACCTAGCCAGCATTCTGTATTTATAAGAATAGCATGCAATGCTTTGTACATATTGCCCAGTGATCATCTGTTGCCAAGAGCTATGATTTTTTATGTTCTGTTGAATTTTTCAAATATTATTGAACTTTCTATTTTGCCACAAATGTGTGTTATGCTCTAAAAATATATCTACACGGACACTACACGATACCTATACAATGACTACACGATCAACACAATCACTACACGGACACTACACGATACCTATACAATGACTACACGATCGACACAATCACTACACGGACACTACACGATACCTATACAATGACTACACGATCAACACAATCACTACACGGACACTACACGATGCCTATACAATGACTACACGATCAACACAATCACTACACGGACACTACACGATACCTATACAATGACTACACGATCAACACAATCACTACACGGACACTACACGATACCTATACAATGACTACACGATCAACACAATCACTACACGGACACTACACGATACCTATACAATGACTACACGATCAACACAATCACTACACGGACACTACACGATGCCTATACAATGACTACACGATCAACACAATCACTACGAGGACACTACACGATACCTATACAATGACTACACGATCAACACAATCACTACACGGACACTACACGATACCTATACAATGACTACACGATCAACACAATCACTACACGGACACTACACGATACCTATACAATGACTACACGATCAACACAATCACTACACGGACACTACACGATACCTATACAATGACTACACGATCAACACAATCACTACACGGACACTACACGATACCTATACAATGACTACACGATCAACACAATCACTACACGGACACTACACGATACCTATACAATGACTACACGATCGACACGATCGCACCACGATTTTTATAACTTTAAAACATGTTTTAAAATTGAATAATCGTGCTGAGCTGAGAACACGATCAACATAATCACTGTAGGATCATAACACACTCACAACACGATGCCTAAATCATGCATTCGTACAGCGATGGTTCTCTAGTGAGAATTGGGCTTTACTGACGCACATCACCATGTGTCCGTACTGATGCATGTCGTCATGTCCCAGCATTGACGGACTTCCACAGAGACGCATGTCATCATAGTTACGCATTAGTCAGACAACTATTTTATATGATGAAATAGACAGGCTGATAAACAAAACACATACCGATATCAACGTTATTTATTGCTATGAAGGGGCGAATTTTCATACACACACTGAAAATACGTTGTCTGTTGTCATTACATTGCAGACCTCGGGAGCCAGAAAATGGTCATTATTAAGTTTTGTCGTATCTATAGCTTTCTCAATAAAATTGTTTCAACTTCATCTGGCCTTACGATTGTAATATGTTTCGTGATCATGCTATTCTTCGTTATCAAGCAAGCGCGCTATTCTTCATGGGTGTGCTGTATTTCAAATTCATGCCCTACTTCGTGGGTATGCTATAGGTCGAGGTCATGCAATACTTTATGGTTATACTACACTTAGTGGTCATGACAGTGGTCATTGCACCCATTATCATGGTCATGTGCTAGTCCGTGGGTATGCTATAAGTCGAGGTCATGTAATACTTAATGGTTATACTACACTTAGTGGTCATGACAGTGGTCATTGCACCCATTATCATGGTCATGTGATAGTCCGTGGGTATCCTATAAGTCAAGGTCATGCAATACTTTATGGTTATGCTACACTAAGTGGTCATGACAGTGGTCATTGCACCCATTATCATGGTCATGTGCTAGTCCGTGGGTATGCTATAAGTCGAGGTCATGCAATACTTTATGGTTATACTACACTTAGTGGTCATGACAGTGGTCATTGCACCCATTATCATGGTCATGTGATAGTCCGTGGGTATGGTATAAGTCAAGGTCATGCAATACTTTATGGTTATACTACACTTAGTGGTCATGGCAGTGGTCATTGCACCCATTATCATGGTCATGTGATAGTCCGTGGGTATGGTATAAATCCTGGTCTGATTACACGGTTATGCTGGACTATTGCTTCATCTGTCATGGTCATGAGATACTTCATTGTCATGCTGTACTGCAAAGTCATGCTGCTCCGTGATGTAACTGGACCATTGCAATCAAAGCGGCGTGAAACCAAACTCACTCACTCATGCTATATTTCACGGTAACTGAATACCCGAAAGCTGCGATAAACGTCACTGTTATGATTTACTAGAATGCGTGCAATACTTCATGGCTCTATATTTCTGTACTTATTAATGACAAATTTTATGGATAACATATTCTTCTATTTCGTATGTGTGACGTTTACAGATTCTTGTATATTCTAAATTCTAAATATCACACTAACAATCTACATGTATGAAGTTTGTAACTCTGTAAATGTTAGATATTGCAATCAAATAATGACCTTGAAACATATAAGATTCCACAGTTCATAAAGGAGAATATAGTATTACAGCATGGTCTGCAAGTAGATTTACCAAACACCTAGTATTATCTTTAGCCACAAACAAAAAAACATTGACGGGGACGACAGCCGACGTCACAAACACGAAATGTTTCAGGTACATGATAAACTGTTGTGACAGAGGAAGCCTGTTTTGCATTATATATACAGAGGTGTTCATCCTGTTTAGCCAGCCTCTGCATGTCAGGCTGACCAAACCAACTCGTTTAAATGTTTACCCCGAAACCTGAAATCAAGATTCAGTACACTCCAGCTCTGCTGGTTTCACCAGGCTAGAGGATTTACATTCAATGAAACAGGTAAGAATTCTGGTGATTTCACTCAGTCGATGTTTTCATTGATTTTTGTAAATCTTTGCTAACAATAGAACTAGCTGGAAAAAATATTTACGTTTAAGTTTTTATTGGACTAAACTCGCGCCCATCTCTAGCTCAAGCAAGTTTTATCATAATCAGTCAAAATATGGATTGTTTATTATGATGCATATGGATATTGATGACACTAAATACACACATACAATGTCTCAGTTCCACACTGATTACTATAAGGTCTTGGCTGGTGATTCATGACATTAATTATAACGTCTATCTGTGCTCATGCTGCCGAGGAGCGTAAACGAAAACATGAGTGCATTACACTTCTCGTCAGAACTACAAATTCTTGGCAGCTATTATGAGGTGTATAGATACATATGAGAAAGATATCATGGTAAAACGTTTTACTCGTACTGTTACGCCCTTCTATATATTTTTACAGTCATAGAAGACGTCGAAATATCTGGATCCTTCAGACGCACCCTGGCAGCGTCGTCTTTGTGAGACCGATTTCTTATATCAATATTCCCTCTTCATCACATTGAATGAAGATTCTGATGACCTAAGAAGACCTGCACAGTGTTAAGGTTGTGTTGAAAGACGTCAGATTGCACCGAAAGAGAAGTGAAACTAACAAAGAATATCACAATGCTCTCACAAAGATATTTCAGATTTTGGACAATGGTTACAGTTACTTGGTCATTGATTGACGTTGTTGCTCTTACAAACTTCTTTCCCCTTGATATTCCTCCCTCTCCTGTGTTCAGCGGAAATACGAACATGCCAGATCAATGGAAGTCCATGTGCAAGACCAGAAGCGACAAGACTAACATATCATATATCTCCATATATTGCCACGTAAATGAAGAGGATGTATGGGACTTGAATCACTTCCGGAACTGGTCAGTTGTGTTAGATAATGACACCCTTGTGTCCCTCGATATAGTCTGTGAGGCTGGAGCACGGATCTGTCTACCCTGGCCGTACAGAGCTTTACACCTGCACACGCTGAAGGTCAACAGGTGCACGAACACATGCTACTACTCGGACTTCAGTCGACCGGAAGTGTTAGATATCCCAGACTCACTGAGGATATTTGAAGGTTATGATGTGACAGAGGAGAAGAAATTGCTAGATATCTTGTCCATTGACATAAAGAGTTTACCGGCTCCAATGGTGTGTGTTCCAATGCACCTGGACGTCTTTATCTATAGAAACAGGCGGCTTAAAATCCTATTTGACGAGGATAGAGAAGATTACCCAGATCTTTTGGACCTGAATATCACTGACACGATCACGAAGAACATACACGATATGGATGATCTTGACTACGTATGCAACTATGAAAATTTGAGAGTGTTTGATAAAAGTCAACGGATTCAAGCTTCGTCCACCCTTATCTATTCAAGTGTAGTCAACTCACGATTCCCTGAACTTCGAATACTAAACTTCTCAGATACAGAGTTGCAGGTATTCCCCCCAATTCTTTCAGTCTGGAGGCGTCGCTTCGACAAACTGCAGATTTTGGACCTTTCTCATAATAACATATCCCGGTTTGAATTAAGAGACGCAAGCCTTCTCTCCCAAGATGTTGGTATGGTAGATCTCAGGTTTAATGACATTCATACAATTGGTGAAAATGAAATTGAATCTTTTTCAAAAGTTGACGGAGTTGTGATTAACGTGAGAGACAATCCATTTCGGTGTGACTGCGCCATGGGAAACTTCAGCGTATATCTTCAGAGGTATGGTAGTCCAACTGAATGTGGTTTAAACAAGGACTATGCATACCTCTGGGACTTAAAATGTGTCACACCAAACAGGTTTCGAGGGAGAAAGATCGTCGAGTTCACACGAAAGATGTTATGTTCCAGTGATATGACAGCCTACATTTCTCAGATAGCAGCTATTTGTGTAATTGTGATCATGTTCTTGATCTTCGTGATACTTTGTGTTAGATATAGAAAGGAAATACAAATCCTGACTTTCACACGCTGCAACATCCTAGAGAAGAAGAAACATCTCCCGTGTCAGACATTTGATGAAGCACGTTGAGCGATAACATCTCTGACAAGCTGTTTTGGGATAGAAAGTACGACGCATTTGTGGCCTACAGTCATATGGATTCAGAGGGTGGGTCGTGCAAACTCTCCTCCCTCGACTGGAGAGCGGTGCAAATATCTGACTATGTATGGAATAACTTCCGGTTGTGTCTTCCACCAGCGAGACTTTGCAGTTGGCGCCGCCCTTGATCTAGAGCATCCGATACCATGACTGATCTCAATAGTTCAGACGATTTTGCTTTTGCGGCCAATGAAATATATCCCAACAGATAATCGTGATGGATGAGTCTCTGATGTTGATATTTTATATTATTGGAGTTTTCTTCCAAGAGCAAAGGGTAGTGACTTTGTCAGAAGGTGAAAACAGTATATTGTTTTACCACTATAGGTAGGTGCATAAAAATATATATGAGCGCCATGTCTAAATGTGTCATTGAGCATCATGTATTTTAAAAACGTGCTTAATACAACAGCAAAAAGTATTGGAATATGGTTCTTGAATCAACAAAGACCATGTAACCATGGTTACTCTTTGTTCTTAGCGGCCGACAAATTGAACTTTTGTTAACTGAAATGCACGGGATTTAGCTGAGCTTAAATATAAACAGCGCCATGAAATACCCTAACCTTGCAATATGTATATCCTATTTACCAATGTTCCTAGTATACGTTTGTGAGAATAAACATTGCTTGTATTTATTTTCGTTTTTTGATGGGAAATTCTTACGAGTCACGATGCACTCGAGTTAAAATGAGCTATGTGATAATCGCTGCGTTCGTGAAAGTTCTGCCCTAAACAAGAGAACTAAATACACTATACCTCTCAGTTCATTTTATCATATATGTCATTTTTAGTTGGAAATTTCTTTAGTTCGTTAGTTGCCGATATAATATTAAAACATGAGCGATACTGTCGCCTAGTCAGCACTCAATAAGAAGAATATTTCTTCATGTTTGTTTTATGCATTTTAAAGATAGATTTTGATTTCTAACCTTTAAAAAATGCAAAACATTCATTAGACACAACTGACGATGGTTATCTTAAGCATCTTATGTTTGCCAAATTTGTTAGAGGTCATGCGGTAGGCGATTTATTTTCAGCCTAGTGTTCATTCAACCAACCTAGTCTTAACTTAATCAATCCAGTCGTCATTGACAGACAAGCACGGATAGCTCACCCCAGGGAGACAGGCGCGTAGCAAGCCAGTTTTTTTCGTGTACGCCTGATAGGTTGCAAAGCTTTATAGTTAGATAGTATTGAGGGCTTGCCCAACCCTTTTGGCAACAATTATGTTTAAGCCTGGGCATTTTATTTTAATGGTGGGTACGCCCCTGGGAGTGTAGTTTTTGATGCGAGAATATTGGTTTCGAAGGCGTTACCAGACACACGGAGAAACTACATCCTGTTCAGAGAGAACTCTAGAGACACACGTCAGTCTGCACTATGACATAGGCGGATAGACATGCTATAATAACAATTAAGCAGGTGTCATGCTACATGTAGAAGCATGAGGAGCAGACTGTGCCACGGGAGACATTAACCGCGGCTGAGGTAACATGTCCATGAATTGGCCAACAGTGCGATGATACCCACTGACCAGATCTAAAGCGATACGTTGATAAAAGAGTTGGGTTTTTATTTTATTTTTTTATTTTCATGAAAAAATAAAGTCTTCCATCATAACATTCGTTACATAATGACACATACAAATACATGAATATAATCATCCAACATATCAGGCTGTGACACAGTTAAACCTCCGATATATAATGGTGTATAGGGTGTTGTGTGTAGTGCCACATCCAACATATCAGGCTGTGACACAGTTAAACCTCCGATATATAATGGTGTATAGGGTGACACAGTTAAACCTCCGATATTGTATAGGGTGTGTAGTGTGCCACATCCAACATATCAGGCTGTGACACAGTTAAACCTCCGATATATAATGGTGTATAGGGTGTTGTGTGTAGTGCCACATCCAACATATCAGGCTGTGACACAGTTAAACCTCCGATATATAATGGTGTATAGGGTGTTGTGTGTAGTGCCACATCCAACATATCAGGCTGTGACACAGTTAAACCTCCGATATATAATGGTGTATAGGGTGTTGTGTGTAGTGCCACATCCAACATATCAGGCTGTGACACAGTTAAACCTCCGATATATAATGGTGTATAGGGTGTTGTGTGTAGTGCCACATCCAACATATCAGGCTGTGACACAGTTAAACCTCCGATATATAATGGTGTATAGGGTGTTGTGTGTAGTGGTCAGGCTGTGACACAGTTAAACACCTCCGATATATAATGGTGTATAGGGTGTTGTGTGTAGTGCCACATCCAACATATCAGGCTGTGACACAGTTAAACCTCGATATATAATGGTGTATAGAAGGTGTTATAATGGATATATAATGGTGTATAGGTTAAACCTCCGTATATGTGTAGTGCCACATCCAACATATCAGGCTGTGACACAGTTAAACCTCCGATATATAATGGTGTATAGGGTGTTGTGTGTAGTGCCACATCCAACATATCAGGCTGTGACACAGTTAAACCTCCGATATATAATGGTGTATAGGGTGTTGTGTGTAGTGCCACATCCAACATATCAGGCTGTGACACAGTTAAACCTCCGATATATAATGGTGTATAGGGTGTTGTGTGTAGTGCCACATCCAACATATCAGGCTGTGACACAGTTAAACCTCCGATATATAATGGTGTATAGGGTGTTGTGTGTAGTGCCACATCCAACATATCAGGCTGTGACACAGTTAAACCTCCGATATATAATGGTGTATAGGGTGTTGTGTGTAGTGCCACATCCAACATATCAGGCTGTGACACAGTTAAACCTCCGATATATAATGGTGTATAGGGTGTTGTGTGTAGTGCCACATCCAACATATCAGGCTGTGACACAGTTAAACCTCCGATATATAATGGTGTATAGGGTGTTGTGTGTAGTGCCACATCCAACATATCAGGCTGTGACACAGTTAAACCTCCGATATATATGGTGTATAGGGTGTTGTGTGGTGTATAGGGTGACACAGTTAAACCTCCGATATATAATGTGTAGTGCCACATCCAACATATCAGGCTGTGACACAGTTAAACCTCCGATATATAATGGTGTATAGGGTGTTGTGTAGTGCCACATCCAACATATCAGGCTGTGACACAGTTAAACCTCCGATATATAATGGTGTATAGGGTGACACAGTTTGTGTGTATAGTGCCACATCCAACATATCATGTTTTATCAACGTGCGCAGCATGCTGTATTCAGTGTTGTATATGGCCTCATATCAGACATAGCATGTTGTATATGGGTTACAACCAACATATGTTGTATATTGCGCAACTTCCAAAATAAGTTGTATATAATGTCATATCTGATATATCATAAGTATAAAGTATTACATCCCATATGTCATGCTGTAAATAGCATCATATATGAACATATCATATTGTTTATAGCACCACATCTGACATATCAAGCTGTATATTGTGTCACATCCAACATATCATGTTGTATATTGCATACACATTCAACATATTTTGTTGTATACGGCGCCACATCTGACATACCATGTTGTATAATGCACCACATCTGACATATCATACTGTATATAGTGCAACACCCGACATAGCATATTGTATATAGTGTCACGGCCAATCTATCGTGTTGTACATAGTGTGTTATCTGATATACATTGTAAATATGTCCTATCTAACATATGTTGTATATAGTGCCACAATTATTCTGACATGTCATGCTGTGTCTTGTGTCACATCCAATGTGTTGTGTTATATATTGCGCAACATCCGACTTATTGTGTTGTATATTGTGTCATATATCCAACCTATAATATGTGTTCCCAAAGTTACACCAGTGCCATTAACTAACTAGTCAATATATCACTAAAACAAAGATAATTTTTCAAAAGGGGAAACAGATCAAGATTTTACAAAAGACGCGGTTGCTGCATACACATGTCAGGTTTGAATACTGGGAATACTGGATGCCATTTATTAGCAAATATCTTCATTTTATTCTTCCTTTTGGCAATGAAGCTTTCAACAGAAAAAATATCTTTTAAAGTCTTTATAAAGTTATCGCATTTTGGAATGTTGTTTTTCAAAGAAGAGACATAGATCTGTCTTTTTGCTGAAATGATTATATGATTAAGTAATGGGTTTTTACTTAAGGAGCCAAAATACACCAAATATTTTGTCAAATTGACTTTTTGCATCAAATAAGTGTTAACCCAAATTTGAAGATCCTTCCAAAACTTCTTAGTTTCACTACATTCCCAGTAAACATGGCACAAGTTTTCATCTTCATCTTAACAAAAGCTGCATGAGGCGCTCTGGATAAAGAAGACAGTGAGTTGATACACACATACCAGGTTTACTACACCTGAAGATGCTTCTGCAGACAACGTTATGTCAGCTGCAGAAGCAACATCAAACATTGCCTTGGAGTGAGTGAGTGAGTGAATGAGTTTGGTTTCACGCCGCTTTTAGCAATATTCCAGCAATATCACTTCGGAGGGACACCAGAAATAGGCTTCACAGAGTGTGCCCATGTGGGGAATCGAACCCGAGTATTCGGCGTGACGAGTGAACGCTTTAACCACTAGGCTATAGCTACCCAACTGTCCCCGTTGCCTTGGCAGCAGACTTAGTAGTTGTAGATCTTGCAATAACAACACAGCACGCAGCTTCGCACAACTGAAGCAGGAGATGTTGTTTCCTTCACATCCACATACAGTCATGTACAGTAGGAACATAGCTGAGGTAATTACACCATAGATAAAAAGCTAAATGCTGTTTCACGTACGACAGACATGTTTTCATGTCAGTGTCAGTAATTTGAAAAAGCTGACAGTCGATGTTACATTCGATCATATTTCTCAAGTTTTATCTCTTAAGCCTAAAATGAGATCCACGATTACAAAATATACCGACAGTACCACAGTCAAGTGTTCTCAGACCAAAGCGTGTTCTACTGAGGCTGAAATCGTTGCATTGCTTTCAAATGACTTTGAAGCCAAACAGAAGATATTTTTGTCGAAATGTTCATGTTTAGTGAACAAATACTTGATGACAATCCTCTTAGTGAAAACCTTTAAAATCAACCCCAACTCAGTGTTGCATATGTCCTCCATGGACTTGAATTCCACTTTGGCCAATCCTAGGTCCGTGTTCACGTAAATAAACTGCCGGAAAAAAACGAAAGTATACAGTTGAAAATGGGATTTGGACAAAATTATAATAAAAATAACAAAAGTTACTTGTCTGAAGCAATTTGCCTGATTTGAGAAATCCATTGATATGATGCATGCAATGCCGCCCTATGAAGTAACCCTAGTATACCTGTGTCAAATACATCACTACTAACTAACCATTTAACGCTTGTTTGAGTTTCCGCGACCATCAAGCAATCATGGGTGTGTACTTTCTTTTGCAAATCAAGTATGCAGATGTGTGAGAAGAAACGCAATGACTGTGTATGGCTTCCCCTTTCAGTTTCACGTTCGTGTGTGCAGGGGCGGGTACAGCCGTTTGAGAGAGAGAGAGAGAGAGAGAGAGAGAGTGTGTGTGTGTGTGTGTGCGCGCGCGTGTGCGTGCGCGCGCACACACTGGGGGGTTTGCACAGTTCATTTTCACCCGTTTCCACCAAAGTTTCATTGGACAAAGGGGGGGGGGGATGCGCATCCCTGCACACACACACACACACCCTCTGGATCCGCCTATGTGTGTACCACATGAAACAGGGCAAATTGTATGGGTACATGTTTTACAAAGTATTTCCTGTAGTGAAGAGGCAGTGACTTGTTGACAAGGTACGAAGTCATTTCAATGTCTCCACGAAAATCATTACCCATTAAGACGTGCAATCGCATAAGCACGACACACATGGCAGGGGTTCTTCTGTGCGATGTCAGGCAACAAACATGTTTTACTGCAGGTTGTATAACTGGTGGTGCTACTGTTAGGGCAAGACCTATTTTTAGCATTTTCAACCAAACCTTGTGTCATGACTGCCTTTCAGTGACCGAGTGATAATTGTCACTGCTATTTCGCCCATTACGCATGTTGGAATTTGTTTCGTTTGAAAATTGAAACTGGTTGTGGGGTTTACATTTGTCTGCTTTCAAAACCAAAAGGACATATTAACCAAGGTATAAGTAAGACTTTTAATAGTTTATGTTGTTACAAACCTCAGTCATGCTTTGAAACATTCTCATCCCCTACAACAATTTGGATACAAGCGGCAGATTCTACCACTAATTTTAAACTAGAGACTGTATATGACTGTATATTAAAAAAATCTATTAATTCTTAAACATTGTTTGTATGACACACAGGGTGTAAGTGCATTACCTGCATCTGTAGAAAACACGTCAGATGAAAGAGAACTGTTTTCGTAAACATCGTGAACATGAAACATGAACATTAATATTAACTTCTTATTCCGCAGCTTACACAGGTCGGTCGTATAGAACTGACAGGTAGTACATATTGTACAGAGATGTTGACGGCAGTGACCCGGATGACAGATGACCTGAGCAGGATGTAGGCAGCTATATTTACCAGCTCAGGAGACAGAGACAATTTACCGTGACGACAATGATATATTTCATACATATAAACGTAGTTCCTTGTTTAATTAAATAATTCAAAAGAACCACTAATGAATTATTATTTTTTGAAATTAGAATGACAACCAAGCATTACTTTTATATTGTGTTGGTCCTGCATAAACATAAGTATCAGTGATGTGTAAATATAAGTTTACTTAATGTTTTCTGTCCTATTTAAAAATGTTTATGCTTCACAATGAGACTTTTTCTGCAAGTCATTCTCTATGACACGTTCCGTGCTGATGTATGTAAACCTTTAAGTGTGTTCATTTTGCGATGTCATGGCCACACGGGAGTAGACATGCGAGATCTCACTTCCAGCCACACAACATCCGGGTTCGGAATATACGTGGCAATAGGGAGGAGGTGTACTGCTGGAAGAGGAGATGTGGCTGAGATGGTGAATACTGGCCTTTTGACAAAAGGGAATAAAATGATAACTTATGATTACTGTAAATCATACATTTTTCGTATCAAACAAACACATACAGATTCACAAGCAAACGCACGGACACCCACAAACATATGCACACACACACACCCATACACACACACACATATATACTGTAATAAAACACATACAGATACACTCACTGACACACACACACACACACACACTCATTCATGAATACAGTCAAAGATACACTTACACAGATATGACTCACTCACACACTTCGCAACATACATCCTTATACTTGAGTGAGAATTATTCATGATGCTAACGGTTTAAAAAGTATTATCCATTAATATCATTTAACCTAATTAGGTAATGATTGTAACCACATATGGATAAAACATTCCTCTCCAAGAAAACATTTCAGTAGGCAGAAGTGTCATATATATATATGTATTTTCTTATTCCCAGTGTGCAGCCACATTTCACCTGTGCCCCTTATGGTGTCATGGAATTATGTACAGGTACAATGCAGCGACATGAGAGTTGTTGAACGTCATTCATGTTTGCATTAAGCAACACACGACCAATTACAAAGTCACGATTAAGTAACACTTTATTTCCTATAAAATGACTTGAGGTGATTTTGGTCCATGTAGCTCGGCTGAAATGTTGTTTACTGCAACAAAAGACAACATTAAAAGACTTCTGAAACACGAGAGTTCGAGCTGCGCAGTGGACACAAAATCATGCCAGCAGACATCATCCTTAAGTAGAGGTCATCTTCATCCTGCACTTCAATTCACATGTGGTCAAATTGATTGAAGTTATAACAGATGATTACATCACAGAACAGGTATATATGAGGACAATGTGGAGCTATTTCAGTCAGTGTTTGAGAGATAACTTATACAGAACTTCTGTAGAATCACTGAACATGACCCAGTACAGATTTGTGTAGTTTTATGCTATACTGGACAAAATAAGTTAGGGATATTGGTATTTTTATGATTGATATTTTATCAGTGTGTCAATGAATAAATAGATCATTATTCATAATTTCAAAAATTACATATATCCCTAACTATTTTTGTCCAGTATACATTGCTATTTGTGCTTTTGAATTCATGAATATACCCGTTTTCATACATGAAGAAATATGGTGGCACCATTACATTTGAACTAAACTAGGCAGTGGGATAGAGGTTAAAATCGCTCGCTCGTCACACCAAAAGACACGACACGGATGTTTGTGTTTTTAAAGTTTAAACTTGTGTTGTTTTCCTCCCTCGGTTTCAGTATCTGGATACCTGTGAAGATCCGGGTTAGAATTGATCTTCAGTAAACCATACATGTCGTAAGAGGCGACTAACGGGATCGGCTGGTCAGGCTCGCTGACTTGGTTGACATATGGCATCGTATCCCAATTACATACATCGATGCTCATGCTGATGATAACTGGATTGTCTGGTCCAGACTCGATTATTTACAGACCGCCGCCATATAAATGGAATACTGCTGAGTGCACTGTTGAAAAACAAACAATCAACCATCAGTCTCCTGAGTTGATATTGTTTATTCCAACTGATTATTTCATCTTTTTACAGAAGTGTATATATGAAGGGAAAGGCTTTAGAAATATTTCGCATATTTCCGCAAAAAGACTGTATAAAGTCGTCCCAAGCACTATGAATTCCTATAAGCACTCGAGATAAATGGTTATTTATTAACATTTCTCCTGAGTAGATTTTAAGGATTCGTCTTTATGTCGTCCATCACTGATATTTTTCTTGGAATCGTCTGACCGGCCACACAGGTTTTGGCAGTTTCGAAAAAGGAGGAATTTGATATTATCTCTGCAAAGGACACTTAAGAGTAAGACGACAAGAATGACAACAACAACAGCTAAAACGGCGACGTAGACTTGGTGTGCTGACGCATTCACGACGTCATTGTAGCAAAGCGCTTTCTTTGACAGTTGGCTAATGAGCTTTCCTCTTTTGCTGACTGGAGCAACGCATGTGAGATCCCAAAGATATTCATAGTCAAGACTCAGACCTGCGTCCTTTGGTGTCGGATGTCTTCTCAGGAAGTCACCGAAGTCAGCCATGGCGCAGTCGCACTTCAGGGGATTATGCCCTCACGTCCACAACTTGTGCAACGGGTGACAGAAACGAAGCGATCTCGGCCTCTGCTATTGTTTCAATGGAGTTGTAGGTCAGGTTTATAACTTTGATTGGTGCGTCATAACTTTGAGGTCCTCCCCTGAGGTCAAAACGGGACATGTTGTTGTGGGACAGATCCAGAACTTGTAGTTTTTCAAGTTTAAGTCCTTTCCATGTTAATAAAATTGAAGGGAATGTCTGGATCTCCGTGGACGAGAAGTTCAGCATTGTAAGCTTCGGGTAGCGGGAGTTTATAAACGTGGCGTATATACTAGCAGACGACGAGTCCTGTCTCTGACTTACGTCGTAGACCTTCATATTTTCATAGTTACATACGTGATTAAGTTTGTTCACATCACGCGCAGTTTGTACGAAGTCGTCAGTGATCTCGTCATTCCCCTTCGGCATAAAACCTTCTGGGAAAATTAAATCTGTCTTAGTGTTCCTGTAGATGAACACCTCCAAGAACAGCGGCCCACACTCCAAGGTAGGAGAGAGACTCTTCAGGTCAACAGACAACATATCCATTACGTTAAACTGTTCAGTAACACCGTATCCTTCAAACACCCTCAGCGAGTCGGGAATTTCGAGGACTTCCGGTCGGTTGAAGTCCGAGAAGTAGCACCTGTTAATGCAATCCTTGACCTTCAGAGTGTCCAGATGTCTGGCTCGGTACGGCCATGGGAGACAGACACTGGCTCCAGGTTCACAAATAACTTCAAGAGACACACGTGTGCCATTATCCAATATGGCGGACCAATTCCGGAAGTGATTTAAATCCCATGTATCATCAACACCCACGTGACAGGAAATGACTACATTTGAATCATTACTGGCGGACTGACACATGTTTGACCACCCTAAAGGGCTACTGCTGTTGGAATATGCATTAGTTGTTTGTGTCACTAAAGCAACGATTAGCAACTGGAAGGATTGGGTCGACATCGCTGACAATGTATTCTTTCACGTGTCGATTGCTCCGATCTTAGTCGCTAACACCTCATTTGATATCTGAAAATATGAAATAAACATGACAGTATACCAATGTCAATCAAATAACTGCATGTCTTCTTCAGCAGTAGTTGAGGAAATGTATTCGCTTATGTAGAAAGATTTCAATTAATACTAACCAAACGAAGAAAAACATTACCCCTTCAGACTTAAAATTACAGTTACAGTTTTGTAGAAAGAACGCGATTTTGGCACCAGACAGCTCACTATAAGTCATCTAAAATTAGGCATACATATATAAAACGTTGGGAAACAAAGAACATCCACTTTTATGAGGCCGCGTCAATGCTTATGATGCCTGTCACTGGGTTGTCAGATATGATGCTTCACAGACAGACATTTTTATACAATTCCTCAGTGCGACGTTTCCACTACGTTTGTATAATTGTTCATGACACAAACACGAACCATGCTATAACACTAGAGTTATAAATTGGATCAGTAAAAGAGAAAAACTTGCTTATGAAAATATATCTTCAGGTAATGTGTTGAAACGGCTGGTTTGTGCACATAGATAGTGCTAAACATAATGTACCATTGCACAAATGAAATGCATAAAGTCAGTATTTTGAAGTCAGTGAAAATTTTCTTAGATAAAATGGTGAATGAAACTTGATGAATACGTTTGGAAAGAGCTACGATATATACCTGCAAAACGCAGAGGTTGTTCGAGATTTATACAGTATTGTGGTGTCGATGATAAAGTGAAATTCTTCTCACCCATTGCAGCGACGTTGCAGCTCATCAGACGAGGTGCTGTTTAGTTATCAAGTACTCACAGTAACATGTATCTGTGATTTGCCGACTTAACGAATAGAGATATTTTCATCGTCTGCCTGAACGGTCTTGCAGGATGAACAACGCGTTCTTCTTGGCTAATCTGCACATTACACCATACACACCATTTTTGCACACCTTATTGAGAAAGGTTATTGGCGTTGCAAAACAAACACAATGGTGTACACGACCACCCACACCTCCCTCCACGGATGTCCACGCCCCACTGGGTGTTCACGTAATCTGTTGTAAAGCGTTTCAACATCCCAGGCTACGGTCCAAAGTCCAAATATATTTCAATGAACATAGGACTGGTAGTTAAAATATTTATATTTGGATTCGTCTGACAATGGCTAATAGATGTAGACATGGATTTAGTTTTTAAGCAGCACCTCCTCTTGAAACACATGCTTAGTACATAAATACTACACTATATGTTATATGATGTTCTGTATTTGATATCGTTTAGATATATTATCAATCCATTGCGTAAGTCTCCTCGATGAATTTTCACATTGTTTTGTCACTGAACAACACGCTCCATGCTGTTGCTACCGAGATCATAATATATAGATCTTATCTATTTTATGATTTGTGTTGTAATACGAGTGTGAAAGGAAACGATTATTCATACAATAATATCATGAGAAAATATACCAATCACGAATTAAACGCATATGATTTGCACACCACCATATGATTTTAGAGCCTCACGTTAGTGACTTACATTCATATCGTTCTTTCAACACATTTTCGCTTCATGGATGACGTCGTCTTTATTATATAGGATGCGGCGTTTCAGTATAGATTCTTATACCGTTGTCAAGCGAGACTGAGGTGCTGTAGCAGACTTATATATACATCAACATGGATTAAGCAGTTCAAATCCGCGGACACAAGCCCTCCATCAACAGAGATGAAGGATATCTCATCCCATCTGCATACAATGAACTGATAGCAACAACTTAGCGGAGCATTCCAGCCATGTATATTTTCTACCTCTTGGACATTTGACTTCCTCCTGTTGTCACTGCTTTATTACCACTATCCTATAGTTGTTGCTGTTAATCCCTTTGATGCACGCCTACATGTTGTTTTACTTAATCCCTGTAAAGTCTGATCTGTGCAGACACCTGCACCTGCTCCTTTTGATAATTATGATTACCCCCTCTCTAATAGAGTTTTGTCATTTGCAATGAATTAAAGTAACCCTTATCGTAGATCACCCAGCCTCCCATTCATGCATATAATTCTTTTTTTTTCGTATCTTAGTTATTTCAGTCACGTGAATTTTTTTGTGACAACAAATATTTGCTTGGACACTGAGCCGTTGCCTACCTTTTCCTGTACCACATAAAATCTGCATGGTATGCCGGTTGATATTGTTATTTGAAATCGGCAGACAATGCACACCTGTTGTTGCTGCAGGACAATGAATATTTCCGATACGACATTGTAAGTACTTGGGGGTGCAGACATATGACTTAAATATGTTTGCGCATGCTGCTTAATATCATATATGTGTAATACCACAATATACATGGATAAACTATCAAACTATGCATCGTTTAGAAAAAAAAGTATTTTGATTACATGAAAGAGAATATTTATAAAGTTATAACTTGTGAAAATTAAATGTGCGGGCCCAATGTATGTTTCATTACAAAATTCTCTGTTAATGTCTTCCTACAATCAACAAAATATCATCATCTGGTGTTTAACTGAGCCGACAAAACGTACTGGATGAAACTCAAAAATGTAGCAGGGGCTATATACAATCAGAGAGTGGGTGCAAATCTTGATATTTTTAAAGAATATATGAATGTCTGATTCACTCGTACCTGTCACGAGCGCCCTTCCTCAAGGAGCAGTCGTCAGCACTGATTTATGACACAAACACGAACCATGCTATAACACTAGAGTTATAAAATGCTTTTATAATAATATCACCACAAGGTATTAATATCTTATCGTACGATAATTACACTATTGTCAGTTTCATCAGCGATGATTCCTCAGTCCGAACTCAGTTAATCCGCGAAATCCACAGTCTGGGAGGTTATTACTGGTTACATCTTTTCAGTTGGCTTTATCCGTGTTCAGGATGTGGGAATTTCGGGATCAGGAGTAATTCATTGATGACTTTATCGCTCGGGATGTCTTTGCATTACAGTACAGGTATATCTTAACACACACACTGCAGTGTGTAACATATATTCCGACTTGTATGACAGCAACATATGACAAATTATTAAGTATTCAAACTTTATCCGATTGCAATATCATGTAGCCGTGCAGAGACATGGATCCAACGAATCTGACCCTTTCTGTTCACCGATTTTGGCTCCTGACCAGCATAAATAGCAAAACAACAAATAAGCCCTGAATATTTGAATTGTTATACAATGTCTATGCCATGAACAAACGCGACCCTCATTGACAAGTCCGAACCGGCAAATACTTTTACATAACGGACGTAATTAACGTCACTGTTAGTGTTGTTGCCTTATAGTCTAGATTTTAAAGTGAAAGCAGACTAACCTTATTTACCAAGGAGCAAGCCTCCTCAGAATGTTTGTACAACTTGTCTAATCTTGTCTGTAACGGCTACTGCGATGCCTGTGTCTGACCAACACAACAGACCAGTACAACCTGACCTTGTCTGTAACGGCTACTCTGTTGCCAGTGTTCTGACCAACACAACAGACCAGTACAACCTGACTCTGTTGTCTGTTACGGCTACTCTGTTGCGTGTTCTGACCAACACAACAGACCAGTACAACCTGACCTGACCTCGTCTGTGTCTGTAACGGCTACTGACCAACACAACAGACCAGTACAACCTGTGTCTGACTGACCAACACAACAGTCCAGTACAACCTGACCTTGTCTGTAACGGCTACTGTGTCGCCTGTGTCTGACCAACACAACAGTCCAGTACAACCTGACCTTGTCTGTGACGGCTACTGTGTTGCCTGTGTCTGACCAACACAACAGAGTACACCCTGACCTTGTCTGTAACGGCTACTGTGTCGCCTGTGTGACCAACACCAGTAATCTTGTCTGTAACGGCTACTGTGTCGCGGCTACTGTGTTGGTTGTGTCTGTCTAACACAACAGACCAGTACAACCTGACCTTGTCTGTGTCTGACCAACACAACAGACCAGTACAACCTCACCTTGTCTGTAACGGCTACTGTGTTGCCTGTGTCTGCAAACACAACAGACCAGTACAACCTGACCTTGTCTGTAACGGCTACCTTGTCTGTGCAAACACAACAGACCAGTACAACCTGACCTTGTCTGTAACGGCTACTGTGTCGCCTGTGTCTCACCAACACAACAGACCAGTACAACCTGACGTTGTCTGACCAACACAACAGACCAGTACAACCTGACGTTGTCTGTAACGGCTACTATGTTGCCTGTGTGATTTAAACAGTATTTTATTTCCAATAATGTTTACATTTTTCAGAGTACACAACATAAGAAAATGGAAATAGGATCAGCAAACAGGCCATATGGCCTATGTCAATGCTTCTCCGCATATAATTCATTATTACCGTGACTTAATTGTATGGAGCAGACAATAGAACATTAATGAATGAATCAAAACAAAATAAAAATAAAGAAAAGAAAATAAAGAACAAGATACCAAGTGCATTTTATGTTTATAGGTTGTTACTTGAATTCCGTAAAGCGGTTAGTTTCAGTTATATAATTCTGTACGGATTTTATTAGGTTTTCATTGTCTAGAGGAGATAAGTCGTCATTGCCGTGAAGTATGGTATATATGCTGAGGTGGTTAAGGACAAAGTATTTGTCGGGTCTAAACTGGGCATAGCGGGGACATGACAGAAAAAAATGGATAGCATCTTCTCTGTTATGGCCACATGGACAAGTGGGATCATCAATCAGGAATCTGTCAAATAGGTGTGCTTTTAAATCACTACAACCTAGCCTAATTCTGGATCAGGATGTTGCCTGTGTCTGACCAACACAACTTGACACACAGAAGGAAGCGAGCTACAAAGACATAATTTATATCATTGGAAAGATCTCGAGGAGATGAACCCAAAAAGTTCGTGTGCCAGTGCGCGCACGTGTTCATAAGCTCACAAATGGGCTCTGAAAATGCATTTCTGCAGAAATTTCTGGCAGATTTTTTTTTTACCGCAGAAATTTCTGGCAGATTTTTTTTTAACGCAGAAATTTCTGGCAGAATGTTTTTTTCCCGCAGAAATTTCTGGCAGAACTTTTCATTTCACTACCAGAATTGTCTTAATTGAAAATGATTAGACACCATTTTAGGATAATTCAATATGGACTTTCTTCAAATGATGTTGTTTTCTCCTGTAAACAACTTCAAGTGGGAGGGGAAATGGTTCCCAGAAGTAGATAGCCGCACAAATCTTACAAGGCATATTAACATCTTATCAAGACGAAATGAAAATAAAAATAATTTGGTGATTTCTTAATACATCGTTTATTCACACTCTGTATTACATGAGTTTCATTGCGCTAAGTTGCAGTAATGTTATCTCTGACATGAGTCCCGTTGTCCCTTTGGTATGGTTTATGTATCTCTAGTGTTTGTATAGTCACTCGAACTGTACAGTGGAACACTGAATTGTATATGGCAGATGTGTACTCTTGAAACCACAATGAAGCCATTTTTCAAACAGTCTTGCAATAATCCAATCAGGACTAGGTGTCTTCCCCTTAAGACGACATTTGGTATTACAGTGAAAATCCTTTGATGTTTCGCCGAGGTAGACTCATGTTGTTTTAATGGATTAGTGAGGTGGGTTATACTATAAACTGAACTGCACAACGAAATCGGTGTTCATTTTCATGATATCAACTCACATTGTAATATGAACATGATATCAACTCACTGGTTGTTGATTTCCATTGGTATCAACTCACTGCTTATTGACTGACATTGATTGATTTCAGCTCACTGCTAATTGATTGACATTGATTGATTTCAGCTCACTGCTTATTGATTGACATTGATTGATTTCAACTCACTACTACTGATTGCCTTTGACACTGATTTTAATTCACTATATTATTTGTTGATATTTACTCACTAGTTATTATGGGTATATATCCTGCTTATCCGCAATCCAATGCATCACTTTCGAAATGGCAAATCAGCAGTTAGAGTACAAGTTCATTCCAACTTCACGGAGGAAGGTATCTCTGTATAGATGGATACATGTTTAGAGTGAGTCGCAAACGCAATGCTGCATCGCGGATATCATGGATGTGCCTAGATAGGAACTGCACTTAAACTATTTCTACAGTTGAATGATGACATTCAAATGTATATAAATTATTTTTTATCGATAAACTGGTCACGGATAAAAATGTCATATGTATTTTAAGGGGTGTAAATAATGGTTCGTGGGAGTATTTCATTTATTTACCGGTTAACAATTTAGTATCATCCATCTGCTTAAAATCACACAGAACCTCCGTTGTTCTCCAGGGGCAGTCGACTTGAAAATCCTTGCATGCTCCACTGATTTGTTGCTTTAAACATCACAGTTGTCGTCTTCCCGGGAATGAACTAACAGAACGAATCTTCCATAGGTAGTAGGCAAGTGGTGATTGTTCAGGTCAAGGGTTCAGAGTATAATGTTGTGAACTGAGACAGGGATGCATGTATATACATATTGTATTAAATTGTATAAATGTTTCACTTCTTCAAATCCTGTATTATGTTGTGAAAAGTGTAATAACGTAATGCGTGTAGAAAACATGTGTTCTAGACAGCAGTAATAAACGATCCCGACAAATACCATCCTGTGTAAATATTCGTTATGGCTAATTATTTGGGAGAGTGTGTATTTGACGTCCTTTCACCTGTATCAGATAATTTATGAGACACCTGCGTTTGGGTCACTTCTTGTTTATTCTAGGTAATTAACAATCAGTGTGATCAACTGATCTGGATCTGATCTTGTTGGGTTTGGGGTATTTGCATCAGAATGACAATAACTGATTCATGATCAGGAAACTAAACTATATACACTTCTGTTATTACCTCCAAGACCGGTTTGAGGAATTTAAACAATTCATATCATCATGACATTAGACATGACATTAGATGTTTTGGTTCAGTTCTGTGTTGGACCTATTCGATACACTATGTTTCAGGTGTACGAGGTCAGATAAAGTAGGTTGTATATATATACAAATTATACAACAACGTTATGAACAGCAATTATGATTGTAGGTTTCATTGGCATTCTAGCATGCGGCTTCTTAATAGCAACGTCTTGTTCATTGCATAAAGCAACGTGTGACGAGCGCTGTGAATGTAGTGACTGACGAAGGGTACTACTTCAATCAGCACCCGTTTTTTATGACTGTTTTACAACTTAATCCGTCCTGCTTGTTGGCTTCATGGCTGTGCTATTTATTGTTCGTACTTCGTCCAATTATCTACCCCTTGTTGTTTAAGTACACGATGTGAATGTCACAGCATTCGATCATTCTAATCACTTGGTTTTTGTCACCTTAGCTTGAACATGGTGTGAGAACCTACACAGAAACGTTGCTCTATGCAATTAACAAGTTGCTATCAAAAAAGACCGTATGCTTTATTAGCAATTATGCTGTCGCATTCCTGGGAAATTAGAGACAATTGTGAATGTCGAGTCGCCACTGATTTTGTTTAATGATGTTAGTCACCCAGGATTCCTACAAAATATCGTGTTAAATTGTTTGAAAATATACCAGTCCTAATGATTCATTCATCCACATCTCTTGTTTACCTAACACTGTCGTTGCAATAAACAACCTATAAATTGGATCAGTAAAAGAGAAAAACTTGCTTATGAAAATATCTCTTCAGGCAATACAATGAACTGATAGCAACAACTTAGCGGAGCATTCCAGCCATGTATATTTTCTACCTCTTGGACATTTGACTTCCTCCTGTTGTCACTGCTTTATTACCACTATCCTATAGTTGTTGCTGTTAATCCCTTTGATGCACGCCTACATGTTGTTTTACTTAATAGAGTTTTGTCATTTGCAATGAATTAAAGTAACCCTTATCGTAGATCACCCAGCCTCCCATTCATGCATATAATTCTTTTTTTTTCGTATCTTAGTTATTTCAGTCACGTGAATTTTTTTTTGTGACAACAAATATTTGCTTGGACACTGAGCCGTTGCCTACCTTTTCCTGTACCACATAAAATCTGCATGGTATGCCGGTTGATATTGTTATTTGAAATCGGCAGACAATGCACACCTGTTGTTGCTGCAGGACAATGAATATTTCCGATACGACATTGTAAGTACTTGGGGGTGCAGACATATGACTTAAATATGTTTGCGCATGCTGCTTAATATCATATATGTGTAATACCACAATATACATGGATAAAATTATCAAACTATGCATCGTTTAGAAAAAAAAGTATTTTGATTACATGAAAGAGAATATTTATTAAGTTATAACTTGTGAAAATTAAATGTGCGGGCCCAATGTATGTTTCATCACAAAATTCTCTGTTAATGTCTTCCTACAATCAACAAAATATCATCATCTGGTGTTTAACTGAACCGACAAAACGTACTGGATAGAACTCAAAAATGTAGCAGGGGCTATATACAATCAGAGAGTGGGTGCAAATCTTGATATTTTTAAAGAATACTGTATATGAATGTCTGATTCACTCGTACCTGTCACGAGCGCCCTTCCTCAAGGAGCAGTCGTCAGCACTGATTTATGACACAAACACGAACCATGCTATAACACTAGAGTTATAAAATGCTTTTATAATAATATCACCACAAGGTATTAATATCTTATCGTACGATAATTACACTATTGTCAGTTTCATCAGCGATGATTCCTCAGTCCGAACTCAGTTAATCCGCGAAATCCACAGTCTGGGAGGTTATTACTGGTTACATCTTTTCAGTTGGCTTTATCCGTGTTCAGGATGTGGGAATGTCGGGATTAGGAGTAATTCATTGATGACTTTATCGCTCGGGATGTCTTTGCATTACAGTACAGGTACATCTTAACACACACACTGCAGTGTGTAACATATATTCCGACTTGTATGACAGCAACATATGACAAATTATTAAGTATTCAAACTTTATCCGATTGCAATATCATGTAGCCGTGCAGAGACAAGGATCCAACGAATCTGACCCTTTCTGTTCACCGATTTTGGCTCCTGACCAGCATAAATAGCAAAACAACAAATAAGCCCTGAATATTTGAATTGTTATACAATGTCTATGCCATGAACAAACGCGACCCTCATTGACAAGTCCGAACCGGCAAATACTTTTACATAACGGACGTAATTAACGTCACTGTTAGTGTTGTTGCCTTATAGTCTAGATTTTAAAGTGAAAGCAGACTAACCTTATTTACCAAGGAGCAAGCCTCCTCAGAATGTTTGTACAACCTAATCTTGTCTGTAACGGCTACTGCGATGCCTGTGTCTGACCAACACAACAGACCAGTACAACCTGACCTTGTCTGTAACGGCTACTCTGTTGCGTGTGTCTGACCAACACAACAGACCAGTACAACCTGACCATGTCTGTAACGGCTACTCTGTTGCGTGTGTCTGACCAACACAACAGACCAGTACAACCTGACCTTGTCTGTAACGGCTACTGTGTTGCCTGTGTCTGACCAACACAACAGACCAGTACAACCTGACCTTGTCTGTAACGGCCACTGTGTTGCCTGTGTCTGACCAACACAACAGACCAGTACAACCTGACCTTGTCTGTGTCTGACCAACACAACAGACCAGTACAACCTGACCTTGTCTGTCTGTGTACTCTGTTGCTTGTCTGTAGTGGCTACTCTGTTGCCTGTGTCTGACCTTGTCTGTACCTGACCTTGTCTGTTACGGCCACTGTGTTGCCTGTGTCTGACCAACACAACACACCAGTACAACCTGACCTCGTTTGTGTCTGACCAACACAACAGACCAGTACAACCTGACCTCGTCTGTGTCTGACCAACACAACAGACCAGTACAACCTGACCTTGTCTGTAATTGCTATTCTGTTGCCTGTGTCTGACCAACAGACCAGTACAACCTGACCTTGTCTGTAACGGCTACTGTGTCGCCTGTGTCTGACCAACACAACAGTCCAGTACAACCTGACCTTGTCTGTAACGGCTACTGTGTCGCCTGTGTCTGACCAACACAACAGTCCAGTACAACCTGACCTTGTCTGTGACGGCTTCTGTGTTGCCTGTGTCTGTCTAACACAACAGACCAGTACAACCTGACCTTGTCTGTGTCTGACCAACACAACAGACCAGTACAACCTTACCTCGTCTGTGCCTAACAAACACAACAGACCAGTACAACCTCACCTTGTCTGTAACGGCTACTGTGTCGCCTATGTCTGACCAACACAACAGACCAGTACAACCTTACCTTGTCTGTAACGGCTACTCTGTTGCCTGTGTCTGCAAACACAACAGACCAGTACAACATTCTGGGAATGAACTAACAGAACGAATCTTCCATAGGTAGTAGGCAAGTGGTGATTGTTCAGGTCAAGGGTTCAGATTACAATATTTTAATGTTGTGAACTGAGACAGGGATGCATGTATATACATATTGTATAAAATTGTATAAATGTTTCACTTCTTCAAATCCTGCATTATGTTGTGAAAAGTTTGTGTAATAACGTAATGCGTGTAGAAAACATGTGTTCTAGACAGCAGTAATAAACGATCCCGACAAATACCATCCTGTGTAAATATTCGTAATGGCTAATTATTTGGGAGAGTGTGTATTTGACGTCCTTTCACCTGTATCAGATAATTTATGAGACACCTGCGTGTGGGCCACTTCTTGTTTATTCTAGGTAATTAACAATCAGTGTGATCAACTGATCTGGATCTGATCTTGTTGGGTTTGGGGTATTTGCATCAGAATGACAATAACTGATTCATGATCAGGAAACTAAACTATATACACTTCTGTTATTACCTCCAAGACCGGTTTGAGGAATTTATACAATTCATATCATCATGACATTAGACATGACATTAGATGTTTTGGTTCAGTTCTGTGTTGGACCTATTCGATACACTATGTTTCAGGTGTACGAGGTCAGATAAAGTAGGTTGTATATATATACAAATTATACAACAACGTTATGAACAGCAATTATGATTGTATGTTTCATTGGCATTCTAGCATGCGGCTTCTTAATAGCAACGTCTTGTTCATTGCATAAAGCAACGTGTGACGAGCGCTGTGAATGTAGTGACTGACGAAGGGTACTACTTCAATCAGCACCCGTTTTTTATGACTGTTTTACAACTTAATCCGTCCTGCTTGTTGGCTTCATGGCTGTGCTATTTATTGTTCTTACTTCCCACCTGGCCTCGTCCAATTATCTACCCCTTGTTGTTTAAGTACACGATGTGAATGTCACAGCATTCGATCATTCTAATCACTTGGTTTTTGTCACCTTAGCTTGAACATGGTGTGAGAACCTACACAGAAACGTTGCTCTATGCAATTAACAAGTTGCTATCAAAAAGACCGTATGCTTTATTAGCAATTATGCTGTCCTGGCATTCCTGGGAAATTAGAGACAATTGTGAATGTCGAGTCGCCACTGATTTTTTTTAATGATGTTAGTCACCCAGGATTCCTACAAAATATCGTGTTAAATTGTTTGAAAATATACCAGTCCTAATGATTCATTCATCCACATCTCTTGTTTACCTAACACTGTCGTTGCAATAAACAACCTATAAATTGGATCAGTAAAAGAGAAAAACTTGCTTATGAAAATATCTCTTCAGGTAATACAATGAACTGATAGCAACAACTTAGCGGAGCATTCCAGCCATGTATATTTTCTACCTCTTGGACATTTGACTTCCTCCTGTTGTCACTGCTTTATTACCACTATCCTATAGTTGTTGCTGTTAATCCCTTTGATGCACGCCTACATGTTGTTTTACTTAATCCCTGTAAAGTCTAATCTGTGCAGACACCTGCACCTGCTCCTTTTGATAATTATGATTACCCCCTCTCTAATAGAGTTTTGTCATTTGCAATGAATTAAAGTAACCCTTATCGTAGATCACCCAGCCTCCCATTCATGCATATAATTCTTTTTTTTTCGTATCTTAGTTATTTCAGTCACGTGAAATTTTTGTGACAACAAATATTTGCTTGGACACTGAGCCGTTGCCTACCTTTTCCTGTACCACATAAAATCTGCATGGTATGCCGGTTGATATTGTTATTTGAAATCGGCAGACAATGCACACCTGTTGTTGCTGCAGGACAATGAATATTTCCGATACGACATTGTAAGTACTTGGGGGTGCAGACATATGACTTAAATATGTTTGCGCATGCTGCTTAATATCATATATGTGTAATACCACAATATACATGGATAAATTATCAAACTATGCATCGTTTAGAAAAAAAAGTATTTTGATTACATGAAAGAGAATATTTATTAAGTTATAACTTGTGAAAATTAAATGTGCGGGCCCAATGTATGTTTCATTACAAAATTCTCTGTTAATGTCTTCCTACAATCAACAAAATATCATCATCTGGTGTTTAACTGAACCGACAAAACGTACTGGATAGAACCCAAAAGACGTGTATTGTCCACGCGGCACCGCCCGACATTGTTTTGGTGTTTTCCCTGAGTGGCCGCTCTCTGGATTACGCAATTGTTAATTGCTGCAGCCACCAGGGACAACCGAACCGGGACGGTGGCCGCTTATATGGACAGCCCATAAACAACCAATTATCAGGTGTGAAAACAATTAGATTTTCTCGGGTATTGTCACTTTGAACAGTGATACATTGTCGCTTAGGTATTGTTTATCATCTCAGTTCGGTACACTGGTCATGTTGAGCGTGTTGATGGATGCATTTCTAGGAATATGTAAATGATCAAACATTGTTATTATGTATCTAGTATGTGTCCAAACATATTGAATGTATTTATATTTATAGGAAAAGACTGAGGGTTTTTCATGTTGTTCAGAATATATGCTAATAATAAGCCTTCAATGATTTGAATACATGAATTCATTCAACTAAACTATATACAATGTAAATATAGAGAGATGATATACATGTATATGCCAGGGTAGATTGCAAGCGGAGTCTGTAGTGGTAGAAACTTATTATATAGAATAACCTATGCAATTGTAATCTCTACCAGTGGAAGCTCCATTCTGATCCTACATATGATTTTTTCATATGTGAATGTTGAACCATAGTTTGTATCAACAAAATGGTCATGATTAGGACATTATCAATTAATGCAATTTGTATTAAAGTGAGATACATTGATATGGAATTATTTGAATTTCTTTACATTTTTCACATATTAAAATAACATGCATAACAAATGAATATTATTGTTCAGCAAATAAAGTGCTGTTTGCCTACAGAACAATCAGGGTTTCTACCAGTTGAATTGGAAATTGTACAGGTAGAATCGGATCTGACAGGTAGGATCCGATTTCAATCTCTACTAGTAGGATACTGGTAAAGACTGCGAAGTCTCTACTGGTAGAATCTCCGATCAGATCGCAATCTCAACCCTGACAAATATTTATATATATATATCTATATATTGGACACATATTTCTCCGAGAGGATCTATCTCTGAAACATTTGGCACTCAAAGACATGTCTAACATGAAATGACTTCGTCCAGTGAAACTCATGTAATACAGAACGTGTATAATACATGTATAAAGAAATCACCATATTATTTTTATTTTCATTTCGTCTTGATAAGAAGTTAAAATATGCCTTGTCTGACCAACACAACAGACCAGTACAACCTGACCTCGTCTGTGTCTGACCAACACAACAGACCAGTACAACCTGACCTCGTCTGTGTCTGACCAACACAACAGACCAGTTCAGGCGTTCAATAAGGGATACAATGCCTAGGTTACGTTAATAATTAATAGTGGTGAGGTTAAATACTTACCTAATTTTCCTGAAATTAACTGGAACACAGAGACCCTATTGTCATTCCTATATTCATAGGAGTTGGCAGTAAATGCATGCAATCTTTCCCCAATGGCATACATAACGTTTAATCGTTGCTGGGAATAGATGTAGGCCCTTTTAGTGCAGTATACAAAACAGAATGACAGATTTCATCTACATAAGCATAATAATCATTTTGTATGCCTAGTAAATGACCCTCAGTTGAAAAAGCAGGGCATACAACAACAATGCGTGAAAAAAGAGGCCCACAAATTCAGGAATTCAGCATTAATTAAGTTTTTAATGCCACGTTTAACTTAAGGGCATCTCACAATACATATCACTGGTTACCTATATCCATATATAAACTTATATACGTATCCAGACGTACGTACTTATAAATAACTTTATAAATGTACAAGAATGAATATACACACACATGTGCACACAATAACTCTCACCAACACACGTGAATAAATATGTGTAAAATTATCATTTTTATAAAGTGATGGAAAAAAGATCTGCCAAACTGAATGTTGGTAAGATCTTACTTTAAACGACAGCATAACGTTGTACATCGACCACATGAAAGTTTATAGAGACCACAGTCATATTTATGTTTAGGTCAAATGATAATCATGACATCGACATAATATAGGGATATTAGATAATTATACATATATTGTTATGTAACATAATAAGAACCTATCTTATACAATTCTCCGAAAAAGAGAACGTTGTTGAGACGCTTACCTATGGTTGATCCTATCGACATCCTTGTAAGGTCCTCTGGCTGTAGTTATGTATACAAACGGTAAGTGTCATGTTCCTGTAGCTAGTAGAGTGACGGGGCACAAGGTCAACTAGGAAGGCGAGCAACACGAATCAGTTATTCAAACGGTGTGCAACAACTGCGTATCGCCAATCAACATGGCGTCTCTGTTTTCGTCCAATCAGAATGTTTGAGGTTGTTATTGTGTCAGGAAGCTGCGTAATTTGTGTACAATGTGTCAGCGGCCAGCTGCCTAGCCATTGGTCAAATCCAGCAAGCACGTGGGTGTATGAATCACGTCGACTTGACCGCTACTTGTAATGTGTTACTGATGTCAAGTGTGGTAACCATGTGTGTCACTTTCAACATGTGGGGAAGCTCGCTGTGACAGAGGACGTGGTGAAACTTAACCCAGCCTTTGTTTACACTCAGGCAGCTAGCATATAATAGATGATCTCTGGTTAGAGGGACATAATCAGTACAACAAAACCATACCTGAACCTATAAATGTAGAATAAATATCTCCGGCGAACAAACATGCATATATTGACGCTAGCACACACGCGATCATGCACGCACGCACGCACACACACACACGCACGCACGCACGCACGCACGCACGCACACACACACGCACGCACGCACACGCACACACATTAGTAAATTTCCAAAGGCGATCAATACGATAAGTGAATTCCACACGGAGATGAGATATCTCATGAATACGATCAGTGAATTCCTCAAGGAGATAAGATAGCTCATCAATACGTTGAGTGAATTCCTCTAGGCGATGAGATAGCTCATCAATACCATGAGTGAATTCCTCAAGGCGATGAGATAGCTCATCAATACTATGAGTGAATTCCTCAAGGAGATAAGATAGCTCATCAATAGTTGAGTGAATTCCTCAAGGAGATGAGATAGCTCATCAATACCATGAGTGAATTCCTCAAGGAGATGAGATAGCTCATCAATACCATGAGTGTTGAGTGAATTCCTCAAGGAGATGAGATAGCTCATCAATACCATGAGTGAATTCCTCAAGGAGATAAGATAGCTCATCAATATGTTGAGTGAATTCCTCAAGGAGATAAGATAGCTCATCAATACCATGAGTGAATTCCTCAAGGCGATGAGATAGCTCATCAATACCATGAGTGAATTCCTCAAGGCGATGAGATAGCTCATCAATACCATGAGTGAATTCCTCAAGGCGATGAGATAGCTCATCAATATATGAGTGAATTCCTCAAGGAGATGAGATAGCTCATCAATACCATGAGTGAATTCCTCAAAGGAGATAAGATAGCTCATCAATACCATGAGTGAACCATGATGTGAATGAATTCCTCAAGGCGATGAGATAGCTCATCAATACCATGAGTGAATTCCTCAAGGCGATGAGATAGCTCATCAATACGTTGAGTGAATTCCTCAAGGAGATAAGATAGCTCATCAATACCATGAGTGAATTCCTCAAGGAGATGAGATAGCTCATCAGATAGCTCATCAATGAGTGAATTCCTCAAGGAGATGAGATAGCTCATCAATACCATGAGTGAATTCCTCAAGGAGATAAGATAGCTCATCAATACCATGAGTGAATTCCTCAAGGCGATGAGATAGCTCATCAATACCATGATTCCTGAATTTCTTCAAGGGAGATGAGATAGCTCATCAATACCATGAGTGAATTCCTCAAGGCGATGAGATAGCTCATCAATACCATGAGTGAATTCCTCAAGGCGATGAGATACTCTCATCAATATGAGTGAATTCCTCAAGGAGATAAGATAATCATCAATACCATGAGTGAATTCCAAGGAGATAAGATAGCTCATCAATACCATGAGTGAATTCCTCAAGGCGATGAGATAGCTCATCAATACCATGAGTGAATTCCTCAAGGCGATGAGATAGCTCATCAATACCATGAGTGAATTCCTCAAGGAGATGAGATAGATAGGAGATAAGATAGCTCATCAATACCATGAGTGAATTCCTCAAGGAGATGAGATAGCTCATCAATACCATGAGTGAATTCCTCAAGGAGATGAGATAGCTCATCAATACCATGAGTGAATTCCTCAAGGAGATAAGATAGCTCATCAATACCATGAGTGAATTCCTCAAGGAGATGAGATAGCTCATCAATATCATGAGTGAATTCCTCAAGGAGATGAGATGGCTCATCAATACCATGAGTGAATTCCTCAAGGCGATGAGATAGCTCATCAATATGTTGAGTGAATTCCTCAAGGAGATAAGATAGCTCATCAATACCATGAGTGAATTCCTCAAGGAGATGAGATAGCTCATCAATATGTTGAGTGAATTCCTCAAGGAGATAAGATAGCTCATCAATACCATGAGTGAATTCCTCAAGGAGATAAGATAGCTCATCAATATCATGAGTGAATTCCTCAAGGAGATGAGATAGCTCATCAATACCATGAGTGAATTCCCTCAAGGAGATAAGATAGCTCATCAATACCATGAGTGAATTCCTCAAGGCGATGAGATAGCTCATCAATACCATGAGTGAATTCCTCGATGAGATAGCTCATCAATACCATGAGTGAATTCCTCAAGGCGATGAGATAGCTCATCAATACCATGAGTGAATTCCTCAAGGAGATGAGATAGCTCATCAATACCATGAGTGAATTCCTCAAGGAGATGAGATAGCTCATCAATACCATGAGTGAATTCCTCAAGGAGATGAGATAGCTCATCAATACCATGAGTGAATTCCTCAAGGCGATGAGATAGCTCATCAATACGATGTGTGAATTCCTCAAGGCGATGAGATAGTTCATCAATACCATGAGTGAATTCCTCAAGGCGATGAGATAGCTCATCAATACCATGAGTGAATTCCTCAAGGCAGATGAGATAGCTCATCAATACCATGAGTGAATTCCTCAAGGCGATGAGATAGCTCATCAATACCATGAGTGAATTCCTCAAGGCGATGAGATAGCTCATCAATACCATGAGTGAATTCCTCAAGGAGATAAGATAGCTCATCAATACCATGAGTGAATTCCTCAAGGAGATAAGATATCTCATCAATACCATGAGTGAATTCTTCAAGGCGATGAGATAGCTCATCAATACCATGAGTGAATTCCTCAAGGAGATAAGATAGCTCATCAATACCATGAGTGAATTCCTCAAGGAGATAAGATATCTCATCAATATGTGAGTGATTTCTTCAAGGCGATGAGATAGCTCATCAATACAATGAGTGAATTCCTCAAGGAGATAAGATAGCTCATCAATACCATGAGTGAATTCCTCAAGGCGATGAGATAGCTCATCAATACAAGGAGATAGGAGAGATAGCTCATCAATACAATGAGTGAATTCCTCAAGGCGATGAGATAGCTCATCAATACCATGAGTGAATTCCTCAAGGAGATAAGATAGCTCATCAATACAATGAGTGAATTCCTGAAGGAGATGAGATAGCTCATCAATACCATGAGTGAATTCCTCAAGGAGATAAGATAGCTCATCAATACCATGAGTGAATTCCTCAAGGAGATAAGATAGCTCATCAATACCATGAGTGAATTCCTCAAGGCGATGAAGATAGCTCATCAATACCATTGAGTGAATTCCTCAAGGCGATGAGATAGCTCATCAATACCATGAGTGAATTCCTCAAGGAGATAAGATAGCTCATCAATACCATGAGTGAATTCCTCAAGGAGATAAGATATCTCATCAATACGTTGAGTGAATTCCTCAAGGAGATAAGATATCTCATCAATATGTGAGTGATTTCTTCAAGGCGATGAGATAGCTCATCAATACAATGAGTGAATTCCTGAAGGAGATGAGATATCTCATCAATACCATGAGTGAATTCCTCAAGGCGATGAGATAGCTCATCAATATGTTGAGTGAATTCCTCAAGGAGATAAGATAGCTCATCAATACCATGAGTGAATTCCTCAAGGAGATGAGATAGCTCATCAATACCATGAGTGAATTCCTCAAGGAGATGAGATATCTCATCAATATGTGAGTGATTTCTTCAAGGCGATGAGATAGCTCATCAATACAATGAGTGAATTCCTGAAGGCAAGGAGATATCTCATGAATATGTTGAGTGAATTCCTCAAGGCGATGAGATATCTCATCAATATGTGAGTGATTTCCTCAAGGCGATGAGATAGCTCATCAATACGTTGAGTGAATTCCTCAAGGAGATTTGATAGCTCATCAATACATTGAGTGAATTCCTCAATGAGACGAGATAGCTCATCAAAACGTTGAATGAATTCCTCAAGGCGATGACACAGGTCATCAATACGTTGAGTGAATTTCTCAAGGGGATGAGACAGCTCATCAATATGTTGAGTGAATTCCTCAAGGAGTCGAGATTGCTCATCAATACGTTGAGTGAATTCCTAAAGGAGTCGAGATAGCTCATCAATACCATGAGTGAATTCCTCTAGGAGATGAGATAGCTCATCAAAGTGGTGAGTGAATTTGAGATTTCTCATCAATACGATGAGGTGTCAAGGAGAATGCTAGAAATTTGCTGGGTGAAAGATCATCCCTGCTAAGGAATCCAGGATGTATTACACAAAAATACTATCGTAATGACATAAAAACATTTCAACTGGAAAGAAACACAAACAAACACATGGAGTATTGGGGCAAATCCGGGATATCAAGTATGTACACGTAGTTGGATCCGCCATAGCAGCATACAAATCACAGTGACTCATGTCTGTCTGGCGAAGGTGTGATGAGCACACACTCAAATGATATTCGTGATATCCCCGCTACCCACCAGTACGTCCTCCTGGATGCATTGTATAATATGGCGGGTTTGAGTTGTCGACATGACACAGAGTTAAAACATGTTCACAGAAAAATATATCCCTAAACACATTTCAGAATATCTTGATTCTGGTAAGTTACAGTTCCTGTTGCGTTTTGGAGGGTATTAACTGGTGAAAGGTACTAAAGATGTGAAGTCTGTTGTGAATTGTCACAATATTTCGCCATAGTGTCAGAAATGTGGTGTGGCCTGGAGCCCCATCCTTATGACCTGAATGTTATTGTATGTCATAGTGTCCCGTTACCGTCTCCTGGATGTTGTAGTGTGAAACAGTATTTGTCGTATAGTATACACTTGTCCGAGATATTTCAAACTCGTCCAAATATGCTTCTGAACTCTCTACCTATTTTGGCTTTATGAAAACACATAATTGTTTGGAAGATCAAGTCAACGGTAGAAAAACACTGTCAAAATGACATTTTCAGAAACTGAATGGATTGAAATTTCAAATGTCTGAAGTTACATCTGACCTTCTCTGTGAAGAACTTCACCCCTTTCTGCATGAAGACTCAACTCCAGTGAGGGAACGCCTTGATGTTGACAACAAACTTGCCATAGGTGTATAATTTACATGGACACATTTACATAGGGTACAAAGTTACATACATGTATATTCACAAATACTTTTGCACCTCTAGAGGTAGTACAGATTTACTCCTACAAGTAGTTACATGGACGCATTTGCATACATGTGTTATATAGTACGACCAGAAATTATTGAGAATTTTAGGAATATGTTTAATTGGATTTCTAGTATCAACAACCTTGACCAGCTTTCAAGTGCTTGGTTTCATTCAAATTAATTCTTTTCATTAGTTTGTGAAGTGTTTTCCCCTTTGTTTACTTGCTAGCAGACGACATTTTCAGTGATCCTCAGTATGGATGATTTAGAGAAGAGGAAGTTGATTTTACAGTATTATAACAAGGACATCAGATCAGCTAAAGTGATTTCAAGTAGAACAGGCATCCCTTTGTCCAGTACTGTTTATCATGTTTTGAAACATATTGCAATTGGATATGGCATTGAGCACCAGGGAGGCGCAGGTAGGCGAAGGAATTTAGAAAACTTAAGGCTGGATATGATTGATAGAGGAACTGTGGCTGTCTGTAAGGAGACAATTAGAACTGAGCTGCATGCAATGGGTTGGCAGAAAAGTCGAGGAATTCCATCACCGATCATGAAACCTGAACAAAAGGAGCGAAGGTTTAACTGGTGCTTACAGCATAGACATTTTAACTGGGACAATGTGATTTTCTCAGATGAAAGTTCTGTGTGGCTGTTTCCTAATACACTGAAATTCTGGACCAAACAAACTGAAAAACCTTTGTATCAGCGCCCAAAGAACAGTCCGAAATTTAACGTGTGGGTGGCATATCTGTGTTAGGGGCAACGCCCCTCTGTGTATTTGAAGGGCATATGAACAGTGAGCGGTACACAGATATTCTCGAGGGACATTTACTTCCATCTGCTCACGTGTTCTATGGAAATGTTTGGATTTTCCAGCAGGACAACGACCCAAAACATCGTTCAAAGCATTTACAGGCCTGGTTTCGGACCCAAAATATGACATTATTAGATTGGCCAAGCTATAGCCCTGACCTCAATCCAATAGTAAATGTTTGGGGACTTATGAAGGAAAGTGTCAATAAGAAAAATCTGACAAATATTGCTGAAATGAAAGAAGAGGTGGTCCGATACTGGGACAGCATGGGCCACGACTTTCTAACTTCTTTGATCAGTAGTATGCCCCGCCGCATTGAAGCCTGCATTGCTGCCCATGGTGACTTGACAAAATATTAACTGTTCACCTGTCTTTGAATCTGGAGTTATGTTCTGCTAATATTCACATTTAATAATACGTGAGTAATGAGTGAAAATTTTAATTTTTTTGCAATCTTAAATTCTCAATAATGTCTGGTTGTACTGTAATATACACGTGTGTGTAAATTTACTCACGTATGCAAATGTGTCCATGTGTAAACGGGGTATTTATTATATTATAATAAATACGTGTCATCCTGACTTCGCCGCCTTTCCCCGGTATAGCATCTGTCGGGCTATGTGTGTAAATTGTACACCCTACCTCACACCCTTTGTACGCTACAACGACTCGTGTTGTTGAACAGCGCAAGATGTGTTACACGGATCCTGAATGTTGTGGTGTGTCATAGTGCCCCGTTACCATGTCCTGAATGCTGTAGTGTGTCATCGTGCCCCGTTACCGTGTCCTGAATGATGTAGTGTGTCATAGTACCCCGTTACCGTGTCCTGAATGTTGTAGTGTGTCATAGTGCCCCGTTACCGTGTCCTGAATGCTGTAGTGTGTCATAGTACCCCGTTACCGTGTCCTGAATGCTGTAGTGTGTCATAGTTCCCCGTTACCATGTCCTGAATGCTGAAGTGTGTCATAGTACCCCGTTATGTCCATGCTGGGTGTGTCATAGTGCCCCGTTACCGTGTCCTGAATGCTGTAGTGCCCCCGTGTCATAGTTCCCCGTTACCGTGTCCTGAATGCTGTAGTGTGTCATAGTTCCCCGTTACCATGTCCTGAATGCTGTAGTTCCCCGTTACCATGTCCTGAATGCTAGTGTGTCCCCGTTACCATGTCCTGAATGCTGGAGTGTGTCATAGTGCCCCGTTACCGTGTCCTGAATGCTGTAGTGTGTCATAGTTCCCCGTTACCATGTCCTGAATGCTGGAGTGTGTCATAGTGCCCCGTTACCATGTCCTGAATGCTGTAGTGTGTCATAGTTCCCCGTTACCATGTCCTGAATGCTGTAGTGTGTCATAGTTCCCCGTTACCATGTCCTGAATGCTGTAGTGTGTCATAGTTCCCCGTTACCATGTCCTGAATGCTGAAGTGTGTCATAGTTCCCCGTTACCATGTCCTGAATGCTGAAGTGTGTCATAGTTCCCCGTTACCATGTCCTGAATGCTGAAGTGTGTCATAGTTCCCCGTTACCATGTCCTGAATGCTGTAGTGTGTCATAGTTCCCCGTTACCATGTCCTGAATGCTGAAGTGTGTCATAGTTCCCCGTTACCGTGTCCTGAATGCTGAAGTGTGTCATAGTGCTCCGTTACCATGTCCTGAATGCTGAAGTGTGTCATAGTTCCCCGTTACCATGTCCTGAATGCTGTAGTGTGTCATAGTTCCCCGTTACCATGTCCTGAATGCTGAAGTGTGTCATAGTGCCCCGTTACCATGTCCTGAATGCTGAAGTGTGTCATAGTTCCCCGTTACCATGTCCTGAATGCTGGAGTGTGTCATAGTTCCCCGTTACCATGTCCTGAATGCTGAAGTGTGTCATAGTTCCCCGTTACCATGTCCTGAATGCTGGAGTGTGTCATAGTGCCCCGTTACCATGTCCTGAATGCTGGAGTGTGTCATAGTGCCCCGTTACCATGTCCTGAATGCTGTAGTGTGTCATAGTGCCCCGTTACCGTGTCCTGAATGCTGTAGTGTGTCATAGTGCTCCGTTACCATGTCCTGAATGCTGTAGTGTGTCATAGTTCCCCGTTACCGTGTCCTGAATGCTGAAGTGTGTCATAGTTCCCCGTTACCGTCTCCTGAATGCTGTAGTGTGTCATAGTTCCCCGTTACCATGTCCTGAATGCTGTAGTGTGTCATAGTGCCCCGTTACCATGTCCTGAATGCTGTGGTGTGTCACAGTGCCCCGTTACCATGTCCTGAATGTTGTGGTGTGTAACAGTGCCCCGTTACCATGTCCTGAATGCTGAAGTGTGTCATAGTGCCCCGTTACCATGTCCTGAATGCTGTGGTGTGTCACAGTGCCCCGTTACCATGTCCTGAATGCTGTAGTGTGTCACAGTGTCCCGTTGCCGTATCCTGAATGCTGTGGTGTGTCACAGTGCCTCGTTACCATGTCCTGAATGCTGTAGCGTGGCTAATACTCCGTTTCGGTCTCTTGAATGATGTTGTAGCTTGGCGTAGTGTCTGTAACCATGTACTGAATGTTGTAGTGAGGCATCATGACGATGCCCCGTTTCGGTTTGCTGAATGCTGTAGCGAGGCATCATGACGATGCCCCCTTTCGGTTTGCTGAGTGTTGTAGTGAGTGTAACATATCACCACTTGTCGCACGTTGTTACCAGGTTGGCGCACTGACGGTGTGATTCAAGTCTGACTTGGCAGCCCGCAAGGAGCTACCATCAAGGAGCACTAACGGTGTTGATCGCATCAGGCAACTTTTTCAGAAGTATATATTAGAATTCAGATACAGAATGTGAAATTGCAACAATGATCTTATCTTTTCAAGTACTAGTGCGTAAATTTAACTCTATGTTTTGTATGTAATGTAGAAGACTTTTCCAACGACGAGTATGTTTTATCTTTATAAAACATATTCAAAGATGACTACAGTCTGTATGGGTCAAAATGCTACTGAGTTATATAGAGTTAAACTTACGCATTAGTACTTGAAAAGAGACGATCAATGTTGCAATTACACAGTCTGTAACTGAATTCTGATACTAGTACTTGCCTGATGCGATCATTTGCCTTTTGACTAGATTCGCAGAATAGCAGCTTTTAAAAATACAACTGAAGCGTCTGTAAAATGTAACATCATGGCCAGCTGGGTACGCTAAAGTGTTGTGACTAGTGAGTGAGTGAGTTTAGGGTAAACCGTTTTTAACGCCGCAATGTTCCAACTGTATGACGGTGGAAGTAAAAAATCAAGCCTAAGTCCTATAATCCAGTCAGCCATACTGATGAATCACAATCTAACTCCAAATGGGTTTAGGAATTGGCTATGCTTGATGTGATGTCACAATTGCACGTGCTTCCCGCCCTTGAGGCTGTTCCTACAACAGTACTATAGTTACTCTACCCTCGTAAAACTTCACACGGAAAATGATGATAGTTTGTTGAGTAAATTTTGGAGACAAAAGTTATGAAACATTTTTCCAGAGTTGGCCTGATGTTTTCCTTACATTCTGCGTTGAAATGAATGTTTGATCCTGAACCGATTAGGCGTTAGAGTGTTCTTCATCGGTTTCATTTGACCCAAACAGATTATTATAGGTATTCGTAGTCTTGCCAGTCCTCTCGATTCAAGGGAGTTAACGGATTATAGCCCAATTTCCATCCTTGTCGAACTAGGCTGGAATTTCTTAGTTATATTTCGACTGGACTGACGGGTATATGCATAGACCTAGACTAACGCTTATATAAATTTGATAGTAACAAAAACAACAACAACCCATTTAAATTGAATAGGAGCCCCTGCCAGATGGAAGAGAACCTGAGGAAATCTAGACTTGCTTCATTAAGGGCTTTAGCATTGCAAGGAAAACTAGGCAGTAGCGAAAATAATGTGTTTCAGGGAATGTGAGACAGACTAGCATACACCAGTCAAAACCGCTTAACGTTTAACATCTGGTTCCTAAACAACATGGCGATCGTCGTGCAGACTTCGATCGATTACAGACATTTCACAAATATTCAACCAATCTTTCAACCAATGTGCTCCAGTGACTTGATGTTCATCGATTTGAGACAAATGTCCTTCATGTATGAAAGGTTTAAGTCTCTGCAAAAGCGAAGTTTAGCGGTTTAGACTCCAAGGCCAGCTTTTCCTCCAAAATAATTATTCGCACAATCACTTATTCACTTAATCACTTCAGTCTGACCGCTCGGCAAATATGGCTTTAGCCTAACTGATTTGCATAAGGTATCCACATTGATATAATCGGCATAGTGCTTGTCACAGCGTTTCCTGCATCAGTCCCAATTCACCGGGAGGCGGTGGGGTAGCCTGGTGGTTAAAGCGTTCGCTCGTCACGCTGAAGACCCGGGTTCGATTCCCCACATGGTACACTTTTGTGAAGCCCATTTCTGGTGTCCTCGCGTAAAACCATACTCACACACGCATATTTTAGCCTTGCTGTTGAGTAGCAGTTAAAGGGAGACAACGCTTGGTGTATTGTCCGGCGTTTCAACGCTGCAATGTTGGATGTAGTTATTACTGATGCTCTCCACGCCAACCCGCTAGGCACGCTGACCCAGCTGGTCCCTTAAACTAATATTCCATATGATATAAGCCACACAGGGGGGTACCATACTCACCATTACAAGAAGACTCGTCTCCCGCCTGTTACTTCCAAAGACTCGTCTCCCCTCCACTTTCCTTAAAAGACTCGTCTCCCATTCGTCGCCAATCGCCCGTTTTCTGTTACCTCCAAGAAGACTCGTCTCCCATTCGTCAACTTTCCCCTTCTGTAACCCCATGAAGACTCGTAGTGGGGGTTGGTGGGGTGGTTGGTTTGGGGGTGTCATTGATTTTGTACATGGCATGGGGGAGGGTGGGGGTGTTATTCACATTGTACATGCTTCTCCATAAAAATCATCATCACCCCCCTGGCCGTATATTATGTACGGTCAGTAAGGTTTAATATATTTATATATTTATTGTTCTCGAAGCAGTGACGTATCTATTGCCATGCCAGGGTTCAATGACACTTCGGGGAGGACAACGCCCACTTATAGTGTAATATAAGAAAACCCGACGTGAACCGGTGAGATCGGGTGTTAGTTCATTCCGGGTCACGCTATAACCATTTACAATCGGTGTTTACAGCACTATCGTGGACGATTAAATTCTGCACTTTTAAACTTCAACTATATTCTAACGGTATGCGTACCACAAGCGTATGTCAGTATATCATGGTATGCCATGGTTATATCATGATGTGTCATAGTTATATCATGGTGTGTCATGGTTATATCATGGTGTCGTAGTTATATCATGGTGTGTCATAGTTATATCATGGTGTGTCATAGTTATATCATGGTGTGTGTCATAGTTATATCATGGTATGTCATAGTTATATCATGGTGTGTCATAGTTTTATCAGGGTGTGTCATAGTTATATCATGGTGTGTGTCATAGTTATATCGTGGTGTGTCATAGTTATATCGTGGTGTGTGTCATAGTTATATCAGTTATATCGTGGTGTGTGTCATAGTTATATCATGGTGTGTGTCATGGTTATACCATAGTGTGTGTCATAGTTATATCATGATATGTCATAGTCATATCATAATGTGTGTCGTGGTTATATCATGGTGTGTCATTGTTATATCATGGTATGTCATGGTTATATCATGGTGTGTCATAGTTGTTATCCATAAAAGTGCCATGTATTCATGTTCGTCCAACTTCTTAATGCCTTTCACAAACTTGGTGCGTCATAGTCATATCATAATGTGTGTCATAGTTATGTCATGGTGTTCCATGGTTATATCATGGTGTGTCATAGTTATATCATGGTGTGTCATAGTTATGTCATGGTGTTCCATGGTTATATCATGGTGTGTCATAGTTATATCATGGTGTGTCATAGTTATGTCATGGTGTGCCATGGTTATATCATGGTGTGTCATAGTTATATCATGGTGTGTCATAGTTATATCATGGTGTGCCATGGTTATATCATGGTGTGTCATAGTTATATCATGGTGTGTCATAGTTATATCATGGTGTGTCATAGTTATGTCATGGTGTGCCATGGTTATATCATGGTGTGTCATAGTTATATCATGGTGTGTCATAGTTATGTCATGGTGTGTCATGGTTATATCATGGTGTGTCATAGTTATGTCATGGTGTGCCATGGTTATATCATGGTGTGTCATAGTTATATCATGGTGTGTCATAGTTATGTCATGGTGTGCCATGGTTATATCATGGTGTGTCATATAGTTATGTCTTATATCATGGTGTGTCATAGTTATGTCATGGTGTGCCATGGTTATATGGTTATATCATGGTGTGTCATACTTATATCATAGTGTGTCATACTTATATCATGGTGTGTGTGTCACAGTTATGTCATGGTGTGCATGGTTATATCATGGTGTGTCACAGTTATGTCATGGTGTGCCATGGTTATATCATGGTGTGTCATAGTTATGTCATGGTGTGTCTTAGTTATATCATGGTGTGTCGTAGTTATTTCATGGTGTGCTATGGTTATATCATGGTGTCATAGTTATATCATGGTCTGCCATAGTTATGTCATGGTGTGCCATGGTTATATCATGGTGTGTCATAGTTATATCATGGTGTGTCATAGTTATGTCATGGTGTGCCATGGTTATATCATGGTGTGTCATAGTTATGTCATGGTGTGTTATATCATGGTGTGTCATAGTTATATCATGGTGTGTCATAGTTATATCATGGTGTTCCATGGTTATATCATGGTGTGTCATAGTTATATCATGGTGTGTCATAGTTATGTCATGGTGTGTCTTAGTTATCCCCGCCCGTGCAAATTCGTCTTTTCCGAAGCAGAACATATAAAACCGTTAAATATTTCTTCACGAAACTTTGCACATACATTCCATTTCGTGGACATAATCAACAGTACCACTTTATTTCCAATATCAATATTACTGACATACATCAAACCATGGAAGCACTCATGCAGTCTGTTGTTGGTTGATACAAACTTGCTAGCATATAAATAGTTTATGTATGTTTGTTTTCGTTAGATCAATGTGATCGTAACATTCGACATAGTCATAACTAGTTGACATATTCATGAAGAGTATTTTACCATTTCGGGAGATATTAATGACTTTGTCTTCTTGTCATATCATGGCAAATCAAAGTTATACCATGCTATGTCATAATGTGTCATAGTTATATCATGGTGTGTCATAGTTTTATCATGGTATGTCAGATTAAGGTGGGAGGGTGGCCGAAGGGATGCAGGTGTCTGGCGTCTCTAAGGGACGCAACTCTGCACAGCGAATTGTGGCGCCTGATCCAAAGGGCTATATTAGTGTACGTTGCTGCATCAGGCAAATATGAGACAATCTAAGCATATCTCGTCCAGAAACATTAAACAAAACATATGTATTGCTTTTAAATCGTATTAACATTTCTTTTTCTGTTTGAATTTCTGCTTTTTTATTGAACAAGCATCATATGTTTGTGTTTTGGTGTTGCTTTTGTTGTTGCTTTTTTTCTCCATCCCAAAACAGAAATTGGTTGCTTGATGTTTTAATACAAGTCACTAAACAGAAGTACCTGTTCTTTTTTTCCGCATGGTTACCATAAACATTTGCAATATGCCTACTTATATTTGTGATTGTTAAACATTCCACCTTGAGGCGCCTGAGACGAATGGGCTACCTGTGCGTCCAAGAGGTGTATCAACAGTATAGTCGCTCGACTGCTCTTTAACTGAAGGACAAGCTGTTACATATATATCATAAAACTAAATAGTACATAGATCTAATAGCTATACTGTTAATGACAACTAATAAATGAAAATGACAAGACAAGCTATCAGAGATACCACAATGAGTACGACTAAATGCAGTAGTTATATGGTCACTTGTAATTAATCGATTTTCCCCCCCAAAAATTCTAAATGGAAAAACACGATCAACATTATTATGACAAGGAGAGGTGATTCGGAATTGGTGAGGGTTCTCTCATATGCTTCTATATTCCACTCACCATACTTACTGACATGAGGTGAGGGGAAATGGGGTTTAACGTCATACTCGAGAATATTTCGCTCATATGACGACGTGCATGCATGTGTATATTTGGCTGTTTGTACTAGCCCAGACTTAAGCTGGTTTTATAGTGCTAGCTCAAAGAGATACCATGCCGCAGTTAAGAATGAATACCCCACTCAGACACATTATACTGACTCCGAGCCGACAAGTCCTTGTTGTATCCAATACTTGACATGAATGCCCAGAGCCAGTCAGGTACCAACGAGGACTATAATTTAACGTCTTTTGGTATGACGCGGCCCGGGATCGAACCCGCTACCTTCCGCTTTCCGGGCGGACGCTCTAACCACTACACCACGGAGGCGGCCTCTGTCTATTGACGTGAGCCCATTGTGACGAATCTGTACAGTTTCTTTAATAATTTAGATGTAAAACAGCACCCCTTGATATAGACCCCTTTCTCTTCACAAGTAATAAACAAATATATTAATGAAATAATAATTAGCTACGTCTTTTAATTCAAATATTTATAAGTTTATTCGTTAATGGTGTTAAAGAGTGAGAACCCATCAGCGGATGCTATACGTAGCAGACGCCCGGTAGCCCTGAGACCACGTGCTAGACCACGTGGTTGCCCTATCGCATTTGTTGTTTGTGTCGTGCGATGTGATTGGATAATATCGCAAAGGCGGCCCACTGGGGAAAAAGTGGGAGGGGGCAGTTCAGTAGGTTTATTATTATATGGTATAGGAATATGGTAGACCTACCAATGTGCCTTGTATAAAGACTCTGATGTAAGTCATAAAGACACACCTGCGTCAGGTACAGACTTAATCAAACGTTTGTGTCGATCTCCATAGTTTACAGCATGTCGGGCAAGGCAACTCGTTATTTTGACACTATCGTCACTATATTTAGATGTAAAACAGCACCCCTTGATATAGACCCCTTTCTCTTCACAAGTAATAAACAAATATATTAATGAAATAATAATTAGCTACGTCTTTTAATTCAAATATTTATAAGTTTATTCGTTAATGGTGTTAAAGAGTGAGAACCCATCAGCGGATGCTATACGTAGCAGACGCCCGGTAGCCCTGAGACCACGTGCTAGACCACGTGGTTGCCCTATCGCATTTGTTGTTTGTGTCGTACGATGTGATTGGATAATATCGCAAAGGCGGCCCTCTGGGGAAAAAGTGGGAGGGGGCAGTTCAGTAGGTTTATTATTATATGGTATAGGAATATGGTAGACCTACCAATGTGCCTTGTATAAAGATTCTGATGTAAGTCATAAAGACACACCTGCGTCAGGTACAGACTTAATCAAACGTTTGTGTCGACCTACATAGTTTACAGCATGTCGGGCAAGGCAACTCGTTATTTTGACACTATCGTCGTCGGATGTGGAGGAATCGGCAGCGCCGCAGTGTACTGGTTGTCAAAGACATCGTCCTCAGGTATATATGCATGCTTGCTATTGAATATCGCTCACATTTATCTTTGACGCCACAAGTATGTCATGGCTGTTAAAAATAGGTTCATTGCATTGTGTTTGCGAACTGGAGTAAAACGCAACATGTCATTCAGATCGATAAAATGTTGGTCTGGCAAGGCAAGGCCGGGATTCGTTATTCTTGTGGATGGCTGATGTGATGTAAAGGAGTGAGTGAGTTTAGTTTACGTCGCTTTTAGCAATATTCCAGCAATATCAAGGCGGGGGTTACCAGCAATGGGCTTCACATGTGGAGAATCAAACCCGGGTCTTCGAGCGAACATTTCCTCCACTTGTCTGCCCCACCGCCCCCTGATGTAAAGAACAGCAGAGTGATCGGATCAATTTTCATACCAAGTGAGGGGCAGTGGTTAAAGCGTCCGTTCGAAGACCCCCCGTTCGATTCCCAACATGGGTACAATTTTGAGGCCCATTTCTAGAGTCCATGATATTGGAATGTTGCCGAAAACAGCGTAAAACTAAACTCACTCACTCACTCATATCAGGTGACCTTGGGATGAATTCAGATCGATAACGCTAGACAGTTTTATTCTACCTCAACAGAACCTCAACCCAAGTATACTCATGCCAATAATGGTTGTCACCCCTCCCCAACACCCCCCACACTTCCCCACACTCACCCCACACAATTAAAAAATTGAAGGGGTGACAACCATTATTGGCATAGATCGAGATTATGTTATGTCGTGTATTAGGTTAAGGTGTGGAGTATTAATAGAAGTTTATCAATCGGTGATTCTAACGCATCTACATATCACGTCCAGCAAGGAGAATGTGTTTGTATGTAGTGGTGAGAACTTTCTGTGGACATTACCCACGATATGATTGTATTCCAAGCATGCTTTACAATCCGCTTACACTCAAGTCTGACAATCCAGGACACGGCGAGACTTATCCTATGTATGATGTTCTTCTATTAGATAGAGTAGGACGGGTCAGGTAGCTGTCAGTAAACATACGTTTGAGTAGGCTGAATAATTGACATTCAGTCTATTCAGCTGACGCGGCAGAATATGGCCGCACAGTTATAGGATATATTATTATTATAGTATATTTATATAGTGCACATATCCATAAATAACTAATATATAACGTTTAGGAAATCTAGCTATTTCACAAGGATTAATCTAAGCGTGTAAACAGGGCAAATTGTGACATTGTCCAGCACTATAATTATCTCGCGGGTAGTGTCGGTAGTCATATAGAGGTATAATGGACATGGTTTGAAGATGCGTGTGAATCACCGCTCGATAGACTTGTATTACTAATAATTGTATTTGGTTTTAAAGAAGTTTCGACTCATCCTATTGTGAGTTGATTATCGTCTACATACATGACAGCTTCAAATCGTCTTAGGTGAAACTCCAGCGTATGAGGTTCAATTAAAGACAAGTGTACATTGCTGCAGTGCATCAAAAGTTCTCCGTCCATTAATCACATATACAAAATATGTGGTGAGATGTGTTTCCTCTAAAGTTTGGATTTCAGATAATATAATTAATTTACAAAACATGTCTAAGTTTCATAAAAATAGCGTATAAAGCACACAATGTGACTCTAAAGTCACTTTTCACACACCAAAATGGCGCTACCAATCGTTGAAACACAAACTAACCAAATATTCATTCAGGATAACGTTATTGCGTTCATGTGCCGTGGAGCAGTCAACTTGACTCTATCGGTAACAAGTTACCCTTCAATTATCTGCAGTCAACGACTACACGGTAGATACAGCCTCAAACTGTTGTTCAGAGTTGCGTCCCTTAGTTACGCCAGAAACTTATGATGTTGGTTCGCCTTTTATTCGTTAGGAACTTTTATTCGCCCCGATTGTATTTCTAGGTTTCTCAGCCGTTGTCGTGTACGCCTCTGTGGTGAACGTGTGAGACCACCACTTCGGGATTTCCTCCAACAATAACCAGATCTGATATTCTGTTCAAAGAGGCGTTAACCCAACTCAAACACTCCAGCTGTTTGCGAAAATCGTAAACATGACCTCATTAGCATAAGAAGTTAGCGATTGTTTGTTGCTAACATACACCGCAAGAAGGTCTTTCGTATGTTGTTTATCTACCCAGTCCAAGGTATATCATCAAAACCGTCACGTCGTACATCATGATAGTTGGTAAATCATCGACATTCCAATTGTCTTTCAGTTCTGGGTTTGGAACAATTTGAACTTGGGCATGGAAGAGGCGGTTCAGATGATGTTTCCCGAGTTATGTAAGTACAACACTCTTAAAAAGTAGAGTGTGGCGTAAAACTAAACTCACCAAAACTTAAAAAGTAAAGGCCTGCATTGCTCTTTATATTCTCTTCGAAAAGGTAGGGGCTCATGAACTAACATAAATTCAACTTGCAAAAATGACTGCAAGAGATTTCGGATAATATCTATGAAATCATCCAGATGTTTCTTTCTATTCTGTTTACGAGTAAACGTATTTTTGTTGTTCACGAACTGGTTGATGTCCAAACTTTCTGAGTGTTGACCATGCCATCTTTTGCAGAAGCTCCAAAAAATTCCACAAGGCTCAGTCGCCTAAAGAATTTATGTATATCCACTTTCAGTTGTTCAGCCTCTTCCGTGGTGTAGTGGTTAGAGCGTCCACCCGGAGAGCGGAAGGTCGCAAGTTCGATCCCCGGCCGCGTCATACCAAAACATGTTAAAATATGGTACTTGTTGTTCCCTGCCTGGCGCTCGGCATTTATGGGTACAGCAAGGACCTATCGGCTCGGAGTATAATGTGTCTGAGTGGGGTATTCATGCTTAACTGCGGCATGGTATCTCAGTGGGCTAGCACAATAAAACCAGCTTAAGTCTGGGCTAGAACAAGCTGTCACACATACACATACGCATGCATGCACGTCGTCATATGAGCGAAATATTCTTAAGTACGACATTAAACCCCATTTCACCTCACCTTCAATTGTAAATTTCAAACCCCGTTGTCATAAAGTGATTTCCATATTTGTTAATTTCTGTTTGGAGATATTGATTATTTTAGGATCAATTCGTGTATCTTCGGGCTTCCATGAAGATTTGGTGAATGTTATAGTTATCGTGTTATATTTCCAGTCGCTATGGTTACCACGACGAGGTATACAGTCGCCTTGTTCCTCATGCCTACAGCGCGTAAGTACGCATGTGTTCTAAAATTATTCCATAGTCGTACATATGTATATAGAGAGGGAGAACCAGTATACGCATGTCAAGTAGCTAAATTTAAATTTGCCACCAACGTGGATTTCGAAACAAATGTGTCACATCGGCATTATATCAGTTTTATAGGAGTTTTATCTTCGGCATTTCAAATTCAGATAAAATGTGGAGAGAAAAAGACAAAAATTGTATTAGTGATTGTTAAAAACCTTTTGACAAAGAGCAGTAAAATAACTTGTAAAATATTACTTATTTAAATCTAAAAGTCGAAGGCATGTTTTGTAATTTGAATACGGATCTGCACTGATGGTAAAACATTGATCATTCATAAATGTGTTATCACTGTGTTCAATACAGATGGGAAACCCTGGAACGAGAAAGTGGTTTAAAAATCATTCACAAAACTGGAGGTTTGCAGCTGGCGAGGAAGGGTGAAGGTGACCACGTGCTGGAGACGTACATGGCGGCGATGACCAGAGACAACGTCAAGTACGACATACACGAAATATCAAACATCAACAACAAACAAAGTTAACAAAATTCCACGTAAACATACGTATTAGAGTACAAAGTACATTTGCTCTCCGGTATCTTTATGTAAAGTATTTAATGTCGTTTTTCATTATTAGACTTAGCAGATACTTATTGTAACATATAGTGTAGTTAAACCTGATAGACTTGTCCTAATGGATTACAAAATATATAAATACCCGTGAAGATCCGGATTAAAATTGGTCTTCAGTAACCCATGCTTGTCGTAAGAGGCGACTAACGGGATCGGGTGGTCAGGCTCGCTGACTTGGTTGACACGCGTCATCATATCCCAGATGCGTAGATCGATGCCCATGTTGTTGATCACTGGATTGTCTGGTCCAGACTCGATTATTTACAGACTGCCGTCATACAGCTGGAATATTGCTGAGTGCGACGTAAACAACAAACCAACTAAATACAAAGTAGAATTTACACATGTCATATTCATTTCACTAAACTGAATAATATGACTCATACACATTTGATCGCAAAATGAAAAGTAACAGATCAGGTAGACAACGTTATAAATCAATAAATGTAATAATAATGGCCATAAGTTTGAAATCACGCATACATAAAGTTGGTCAAACGGTTTTGTTTTCAGGTTTGATCGCCTGACAAGTACGGAGTTGATGCGGCGCTTTCCTCAGTTCAATCTGGAGTCAAACGTTGTGGGGTTTTACGTGGACCATTCTGGGATAGTAGACGCCGCTATGGCTAATGCAGCCCACATACAGTTAGCCAGGGGGAATGGGGCAACTGTCATAGACAGGTGCCCCGTCACTAGGCTTCACAGGGCTAATAGCGGTAACATCATGGTAAGTATTGCCATTGAAAGTCCTGGGGCAAGGATGGTCCCGTCATCTTAGGCGCCATAATTCGGTTTGATTTTCTTGCCAAAGTTCTTTCATTGTGGGTTCGAATCTACCGTAGGTTTGTAGATGTTTCACCACAGTACCTGTGCTCGTGGGTTTTGGTCAAGTGGTCAGTGTATCAGGCCTGTATCACTTCGGGCTGTTTACTCAACTCAACAACTCAATGTTGTTCAAAATGGCGTCAGAACCGACTTCTGCTCATTCTCTCATTGTAAGTGCCAATATGTCACCGACAGTGTAAAGGTAAACTCAGCTGATTGGTGTGTCTCTCCTGCGTCACGTTCATGTCACCCTATGAACTGTGTGACACCCGCTGACGACAGAATGTAGCACTAAGAGTCACACACATCAGTGCATAATTGAATCCAGTCGATTTCTTTTATGATAATGTCAACGCGTGGATATGCGTCGACTGGGGAATTAGCTCATGTTTAAGATTAGGTGTACGTAGAATACGTTGACGAAGACGAAAGCTTAGTTGAGTTCAAACGTCTTTAGTGACATGACAAACAAATACACAAGACATAAATGAGGTGAGCGGATTACCTGCTCAACCCCAGGGCCTTTCCTACGAGCGGTTCGCGGTCGACCCTACACAGACAGTCGGAATACCGGACTCGTTCTCTGTTTCTTTCCAATATACATGTAGATGTGAGCATATATATACAGTTTTTGACAACAATGGACAGGTGACGACACAACAATGGACAGGTGACGACACAACAATGGACAGGTGACGACTCAACAATGGACAGGTGACGACTCAACAATAAAAACAATAGCACTTCCTTGAGCAGTTGATGTGATGGCAGACACGGCCAAGGGGGATAACCGATTAACGCTATTATTGTAATATACAGTGATTAATTGGCTGATAAGTCAATGTACAATGCAAGAATTTACAGTAGTGATTAAGAATACAGATTAGCGTGATATAAATTATTACAATAAAGTCTCACGCGTCTTGACTACATAGTTTTTGGACTTTTTAATTATTTGGACGATGGCTGTCCTGAATTAGTCGCTATGACAATAAGTTCGCTCGCTCAGTCCGATCAATGATCATCGCAATTTTGTCTTTTGTTTTTTTAAATGTAATTCACATAAGTTTGTTGTTAGAAATGTAACGTCTCCGTGGAGAGCATGGAATGGCCCGTTTCCGGTCCGCTTTCACCAAATCAATTTCTGCTAACACCTCAAACAGAGTGCTCTTATGCAATATAGAAATTTCATAGCAGAATATTTGGTCACGTGGTACATTAGGTGTTCCAGTTTTAGAGTTCCCATCGATGGTTTCCTTTTAAGCAAAAGCCATTAGACAAATTCTCACCAGGACATCTGATAAATAGGTCCACACAACGAAGGGCGTGTTCGAGTGCCGGAAGGTGGTGGTGACGTCTGGGGGGTGGCTCAACTCGGTTCTGGGGACGATCGGCGTCCACGTCCCCGTCACAGTCACACAGGAACAGGCGACGTTCTACGCCACGCCGCACATGAAGCTGTTCACAAAAGACAGGTATAGTTACATCCCATCACGTGGGTTGCGTACCGTCACCCTTCAGGGCCCCGTTTCACAAAGCTATCGTAGTGTTACGACTATCGTAAGTCTGTATTATTGAATTGAGGATCCATTTGCTTTAAGATTCAGTTTACCATACCCCTGTCAACACGGTGACGGAGATAGACGAGGATAAACACTTAAAATATGGCCACAGTGGGAACGTTTTCAATATTATCAGATTTAATTTAATATACTTACGATTTGCTGTTTTATAAACACATTGAAAATATATGTGATGAAGTTTATTTGTAAACGTGGGTATCTGTGAAACAAACAATACATGGTACTTTCCTTTAAAATCGGGGAATGAAATATCATAGCGTTATTGAAACATCATGTATATTCTATTTAAAAGGTTTTGAGAATATACCTACATTTGCTTCAAATTTTCAACCAAAAATAAGGAAACACACGAAATGTTAGCTAGCAAATGTGTAATGATGCTAAACGTCTTTAAGGTAATTTCGGGCGTGTATATTTATATCTGCTGTGCACACTATGCTGAGAAACACGTGCACGACACCGTGATGGCAAAATGGTGCATAACTTTCATATTTCCCAACATACCACCAGATGAGCTACTCCGAGCTGGGCCATATTGGCTCAGGGGAAAATAGTATTAACTATCCAATTAACGACTTGGTAGCCATATTTAGTAAACGACAATAGTTCCCTGTCTGTTTTATCTAACCTCTAGTGTTGCCGAGCTCAAGCAGTAAGGGCCATACCTTTCACAGGACACTGGCCTTCAGGCGACTTTGAGATTCCTAGCAGGCACACCTACTCAGGGTTTTGTGTACACGCTGTTAATGCGCGGTGTAAAATTTCATTGGGATTAGATGTTGCGGTTAGAAGAACGTTCCGATGTTGTAAATGTATACCTCAGCGATAACCACGTTGAATCCATTAGTATGCTGTTCAGGGAAAAACGTTCAATATCCAATGTTTGATTTCAATCAAAGCTTATTAATTATATCATAAAGCAAGTTGATGAAACTGGTAAAGATAACTGAACTTCATTAGTTGGGTGTCAGCTCTGTATGGTTCATTATACACTCTTCGAAAAAAAAGAAGAAGAAACCCATAGGCCAAAAATAAGGAAATTTATTATCCCTATGGTGAAACATAACCAGTGTCATATATATCGCATGTGCACATATCACTTTTGCCCAGCAACCATTGTTTCTGTAGTTCGTCCTCTGTGACGTCATTAAACAATTGAACGTAACGCCAATAACAACACAAATTTACATGAATAAAATGGATAATAAAGAAATTATTACACTCGAGCAAGTGCGTCATTGATTTAAACATATTTTATTCAGTGAAGAAAGGGATGAGGAACAAGTTATCCAACTTAGGTAACCATCTCCCGAGTATTTACAACATGATAAATATACAACAACATACATGTAATATAGAAAGAAATACGGTACAGAAATGGTAGAGACCTATGTACAGAGTTAGTTATTAAGACATGTGAAAATATTTACAGCATTCAAGAAAAACGCTTGCTATTTGATATGTAATGCTGAACTGCCTTAAATATTGCATGATTTTGAGTTAGTGATAAGTTCTTGCTGCCATTTAATAATAAATCTAAATTTAAAGCATCATCATGTACACAAATTTAAAAGGTTAAACATTTTCGTTCTGTGTTCGTTATATAGAGAACTCTCAAACATGAAGTGACAAACATTTTCTCGTAAATTCCCACATTCACATTTTGAGTCTTTCTTATGCCAATATTAAATAAATCGTAATTCAATTCACTTACATGATATCTTAAACGAGTATGAATAATATTTTGTTTGCGGATACCTGTAGACAAAATATGCTGGTGCCATGACAATAGGTTTCTTCAAATATGATTTAAACGTCTCTGTTGATAGTAACATTCGCTTTTCTAATGGGATATTATTCCATAATACTGTCGTTGATGGGATAAAAGATTGACAGGAGTGTCATGCGAGTTATACGAAAATTTTCACACTGGTTTGACACACTTGCTCGTGTAATAATCTCTTTCCATTAAACGTATTTAAGTGTGCATAAGTCGATTAAGCTTGAACATGGATGAAGCAGATTCGACACACGGATGAACATATGTATTGTTGTCATTGTCAACATTGATTCAGTTCACTCACTGCACATGTGTGGTCACAAGGGGTCCTTCAGTTCAGTACCTGGTGACACCAACACTTGCAGCTATCACTGCTCGACACTGCTTTGGAAGAGATTGCATACGTCGGATTTATTGCTTGGGGAATTCTTCGCCATTCCTCCTGCAACGCGTTGGCAAGTTCTTCAAGTGTCTGAGGACGAAGGTGACGTTTACGGACGCGTCGATGAAGTTTGTCCCATAGATGCTCGATCGGGTGAAGATCAATCGATTTGGAAAGCCATTGACGTTTGCATTGGCGACATGGGCACCTGTTACACGAGCTGTGTGGGGTTGAGAGTTGTCGTGTTGAAACAGCTCCCTCTGGCGGTTAATAAGTGGGAGGAAGTGAGGTCGCAGGATTTGGTCGATATAAGATTGCTGTAAGATTGCCTCGAATCACTTTTAGTTCTGAACTACCCGTGTAGGACATGGCACCCCACACCACAACTCATCCTCCACAAAATCTGTCCACCTGTCGAACGCAGTTCGTCGCCAAACGTTCGTGTTGACGTCGAAAGACATGTTGTCTCCCCATCCCGTCGTTGCAGGAGTAAACATGATTCATCGCTGAACCAAACGCGTTCAATGTGTTCCCCAGGTTCCATGCCTGTACCCTGTTGCACCATTGGACACGTCGTTATCGGTGTAGTCGTGTCAGGATAGATCCAACTTTTGGTCGATATGCTCGAATTCCCACTTCTCTCAGACGATTTCTGATGGTTTGGTCGGAAATTCTTCGAAGACCAGGCACCTGTCCTGCAGTGTCCGTTGCTGTAGCAATTCGGTGACGTAGGTGAAACACCCGGATGAATCGGTCCTGAGCAGGAGTGGTCACTCTTGGTATTCCACTTTTGGGACGATCCTGCGTGGAATTGAAGCGGGTATATCGATGCCATAATCGAGATATGGTGCTGTGGTGGACGTTGAAGTGTCTTGCAACGACAGACTGGGACTCCCCTGCTTTCGTAATGAAATGATGAATTTGGTTTGGCCTTTTATAGTGGATGTCTCTACTCATGTGTCCGACACATTGCACGTGCATTACGTGGAAAACAATCTGCATGCACGTTTCATGTGTCGTTTTCACGTTTATGACAAACATTTACGAACACATTTTCGGATGTGTTTCGTTAATTTACGACGTAAACGAAGATAAAAAAAATGCCAAGATTGAATGCTACTGACGGAAATATCGCCATTGGATCTTTGGAAGCAGGAGACATGATTAACGGGATTTAAACATAGGAATTATGCTAATGACGATTGGTGTCAAAATATGTCGGAATGAACTGCTGATAACGCGCACGCGTTTCTTTTTGAAGAACGTATGTGTGTGAATTGTTAAAGTACATGTGCTCCGAACATTTTTGAACAAATACAACCTGTTTCAGGTGGACACGTTACTGTAGTAAGTTTCGCCCCATCCGCCAAGAACCTATACGGATTGTGTACTTCACCTCTTACAGAAACACTTAATACCTGTTGTATCAGTAATATGAGTCATTGTTCGCATCTGTTGCCAATATGTTTCGTTAATTCGCGATTTCAAATAAGTGACGATATCAACAAAATATTGTATCATATAGATGAGAACGATGAACCTGAATCATCCCAAATTTGAGCTTCTACACTGCTGTATGTACGGCCAGACCACTGTTAATACACATGATTCAGAAAACCTTGAATTATTTCACTTCAAAGATGTTACCTGTCTAGGTTTCCAGTGTGGTGTTTCCACGGGTCCCGTTACGACATTTACACCCTCCCTATCCACGGCAACACAGGCACCAAGGTCGGCATCGACGCTGGAGGTCACGCGGTCACCGCCGACACCAGGACGTTTGATCCCGATCCAGTGCGAGAAAAGGCTTGCACTGATCTCGTCAACGAGATTTGTCCTAAGGTAGATGAATGACATAAATTTTACGAATCATGAAACATTTCCCTAATATAAATTGATATACTACAAGTTGCTCAAAATTCAGGCTCAATGGTCGGGTCAGCTTCAAATGTTTGACTCGGTTGTCCACGAGAATTAGCGCATTGTAAGTAAATTGTGTTGCATATCAATAAGTATATCTATTTTACCAGAGTGACTGACCCAGGAACAGGTTAGGCTTCCATTTAGGCAACCCAGACATATCAAGGTGGATCCGCACTTGGAACTGGCTTCAGATAATTCTTCAGGGCATTCGAACCCGGGTCTTCGGCTTGCCAGTTGGGCCACCCCTCCTTCATTGACTGCATGTTTCTGCTATAAGCAGCACAAAACATACAACACACGAGACGGAGAGTACTCCTTTCAATGTATGGTTTTCTCTTTCATCAGCTCAGAAGAATCTCTGTGAGTGCGTGCGTGAATGGTGAAGTGAGGTACCCCAGAGGTTTAAGCATAGACCGTCATCTTCACGGACACACTGTGTGAGGTCGTTTCTGCACGTTGTTAAAGGCAAGGTTGAAACTTCCTTGCTGTACTTGACGTTGTGCGCCATTGTTTTCAGTTTGCTGGACCGATCCTTAACACCAGGACCTGCCTCTACACTATGCCTCCAGATAGGAACTTCGTGGTCGACACATGCGCATACAAGGGCTGGTCTGACGTCATCGTTTGTTGTGGAGCTGGGCATGCGTACAAGTGAGATATCATACACTGTTTGTGTGACCGTCATAGAGTAAATGGTTTTAGTTCGTTATAACCATATTTCGTTATAGGCATTTCGAATATAATATACAACAATAGTTCGTTATATCCGCCCGTTCGATATAAGCTTGTTCAGTATTAACGTGGGTTACTGTACTTGTGATGTGTTTAATACTTAATTATTGTAATACATGATTATTCCAACACACGCGTCTGTGCTCGTGTATACGTGTGTGTTAGTCTGTGTCTTCGTTTGAGTTGGATTGAGTTCAAATATAAATATTATATCAGTGTGATGTGGTGCGGTGCGGTGCGGTGCGGTGAGGTGAGGTGTGGTGTGTGGGGTATTGTGTTGTGTGGTATGTAGTGTGGTGTGGTGTGGTGTAGTTGTAATCACACATCTTCAGTACGAAGTTTGGTTGCGTTTTTTCAAAACGAATTCGCTGATGACTGATTTCCATGCTTCCACGGTTCTTCCTCTTTTCAGGTTTGCAGGAATTCTTGGTAAGATCCTGAGCGAACTCGCCATTGACGGCCGAACCCAGTATGACATCAGTCGATTCAACATCACCAGAGACGCCATTCAGGACCCCACCTTTAAACCAACGTTTTTCATGGGCAGTGGAATAGAGGCGAAACTATAAGCGCAAGCGAAAGTTTCGTACACTATCAAGAGCCAAAGTGGCCGATGTGTTTACTTTAATGCGATATTATTCACACATCAAATCAGTATTAATATACAGAGTTATCGGATGTTCGAGTGATTCAAAGTCAATACGTTCCTTTAACTCATTATCTTGGAACTATAACCTTTCCCGACCCCCTGGTATCATCACTATAGTGTTTCATAAATAGTTACTGTGAATGTGGACACGATTTTACCGCTTATATTTATACATAGCGGTCCAACAGGTTTGATTAATCGAATGGCGGTGTTCATCCGAGAATAGTGACGAACTCATGTACAGCACTCTACTACACATAATCAATACTTAACGGGTGGGAAACACCTGAACTCTGGATTACCACTTTAAACCGATGTGGCACTCATAATGACGTGACAAAGAGATATATGTATGCATCATAAATATTTGAATAAATATTGAAATAGATCTTTCCAGTTTATGCTATAATTGTATCTGTATCTGTATTGTAATTGTATTCTGTGAATACAGTGATTGTATCAGATGTATTTGTCTAGATGTTGATTGCTTCCGGAAGTTCCTGTCTAGATGGTGTTTGTATCAGGATGTTCTGGTATCGATGGTGTTTGTATCAGGATGTTCCTGTCTGGACGGTGTTTGTATCAGGATGTTCCTGTCCAAATGTTGATTGCTTCCGGATGTTCCTGTCTAGATGGTGTTTGTATCAGGATATTCTTCTCTAGACTGTGTTTGTATCAGGATGTTCCTGTTTAGATGGTGTTTGTATCAGGATGTTCCTGTCTAGATGGTGTTTGTATCAGGATATTCTTCTCTAGATTGTGTTGGTATCTGGATGTTCTTCTCTAGATTGTGTTTGTATCAGGATATTCTTCTCTAGATTGTGTTTGTATCAGGATATTCTTCTCTAGATGGTGTTTGTATCAGGATATTCTTCTCTAGATTGTGTTTGTATCAGGATGTTCTTCTCTAGATTGTGTTTGTATCAGGATGTTCCTGTCTAGATTGTGTCTGTATCAGGATGTTCCTGTCTAGATGGTGTTTGTATCAGTATGTTCCTGTTCAGATGGTATTTGTATCAGGATGTTCCTGTCTAAATGTTGATTGCTTCCGGATGTTCCTGTCTAGATGGTGTTTGTATCAGGATGTTCCTGTCTAGATGGTGTTTGTATCAGGATGTTCCTGTCTAGATGGTGTTTGTATCAGGATGTTCCTGTCTAGATGGTGTTTGTATCAGGATGTTCCTGTCTAGATGGTGTTTGTATCAGGATGTTCCTGTCTAAATGTTGATTGTCTAGATGGTGTTTGTATCAGGATGATCCTGTCTAAATGTTGATTGCTTCCGGATGTTCCTGTCTAGATGGTGTTTGTATCAGGATGTTCCTTCCTATCAGTGATGTTCTAGATGGTGTTTGTATCAGGATGTTCCTGTCTAGATGGTGTTTGTATCAGTATGTTCCTGTCTCTGATGGTGTTTGTGTCTAGATGGTGTTTGTATCAGGATGTTCCTGTCTAAATGTTGATTGCTTCCGGATGTTCCTGTCTCGATGGTGTTTGTATCAGGATGTTCCTGTCTAGATGGTGTTTGTATCAGTATGTTCCTGTCTAGATGGTGTTTGTATCAGGATGTTCCTGTCTAAATGTTGATTGCTTCCGGAGATGGTGTTTGTATCAGGATGTTCCTGTCTAATCAGGATGGTGATTGTACCAGGATGTTCTAAACGGTTTGTACCAGGCTGTTCTTTTCTAGATGGTGTTTGTATCAGGCTGTTCTTTCTAGATGGTGTTTGTATCAGGATGTTCTTGTCTAGATGGTGTTTGTATCAGGATGATCCTGTCTAAACGGTGATTGTACCAGGCTGTTCTTTTCTAGATGGTGTTTGTATCAGGATGGTCCTGTCCAAACAGTGATTGAACCAGGTTGTTCCTCTCTAGATGGTAATTGTATCAGTATTGTGCCGGGATGTTCCTGTCTAACCGGTGGTTGTATCAGGATGTTTATGACTAGATTGTTATTGTACCAGGTTGTTCCTGGCTAGATGATGATTATAACAGGATGTCACCGACTAACAAGCGTTGCAACAGAGTGTTCCTGACAGGGCTGTTCTTGTTCGAACAGGGATGGCATCAAGGTGTTCATGTCTAGCCAGTGGTTGCAATGTTCCTTTATAAACATTGTGTGTTCATGTCTAGACCGTGATTATGTCAGAATGTTCCTTACTAGACATTGAATACATCTGGATGTTCCCATTAGAACAGTTCAGTGAAGACAAAAATTAATCAATCCATGTGAGTAAGGGCTTAGAAAAAATAACCCGAGGTTGATGTTACAATAGGTTGGATGTGATCAAAGAAGCTAAATGACATTTAGAAGGCATTATATATGACAATACACTTTCAGGTGCGTACCCCTGCACGCACACACACACACACACACACACAGACGCACGCACGCACGCACGCAGTTGTTCATGTCGTTACTTGTCTTGAGATATGGTGTTCCTGTCCAGACAGTACTTGCATCAGGATGTTCCCGCGTATGAAGAAGGCTTTCAACATGATATTAATGTCTACAACGGGTTTTGCAACAGGGTGTTCCTGTTAAGAAAGTACTGTCATCAGGATGTCCCTCAATTGACAGAACATGCATCACGATGTTCCTGTACAGTATTGAGAATAAGATGTGCTTCTTTCAAAATGCAGCGGGTTTCAAGCTTGTCGTAAGAGGCGACTAACGGGATTTGGTGGTCAGGCTCGCTGATTTGGTTGACACATGTCATCGTATCCCAATTGCGTAAATTGTTGTTCATGCTGTTGATCCCTGGATTGCCTGGTTCAGACACGATTATTTACAGACCGACGCCATATAGCTGGAATATTGCTGACTGACAACAAACAAACAACCAAAGCAACCAAACTGAAACACGATGTTCCTGTCAAGACCGTATTTAGATCGGGATATACACACTGGCTGCAAAAGGATGTTACTGTGCTTAAAGTTTATGCTTGCAACTGGATGTTCCAGACTAGATTATAGTAGACAAGGAATAGCGAAAGGCATGATTCCTATAACTGACATCACAAAAGGCCTTCACCCGCTAGAGCCAGAATCCGTTTACACAATAAAGTGAAGTTGTTGACAACAGGCTAGGAGCGCTGGTTCAAGCGGCCGATACAAGACGAATCTCCTGCTGTTGGTTACACAACTCAGTCAGTCATTGCCACTTCGCTGACCTCGACACAACTGAAACCTATATTAAGACTTGAAGTTTTATAATGTTAAGCCTAGACATGAGCAAAGGTCATCAGGTCGTATGGCGTGTTACTGTTGTATAAGACACACAATCAGGTGGTCACACGTTAATCCTGACACCTGATAAGACAGTTATGCCGACGAATATATTAACATGGAACAAAACAAAAATATTAAACAGACATACAGATATATTCAGACACTTCAGAAACACTATAATTACATCAGCTAAGTACAACCACAAGATAATTAACTAATGACTGTTATATATCCTAATGCACTTTGGTAAAGCTGTCCTCCACTGAATGTAAATAAAACGTTTCATGGAGTTACAACATTGGGCCCCGTTTCACAAAGCTATCGTAGCGTTACGGCTCTCAGTCTATGTTACAGTATAGGATGTACGACAGTCGTAGCGCTACGATAGCTTTGAGAAACGGGGCCGTGTTTGCAGTGTATGACACTGCCACATAACACAGCTTGTCAGTCGATTATATATTTCGATTTACATAGAAATACCATAGTTGATATACAGTTCCAGCATTACCATGTATGTTTATGAAGCGGACGAACAGGTGCCCAGTGAACCATGCTTGTCTTAGCAGCCAACGGAGGAGGTGGTGTACCATAATGGTTAAAGCGTTCACTCGTGACGCCGAAGACCCGGGTTCGATTCCACACATGGGTACAATGTGCGAAGCCCATTTATAGTGGTGTCCGCCGCTGTGATATTGCGGGAATATTGCTAAAAGCGGCGTAAAACTAAACTCACACACTCACTCATTAGCAGCCAACATTTAAAGGGTCGGGTGATAAAGATCGGTCAGTCGTAGTTTCCTCGTGGCCGATGTAAGAAATGCCTCATAACATCAATGCATAATAGTGAGTGAGTGAGTATGGTTTTACGCCCCTTTTAGCAATATTCCAGCAATATTACGGCAGGTCAATGCATAATATGAGGTAATAGCACCACCTCATCATACCAAGTTAGTTTATTACGGGTACCCGGAAGTTATGAGACGATAATTTGGTTGTAAACTTTCAGCGCCTATGGAGCGTTATTGGTTGTATACAAAGGAGCTGAGAGTGTCCAACCGGACATGTTTCAGGCTGTTTGTTCGCCATAAGAGTAAGATATATCTGGTAAAGGAAAAGTTCGTTGTACGTCTCAAACTGAATTATACATGACTATCAAATAGTGACGAACCCAGGTCTTTGCAAAAATGGGAATCCTTTACCCCGTTGGAACCTGTCGCAAATACACGCAAAACTAAATCATCAAACCATACTCAAGAATTGTGGACATACGTCTTCACAGCATATCTGGAAACGCATGTAAAATCTCTCGATGCAGCAAAAATTCAAGGCACGTAATTCGTACTAATTTTACATCACACCAGCCGCTTCTTCCAAGTACTGTATGGGTGTGTATTTTCAAACTTCAGTTGCTCACTTAATCGACTAATTATATAAATACAACACAAACATATTAACAAATAATTGTAGTTGCAACTATGGCAATTCTAGAGCTAATACATGCACAAAAGCTATTTTCAAACTTCAGTTGCTCACTTAATCGACTAATTATATAAATATAACACAAACATATTAACAAATAATTGTAGTTGGAACTGTGGCAATTCTTGAGCTAATACATGCACAAAAGCATCGTAGCGTTACGGCTGTCAGTCTAGGTTACAGTATAGGATGTACGACAGTCGTTGCGCTACGATAGCTTTGTGAAACGGGGCCGTGTTTGCAATGTATGACACTGCCACATAACACAGCTTGTCAGTCGATTATATATTTCGATTTACATAGAAATACCATAGTTGATATTCAGTTCCATCATTACCATGTATGTTTATGAAGCGGACGAACAGGTGCCCAGTGAACCATGCTTGTCTTAGCAGCCAACGGAGGAGGTGGTGTACCATAATGGTTAAAGCGTTCACTCGTGACGCCGAAGACCCGGGCTCGATTCCACACATGGGTACAATGTGCGAAGCCCATTTATAGTGGTGTCCGCCGCTGTGATATTGCGGGAATATTGCTAAAAGCGGCGTAAAACTAAACTCACACACTCACTCACTAGCAGCCAACATTTAAAGGGTCGGGTGATAAAGATCGGTCAGTCGTAGTTTCCTCGTGGCCGATGTAAGAAATGCCTCATAACATCAATGCATAATAGTGAGTGAGTGAGTATGGTTTTACGCCCCTTTTAGCAATATTCCAGCAATATTACGGCAGGTCAATGCATAATATGAGGTAATAGCACCACCTCATCATACCAAGTTAGTTTATTACGGGTACCCGGAAGTTATGAGACGATAATTTGGTTGTAAACTTTCAGCGCCTATGGAGCGTTATTGGTTGTATACAAGGGAGCCGAGAGTGTCCAACCGGACATGTTTCAGGCTGTTTGTTCGCCATAAGATATATCTGGTAAAGGAAAAGTTCGTTGTACGTCTCAAACTGAATTATACATGACTATCAAATAGTGACGAACCCAGGTCTTTGCAAAAATGGGAATCCTCTACCCCGTTGGAACCTGTCGCAAATACACGCAAAACTAAATCATCAAACCATACTCAAGAATTGTGGACATACGTCTTCACAGCATATCTGGAAACGCATGTAAAATCTCTCGATGCAGCAAAAATTCAAGGCACGTAATTCGTACTAATTTTACATCACACCAGCCGCTTCTTCCAAGTACTGTATGGGTGTGTATTTTCAAACTTCAGTTGCTCACTTAATCGACTAATTATATAAATACAACACAAACATATTAACAAATAATTGTAGTTAAGCATTCTATCCCCATGTAACGAAAACAGCAAAGATTTATTCAAATACAAGCTGCGTTTTGACAGTTAATTGTTGAATTTATTTGACGCTAATCATATATCCTTTGTTACCTAAAACAAAGCATTTCGGTTAGTTGCCTGTTTGTGTCCCTTTGACGTCTAAATAGTCCCTCATTTCAAGCACACTGTCCTGATTGACATCAAGTCGAGTACAGCTACATTTCCTATTCCGTCCTTAATGGCCTGTAGTTTGGACTTCGGTAAACGAGACAGTGGATATAGTGTGTTACATTGGCTTTGTCATATCCCATCTCCTGTTCCCTTAAAGACAATAACAAATTTATCCAAATCTTTGAACAGCAAGAATCTACTTCTTTGATGGGCATTTTAGAAGTTGAGTTGATGAAGAATGATGACAAGTTTTATGGATATACAACTTTTTTTATTCTGTGAAACGCGACGTTTCGACATAGATTCTAATGTCCTTGCTTGACAACAAGATTCTCATTCTATATGCTCAAAGTTTGCAACTCTCAACTTTCAACTCCCAATCCAGAGTGACTCTCAGTTTCGTGGCTAAGAAATGCTATCCTACGTTTGTTTCTAATTTCTTTCTAATTATTATATATAGCAACTGAATTTGTTTTGAGAAATTTTAAAGGCACAACGTCACACATTTTCGACAATATGTTGGCCTATATTATACAGAATGGGGCATATGCACTCACTTCAGGGTCCTTCACACTTATTTCGAATTGACAGGAATCAAGGAGAATCAGCCAAAAAAATATTTCCAAAATTCGAACCGCATTTGGGAGAGAATGTCAAAATAAACATTTTTTTCAAACTTGGTAAGAATGCTGTTGGAATACTTAGAACGCACTTTGAACCCGCCTCGAATGATTCTTACTCATTCCAAATGTACTAGATCACGAATGCAGCTCGAATGAATCGGAATACAGTAGGGATAATTAGAATGCCGTTAGAATACACTAAGAATACTTAAAATGAATTTCGACTGCAGTACGAGGCCGGTTCGATTGCTGCATGAATAGCACTCGAATTTCAGTTGGAACGTACCTCGAATGCTGTACGAATTTACATAGAATGCATTCAGAACCCCCTTGGAATGACCCCCGAATATGAATAGAATGTTAAAGAATTAAAACAGAATGCAGCTCAAATATTTCAAATGTCCTTCAAATGCACTTAGAATGTAACACAAATGTCCGAAATGCATCAAGAATGCTGCCGGAATGTTCCAAGATGGGGTATAAAAACATGTTGAATCTGGACTATTCATCAGTCTCTGCCCAACTCCTATACAGTATGGACCCCCTGGACCATGTTGCGTTGCTCCAGATTGCTGTCCTCCAGCAAGCCCTGATTGAAAGAGATGTGGAGGAGACCAGGCGAAGAAACAGGAGAAGACCCAGGAGATTCCAGACCAGACCATGGCTGACAGAGGAAAGGAGGAGGCTGTATGGACATTACACAAGACTGATGGAGGAGCTCAGAGTTGGGGACACGCAGTCATTCTTCAACTACCTTAGGATGGAGCCTGCCATGCTTGATGAGTTGGTGCAGAAAGTGGGACCAAGAATATAGAATATATGAGATATATATGCGAAAGGCGCTACCTCCAGACTTGAAGCTAGCCATAACATTGAGGTTCCTGGCTTCAGGTGATAGGTACCCCAGCATCATGTACAGCTTCCGCGTGGCAAGGAAAACAATCAGCCTTATGATCCCAGAAGTATGTAAGGTCGTTGTGGAGGAATACAAGGATGAGGTTATCATCTTCCCTACCACTCCAGAAGAATGGGCACCCATTGAAGAGGTATTCAGAAACAGGTGGAATATTCCTCATGCCGTAGGAGCTTTAGATGGCAAACATGTGGCCATTAGGAAACCTGCCAAGAGCGGCCCATTGTACCACAACTACAAGGGCTTCTTCCCTGTGGTCCCCATGGCCCTTGTGGATAGAAATTACAAGTTCCTGTGGGTGGACGTTGGTGCTTACGGAAGTATGTCTGATGCTCAGATCTTCAACGAGTGCGAGCTCAAGGATTGCCTTGAAGACAGGAGCATGGGATTTCTTGATCCGTTCCCCTTACCCCAAGATGACGAGCGTATGCCATGCTTTATTCTGGGAGATGATGCCTTTGGAATAAGGGGCTTCTTGATGAAACCGTCTGGTCATAGTATATCCAGAGAGACGAGAGAATCTACAACTACAGGATCACCAGGGGCCGACGGGTAGTCGAAAATGCATTTGGAATCATGGCCCAGAGTTGGAAAATCCTCCTCACCACCATGCTGCCAAGGTCTTCCGTTTTGAAGGACATCATTGAATGCTGTGTCTGCCTGCACAACTTGATGAGGACTCGTTATCCTAATCTCCACATTGGTATGGTGGATGAGGAAGATGAGCAGCACAACGTGGTGCCAGGAAGCTGGAGACAACTTGCGCAGCTTGAAGATGTGAATGATATCTGAAGTTTCAATGACAGGTGGCTACGTTTTTATGCGATTCGGCGGTGTTCTGATGACGTCAGGGCTCATTTGAAGAGCATTCGGGACGTTCTGACTGTATTCGAGGTGTATTCGATGTACATTCTAGCTGTATTCCAAGTGCAATCGAAATATTCCGATACGTTTGAAGCATATTCCACCTAAATTCCACCAGCAATCGAAATACATTCGAGGCGCATTCGGGACATTCTTGCAGGATTTGAAGTGGCTTGCCTTTTCGATTCTCCCTCGAACACGTACAGAATGCTTAGAATGCAGTTAGAATGCAGTAAGAATGCAGTAAGAATACTTAGAATGCAGTTAGAATACACTTCAAATGTTGTTCGATATTTTTCCACTTCGAATGTACCTCGAAAGTTTTGAACATGTTCAAAACATTCGGGCATGTTACAAGAATTGACACGAATAGTTGGAGTGCATTCGGAATGGAGTAAGAAGTTTTAGAATGCAGTTCGAATTTCCAGGAATCTCCAGGAATTTTCATTCCGACGGCATTCCGGCTCATTCCGCCTCAAGTGTGAAGGGGGTATATGATAGGCTGATAGTTAATATTATTAAGGGCTGATAGTTTGTATTATTGAGAGAAATGCATTATTTAATTGTAGAGAAGTGTGGTGTGATATAGTGCCTTTAAGGGATAATAACTCACAGATTTCTATTAATCCGAGTCATTCACTGTTCATTTGGGGATATTTTTGTAACCATATGTTTAGATGTGCACAACCTAACCCAACCTGATCGTGCGTTGAAATTCATTAACATATGGGCCGAGCCCGACCTGTCACGTCAGACATCGTGATCATCTATTTTCTCTAGGATTCTGAAGGCCCGGGGACACATTCAGTTACTGTTAGATAGGCAGCAATGTATGTTGTCGTTTCTCTAGTAGCTACTCTGCTACTAACTAAGGAGGAATTATAACTGTCAGGATTCATAACACGACAACCATTGTGAATCTCCAACACACATACTTATATATAGCCAGATAACTGAAACAGATGTCAGGGTCACCAAACCTGTTTTCACATGTCACACGACATAAATATTCAACATGTCTGCAGACGTAAAGATAATTCATTCCACCAATAAGCTTTACCGATTACAAGTCCAACATTCCACATAACTATAACCAGAGTTATCTTTCCATGGATGATCATGGAGCCTCACAGGTTGGAATTGGAACATTGTGACCTATATTTTATTGATAGTACAGCTTCGTGAAGGTTCACTACAGTTCGTGTAAGCAGCTGGTCCGATCACGAGCGGCGTTTATACAGAGTCCTCTTCCCCTGTCACATAGTTGTTACACAATGGCTACTTCTAAACGACAGTACTTTGAGTACATTGTCATTGGTTGTGGAGGGATAGGCAGTGGGGCTCTGTACTGGTTGTCTAAGCGTTCTAGTTCAGGTGAGAGATGTTTATATAACATACTATTCAGTCATGCTTGTTTACTTGGTCTGTCATGCACTTGGAAACTTGATGTATGAAACATGTCCTGGTGGTCAGGCTCGCTTACTTGTTAACACATGTCATGGTATCCCGATGGCGTAGATCGATGCTCATGCTGTTGAGCACTGGATGGTCTGGTCCAGACCGCCGCCATATAGCTGGGATATTGCTGAGTGCGGCGTTAAACAACAAACCAACCAATCCTGTACGAAAGTGGGACTGCTTCATGACATGAGGGGAGAAACCTGCCGAAGACCTGGGTTCGATTCCGCACATGTGTACAATGTGTGAAGCCCATTTCTGTCGTCCCCCGCCTTGATATTGCTGGAATATTGTTAAAAGCGGTGTAAAACCAAACTTCCTCCCTCACTCACTCATGGCTTGAAGGACAGACAGCGGTGTTGCTCGCAGCCATGCCCAAGTATATTTCTGATCAATAAATATAACATTCATCAGAGAAAGGGTAAACATATGCTCACATCAAATATTTTTGTGAATGTGAGCATATACAAATGGTATGGCAGCTAATAGATAATTATACTTACATTTACTTTGAACCAGCTCATTTATAATGCTATATACCAAACATACTTAAATTCGAATATACATATCTACATATCATGTACATAACCAGGTCAGTGACCAAACTTGGCATGATATATATTATGTACTGTGCAGACTAATCAAATCACAGCAACAATAATGCAAGCATATACATAATGTTGACACATTTCCATAAGTTAAAATCCTGATTCATTCGTATAATGTAATTTCATACTTTGATTGATTTCGAACGTTACACACGTATACATAACATAATATGTAACGCAGTTTCCCATATCTGTATGTTTCACATTCTTACCTTCATACTCCCTACTATCATACATAACTTATATTACTGGAAGATTTAGATAATGTTATACGCATGAACTTTAATTAAGCATCACTGGAATCCAAGGGCGATTTAAAAAGTTTTTGTTCAAAGAGGTGATCATACCCTGGCATACCAGAATGCACATTTAAATTACATTTGTGACGTCATTCCATTGTCTGCTGTCTGTGTAACAATTTCAAATTTAAGACTTCATGTTGTAATTTTGACATTTAATTTTGATAACAGAAATATTACTAATACTTTGAATGTAATTTAAGGAGGGTAATATCCTCGTAACTCTCCATTTGTTAAAAATAAGGAATGGAGAGTTACTCGGACATTACTCTCTACGTAAAACACGTGCTGCCGCAGTCATTCTCTGTATTCTTGACACCATTGGATCGCCAGCCGACGACGCTGATCAGAAGTGTCGGGCGAATACCTGCGGCGCAGTTCTGGTATTGCTGTAGTTGTAGAGATGGTCGTGGTAAGTACGACCCAGTACCCGTCCCCGTATCTGAGTAGGTCACGTTTTGACCCCTGCATCTGATAACGGCACCATTGTCTTGTAATGGTGCTTGGCAACAGGTTGAAAAACTGGCTACGGCCGAAGCCGAGACATCTGTCGCCTGATGGCGTTGTTGCATTGAACTTCTTTCCATTTGCTGCAAATGAAACACATGGTTTTCCAGAGCCAAACAGTTATTTCATGTTAGGGACCGTTTATAATGTATGGTTTGGGGGAGAGGGGGAATTAATAATAATTCACTCCCGCATTATTTTTACATAGTAAGCCATTGCATTTTATATTTCAGTCCTTGGTCTCGAGCAGTTTTCTCTCGGTCATGAGCGAGGAGGCTCACAAGACGTATCAAGGATCATGTAAGTTTGGCAGATAACTGGAATTTGGGTACGTTATTCGAGAAGATAATAGCCAATGGATAAAAGCGGTATCCGTTGGGGGCATATATGGACAAAGATGCAAATATGAAGGTCAAGTAGGTATCACAATTTGAAAAAAACAGATCGATATTAAATGTAATGTCATTAAAATACGATCTATAGACCACCAGCAATTAGGCTAGACCACCTCACTGGGGATCATGCTGACTTTCTTTTGTGGTTTCCATGAATCACATGTAACGGTAATCTGATAGTCACAGTGATCCCACCCGACACCATTAATTTGTCACCCATAACGTCCATTCCGTCCGCGCCACACTCTGCACCTGTCAAGGAAGTCCAAAGTAACCTTGATTCATCAGAAATTCTACCATGGCTCGTGAAATGCTCGATTTTGATTGGTCAATCAATAAAATTAGACGCTATCAATTTTGGATTGAAAATTCGTCTGATTTCATGACCGCTTCACTGCGCACGTATACAACACTGCCGCATCAGCTTGACCACCAACATGGCTAATATCAACACAACATACGTGATGGAAATGCTGATAAAACATTTATTAAAACTCGAAAAAATATCCAAGGGCGATTTAAAAAGTTTTTGTCCAAAGAGGTGATCATACCCTGGCATACCAGAATGCACATTTAAATTACATTTGTGACGTCATTCCATTGTCTGCTGTCTGTGTAACAATTTCAAATTTAAGACTTCATGTTGTAATTTTGACATTTAATTTTGATAACAGAAATATTACTAATACTTTGAATGTAATTTAAGGAGGGTAATATCCTCGTAACTCTCCATTTGTTAAAAATAAGGAATGGAGAGTTACTCGGACATTACTCTCTACGTAAAACACGTGCTGCCGCAGTCATTCTCTGTATTCTTGACACCATTGGATCGCCAGCCGACGACGCTGAAATTCTACCATGGCTCGTGAAATGCTCGATTTTGATTGGTCAATCAATAAAATTAGACGCTATCAATTTTGGATTGAAAATTCGTCTAATTTCATGACCGCTTCACTGCGCACGTATACAACACTGCCGCATCAGCTTGACCACCAACATGGCTAATATCAACACAACATACGTGATGGAAATGCTGATAAAACATTTATTAAAACTCGAAAAAATATCCAAGGGCGATTTAAAAAGTTTTTGTCCAAAGAGGTGATCATACCCTGGCATACCAGAATGCACATTTAAATTACATTTGTGACGTCATTCTATTGTCTGCTGTCTGTGTAACAATTTCAAATTTAAGGATATGATTTTTCCTCCACAATTATTAGGGAACCTCACTGTCATGTAACCTTCTATAATAAAAATATTCAAACTCAATTACAATACACAGCCCCAAACATAAACAAACAATATCTAACATGTGGCCTGCGACCTCGTTGTATCGCGGTACTTGACATATCCATGATAGGAAATAAAATGGTGAACTTTTAAGGCCTATTTTGTTTTATTACAATACACAGCCCCAAACATAAACAAACAATATCTAACATGTGGCCTGCGACCTCGTTGTATCGCGGTACTTGACATATCCATGCTAGGAAATAAAATGGTGAACTTTTAAGGCCTATTTTATTTTATTTTTATTATATCCAATTAACATGACATTTAATCAACACATTTGTGAAAAAAGTATTATTTTAAGTTTGATATAATAGTGTTTCGGCGAGAACCATAAGACGAACGAGTGAGTGAGTGAGTTAAGATTTTAAGTCACATCGGCAATATTTCAGCCATATCGTGACTAAAGCAAGTTATAAATATATCAACAATTTAAGTGAAATTATAAAATTCTGCCAACGAAGGACAGTAAAATAACTAGATTATCACAGATATATATATGTAAAACTAGTAATTGAATCTAAAACATTTTAACTATAGGGGACAACACAATATAAAAATGGGCTATAGATCGCTAACAACTGAAGGTAGATCACCATACTAGGAACCATGGGGACCTACAGTACATTTGCTTCCTGCATGGGCCCTAGCTGGATTTACATCATCCCCTCAGCTGTTAGCAATTGAGATATATCTAGCCATACGTTAAAATTACACATATTCTACGATTAATAAACGGAAAGTTGAAATTTACTTTGAATGTTTTGGGACTTACGTAATTAGACGAACGAAGCCGGTTAATATTTACCAAAGGATCGAACTCCATCGTATCGCGGTAAACATTAAAACTCGGATTGCAAGACGAAGTAGGGAACAAAAAATGAAATTGCTCACCTTAATGTGAAATCAGTTGAGATATTTTTTGTTATCCAAGGTGCACAAAACTGTATCGATTATAAAATTTTATTCAAGGAAAACACCAAACTTCCAAAATATATCATTTTCATCATGAATTTCTTAATATTTGTTCATACTGTTTCATTTTTTATTTATTTTAGGCATGATTTCAAACTTATTTCAAGGCAAAATATCATTTGAAATAATGTGATAAAATAAATAAATAATTATGTGTACAACAGTATGATAAATTCCTTTCTAAATTTCTATTTTGTTAAAGTGTGCAAAATCGTTTTCATTGAACAGGGATCATTTTACGCTTTTTGTCCTTATTTGAATTACAACATTTGGTATTCACCGGGAGATAAATAAAGCTCATGACGTCACTTCCGCTACCTTATATGGCAACAATGAGATGCAGACGACCTAGTTCAGATCGAGTGGGAAGGGTCATATACGACATGTGAATGTTATAGCATGTAATTCATGGATGGGGGGTCAGACAGATTCCAAAAGATTCCAGAGTTTAATGTTAATATTTCTGCTGTTTAATACTTACGAAGATTTGATACATCCTGCTGGTTTCTAAAAAGTAAACAAGCGACTGACGTCTGGCTGTCGATTTACATATGCAAATCACCGCTAGGACGCGTGTCTCGCGCAGAAAACCCGAAATACCGTTTGCCCCGATACCATGAATGCCGCGATACAACGAGGTCCGAGCATAAATCAGAAAGCTTTGTAAATTTCATCCCTATATATACAAAATGTGCAGCAAATCCTTACTAAACATTTACCTACCTGGTAAATGGTATATTTGTTTCCGTTTAGAATCATAAGAATGGGAAATTCGCAAGATAACGGTAAGGCGAAACACAAAATGTATGCCACTCACACTCCATCAGGTCCCGTAGCTTCGTTAAAAAAATACATGTAAAAATTTGAACCACCAGAATTCCGCTCTCTGCCAGCTTCCCCACAAGGCTGTCACTGCTGGTGATTTTTGTTCGTACACTTTGAAAAAAAAGTTTGGCCACAATCCAGTCCCAAATGATGAAAACAATGTTCCAAGGAATCCCAAGTTAGTCGCATGTAGACAAAGCAGCACTGTCACTCTTTTCGTCGCATGCCGGGATGGAGGCACCTACAGCCTATGTAAGGTGAAATCATGATCCACACTCGCTGGTCATACAAATCTTTGAATAGTTACAGGTCGTAGGTCGATCAGAAAAGGATCTATTCTTCGATTCTGCAGGGTTCAGATTCGACAGTCAGTCAAGTATTTTCCACTGTCACTCAAAATGCAAACACTGGCTGTCCGCTATTTCAAACTGTTGCGTAACTGTCAACAACTACAGACTGCGTTTCCAAGAAAGGTCCAAGTAGGTCAGATGATTCCATTATAGTGTGGCCAGGGGGTTAGAGTAACACGGCACGCAAAACAATAGGCTGATTTCGGTCGTGTGGAGTTGGTATTATATAAACCAAGCTCTTAGGTATTACATTATTGCATTGAATAAACAGTAGTTAGTTTTCTTTGGACAGAATATTATATATGTTGCAATGTTTAAAAAAATACGAACGGCACCTTCCACTCCCTTCACAGACGAGTTCAATTCGCCTCTCGCATCCTGCCGGATTTCGCAGTGTCTTCCGCGGAATGAAGGAGTTCGATTTTAAATCGGTTATGGTAGAATGGAGATAAACGTACTGTGCTGGGAAATTAGATGAATGTTAGGCAGAATTGATAGTCTCTAAATTAATCATTTGAAACCTCAAGCTACGCGTTCGGTTCCAAATGAAATTTAGAGACTATTAATTCTGCCTAACATTCATTTGAAACCTCACGCTACGCGTTCGGTTCCCAATGAAATTTAGAGACTATCAATTCTGCCTAACATTCATCTAATTTCCCAACACAGTACGTTTATCTCCTAAACATAACATTTGCCCAAAGCAGTAATGTCCCGGTCTGTTTGTACATCACTGGACATCGGGCATGCAGGATCTGTCTGTCCATTCGCTCTGACAACTGTACATATAGTCCGTTTGGCTCAAAAGCGGACCGATGAATTGCATTCTAACTCGAAAGCTAATAAACATAAAATACACAATGAAACACTGATCATAATGAAAACGTCAGACCAGCTCTGTGAGGTTTGTGCAGAATATATGTCCTAAAAATAAAAAAGTTGTTTAACAAACTGTCATTAAAATATTGACACAGTTCACTATTTGTTACGAGGGAGGAGTGCAGAGAAAGGGACAGCCAGGTGTGCGATAAAGGATGGAGACGGCACAGCACAGGTTAATGAATAAATAACTTTGTCGGCACTTGTGCACGTGCTTCTCTAACACCTGACTGTCCCTTTCTCTGTACTCCTCCATCGTAACAAATAGTGAACTGTGTCAAATTTTTAATGATAGTTTGTTAAACAACTTTTTTACTTTCAGGACATAAATTCTGCAAACAATTGCAAATCACGGAGTTGGTCTGACGTTTTGATTATGATCAGCGTTTCATTGAGTGTTATATGTATATTAGTTTTCGAGTTAGACTGCAATTCATCGGTCCGATTTTGAGCCAAACGGACTATAGCTCTGTGAAATACATCTCCCAATTTTATCGCGTTCACAACGGTTTGTAGCAAAGTCTAGTGCGCCAGGTGTCGCCCTTGGTCGACCGGATCGACGTCTGTCATCAAAGTAATTTGTCTGTCGATATGTTGACTGCAATCTGCTAATCACCGTGGAACATGAAAAGTACATGCCATGATACTTATATTTTGTTCCGGCTTCCAACATGCCAAATGCACGTAGCCGTTCCTGACAATAAAACAACAACTTTTTATCACTAAAATTTACAGCAACACACTGGCATGTTTCACTATTCATTTCGATTTTTACCCCGACCATGTTCACATGCACATCATGAAAAATGTTTGGCCGAATTCATAACACGCTGTGAATGTAATAATCGTTTTCTAAATCAATATACAAACATAAAACTTGGTTCTCAATTGGAACAATGCCACCCTCAAATTCAATATCCTACCTTTTCAATAGTACATTAAAAACAAAGTGTTCTGTGAGTGCTGACTAAGCGTCAGTACAGTGTTTTAGGTACACTATCGCAAAATTGTTCAAATTCATACAAATGATAAAATCGACTTAGAGCTATCGTTTCTTTTGCTCCTCAGATTAAAATTCGTTCTCAGATGTACTAATTCTAGATAAAAAGTGACTAATATTTGGTTCCAATAAATGAGATTTTGGCAAACACCTGGTATCAACAGTTATTTTCAGTGACCATTCATGTGATTTTCACATATACTCATGCCAATAATGGTTGTCACCCCCTCCCCACCCCCACCCCACACACACCTCACACCACACCCCACCCACACCCCTCTCCAATTCAAAAATTGAAGGGGGTGAGAACCATTATTGGCATGAGTATATATCTTGATGTCAGCAGAGTGGAATCAGTCTCTGGGGATAGTCAAAATATGATATCCTTTTGCACTGACGTTTTATATCTACGTGAAGTTTCTAAAATCATAGGTGGGTTCAAAAGTTTGGAGTACGTGCTTAGATTAGATTCTTTATGCTAATAAGTGTTCTGACAAAGCATATTTGTTTTTGGTATATGGTTGTTAATGATATAAACAGGCATACATTGACAATGGAAGCGGATAGGTATCTACTAAAGTATCCCCGAGACTTTAGTGATAAAGATGTAACATATATACAGGTGGTTGTTGTGTTACAGCCGACTGACGTACCATGATGACCGCTACACCAAACTGACTCCAGACACCTTCAAGGCGTAAGTGAATGCTTGTTGAATGAGTCAGTGAGTGAGTTGCGTCTCAAATAGTTGCCGAAAGACTCAAAACGTAAAACTCCGAAAATACTATCTTGACATCCCAGCTGTCTCTGATCAAATATGGGATTTCATCAAGGCGTCAATTGGTAGTGAAACAAAAATGCTAAAATATTGAAATGCCTCAGTGGAAATATTTTCCGTAAAATCTAAGAAAATATAACAGATATTCTTTGTATCTACTGAAAATAAAATCTGATATATCTTTAATATTTTGAGGGATATATTTCCAGAGCATGCTATTTCAGCAAAAATGTCCCCCCAAATATTCATGCTCCACAATTTTTGCGAAATAAAGAGATATATTCATTCCTAGCAAAGAGACAGCACTGAGTCACACCTTCTATTACAAACGTATGCCAAAATTAATTTCATATGTGTAAGCAGCGTTTTAGGATTAAACGGCTCTTAGCATCAACCCTCAATGACTATCGTTAACATCAAGTCATATTTTGTGTTGTCCGAGTGCAGTTGGGGACAGATAGAGCGCGAGTCCGGCCTCCAGGTCGTGTGGATGACCGGGGGTCTGCAGCTGTCCAGAAAGGGACAGACTGACGCCATCATGGAGAAGTACGCCGTAGCTATGGACAGAAACAACATCAAGTACGTCATTAAGTGATATCGTAATAGCGAATGAATATGAAATTTACTTTTGATTCTTCCAGAAAGCATACCGTGTGTACAAACTGAATTATGTGCACGTCATTTCTTCATCAGATACGACAGGTTGTCAAACAAGCAACTGATGGCCCGCTACCCACAGTTCACAGTGGGTCCAGATATCGTGGCCTTGTACCAGGAGCAGGGCGGCCTCGTGGACGCGGCCATGGGGAACGCTGTCCACATTCAGCTGGCCAGGGGTAACGGGGCTACAATCCTCGAGAACTGTCCCGCTACCAGGCTGACTAGGGCCAACAACGGCAACGTCATTGTACGTACTTTACATCACCAGCAACAACGTCATTGTACGTACTTTACATCGCCAGCAACAACGTCATTGTACGTACTTTATATCATTGACATCAACGTCATTGTACGTACTTTACATCACCAACATCAGCGTCATTGTAAGCACTTTACAGCACCAGTATCAACGTCATTATACGTACTTTACATCACCAGCATCAACGTCATTGTACGCACTTTACATCACCAACATCAGCGTCATTGTACGTACTGTACACCACCAACATCAGCGTCATTGTACGTACTATATATCACTGACATCAACGTCATTGTACGTCCTTCACATCACCAGCAACAACGTCATTGTACGTACTATACATCACCAGCATCATGGCCAGTGTACGTACTTTATATCACTGACATCAACGTCATTGCACGTACTTTATATCACCGACATCAACGTCATTGTACGTACTATACATCACCAGCATCATGGCCAGTGTACGTACTTTATATCACTGACATCAACGTCATTGCACGTACTTTACATCGCCAGCATCATGGCCAGTGTACGTACTTTATATCACTGACATCAACGCCAGTGTACGTACTTTACATCACCAGCATCATGGCCAGTGTACGTACTTTATATCACTGACATCAGTGTCATTGTACTTGATTTACACACTCGACATTAAAGTCATTGTACGTACTTTACATCACCAACATAACTGTAAATACTTTACAAGCCCTAAATCAACGTCGTTATACATCTTCAACATGCTGGATAGCAACATCACTATACTTTACATCGATAACATCAACGCCATTGAACGTACTTTACAAGCGCAAGATCAAAGTTGTTGTACGTTCTTACAAGCACATCAGCATCTGAAAAATCATTTCACTACTTGCCAGTGTCAGCTGTAATGCCATTGTATGTACATATACATACTTGCCTTACAGTAGATGAGAAACGATCTACACAGAAGACCCAATTCTGACTTCCAAGCCTACCCTAAAACACCTTCGCATATAGCATTGTAGAGGCATAGATCATAGAAACAAACAAATGTCAACTCTTTATTATACTGGCAGTCGACAGATGTCGATGGATAAAATTTACAACGTATTTTTCGAACAAGAAAATACATGATTCTTTGCTGAAGCTGATCAAGCATTCTATTGTCAGGTCCACACAACGAAGGGCGTGTTCGAGTGCCGGAAGGTGGTGGTGACGTCAGGGGGTTGGCTCAACTCAGTTCTGGGGACGATCGGCGTCCACGTCCCCGTCACCGTCACACAGGAGCAGGTGACGTACTACGCCACGCCGCACATGAAGGAGTTCACCGAGAAAAAGTGAGTACAAACCAACTCTGACCATGACTTGCTGGATGGTCTCTCTGCTGTCATTGTCACCAATTCTCTTCCTAGGGAAAAAATGCCGAAAAGTAGGAAAGCCATTGTTTTCTATATGGTTGCTGTAAAATTCAAATCAAAGTCTGCAGGAGTGGAACATAAAACATGATTTTTGGTAATGGGAGTGAGGTGATGGAACAAAAAGACCTAAAATCGAAACCTTGACAAGAACGAACGCCAAACTTATTTCTTTGGTTCAAGCGGGTAAGACATTCTCATAGGTACCAGTTACTTTACGCATATGACTTGAAAGCTTCAGGTGTATTGACCATCTCATGTCGTTCAATAGCCATCAAATAGCCTATTCTCTTGCACCTACTTACCCACCTGAACTTAAAATAAAGTGGACCTGGGACACCGCTTCCTCTGTTCATATGTATATCTGATTTAAACATATGGAGGCGGTGGGGTAACCTAGTGGTTAAAGTTTTGCTAAGGACCCGGATTCGATTCCCACATGGGTGCAATGTGTTAAGCCCATTTCTGGTGTCCCCGGCCGTGATATTGTTAGAATATTGCTAAAAGCGGCGTAACACCATACTCACTAACAACTCACTCACTCACTCACTTAAACATAATTATGGGTTCAGAGTGTCAAAACACTAAAACTTCAACTATCTAATAGTCAAGTTATTCCTGCCGCTCCAGGCTTTATTGGTTACATTCCAGAACCTTTAAGGTACAATCGAGCATGCCTGTTTACCAATACTTCAAAGAGCATCATACAACTGATGTTCAGAAGGTGTTTTATCACTGACAGGATTACGTCTTTCAATGCCTCACAGAAGCTTTCAAAAGTTTTATGGTAAACTTGGGGAGAAATTCCAAATTTGACATCAGTGCATGCTGTCCGATGAAACAGAAGTATCAACGGTCACATGGTATCATCACTCAGTGACAATGATTCATTAACGTTGACTATGCTATAGTCGTAATCGTACTGTCGATTCTGCTTTAGCAGAGATTTCTTTGGAGTATGGAATGGGTTTGTCACTTATATTTAGCTTGCTGGATCTGCTGGTGTCGGGGTCAAATCACAGAAACGCCCCAGTTATGATGCTTGGTTAGTCTTTGGTGAACATCTCGTTTCCTCCCATACATGGTTTCCATCTGACATATGTTACAAGTTCACCTCAATGATTCACTCACTATAGGATACCGTCTTTGCAGCCGTTGTCACCTAATGTCCTTAGAACACGCTAATTTCAAAGAAGTTTGACAAGTTCAACAAATTTCAAATGGTCCTGATCATATCGAAACCTGACTACAAGTTGGAATATCCTGTCTGATAGGTACCCCATCTGGATTTTCCACTGCCCCCGTTACGACATCTACGCCCTTCCCATCCACGGCAACACGGGGTCGAAGATCGGGGTCGACGCCGGGGGTAATATAGTCACCGCTGACACAAGGACCTTTGAGCCGGATCCTGCTCGAGAGCGGATCTGTACAGAGCTCCTGCAGGAGATTTGTCCCAAGGTAGATGTCCCACTGTACTAAAACCTATACACCACTGATAAACTAGCCATCAACCCTAAACATACACATTTCCCCAATGTAATTACATGGAACTAGTAATTTACTAGTAGTTACTCCTACTAGTAGTTACTGTACAACAACTGCATTGTTCAACTATCCATCGTATTTCGTGTACCTTGATAGTATGCTAGTCGAAGAGGTATTAAACCTCGATCTATTAAAAGGATTCAGTTCTTATGTTGAAACTGTGGTAATTGACATAAACGACATTTACTAACCCTGTTATCGTGTATTACGGCCCCCAATTTACTGATCTTTTCTTTCTGAGACCATCTCAGCATCTCATGTTTATGATATATGACGAGCTTTGAGGAAAAGCGCACTAAACGTGTTTGAGAAGGATACGAATTAGTCTTATGGCAGGTCCTGTTAAACAGTTTACAAAGACAAAAAAATCTCCTTTCAATTTCAAAGCACATTACTTGTGTTAACATAGGCAGTTGACCAGCCACAGTGATGTTATGTTGTAGCTGTTGTTGTTGTTGTTATTGTTGTTATTTGTTTGTTTGTTTGTTGGTATCACAAAGCAATTTTCCAGCTAAACGACGGCGGTCTATCAATAATTTTCAGCTACAGTACTATAATATGCTTTAACAAGATAGAAATGGTTTGTTGGTAGATCACCTCGTTACATGTATAACTGATCTTTATCCAGTAAAAGCAAACTACTTATGCAAAAAAAGAAAGAGTAGTGAGCCTAACTATGTTCTCGATGTCCAATGTTTGAAAAGTTTCCAGTTTATATTGAAGGAATCATTAGCAAAGCCATATCCAAAATTTCACATATGTGGGTAGTGCGGTTAATGAGATATTAGTCATCACAACACATTATGGTATAATTATATTTCTGAAATAATTGCAGAAGTTAAAAAACGATATATCATTTAGTACCTCTTGGATAATGGTATGCCCTCAGATAATATCATATAAAATATGTCAGTACGGTGTTGGATGACCGGTCATAATCAATTGCAACAATCAAAGATTTGGTTTGCTTAATTTAGATTTAGACGGGGGCTGTTAAGGACACTCTCATTTTAATCTTTCAAAAACATTCAAGCTGACACTGTTTACAATATATTGAGAGCTGTCACGTGTGTCCATTCAGTATTTTGTTTGAACCCTTGGCATCATGTATGAATAAGTAAAAACATTACAATAAGTCATGTCCTTATGATTACGTCATCTGAAAGGGGGTGGGTAGTGTCTAAAAACAAACTCTTTCAGTAAATATGAAGTGGGGAATCACTTTAACAAGCGATTGTAGTTTCAAATTGCTTTCTTATGCACTTTAATATCCTGATTCTAGAATCGCTGATTCTAGCGGGCTTCTACATATCTCAAACACACAAAATGTTTTTGCATATTTTGTTTTCTGAAGTTTGTGATGCATTTATTGCAGATTTTGCGTTTTTGGTGGGTACCAAGATAGAAAGTCAAACAAAATGGGGATCGTGAGGCTGGAACATAGCAAAACCAATTTGCTTGAGGTTGACAGATAATATGTAGAAGAATATAACACAAAGACAGCAGCATTTGTATCAATTTCTTGGTGAAGCTCATTACTTTTTGATAGCCCCTCTTACGGTGTCTATCAGGCACTGTCCACGAATTTGATCATGGTATTCATACAATTGATACAGATTCCTTTAAACACTTGGCACTGTACTTTTTGACGGATTCAAATACTTCTGCGTTTGAATTACTGTCAACGTTACTGTAAGTCGAAGATCTGATATACCAAGGTTGAACGTTTACACAATGACAGTTTGAGTATATTCTGCTTCGATTCATGCTTTTTCATACTGAATCTGTGACACTGCATGTCTTCACGTGGTACCTGTGCGCCTGTACATTCGTTTCCAGGCTGATTTGTACTTGGTGTTTACAGTTCCTGGGACCAATCCTCCAGACCAAGACTTGTCTGTACACCATGACTCCAGACAGGAATTTCGTGGTCGACACATGCGCATACAAGGGCTGGTCTGACGTCATCGTTTGTTGTGGAGCTGGACATGCGTACAAGTGAGCACGCCTTGGAATGCACTTTCTTAGGGGGAATGACAGTATTTAGGATTATATTCAGGCACATTCTGCACGTAAGACCTGTTCTGTATGATGTGTAACAAATGCCATGGACTGTCACAGAATGTGGGACCCATGTTAATGTGACCTTGGGTTGGAATGAGACAATTTAAATGCAACATGCATGATGAGCCATGGAATATGTAAATAATGTGATTTTATATGCAATTTATTATTAAATATTTTTTACTGCTTTCATTGTATCCAGGTTTCATGATATATATATTACTACAATAGCGGTTGGTTGGTTGTGTGAGTGCTTAATTATTGATCAACGCGCATTAACGGTAAATTATACACGGCTAAACAATAATTGAATCATATCCTGAACTGAAACAACACTGAAATAAATAGAATCAATAGGAAAGTGTTGTATTGTTTACTAATGTAATACAATGTAATTCAGCGGCATGGTAATTTGTATAAAAATGTACTTGCTCAACTGGGGTAAGAAATTAAGTTGCAGCCAGATGATTCTACCATGTTTGAAATATTGTAAATTTATGGCGACGAGAAGCAGATATATTTATATTCAAAGATACGATGTCTAAGATACTAATCGGCAAAATGGTATATTATGGAATTGTTAAAAAAAATTAAAGTTTTAAATCAAATTCCGTATTTTTAATAAAGAAAAACAGTGTAGAAGTCATAATTAAGATCAGACTAAGCGTCTGTAAAGGTCACTGTACTGTATAAACTACCCGGCAAAAGAAAGTTCCACTTCACCTGACCAAAAATAGAAACAAAGATGTATGTGAGATTGATGTCTCGTTGCGCTTGCGTAACCCTTGCCATATTCGTGGTGTTTCTTTGCTTACTGCATGCTTGCTCTGTCCAACTTCGGTATTCATGCCACATTCTTGCCCGTGCATTTGGACCAATGTCCGACAATTACGTTTTTGAAATTCTGAAAAAAGCTCGATTCGCACGAAGTTTTCGGACAGCTGTTTTGTAAACAGGACCATGATGCGTTTTGGCGAATGTTTTCTGTTTGTGTTCAAACCTGTTCCTGCGTTGTTGTTGTTTTATACAGTTACTTTATAAGTGATAATTTTTTTTTGCCCAGTAGTTTAAGATATTTTCTATTGAAAAAAAGACATACGAAAACGCTCAACTGAGAGGTGTAGTTTCTTTTACCCGTATGTTTATAACCGTGTCTTCCATGGGTTTTCACTCTTCAGATTTGCAAGTCTGCTTGGTAAGATCTTAAGCGAACTCGCCGTTGATGGACGTACCCAGTATGACATCAGTCAGTTCAACATCACCAGAGACGCCATCCAGGACCCCACCTTCAAACCAACGTTTTTCATGGGCAGTGGTGTAGAGGCGAAACTATAATCGGAAGGCCCACTGGGCTTACACGAAATAAATACTAGAATCCCAAGTCCATGTTTCTGGGTGCCATTCCTCAATATTGCTTTTCTTTTATATACATTTGGTTGGTGTTTTAGTCCATTTTTGATTCAATAATGTAAATGGTGGTACGTCCTCATGATGTGAATGCACCCCATTCCCATGCCAATGTGTACTGCCTAATTTACCTGCTGTACTTAAGACAATGTTAATAAACAATGTTAATTAAAAGATTTACATTCTGTAAGATCTTGACTTGTTATATGTAGAATCAAATGTAAAACAGGCTTCACCAAAAAGCCACGTATTCCTGTATTCATGTCTAATTTGGTGTCTTCGTACATTGGTACATACGTAGCTGGTTACTTCTCATTGTGTCTTTAACCCTTTTGGATCTATAACCCAGCAGTACTCCGTAAAGGATGTCGCAGCCCAAAGTATTGTGGAAATGAATTTTCATCTTGTTGAAACACGAATTATAACTGTGTATTATTATATCGTATAAGAGCACGAAAGGTCTTCCTGTGTCTACCATTCATCCTGTTGAAAGCTTTACTGGGGCTTTAAATATGATCACCTTGTTATGTCAGCTTTTGCTAACGAGTCGTATGTCGCTCTTCGAAATCCTGGAGGACTGAGCAGTATCAACACTTGTAAAATGTGAATACAAAACTGAAACTGCAGGCAACCTGCTCGACATAAAGGGAAGGTTGACTATTGGACAGTTGAAGTGATGATCTTGCCATGTAGTCTTACACTCTGAATCTATATGAGTAGATCACATTTGATGTTGATTTCACCAATCCAAGCAGAAATTCGGAACTGGTATGTATAAAACAGATCTTTAAGATTTGGTTTGTTGGTTCGTTGGTTGATTGGTTAACGCCACACATAGCAATATTCCAGCTATATGGGAGGGGTCTGTAAATCTGAAATCGAGTAATCAGACAATCCAGTGATCAGCAACATGAGCGATGACACGTTTCAACCAACTCGGAGAGCCTCACCACCCGATCCTGTGAGTCGCCCCAAACACAGCTCTTGCCAAAAGGTCCTATCCCAACATTTTAAACAGATATTGTCTGTTAGGAAGTCCGACATCTTGTTTTCTGAATGACCAGAAGAAGACATTTGCTTTCATTTTGATGAATAACCTGAATATTTGAAGTGTCTGTTGTGGCAACCACATTTAGTGACAAAAAACCCTACGGATCAAGTTTGTCATGTGGGATAATTTTTAACACAACAGTTATGACATATTTCCACAAGATATAATTTGGTTCAGAATTTACTGATGGGTTTCAGAAGTGAAAGCAATAATGCAAATCCTTTAGCATTTTTAAGAAGTCACATGATATTAATTCTATTTGTTTTAAATACTTTTATGGATGTAAACAATGTCCTTATAACGGATTATAAAGGATAATGGTCAACCTTTGAGGCTGAGATTCTCCGTGAATAAAGAATATCCAGAATAAAAGAAACGTGGAAATGTCTTCACGTTTAGGGCCAAGGTAACAATATGCCTCGACGAGGTATGGGCGGTAATATTAAAAAGTGCATATTTTGGGAGCCTTATCGTGTCCTATATTGTTGTATTGCAGTGTACCGACGTATCATGGAATTTATAGATACCGTTACTATCCAATGCCATTCTAAGAGATGCCAGTTTTTACATTGCCCAACAAACATAAAACTTTAGCCACCTCAAGTCTACTGCTAACACCAAATAATAATAGATTCCCGACAAATAACTATTGTTAAAACACAATATTATGAAATTAAACTGAATATCAGCTGGGATGTTATGAAACAATCATTTTATATCATGAAACATTGTTTGACAATACATTGCACTGCCATATAACACTCTCCCCCTTCAAAAAAGGGGGGCGGTGGGGTAGCCTAGTTGTTAAAGCGTTCGTTTGTCACTCCGAATTCCCGGGTTCAATTCCCCACATGGGTACCAAAAATGTGTGAAGCCCATTTCTGGTGTCCCCCCGCCTTGATATTGCTGTAACATTGCAAAAGCGGCGTAAAACCACTCACTCACTCGCTCTTCAGAAAAGGAATTTTCTTTGCTAATTCCAGAAAGGTATCTCAAACAATATGCAATCATGTATTTTTTCCATGGTTTGTCCTTTAAATAAGCATTCTTGAATTTGTGACTGACATGCATCCCTAATCATAAATTACTTTTAACTTGCCAGGAAAATTTATCAAGTCTGAAGTACATGCCAATGTTCTTGGAAAAGGACTCGGCATGGAGATTCTGATTTGTCACTGTGGATTCTTCCTTGGCAAGAAGTTCGGAGTGATCCATGTAAAACAGGTCAGCACAATGTGCTTGGATATGTACTGAGGAAGTCCAGGATGGTATCCTTCATCTTTGTTAAGCAAAGGAAGACAAAATCGTTTTAAAATATTTCTCTTCTAATATAATTAGGTTCCGAGATAAGTATTTGTCCCTGGGAATCATAAATCGACTCGACAAGCTCTTTATAAAGACAACAAACAGAAAGTCATGCAATATGTCTCTGGGCTAATCATATAGTTTATTTGCTGGTGTAACAAGTAATATGTTACTCAAATTAAGAATTAATGTTGAAGAGACTTGCAGGTACATGTCAGGTCAGGTAACAAGCGCCAGGTTATCTAATCTGTTTCCACACGCCACACAGCATGCATATATTTAACACATCAGCACAAGTAAAGATTTATTCCACCAATGCCACTGCAGTTCGAATGAGCTGCAGAAGTTCACGTTCTACTGTATTATACGTTATATGGCATGGATAGTCACACATCTTCAGTTATCGTAACTTGAGCATTTAACACCTGTTTGGTTGATAAAACAAATGCATGTAGACCGCAGTACGAATGAGCAGCTGTTAGGTCGATCCCGAGCAGCGTGCCTGCAGAGTTTCTTCCCCTGAGTTATCTCATAGACACTGATTACACAATGGCCGACTCAAAGCGGCAGTATTTTGAGTACATTGTCATTGGTTGTGGAGGCATTGGCAGCGCAGCTCTGTACTGGTTGTCAAAACGGTGCAGCTCAGGTGAGATGTTTTATTATTCATTCAAGTTTGCTCTGTTTAATGTGCAGGGACTTAGTTACTCCCTATACAGTGCAAAGTTGGCCCTGTCGTCTACAATTGTGCTGAGTTTCATCCCTTGGGCCTGCAATATGTCAACCAAGGTTATAGTTGGTCAGCATTTTACCCTTGCTCGTGAGCCGGGGTAGAATTGATCTTCAGCAACCCATGCTTGTCGTAAAAGGCGACTAAGGGGATCGGGTGGTCAGGCTCGCTGACTTGGTTGACACATTTCATCGGTTCCCAATTACGCAGATCGATGTTCATGCTGTTGATTACTGGATTGTCTGGTCCAGACTCGATTATTTACAGACCGCCGCCATATAGCTGGAATATTGCTGAGTGCGGCGTAAAACTAAACTCAGTCACTCACTCACTCACTCACTCACTCAGCACCTTACCCTTGCTCGTGTGTTTCATCACGTTCAAGACGTACATCAACTCGAGTTTCTCACGTACTATCTGATACACCATAATATAATTGAAATATTGGTCGAAGGGGTCAACCAATATTCTCACTCACAGTGCTGAAAAAACAATTTCCCCATTATATTAACATATCCCCACCAGGCCTGATCACATATACATTAAACGTCGTTTTCAAGAACGAAATGGACCACAGATTAATACTAGTCAAATTATAATGTCAAACCAAAACTATAAATACTCTCGATTGTCTCCCAAACAGTGGGGCAGGGATGGAAAGTGAAAAATAAAGTTTCACTCAAACAAGAAAAAAAGCCAGTTATTTACCATTTTAATATATTTAAGCATTGCAATTTATATTTCAGTCCTTGGTCTCGAGCAGTTTTCTCTCGGTCATGAACGAGGAGGCTCACAAGATGTATCAAGGATCATGTAAGTTAAGCATAAGGAATACGTATATATATTCCTGCAGAACAAGTTTTGTCTTACTTCTAAGCTTGTGATCAATAAAGACAAAAGATATTTTATTCTTCATGCTAAACGTATATACTGCTAGTCGGACAATATGTAAGACGGATGGTTACAAGAAACCATAACTTAAACTATGTACACTGCCAGAACAGATTGACAGTCTGCTAGACCAGTGGTACATGAAAACATGTAAGGATCTATTTACAGGGCTGGTTTGACAATACCCCAGACCAAGAAAAAATGTTATGACCTATGTCTACGGCTTGTTTGACAACATGCTGAACAGTGGTTACAAGATAGCATAACTTGAGCTGTGTACGCTTCTAGTTTCACACATACTGACTGACTGAGTTAGGTTTTACGCTGCTTTTAGCAATATTCCAGCAGCATCACGGCGGGGGACACCAGAAATGGGGTTCACACATTGTACCCATGTGGGGATTCGAACCCGGGTCTATGGCGTGACGAGCCAACGCTTTAACCACTAGGCTACCCCACCGCCCCAGTTTCACATATAAATATACGATGACAAAACTAAAGTATCCACTTAAACAGCAAGGTTTTAGTGAATATGTATGACCAGTGTGCGAAATAGTTTCCACATTATACTAGCCAGTCGGGCGAGCTATACTAGCCCACAAAATAATTCACTAGCCCAAATTAGAATATAGAAACTAAGCAAAAGATTACAAAAATAGATGAGAATAAGATATTGTCGGCATGACACGAGTTTCATCATTAAGCTGTTAATATGATGAACATTTTATCAGGCTATAATCTTACATGATTTAAAAGTCGGACAGAATGTTATATTTACAGCAATGATCCTATGAAAATTCACTGTCAGTCGGGCTAGTGACTGACGGAGATGTAAAGGCCTGACTGGATCTTTACTAGCCACGGGCTAGCCGGCCAGTGGCTATTTCGCACACTGTGTATGACGTGTACATGTTGTTGTTGTATTACAGCCGCCTGACGTACCATGAAGAACGTTACACCAAGCTCATCCCCGACACCTTCAAGGCGTAAGTGATTGCGTGTTGAGTGAGTGAGGTGTGTTCAACGTCGCTGTGAACACTATTGTCATTCATCTCATTGTGTTGAAGAAAAGACCAACGTGATGAAACTTTAAACTGTATAAACTGCCAGGCAATCAAAAATACACTTTAAAACTGGATGTGTCCTAATAGTTTCAAACGTTTTAATAATTAACTGAGCTGAAAACAGTCGCCGAAAGGCACACCTATAGGTGTATAGTTTCATTTCAAGAAATAAAAGTCTGTGATGACACAAAGCAAGTATTAAACAAATAAAACAGATACAGTAAATTCATTGAACACAATGTTCTTTTAGAATATGGGGCAGACACTCTTTCGGTGGAAACCTATCACACTATTTGATACAAAAATCCCCAATGTATGTATGAGCCGTATTTTTGGTTATTGAGCATTTGTTATAGAAAGAAAAATACCATATGTAACAATACAGAGGCACCAGTGAGCCATTGTCAAAGAAAATGTCAGGTGCAAATTACTGCAAATTTGTTAAAGTATTGTTTAGGATTAAAGAGGTGAAGGGCATTTGATGGCTACCCCTGACATGAAGTACATACATTTCTTTGTTAAGATGGGAACAGATAGAGCGCGAGTCCGGCCTACAGGTTGTATGGATGACCGGGGGCCTGAGGCTGGCCAGGAAGGGACAGGGTGACGCCATGATGGAGAAGTACGCTTTAGAACTGGACAGGAACAACATCAAGTAGGTTACAAAAGCAACGGAAACAAATCAATTTGGATTTTTGTCGGTTCTACAGTTCTTCTTGAAAGGAGCCATCATGAAATTTATGTCTGATTCTAGTTCGGTTTTGAGCAATCTAGCGGTACCTAAAGCACACCGTGTGTACAAACTGGAGATATGTACATGTCATATCTTCATCAGGTACGACAGGCTGTCAAACCAGCAGCTGATGGCCCGCTACCCTCAGTTCACAGTGGGTCCCGATATCGTGGCCTTGTACCAGAAACAATCGGGCCTCGTGGACGCGGCCATGGGGAACGCTGTCCACATTCAGCTGGCCAGGGGTAACGGGGCTACAATCCTGGAGAACTGTCCCGCTACCAGGCTGACTAGGGCCAACAACGGCAACGTCATTGTACGTACTTTACATCATCAGCATCAACGTCATTGTACATACTTTACATCCCGAGCATCAACGTCAGTGTATATACTTTACATGTACTTTAATAACAAATTTATTGTAGTACTATTCATTCCCAACGTCATTTGACGCACTTTACATGCTCAATATCAACGTCATTCTTGAAATGGAATTTCCATAATGAGCTAAAACGTCACTGAACATCGCAGCTGCAATACCATTGCATGCACTTTTCAATTTATCTTGAACAATACGACTTCATGTGAGCACTCGTATCTTAAACGCCTTTGCATCTGTTGATATATTACACTTAAACTTCGAACCAAACAAATTTCAGCGCAGGCATTCTGAAATATATCGGTGGATATAATTTGCCATTTCTTTGAGGAACCCCCAAAATACTTGATTCTTTGCTGAAGCTGATCAAGCATTCTATTGTCAGGTCCACACAACGAAGGGCGTGTTCGAGTGCCGGAAGGTGGTGGTGACGGCAGGGGGGTGGCTCAACTCGGTTCTAGGGACGATCGGCGTCCACGTCCCCGTCACCGTCACACAGGAGCAGGTGACGTACTACGCCACGCCGCACATGAAGGAGTTCACCAAGGAAAAGTGAGTACAAATAACTCTGACCATGACTTGCTGGATGGTCTCACTACTACCACAGTCAGCATCAGCTCTTTGAAAAGGAATCAAACTGATGCTGCGGACTTTCTGATGTAAGTAATGAATTGTTATGGGTTATTTAAACTTTTTGCAGTCACAAAAGCAATCAAAGGTAAGCTGCTAATTCATGTCTATGTTTCGCATTTCGAAGATAATATCAAATCGTCGGGAGTCAATGTGTAGTACATTTCGAGATTATCTAAACCCAGAGTGGAAGGTAGGTGTGGGACAAAAGGGCCTGAGATTGAAGTCAAGTCTTGTGGAACACAACAGTTCTTCAATGCTTCTTAAAGATGTTTCTAATGTTTCCAAATACGTTTCCTTCACTACGTTCATCATCCATGGCTCAGATGGCAGAATAAAAAGCTGTGTGTTATTTGGCCACCGCTATTTTAAATTCACTCCAAACTCACACATATTTTTACATTTTTTCATTCCACGATGCTGTACACCATACATGCATTACATACATTAACTCACTGCAGTACACCTGTAACACTGAAACGTCACGTTCGTTTTAATGAATGTCGATGGTGTTCCTTAATATTATCACTGATGAGTGCATGCCACCAACCAAGGTTATACACATACCATGTACATATGTTACTTTTAACCCTTAAAGAGGGACGCTGGAGTAGCCTAGTGGTTAAAGCGTTCGCTCGTCACGCCGAAGATCCAGGTTCGATTCCCCACATGGGTGAAGCCCATTTCTGGTGTCCCCCGCCGTGATATTGCTAGAATATTGGTAAAAGCGGCGTAAAACTCAACTCACTCACTATATCCTAAAGACCACATGCACAAAGGATAGCAGTGACATTTCTGTATATCCACAGTAGGTTTATTGAGACAAATGGAATTAAGGCCAGGTTGATTTTCAAGTAATTGTTTGAATTTTTGCGAATGTCAGAAAATGAACGAGTGCAGGACACACTCGCCTTTTCACAAACAGGTCTTTTTAGAACTGAGAGAGTTGTGATTTAGTCAGAATCATTCAAGGGACTTTTCTTTAAGCGTCCGCCCGGTGAGGGGAAGGGCGCGGCTTCGATGCCCGGCCGCGTCATACCAAAAGACGTTTAAATATGGTACTTGTTGGTCCCTGCCTGGCGCTCGGCATCAATGGGTACAACAAGGACTGGTCGGCTCGGAGTCAGTATAATGTGTCTGAGTGGGGTATTCATGCTTCACTGCGGCATGGTATCAGAATGAGCTTGCACCATAAAACCAGCTTAAGTCTGGGCCTAGTACAAACAACCACACATACACACACATAGTAAAGATTGACACAGTCAATTAAGTCGACATCGCTGACTACAAACTGAAACACATAAAACTGTTCTGTGGTAGGTTCCCCATTTGGATTTTTCACTGCCCCCGTTACAACATCTACGCCCTTCCCATCCACGGCAACACGGGATCGAAGATCGGGGTCGATGCTCAAGGCAACGTGGTAACCGCGGACACGAGGACCTTTGAGCCGGATCCTGTTCGAGAGCGGATCTGTGCAGAGCTCCTGCAGGAGATTTGTCCCAAGGTATATATGGGATTTCTGAAACAGCCAAAATAGTTTACATTCTTGGGTCCTTTTCACAAGGTGCTAGTAGTATCTACAACAGAACTGCAAAATCTGTAATGAACCAGGGTTAGGGTTTGCAGTCGGCATTGCGCATAAACGAATTCAAAAAGAGACAGACCTAAACGAGTACCACGTCATATTACCGCCGTCCGCAAATCCTTATTCTGGTTAGGTTCGTTCAGAGATTACAGTGACATTTACGACTGACGTGCAGACATTCGGGGTAAAACGTCACCATATGTGTCGTATACAGTAATTTTGTCTGACCTCCGAGGAAAGGTGCATTATTAATACATAAGAAATGAATATGAATAGTGTTTCTAATACAATTGCCGTTAAAGACATCTGCCTCAATAAGGACACAACGGTCGCCTCTCACGAGGAATTAATTGTGAATACCAAAGTTTATAGGTTTGCTAACCGATCGTTTAATACGCCACCGTACAAGCACCCCGTCGTTAAAACGACTGAATCAGTGAGGTGAAATAAACTACAAATAGTGTGAGAAAGATTCTGTATACGTATTTGGTGTTTGCAGTTTCTGGGACCAATCCTCCAGACCAAAACCTGCCTGTACACCATGCCCCCGGACAGAGACTTTGTGGTCGACACATGCGCATACAAGGGCTGGTCTGACGTCATCGTTTGTTGTGGAGCTGGACATGCGTACAAGTGAGCACACCTTGGAATGCATTTCCTTCGGGGGTAGTGACAGATTTTAGGATTATATTCAGGCACATTCTGTGCGTAAGACCTGTTCTGTATGATTTGTAACAAATGCCATGGACTTTGACTTTGACTTTGAATGTGACTTTAGATTGGAGACAATTTAACAAATATCACAGAAAACGGGACTCACCACTATGTTTCAAATGTTGCAAATTCGTGCTGACAGTAATCACAATGATAGATTTTCAAAGTTACGACGGGAAAGCAATATTTCCCATTAGCTATTGCGTGTTGAGATATTATGGGGTTTTAAAAGATTTAAAAGTTTTAAATTAATGTTTTAAGAAGTAGAACCACGTAGACATATTCATACAAAGCTGACTACATACAGTTCTTTGTTTGGATATATCATTGCTAACTTAAGATATTTTCATACCCGTGAAGATCCGGGTTAGAATTGGTGTTCAGCAACCCATTCTTGTCGTAGGAGGCGACTAACGGGATCGGGTTGTGATCAATTGCGTTGATCGATGCTCATGATGTCAATCACTGGATTGTCTGATTCAGACTTGATTATATACAGACCGCATTCATATAGCTGGAATATTGCTTAGTGCGGCGTTGAACAATACAAAAAGAAGAATAAGGTCAAACAAATAAGATATTTTCAGTTGAATACAACCGAGAGGTGTAATTCATTTTCCCTGTTTATTGAAAATATAACATATGCAAAAGCTCAACTGAGGGGCATGGTCTTTCACCCGTCTGGTTATAACCGTGTCTTCCATGGGTTTTCATTCTTCAGATTTGCAAGTCTGCTTGGTAAGATCCTAAGCGAACTCGCCGTTGACGGACGTACCCAGTATGACATCAGTCAGTTCAACATCACCAGAGACGCCATCCAGGACCCCACCTTCAAACCAACGTTTTTCTTGGGCAGTGATGTACCGGCAAAGCTATGAACAGGAAGCTGCTTTTTGCCGTTCATCTCCCACAAGAAACAGTGTCAGTGTCCATGTAATTTGGCCCTATTCCACAAAACTGCCATCCTTTCTATATACAGTTATTCACGTGGCGTTTAGATTTGTGATGATTCAGCAACGGAAATGTATTTGGCGCTTGTTCTTGATATGAATATATCACTTAGAATTCCCTTGTATTGCAGATATGGATTTTTCACCTGGTTGAAACATGACTTCCCAAATATAAGATAACTAAAAGTCATGGTGATGATCACCATTATTCCAATATTGTTCATTTATCTTTAAATGGAGGCTGGTTGTTAAACAAACATAGTCCAATGCAGTGTACATAGTGGTATTCTTGTGGACCTTCACAACAATTCGCTTCTTTCGCTTTGAACAGCCTTGGGTGCATTCGGTGAAGACTAGTTAACACTCAGCACGATATTAACATGGCACGCATACTGGTCGTACGGTAATGTTTGGCAGTCCCGATATCATCAGGGCACAATTTATCTTCAGTATCAGTATCCAATAGCTCAGTTTTATCATTGCTGTCGTAAGATTAGAATATATGAATACTCGTGGTCCAATCGGGCTGTTAATGCTCATTAACAGCTCAGGGCCTTTGGCTTCTTTACACGCAGCCCAGACAGCGAATGGCACTTTTCCCAGGAAGCGCAGCATAGTCGAACCCACCAAGAACAATTCGGTGGTGATTTGATACACCACTTCACTTGGTTGACACTCATGTATGTACTGTCCAGCAGTACTGAACCATCAGCAAAATCAACATTGGCATTTCCTTGGTTCGTATACGAGAAACTGTGGAATACCTCATTTTAATCATGAGTGTTGACATGCTCCATGAGTGGATCATCAAACAAATTAATGTATGCAAAAGTGCATCATAACGTTCTGCCACACTGATAAATACAAGTTACTGAGAGAGCGAGGGTTGTTGAAGAATCTATTGTCTGACTCTCCGTGCGAGAGTGTGAAGCCGAGGGACAGCATAAGGATTTGTGTATTGGACTCGATTGCGTAGGTACAACAATCAAGAATTGTATCCATTTGTCAAGTGTATTCTTCTAAAAGTATGCATTTATATGGGCATTCAGGAGTTCGTCTCGAACACGCATCCTAGCATGTAAGTACGTATACTTATACTCACGACCCATGAAGATCCGGGTTAGAATTGATCTTCAGTAACCTATGCTTGTCGTAAGAGGCGACTAACGGGATCGGGTGGTCAGGCTCGCCGGCTTGGTTGACACATGTCATCGTATCACAATTGCGTAGATCGATGCTCATGCTGTTGATCACTGTATTGTCTGGTCTCTACAGCTGGAATATTGCTGAATGTGGCGTTAAACAACAAACCAACCAAACCAACCAACTTATACTCTAGGACAAGTTTCAGGTTCAGAATATTGCATTTGTCAAGCCCCAGGGACATGTCAATATTCTTAGTAAAGTTCGCGACAAGGGAATCTAATTTTTAATGTGGATTCTCCATTCCAGTAACCTCGATATCCATTCGCGAGGTATAACTATGTTTGGTATTGAGCACAGTCAAGAAAATGGAAGACAACAATTTACCAGACACAAAATACACAGATTCATGCCAAATGTCTTGGCGTCAAGCATATATTTTACCGGGGTAGCATGTTCAGCAGAATTATGTGGTGCGTGTCCCTGTTCAAAGATCACAGGTCAAACATCAGTTGAAGTTTAGCAACGTTGGTCGTGGAGACTCCTTGGATGGGTGACCATGTTTGGCAGCTTGCTGAATCCTGAGAGTTTCTAGGACTTCGGTCCAGCCTAAGAACGTGTAACGCATGTGGTCTCACCGAAGGCAAGTGACATTGTTGATAATATGCCTCTGTTCACTCAGCAGTAAATGGGTACCCGGTGGGATATGATGGTCTGTTAATCTTCTAGCGCCTGACAATCAGCTTGGGTTGAAGTGCAGGCTGTAATAAAGTTAGCGCTTTGCGCATACACCTTGTGTGTGGAAGGTAGCGCAATATAACTACACATAATTATCAGTTTATTAGTTTATTATTATCAGTACAACGTGAAACTCACACACGTCAAAGAACTTGAAAAACAAATTCAGAATTTACAACAAACGCATGTCAAATTATATTTTGTGTTAATACATATCCTGAAAAACTCCAGGTATATAGGTTAGATACCTGTGACCGATGCCAGGGTGCCACACAGCATGCATATTCATGGATCAACACATCAGCAGAATTAAAGATAATTTATTCCACTGACGTCATTAAATATTACCAAGGACTTCACGTTCTACTGTATTATGGTTATATTGCATGGATAGTCACACACCTTCAGTTGTGGCAATTGGAGCAGTTAACACGTGTTTGGTAGATAAGACGAGTCATGTAGACTCACCGCAGTACAAACAGCAGTTGTTAGGTCGATCACGAGCACCGCGCCTGCAGGGTCTTCTCCACCTCTCTCCTAGACACAGATTGCACAATGGCTGCGACAAAGCGACAGTACTTTGAGTATATTGTCATTGGTTGTGGAGGAATCGGCAGCGGAGCACTGTACTGGTTGTCCAAACGGTCCAGCTCAGGTGAGATGTTTTATTATTCATTCTATTCTGCTCCCTTTAATGTGCAAGAACTCAGCAACTTGCGTACCTGTGTTTTCTAACAAGTATGTCTTAACATTTTTCAGTGGTATTATGTACATAGTCTCCTTTGCTGTATGTTAGGGGCATCATTAGCACTGTCGCCTACGAGTTGCGTCCCTTAGGCTTGACAGGAACCTGTGATCAGGGAGTCGACCAAGATTTTAGTTTGTCAGCACGATACCCGTGCTTGCGTGTTTCACCACTGTACAACACGTGCATCACCTCGGGTAGTCTGGCATACAGGCCCTGAAACAAATATACCCAATACTGGTCATCCAAGAGTAGTATATGTGGCAAGTCCAGATTACCACAGGTTCTGAAAAGTCTCAGGGCTAATTTCTGTCAAATATACCTCGGAGTTTTCTCTATACAATCTGTCACGCCACGATATAGCTGAAATACTGTAGCTGTAGCTGAAATACTACAGCTGCACCATACATGTGCTCCGTTCTTTTCACATACAATCCGACATATATTTACCTCTTGATGACGGGACTACTTTCTTACTTTCTATCAGTTTGCGTTATTCTCACTACGGTTTGCAGAGTAAAATCAGTAAAAAAGTATCTAATCCTCAGAATATTTGTCTCTCCTCAAATAATTTAAACTCTTAGAGTTTAAGAGTTAAAGAGTGCAAGACACTACTCACTGTAGTGAGGTAGTACAAATCTGTTCCATGAACATGGAAACCTTGCTGGTAACTAGAGATAAGGCAGTGAAACCTTCACCGCTGTTTGCATTAATATTTCTTGGGTGTTTCTTTTTCTGGAAAGATAGGGAAAATTTCGAAGGAAAAACGAAAGACAAAACAACATGAGTCAGCAGAAAAAGGTCACTTGCTCACTATCTTTATATATTAAGGTGGGGTGAAACGGTATACCGCGGTAATAGTAGAACAGCGGTATTTTGCCTTTAGTTCGGTATACCGTAATGCAATACAAAAATATCGGTATTTTCGGTTTTCGTATCATCATTTTATAAACCTTTTTAAACCGTTTCTAAAGTGTCAAGAAATCGAATCATTTTGTCAAAATCTATCTAGGTTTGGCTCTTGTTGTCAATTTTTCTGCGTTATGATCATATCTCATATACCGAAGCGAAACTGACCGAACCGAAGGCCTTGTACCGCAATACGTACCGTACCGTGGTAAGAGCGTACCGTTTCACCCCTATATTAAGGCAATGTATTTTATATTTCAGTCCTTGGTCTCGAGCAGTTTTCTCTCGGTCATGAACGAGGAGGCTCACAAGATGTATCAAGGATCATGTCAGTTTAGCGTTAACCAATAACTGAATTTACATAGATAATACTTTCATGCTCCTCAGTGTTATCATGTGTTACTGCTACACTGTTAGTCTGATAGTATGGTGGATCGTGGTATCAAGAACGAACACATAAAATGGCCCATGTGCACAAGAAAAACATTACGAATCATACACACTGTCAGTTTGATAATATGTCAGGCCGAAGACCGATGATTACAACACAGAGCATGAACCATGTACACTGCAAGTTTGACACTATGCTAGACTGATGGTGACAAGAAATTATAATCTGAAACATGTACATCGTTAGCTAACACATGTTTTATTTGGGATAACACGTTCTCAGTGGTTTTCGTTGATGGTTGGGTTCTAGAATCTGATTCTTTCCTGAGAAAGTGTAATCCCAAAATAACATGATACATTTTACCACTTTCTAAAAGACATTGTGTATTCATAGTTTTCGACTGTTTGGTTGGTTGAGTGAGTGAGTGAGTTAAGTTTTACGCCGCTTTTAGCAATATTCCAGCCAGATCACCAGGGGACACCAGAAATGGGCTTCACACATTGTACCCTTGTAGGGAATCGAACCCGGACCTTCGGCGTGATGAGTGAACGCTTTAACCACTAGGCTAGCCCACCGCCCCTCGACTGATTGGGATATCCACTTTACATATGCCAGAGGGATACACAGTGATCAAGGCTACCAGCTGCCAGGCTTCCATTTTTGAGGGAGTCACGGTGGCTAAGTGGCTTAGATTGCTGACTAATGTACGGGCAATTAGGTGCCTCCCTCTCAGAGTGTGGGTTCGAATCCCGGATGAAAGTAATATAGCCTGTACTGTACTGAGAAAGAGTAATCCTAAATATAACATATGTTACATTTGACCACTTTCTAAATGACATTGTGTATTCGTGTACACTGCTAATTTGATGATTTGCTAGACCGAGTTGTCGAGAAGCACTAACATGACAAACGTTCGCCGCCTTTGTGACAATATGCCAGACCAGTAGATAAAAGAAAAGATTACATGACAAACGTACGCTGCCTTTTTGAGAATATGCTAAACCAGTCAATATGGTTACAAGACAGAATACATGACAAACGTACACTGTTTGTTTGAGAATATGCTAGACCAGTCACTATGGTTACAAGAAAGATTACATGACAAACGTACACTTGTTTGAGAATATGCTAAACCAGTCAATATGGTTACAAGAAAGATTACATGACAAACGTACACTGTTTGTTTGAGAATATGCTAGACCAGTCACTATGGTTACAAGAAAGATTACATGACAAACGTACACTGTTTGTTTGAGAATATGCTAGACCAGTCACTATGGTTACAAGAAAGATTACATGACAAACGTACACTGCATTTTTGAGAATATGCTAAACCAGTCAATATGGTTACAAGACAGAATACATGACAAACGTACACTGTTTGTTTGAGAATATGCTAGACCAGTCACTATGGTTACAAGAAAGATTACATGACAAACGTACACAGCTTGTTTGAGAATATGCTAGACCAGTCACTATGGTTACAAGAAAGATTACATGACAAACGTACACTGTTTGTTTGAGAATATGCTAGACCAGTCACTATGGTTACAAGAAAGATTACATGACAAACGTACACTGCTTTTTGAGACTATGCTAAACCAGTCACTATGGTTACAAGACAGATTACATGACAAACGTACACTGTTTGTTTGACAGAATGATAGACCAGCCACTATGACAACAAGAAAGATTACATGACAAACGTACACTTATAGACCAGTGGTGTCAAACCTCAGTCATCGTGGAAGGAAGAAATCCTCGACTAATTCTCATTGTTGTCATTATTAAAGTAAACATTTTTGTGGATGAGTTCCATGAAGTTTCTTCCAGAGTGAAATTGAGGGGAGTGATTTAATCCTGACACACCGGCTGAAAGGTTTTGACTATGTTTTTGATTAGTGACATATTTTTTCTGACAATATACGCAGACGTATCTTTACTGTACCACGTCATATCATCGTCGACAGGTCATATAAATATACATCAACGAAACCGGAAGTGACATAGGTATCCACTTCACTTCCGGGTTTCAAGGAACATCTGTAATATATGTACAGTTCGCTGTTGTGTTACAGTCGCCTGACGCACCATGATGACCGCTACACCAAACTCGTCCCCGACACCTTCAAGGCGTAAGTGACAGTGCGTTGAGTGAGTGAGTGAGTGGGTGAGTGCAAACTTATGTCCCAGAAACACAATTATGACACCAGTATCAAACATCGCCTTGTTTGTTTTAAATAAGATGGTTTGTTTGTTGTTTAACGCCACACTCAGCAATATTCCAGCTATATGACGGCGGTCTGTAAATAATCGAGTCTGGACCAGGCAATCTAGTGATCAACATCATGAGCATCGATCTACGCAATTGGGATACGATGACATGTGTCAACCAAGTCAGCGAGCCTAACCACCCGATCCCGTTAGTCGCTTCTTTCAGAGTTATTGAAGGCTAATTCTTACCCGGATCTTCACGGGTGTTTTAATAAGCAACCATTCAACATGGGTTTATACTTTAGTTGCCCCTGTTTAGATCATTTTAATTTACCTTTTATGATCAAACTGATCGAAACTGAGTACCATACATATACTGAACGCAAAAAGTAAAGCAACTTGAATATTTTTTTGATATTTTGGGGGAAATGAAGTCACATAATTTCATAGACATATCTCCCCAAATAACAGCGATCTTTATTTCTTGGTGAGTATATTTATATTAACAAGAAACACTTTAGCAAGGTAGTTGTTATTACTTTTAGAGCGGTACATCAACAGTTGTGCACATGTGTAAGTTATAGTTAACAGAAAAGCAGGTCTTGCAGTGAACTTTCGGTGGCTACTTTTAGCATCATGTAATATATATTTATTTTGTTCGTGTATAGATGGGAACAGATAGAGCGCGAGTCCGGCCTGCAGGTTGTATGGATGACCGGGGGTCTGAGGCTGGCCAGGAAGGGACAGAGTGACGCACGTTTGGAGGCGTATGCTGTAGAAATGGACAGGAACAAAATCAGGTAGGTTGTACAGTGAAGCGGATGTCGTAACAAACTGGTTCTGATTGTAGGTGATTCTAGATTTCTTTTTAAAGGAAGCCAGCGAGCGAAACTCTTAAGCACACCGTATATACAAACTGATAGCTTTATATTCATGACATTTTCTCATCAGATATGACAGGCTGTCAAACCAGCAGCTGATGGCCCGCTACCCCCAGTTCACAGTGGGTCCAGATGTCGTGGCCTTGTACCAGGAACAGGCGGGCCTTGTGGACGCGGCCATGGGGAACGCTGTCCACATTCAGCTGGCCAGGGGTAACGGGGCTACAATCCTGGAGAACTGTCCCGCTACCAGGCTGACTAGGGCCAACAACGGCAACGTCATTGTACGTACTTTACATCACCAACCAAAACGTGATTGTACGTACTTTACATCACCAACATCAACGTCATTGTACGTACTTTACATCACCAGCATCAACGTCATTGCACGTACTTTACATCACCAGCATCAACGTCATTATACGTACTTTACATCAACGTCATTGTACGTGCTTTACACGTTCAACATCAGCGTCACTGTTCGGACATAAGCCATTGTGTAGTGCGGAAATACATATTTCACTGAACTTGAACAGGGCAATGGCATTGCATGTACTGATCTTGAAGGATATGAGAAATAATCTTCATATGCGATCCGTAACTGACCTCAAGGGACCACTTGTATCATTATCTCTTTGCGAATATTGGGGACGGCGAGGTAGCCCAGTGGTTAAAGCGTTCGCGTTCGATTCCCCACATGGCTACAATGAGTGAAGCCCATTTCTGATGTTCCCCCGACGTGATGTTGCTGGAATATTGCTAAAAGCGCCGTGAAACTAAATTCACTCACTCAGGGTTGCGTATATCATTGCAGGCACATTACACTACAGCCTCTAAAGAACACAATTTCAATCACCCATTCTGACAGATATAGGTGGATAACGTTAGCTATTTATTTGTTGAACAAGTAAATACATCAGCTTTTGTGTAAGACTGCTAAGTAAATACTTAATCGTAACGCAGGTTCACACAACGAAGGGCGTGTTCGAGTGCCGGAAGGTGGTGGTGACGGCAGGCGGTTGGCTCAACTCGGTTCTGGGGACGATCGGCGTCCACGTCCCCGTCACCGTCACACAGGAGCAGGTGACGTACTACGCCACGCCGCACATGAAGGAGTTCACCGAGAAAAAGTGAGCACATGATGTCTGAAGATAACAAAAAACCGTCTCTTCTATCAATGGTCAGACATTGTTTAATACCGGTAACACAGCCAGTTCAATTCCACTGATTTCTCCACCTCGACTTAACATGGATTAGAAACCAATGAAACCTCTATGCTTCATACGTAGAGGTGTGCAGAAGCATTCAAATAAACTACACGACTGTTGGTGAAGGGCGACTCCAGCTTCCCCTTTATGTCAAGCAGTATTCAGTGTTTCGTGGTCACATTTTATCATTTAAGCCACACCCAAACACGGTCTTCCTACACAAACTTCAGAGAGTTTACAACAATTTGTACATTCAAGAAATTCAAGGCCAATGTATAACCATCAAAAGGTGTTATGGTGGACATTTATATTTTTACGCTCAATAATGTGCAACGAAATACCCTGTTTTGACTTGTACCATATGGTTCCATAAACAGTTACTCAGCAGGGCCCGATCTGCGAAACGTTCATAGCACTACGTCATTCGAAATCCTATGGGGCGGTGGGGTAGTCTAGTGGTTAAAGCGTTGGCTCGTCACGCCGGAGACCCGGGTTCGAATCCCCACATGGGTACAATGAGTGAAGCCCATTTCTGGTGTCCCCCGCCGTGATATTGCAGGAATATTGCATAAAGCGGCGTAAAACCAAACTCAGTCAGTCAGTCGTAATCCTATAATACACTATATAGTAACGATAGTTTGTAACGCTTCGGACACTTTGTGGGTCGGGACAAACACACATACGTACATACGTACATATTGGCACCGTCAATGATGTTAACAATGTTTTCATGCTCATCATTACTATGTTAAAACTTGATTACAAATTGAAACCCTCAAAATCTTTCTTTTGATAGGTTCCCCATCTGGATTTTTCACTGCCCACAGTACGACTTCTACGCCCTCCCCATCCACGGCAACACGGGGACGAAGATCGGGATCGACGTTGGAGGTAACGTTGTCACCGCCGACACGAGGACCTTTGAACCGGAACCTGCTCGAGAGCGGGTCTGTACTGAGCTCCTGCAGGAGATTTGTCCCAAGGTAGGTGGAGGGCCTTCGGTGAAATGTACATTAATTATAAGCCATTAAGAACATGAAACAATGTTTATGAAGAATAGCCGTTAAAAAGAGATTGTGCCTGAATAAAGATAAAAGAATACACAACCAACTTTAAGGTTGAACTTGGAAAGGAATCAATTATGTAAAAACGGCATTCGTTATATTTTGTGTTGTTTCTTTTTTGTTGTTGTTGTTGTTGTTGTGTGTTTTGCTTTTTTGTTCTATAACGTAATACTTAGCGAAATGCCAGCTCTCTGTAAATATTTGAGTCTGGATTAGACAACCCAGTGATTAAGCATTGATATACGCACTTGGGACAGTCAAGTCAGCCAGTCTGACCACCTGATCTCAATAGTTGTCGCCTGCCACTCATATTGGTTGCTGGAGATCAATTCTGTTTTTTGAAATACAAGAAATAAGTTTGCTAGGCGATTGTTTAAAAATCCCTCGTTTCAGCACCCCGTCGTTTAAACTACCGAATCAATTAGGTGATCGTATTCCGAGATGTTTATCTAAAAGGGGTGTTTTCTCAGTCTATATGGCGTATGTTAGGCTATGTACACTTATCTCGTTCTGATATTCATACAGTTGATACAGATGCCATTGGAAATGTTATCTATTTCTTGCCTGAACTTTTCTCAGTCAGATTTACTGTTATTGTTCCTGTAACTTAAGAGAGAGTGAGTGAGTGAGGGACACCAGAAATGGGCTTCACACATTGTACCCATGTGGGGAATCGAACCCTGGTCTTCGGCGTGACGTGCAAACGCTTTAACCACCAGCCTACCCCATCGCCCCTGTAACTTAAGAGCTTGTATCCTAAAGTGAAAACTTTACACAATGACCGTTGAGTGTATCCAGTGTCATGCCTGTTTCACATTGATTCTGTGACACTTCGCGTCTTCAAGCGGTAACTCTACGCCTGAACATTAATTTACATCCTGATTTGTACTTCGTGTTTACAGTTTCTGGGACCAATTCTCCAGACCAAAACCTGCCTGTACACCATCCCCCCGGACAGAGACTTCCTGGTCGACACATGCGCATACAAGGGCTGGTCTGACGTCATCGTTTGTTGTGGAGCTGGACATGCGTACAAGTGAGCACTCCTTGGAATGCATTTCCTTCAGGGGTAGTGACAGTATTTAGGATTATATTCAGGCACATTCTGTACGTAATGCCTGTTCTGTATGATGTTTTGTTTTAAACATGTTTTATTGTCCAAAAGACAAAGGGATTTAAATACAGTTAAGCATAATATTGCATAATGAGAATGAAAAACGTGTAATGGAAGCTTGACATTGTGGAAATACCTATACATATACAGTATTGATGTACAGGATATATACATCATACAATGTGTTGGAATTTGAAACGTGTGCATCTCATACATGAGTGAAAAACGTGTAAATATTGTGGAAATACTACACAGTTTATTACTTATATATACATTGAACTATGATTAACAGGTTGGAGACAATAATGTAATGCTAGCAGCTGAATCAGACAAGAATATATGTTTATTCAGCAAATCATTCAGATTAGGATCACTGATTGTTTGTCCTCTGTGATGTGTAGGTAAAGTCACCAATGTGACCAATGTATTTGTTACCTTTGTGACAATACGACCAAGAGCCACCGACTATGTGAATGACGTCATGTTATATGTAACTCTCTACTGAAACTTGCGTTCATACTTCAGTGTAGGCACATGTCATTTCCTATGCAACACTATTTGCCGAGCGAGTGATGTCTGACTCCTTATATAAATTACATAAGCTATAGCGACATAATATTGGTTGAATCAGACTGAATTGAATCATGTCCTCAATTCAATTTTTCCATAAATGAAAACCTTGGACATGCAATCAATCGTTTCAGTAATCTTTTCGTTTATTTCAGTTTGAGATTTTAGACGAACTGTTATTGTCAATACATGCCCGTGTGGTGCGTGGGGGTTGGGTAGAGGCTCGGGCTCATATACATGATAATTACAGTGATACATATGTAATGGTGGTAAAATGTTCATATTTTAATGAATAAGTGTGTTGGATTATTCAGCATATCTTTTGTATTATCCACAAAAGTTTAATACAGTCGGACCATGTTTTCTCGAATGTCCATATATTTGGAACCCATTTTCCGACCGTCTTGCTATTTATCTACATATAGATTTGACAGCCGAACTCCAGATTTTACATATCTCTTTTTCGAACCTTTGAATCGGTCCCAAGATCCACACATGTATGTCTAAATTTCTAAAGGATAGAATGATTTTGTAATTACAAAATGGTTCAATGTCTGTAACATAAGATATTTTTTGAAAATCAAACAGATGATACTGACAGGTATTGTTAATTCTGTTCCTCAGTTTATAACTGGCTGTTCGTTTGTTTTTTTCAGATTTGCAAGTCTGCTTGGTAAGATCCTAAGCGAACTCGCCGTTGACGGCCGAACCCAGTATGACATCAGTCAGTTCAACATCACCAGAGACGCCATCCAGGACCCCACCTTCAAACCAACGTTTTCCTTATGGAGTGGTGTTGAGGCGAAACTGTAGACTGTGCTTGCTTTCCGTTCGTCATCCGACACACAGTTACTACAGCATTCTTCGATATATATTTACATAGAGTTTAGATTATACTTTCTGGAAAAGAATCATGATTCAGTGAAGGAAATATTGTCTTTTTGTTTCTTGCTTTTGATATGAATACGTCACATGATATTTGTAATCCCCTATGTTGGAAATGAAAATGGATTTCAGCATTGTTGAAACCGGAATTACACAACTGATTATAAAATCACCAAAGGCTAAGTAGTTCTCACCATTGTTATTGTAATAACTTTTACTTTATCTTCAAATTGAGGCTGTGTTTTCAAATAAACAGTTTTATGCCTTGTCCATCATGGTGTTCTCATGGACCTTTACAACACTTCCCCAGTTCCGGTTTGAGAGCGAGGCTTTGGTTGCATAAAGACGATACTGGATAGTAGATGGTCCACGTGACGCAAACGGGTCATGTGATAACAACTTGGCAATCACTGTTCTATCAGGGCGCTATGTACATTATGAATGCAACGCCTTTCATTTTTATCATTGAAAAAATACTTGTTGACATATAAAAAATAGGGGAACCTGAACTTTCAATTTGGATAGGAAGTATAAGCTCCCTGATCAGCACCCCTAACACAACGCATGGCATGCACGTACACAACGCAGTAGCCCCATACACCTGCATGGGGTGTCATTCTTGATTTTGACGGTTTTCAAGAGGGTCGATAAATCACTGTAGACCATTAATTTTGACAATCAACTTGCATCACACAGTGTTTAATGTTTCATTCTAGGCGTTTGGTTTTTTTTTCTTTTTTCTTTTTTTTTTTTTTTCTAAAGGAAAACCATACACATGCAAGTTTCACGTCTTGCACCAATCATCGATCAAGAGCCAATCATCGATCAAGAACCAATCATCGATGAAGAGCCAATCATCGATCAAGAGCCAATCATCGATCAAGAGCCAATCATCGATCAAGAGCGCTTACTGAACAAAAAACTATGGTCATAAGGAAGTGGTGATGCACTCTCAAAACGTTCATTATTATCATATCAACATTTTTTATTGACTCCGATATATATACCATTGATTGATTCCGATAAATCTCCCATTTTTTTCAATCGTAAATTAAAGATGAAGTCCCCAACCATTTTAAGAGTATAATTCAGCAAGTGACACTCATCCCCCTCTCTACCATTCAACGCTTCAAAGCTTAAGTGAGGAACTGAATATTGTAACCTTGATCAAACAGCCTCTGAGAAAGTGTCGAGACGCTCTTTGAAATCTTTGAAATGATACCAAACGGCACATATAATATTATATATAATTATAGTATAATCATTGTATCAGATCCCTTGGGATTTTACAACTCTTGCAGCCACTAGGCACACCGAGTTAATATGGTTTTCCCATCCTTACGATGGTATCCATTCACAGCTAGGTGGACTGGCACACATAGTAACAGTACTTTGTCTAAGTTTACTGCACGTTGCTGTACCCGCAACTAGGTGTTTGCAAATACATGTGACCGCCATCTGGTCATTTACCATCGGATTCGTGGTTTTTTTAAAGTGCACTGGGTTGTGTACTGTACACTAGGGGTTGTGACAACACTGAAAGAGTTGACTCCAAGGTTTTTACACCCGGTCACAGGTAGGCTCGATCCCGGCACCTCGAGCTCGCTTGTTCACTAACCCAGCGCCTTAGACAGCTCGTCCACCACGTCCCTATATCTGACATATTGTTTTCCCAGTTAAAGTAGATGACAATTCACGAACTGTCAAGACCCATTGAAGAAAGATATTTAACTGTATGCACTTCTGTGTGAAAATGAGTGAAAATGGTAACGTCATCGCTGCCATTTTGACTGTCAACGTATCCATCTGTGAGCTTCATCAGCGACATTGTTTTGGTAGATACTGGAGTCATAATTCACGTTCATGTACAATATGAGAGAACTGACTGCCTGCTTCATGTTGAACACGTATTTCTGTCTCGTGAATGAATTAGACAGGGGTTATTTTCAGTATAGATAATAATGCAAATAGGCATATAGGTGGACTCAGATGGAATCTGTTGGGTGTTTTGAATGGAACTATGAGAGTTAAGATTCAGGAGCAGCATACACATAGGTCACCTCCAGTTAATGCCTGAATCGCGTGTAGTTACAATGTGTGTTCCAAGATTGAATGTGGGTCATCGTGCCCCGGTTGGTTGATGCCCGTGCTATCTGCCACTGGTCCATAGTTCACAAGCTTTATCAGTTAAATCAATCTGTTAACTGTGCAAGTGGACTCATCTTTAGCTCTTACGACATTGTGCTACTAAAAGCTAAGACTCTGTAGAAAAACGATGCTACATGTGTTTTACAAGATAACAATTTCCAGTTAAATTTGATATGGATTTGACCCGCTGGGCTTTGTACGAACTATAGTTTCATTTGTATGTAAAGGCTTAACACTGCCCAGAAAACAGTACACTGGGCTCGCCAGTAGTAAATAATTGCCAGATATTGAATCCTTCTCTGTAACTAAATCATGTTACCTTTGTTTTGCATGTGTAAGACACATACCTATTAAAAGACTTACTGAGCTCAAAGGAGGAAAAACTGTTTTTGTGCCATTTGTCATTTCGGTACACATTTAATTATATATATTTTTAAGTGAGGATATAAGTGGTTTTACCATCACACCATTTTCTGTGAAGGAACAACAGCTGTGAACCTTTTTATGAATTGATGAAATTAGTGATGACACCAGGTGTTTCGCGAAATGGACAGACATGACATACGTATTGTCTATATCAACTCAGTCGGCGATTTCACGTTATCAGTTTCCTTCCGCATTCTACTGGAAGGGAGGCAACTCTTTCTGTCACACACCCTGGTAGTCAGGTGACAGGGACAGCTTGGTCGAGGTAGGTTGTTGCAGACACTCTCGGTGTGACAGTAATAATCACACAGGCGTACACAGCTGATACGTCATACCATGACACAGACACAGAATGACACACTCATTTACACTCCATGGCCACACACAGAACTAACAAAACCACACTCAATGTATGACTGTGTTTGTTTGTATTCGATCTCTCCTAGTCACCTCTGTCAGGACACAGAGATATTCGCATCGTAAAAGATAATTTGTGTATTAGTGGAATTAAATTAAAGATCAAACGGTTTATGTCGCAACTTTCTAAAATGTTATGCATATGATATTTTAAAATGACTCGTTTGATAAAATCTATACCTGTAATAAACAACACTTGTGCTATCGCCAACTGATAATGAAGTGACGTCGTCACGTGGTATCCACATGATTACGCTTGATTCAACTGCGCCATACATTTCATATGCATACACCACCTGAGAAAGCTTTGAAACAAGCCATTAATACAGCGACAAAGATATTTTCCTAGCTACATATATGAGCTTGAGAGAAGAGGGAAAACAGAAAAAGCAAAGCAAAATCGTCATCCTCAACAGCAGCATATCATCATCATCATCATCTTTGTTTTCAAGGCTAAATGACCCATTATTCATACAAAAAATACAGAAAGATATGCATAGGCGCATTAGAATTACCAGACGTTAATACAGCGACAAAGAGGTCGAGCGTCCAAGAGATTGCAACGGTATTTTCCTAGCGACATATATGAGCTTGAAAGAAGTGGGAACACAGAAAAAAACAAAATAATAATCATCATCATCATCATCTTCATTGTTTTCAAGGCTAAATGACCCATTATTCATACAAGTATACATGTAAAGCTTAATTCATCTAATGTAAAGCTTAATTCATCACATCAATAATTTTACCGAGTGACATCCGCATGTTGATCCGACGTGTCTGATCACGTCCTGCCTCAGCACAGGTGAGGTAATGTCTAACAAGCGATCTATTGTAGTATGCCTTGAATGTCCGAATTATTCCTGCATCCATCGGTTGAATATGAGACGTGGTATTTGGTCACATTTCGCAAAGTTAGCGAAGCACACTTTCGACTTGCAGCATTGTCGTAAAGCAAAATCACTTTTAGTCCACGTGACCGGATCTGTCTGTCAAAGTACATTAACCAATCACAAAACAGCTCACTTGTCATCCACGCCTTTGTATTGTGGTGTCAATCAAAGTGTAAATGTACAGTATCTTCAGTCGGGAGCTTTTTTATGTCTAATTAAAACAACAACCCAGTTGGCCAGTTATTTAAGTAAACATCGCCGGGCGGTGTTGTTACGGTTCGTCAACACGACTTACAGCGTCCGGACTGTGAAGCAATTTACTGTTTATTTTACTGATTGGTGACAGCTACTTACCGTCCGGTTCCGGAAACCGAATTTCCGGATTATCGAGGCAAATTATATAGGCATAGATTGGTAACAAGCTGAAATCGCCCGGGAGACGAGACATCCGGATTATCGGAGTCCGGACTAACGGGGCTTCACTGTACATGTTATTCTTATACACCTGTTAAAGTCTTGGGAAAATTCGTGTTTGGACATCTACATTCCGTACATATGAATAGGTTCGTTGGCACTTTAAGATTTCTGAGAGTATTTGGCAGTGTCTTGACATACCATGACAGATAACGTACAGTCAAATACCGTTGATATGTCGAAATTACGATTGTCTCGAAGTGAAAGCTTGGCAACTTCGTATTACATCTTTATCATTTTCAGCTTGAGTCGAAACTAGGATAACTAGTGGTATTTACCTTGGTCCCTCTTACTTCGACACAACGGTGTTCAACTGTAGTGTGTACTTATCTCGGTCCCTCTGACTTCGATACAACAGTGTTCAACTGTATATCATCGGGTACTTACCTACACATTGCATCTGCTTGGTTATATCCTTCCAGATGGCGACCTCCCAGAAGCTGACCGAACACTTCCTGACGTGTACAATATGTACAGAGGTTTTTGTCAATCCCTGTACACTTGTGTGTTATCACACTTTCTGTCGGAAATGTGTCATCAACTACACCAAAACTAGACCTGAAGCCGACAATGCCAAGTCTCTCATCTGCCCTTTCTGCAGCAAGATGACGAAAGTGTCTGACCCTGAGAAACCAGTGGAGGAATGGGCAGATGACGTCAAGCCAAGCTTTGTCATGCAGGGACTTTTGGACTCGTTTGGTCCGGAATCCAAGGGTATACATACATATAGTTGCTTTGCATTCGTAACTACTCGCCTCTTTCCGTGACCTACAAGAAGACTCGTACCCCTATCGTACGCCATTACTGCCAAGAATCGTGGCAAACCAATCAAATCGCACGTAGTAAAACGCATTTCGAAGCATAAAAATGGCGGCATCGTTGAACCTTGAAACTTCGGTAACTATGCAGAGCACAATTTAAAATAAACTTTGAGCTAAAGGATCAGCAACTTTCAACACTGAAACATACTTACAAAGGAAATGACTGTATAGTTGTTTTGTCCACGGAATATAGCTATAGGGTATTCTTGGAGTAGCCATGTTTGGAACTTCATAGTTATCTTTCCTTGGTACTAGTACTAGACTATTTTCATCTCGGTGCCCGTTTGTGCTTAGACAGAGCCTAGTCGTAAACATGGCCACGAGAGGGAATGACACGAGTAGTTACGAATGGTTGCTTTGGACAAAATTCACACTCACGTTTGCTGCAATTCTGATCGAAGATGTAGCTGTGCTTGCCTTTGTATCTGTGCTTGTTAGAAATTAGTGTATAAACTGAGTGAGTGATTTGGAGTGCATTACGTGATCAAACAGTCTGAAGTTATTACATTTAGTTGATGTAAGTGATATGTAACAATTACTATCAGGTTGTGTTTGGATGTTGTGAAAGTTGTCGAATAAATTCGTGTATCATTTGTGTTAAAATACTTCCTAATTCTACCAATGCTTTCCAGATACAACCTTCTGTGCATTCTGTAAAGAGGGACGGGAGACAACGCCAGCTGTTGTTTGGTGTTCTTTCTGCGATGACGCACTATGTGGGAAATGTGTCAGAGTGCACAGTCGCATCCCAGCTACACGTCACCATGACGTCACTGACCTTTACGGGGAGGCCAAGGTCAAAAGAAAGCGAAAGGTCATGTGCAAGGAACACAAGCAGGAATGCGTGGAGTTTCTGTGTGAGGATTGCGAGAAGATGGTTTGTCACAAATGTTGCATCATGTATCACAGGAAGTGTGATTCCGTTGTCACAATCGAGTCACAGATCGAGAACATGAAAACAGAACTCAAGAAGAAGAGAAAGACTTTATCAAAGAAGCAAGTAGACACGAAATTAAAAATTGATGAACTGAAGTCAACTGTACCTAAAGAAACGTCTCGATACGCTCAAATGGAAGAAGACATAATGTCTGTAACACAGGAAGCCATACAACAGATCATGTTTAAGAGAAAGCAACTTCTGGATAATCTCAAAGGGATGTCAGACATCCACATCGGACAACTGAAAGCAAGTGTAAAATCAAGAGGGTTTTCATTACAGATGTACCAACAGCAGACTGAGCTGATAGACCAGGCTCTACAATCTGAATGTGACATGGATGTGTATGAGATGTATCAGGGCTGTGAGGAAGGTGGTGTGGAGGCTGTTGGGGACGCAGAGGATGGAAGAATGGTCAGGGTCACATTCAGACATGACATTGAGAAGCTGAGTAAAGCGCTGGGGGATCTACAGCTGGGTGCGATAGACGTCCTGCGTGATGGCGATGTGGACCTAACGGCTGATCCAGTGCTACAAGACACCATTACAGTCAGATTAGCAGGAGAACCACGTGCAGCACGGATAGCTGACTTGACCGTGATGATGGTGGATGGTACAGATACAGTTGTAGTCACAGATCCTGTGAACGAAAGTGTAAAGTCATTTTACACCAGGAACAATCAACCATGTCACAGTAGGCTAAGTCTAACAAACTTTCCGTATGGTCTGACTCAGCTGCCACACAACCAGGTGGCTGTAACAGTTCCACGTAAAAACAAGATTGTAAAACTAGGAGTCAACCCGGACCTGGAACTGCTGTCAACCATCACAACCGCTAAACAGTACTGGGATACAACATATGTGAACCCGTCAACACTCGCAGCAAGCTCCTTGGTTCCTCCCTGTGTAGATATCCTTGGTATGAAAGGAAGCGTGCTGAAGTCATTCAATCCTCATGACAATGGTAACATCTTTCGGTATCCCGCCAACCTTTGCACCACAAATACAGGACACATCCTGGTGTCTGACAGGGCATCCAAGGGTGTCGCGTGTCTGACCCCCAAGGGCGAGACGGTGTTCCACTACAGACCTACTGGAGACACAGCATTGAAGGAGCCACGTGGTATCACAAGTACCAGCAGGGGTGACATCCTGGTGACAGACTCCTCCTTAAACAGAGTCATTCATCTGACTAAGTCGGGAGAGTTTGTAAGAAACATACTGACAGATGAGGACGGTATTCAAGATCCAGTAGGAGTTGATATAGATGGACGTGGTCGGGTGTATGTTGGCCTGTATAATCTTGGAATTGTAAAGATGTACATGTGTTGACAATGGCCATAGTCGCAGTAATTGTACACATGGAATAGCGTGGAAGGACGTGGTATAGATGTATGTCTGGACACGGACAATATTTGAAAGCTCAAATATACACATTTAAAACAATAATCCATAAACCCATCAATCCTCTCAATGCTACTACAGGAGAGCAGCATAATGACATCCCCAAATAAGACTTGCAATAATTATTCAACAAGTCGGATTTACGTGTCATTTGAATTATGTATGGAATGCATTTATTCACAGCTTTCTAAATATATAATCTTCAATTAGTTTATATACCTTTAAACGAAACGCCCGCGAATCAAAATGTGTTCGCCAAATTTCTCGGCACACAGCCACAAATAACGGCCATTGTTGACTTAAGGTACATCACGTCGAGTGGTACCCAGTCTAACATTTTCTTCATAATGAAATTATTTTAAATAATTTGATCAATATTTTTTGTTCTTGGGTGAAGAGAAAACACTGAAGTTTCCCATTTTTGAAGCTTTATATTTACGACGTACTTCTGTTGATGGACTGAAGTCCCCATAATTTCAGTAGTATATATCTACGAGATAAACCAGCCGGGGCACATGTCAAATGCTCAGTCAAAATGACAAACTTATACAATCGAAATGTTTCTCTGTGGGGGTAAAAATTCTGTCCCACTCTGTGGGTCCAAAAAGTTTTGTTTTCATTACTTGTAAGTAGTGGAGCCTCTGCACATCCACGCAGTAGTCGTAATTCTAAAATAACAACTGAATTATTTGATCTATCGATCAATTGATTGGTTTGTGTATATATTTCGTATTTTGCCCTATGGAATGGAATGGGTTGTATATATATGACTGAACGGATTGAAGACAGAATTGTTCACATACAATTAGTTGATATATCTACAATATATTTTGACATGAATACACGTAGGTCACCTCTATCAAATGTTTCAACCGTGTGTAGCTACAATGTGTGTTCCTTGACTGAATGTGGGTCATCGTGCCCCGGTTAGTTGGTGCTCGTGCTATCTGCCACTTGTTCCATAGTTCACAAGCTTTATCAGTTAAATCAATTTGTTAACTGTGCAAGTGGACTCATCTTCAGTTCTTGAAATGAAAGCTAATACTGTATACCCTTGTGCTTTACAAGATAATGATTTCCAATTAAATCTGATATGGACTTGCGCCTCTGGGCTTTGTACGAAGTATAGTTTCATGTGTATGTAAAGGCTTAACACAGCCCAGACAACATGACACTGGCTGGGCTCGCCATTAATAATTGATTGCCAGATATTAAATCAACGCGTCACAATTTAATTCTGGACTCACAAAAGTCCAGAAACTCTCCGCACTGTGGGCACTTTCTGACAAGTGATTTGACCAAATGAAACATGCAGTTCTTATGAATATATGCAAAGGATGAAAAAATGAAAAAAAATGTTATCGAAAACTTGAAATTTAAACTCTCCGACGTCCGCGCCCACCTCTCAACCTCGCTCAGCCTGCCTTGCCCCCCTCAATGCTCCCATACCACCCCTTCACCCCACCCACCCTAGAAGGACTTACATGGTCCCTTCATACGTTGGCGATTGTGCACAAATTTAGCCATCTCTTAAAAACACAAGTATCCTACTATTATAAACCTGGTATATCTAAATTTACTTCAGATGTTTTGAGACTTACGTACCCTCTCAAGAAGACAAAACTGTGAAACCCGTGAAGGTCCGGGTTAGAATTGGCCTTCAGTAACCAATGCTTATTGTAAGAGGCAACTAACGGGATCGGGTGGTCAGGCTCGCTGGCTTGGTTGACACATGTCATCGGTTCCCTATTGCGCTGATCGATGCTCATGCTGTTGATCACTGGATTGTCTGGTCCAGGCTCGATTATTTACAGACCGCTGCCATATATTTGGAATATTGCTGAGTGTGGCGTAAAACTAAACTCACTCATCCAACTGCTCAGATCGATGCTCATGCTGTTGATCACTGGATCGTCTGGTCCAGACTCGATTATTTACAGACCGCCTTAATATAGCTGGAATATTGTTGAGTGCAGCCTAAAACTAAACTCACTCGCTCACTCACTCCAAACTGTGAAAATTAGGAACACCTCTCGCTACCAACAATGTCAACAAGAACATAATGGAGTCCCTGCATCAATACATCCATAAATTATTCCAATATCTGTACACAAATAATGAAATGTAACTGCAAGTTCAAGGTTCCTAAGCACGTACAATGCACATTTACCCTACCTCATGTAATAATGTCTATCTCTGATTGATTCACGTGACCTACAACAAATGGTGGACGGAAAAAAGTCATGGAAAAAAAGTCATAGAAAAAATAACTATTATAAAACATCATGTTCTCCAGTTATTTACTTTGTTTATACTATTTCACTTTCAAGTTAATTATTCCTTTAGTGTGACGCTGTAAGCAATTGGATCTTATCAAAACAGGAGAAATGAACAGATTATTATTTGTTTAGTTCTTAACGGATTGTGGGATTAAAAGTCACAAGTCACATGATTGTTTTTATACCTAGCTTTGAGCTTGACGATATCATACCAATTAATGAACTCATGGGATTATCAGTTAATACTTTTTACTCAAATGGCTTCCTTCTAGCAGCTAATATAAGACACGCTGGCCCTAAGACTGTGATCCAAACTCTTCACGGTGTTGGATGGAACATTCGGTTAAATAAAATGTGCTAGGACAACTGACTGATGTAGTGCTGTTGCAGATGAAAGTGGTATGATGATGTATTTTACTTGAATGATTACATTAATTTTATAAGTTAGGTTCAAATGTGGTAGTGCTGTTGATAATAATATTGTTATGACTTGTTACAATCCTGACCTTTTTTGAGTTTATGACTTTTTTCCTATGACTTTATATCCCTACCAAATCTATGACTTTTTTCCATGACTTTTTTCTACAACCGAACAAATTACAATGTATGCCGGGTGCACGGTTGTGCACTGCTTGGGTGGTGTTGTACAAATCATCAGGCAGAATAAATCATTTATATCCCGCCCCATGGAAAAAACCGGTATCTTCCCATAAGATGGACCGGTTTATGCCCGGACTGTCGACAACAAGAAATAATCCGTCCAAAATACTTGTCGACAGTCCGGGAAAAGGGAGGTGATGTTCTACATGAGTGAGTGACTTCACTCCCAGTGTTCTCGAATTAACAAACTAATTAAAACAGAGTGTGATATATAAAGTAGACAATATATTTATTCAGTCAATATAACAACATGCATGTATCATATGTCACATAATATAGCATATTTGTTCATATATTTCATAAAGCTAACACAATATATTTGTGTGTGTGTTTTATATAAATAAGTACTTTCTGCAGGTGTATAAGTAATAAATATATAAAAGATGAGTCCAGTTATTTCTTCTTGCCAAAATTACTTTATATGTGCACTAAAGTAATCTGAATGTTCGGCCAAGATGAAGCGACTCTGACACATGGTCTGTGTAATTCAAGTCGGTAAGTCTGTCGGCAAGAAGGTCGGCCTTCAAGGATTGAATCCTAGCGTCGATGATTCGGTAGCGACGTCTGGGGGATAGGCGTAGCGTTGTCAGTCTTTGCACGATGATGGAGCTTTGACTTGAACGCATCAACTTCAGTAAGAAACGGAATAGCAGGATGGTTGTGACCTTGACCGACTATATTCAGCAGGTTGTTTTCTGTAACCAGATATGATGGACAGGTTGCCTCTGTACATCTCCAGTATGTTTTCTGACCTCTGCTTCTGTTGACTTTGTACTTGAATCCATTGTGGTAAAGATTCTGACCTCTATGAATGTTGTCAATCAATGTAACCCGCACCATAGCATTTGCCATTTTGACAGTGGTGACAAAATATTCATGATCTATTATATATACCCACATGCGAAATGTTTACAAAAGCATTTCGATAATCCTTCTACTCCCAATATCACAAAATAATTTGTAAGCTCTCCGTTTCTCATGTTGTTGCATGTTAAACTCCAAAATGGTAATCCTTCCACTCGCATAACGTAAAATAATAATCTGTTTTTGCAACCTTAATTCTCTTGCAAATTGTTAAAACGACATTCTCTTTAATCTACTTAATTCATTTACTCATGATACGAGCATAGCTGTAGCCGCCATGGCCACTTGCAACCACTAAGCAAACATTCTCTTTCATTAATTAACACCGTCACGGTATGTTGACCACGCGATGTCGACATTCCGGGTTTTTTGTTTTGTCGACAGTTAGGGACATCCTATTTTTTATTTGTCGACAGATCGGGCTGACACCAGATAGACCTCCCAAAAGACAGACCGCTTAAAACAGCACATTTTATGGTTGGTTGCATAAGGCTTAATGAAGCTGTACCCTTGATAATATGCATCCACAGCAGTCAGTGAACCGTGAAGCACTGGTTCAAATCGACTAGTCAGTACCATGTTAGTGAAATATATGACTGAATTTCATGCTATATTTACATGAAGAGAGATTTAAGATATTTTTGCCTAAGGTTATGTATTTATATGGTTTTATAAAAATCTTTCTATGATGTATATTTTGACCCTCTAGATTAACAGTGTCCCATAAGCCTGTTAAGGCTGGATGTATGTAAAACATTACGTGTTTATTTTATATGAATTTTATATCTTGTTTACATACATGGGACACTTTAAAAAACTATGTCTATCTGTCTGTCTGTCTTTAAACATTCGATAAAATAATTTCTGTTTACTATTGTGATGCGGCGTATACGGGAATTTTTGCGTCCCGTTTTATCCACCTAGCCGAAGGCGTCAGTGACAGTTTGCTACTACTTATGATAGGAATTAATTTGACGTTTTTGTGTATCCAGTTCTTGTGTATTCTGTTATATTATATATGTACCGGTGAGGTATTACCGGTTACCAAACCAGATTCTCTGAGAATATAAATATGTTTAAAGCATATGTTCAAGATTGTACTCCCCTAAAACCTCGGGCGAAGAATAGCCGTGACGGGCAGACGGGAATTACAAAATAATTGATCACAAAATATTAAAACGAAACGTGCGAACCTGGGTAGGTACACCTCGCAAGTGTGGGGGGTTGCCCACGATAGAATTTATTCAACAATGAATACTATGACGACATACCGAGTGTCACGTAGAATAAAAACACAGTTTTGATGCTTTTTTTTCCTTTGTGAGAAGGTTTGACAATGCCCTTAGCTCCTGAGTGGTGACGTGTGACGTCCTGGGCAGGAAGTGACAGTGTATTGATTTCTTTCCTTAATTACCCAGTTGGGGCTCCCTAATTAACCTTTATTTGTTCTGAAGCAGCATAGACTATTTATTTTATTTGGAAGTGGTTATTGGCAAATGTCAATAGGATTGACAAGACATATTTCAATACAGTTAAAGTTCTCACAATACTGTTTATGTTACAAGAATTACAAATTAAAAGTAATAGTTCATATTCAACAATTTCTTAATTTTGACTGTTCCGACGTGTATGTTTTGATATTATCTGTTCGTACACGCATACCATTGACGAGCCACATTTCCAACTGGCTAGAACTCTGGATCATTTGCAGATTGTTGCGAAGCGGCATTTTTGACATTTTCAGTCATCATTCGATCCTGAACTGGGTCACAAGAGTTATGCCCTTGGTGGTAAAAAACGATGCTTTTTCAGTGCTTCTGTATTCTCAAATCATCTACTATACAATATCACGTCATACTGTAGTTAGATAACTTGTTCCATGGCATGGCTCCCTAATTAACCTTTATTTGTTCTGAAGCAGCATAGACTATTTATTTTATTTGGAAGTGGTTATTGGCAAATGTCAATAGGATTGACAAGACATATTTCAATACAGTTAAAGTTCTCACAATACTGTTTATGTTACAAGAATTACAAATTAAAAGTAATATTTCATATTCAACAATTTCTTAATTTTGACTGTTCCGACGTGTATGTTTTGATATTATCTGTTCGTACACGCATACCATTGACGAGCCACATTTCCAACTGCACTGAGTTATTTCGCATGTTGTACGTTAACAAATTAATAAATAAGCTACTGTAATGGGGCTTATCTTGCTGTGATTTCTGTTCTGTTTTATGAATCAATGTATCATTGAAGCAGTATGTCAGATACAGTTTCCAACACAAGGTAGTACCTTTGTGTTGTACTGTGAAGCCATATCACATAAAAATGATAGAACTCTGGATCATTTGCAGATTGTTGCGAAGCGGCATTTTTGACATTTTCAGTCATCATTCGATCCTGAACTGGGTCACAAGAGTTATGCCCTTGGTGGTAAAAAACGATGCTTTTTCAGTGCTTCTGTATTCTCAAATCATCTACTATACAATATCACGTCATACTGTAGTTAGATAACTTGTTCCATGGCATTACTTCTAATGTTTTAAGTGCCTAGTGACTACATATGATGATGATTATGAGTTTAACGTCAGCTTCTGGCTGTAGCCAATAACGCCGACAGGGTAGGTGGGAGCTAAAGTAATAATTAATATGTTTATAATAAGGGATAAACCGCCATACCCCAAAAATGCAAATGATGGGGTGTTAACCTAAGTGAATTTTGAATGAAAACGGCTACAAACATGATAATAAATATATGGCGGCGTCTGTAAATAATCCAGTGACCAACAGCATGAGCATCGATCTGCGCAATTGGGAACCGAGCCAGCGAGCCTGACCACCCAATCCCGTTAGTCGCCTCTTACGACAAGCATGGGTTACTGAAGGCTCATTTTAACTCGGACCTTCACGGGTAGACAAGCATGGGTTACTGAAGGCTCATTCTAACCCGGACCTTCACGGGTAGACAAGCATGGGTTACTGAATGCTCATTCTAACTCGGACCTTCACGGGTTTAATTTGGAAGAAGAAACGTCAGACACCAAAAATGAAAAAATGTGAAGCAGATGATAAATGAGTGTAGATAATTGTAGGTATGACTAAGATGATAGCAAGGAGTATAAATTGATCATGGTTTGGAATTATGAAGAAAGACAATAGGTGGGGTCGGGGTATGGGGAAGGAAGGACGGGGGAGAGAAGTGAGAAGGTTATCTTAGCCATTATGTGTGTAGAAGGAGTAGGAGTATAGCTTATGAATTTGGTATTACAGTTAAGCTGCAGCTGATAAAAATACAGGGTCCTAATAACCAAATTAAATTGGGTTACACTTTAACTGTAAGCATAAACGTTGACCTATGGGGCTTAAAGAGTCGAGGTAGGACGGCTGGCGAGTTTGAGCACAGACAATCACTTTGGACTTATGGGTGGTCTCTGTTTTGTCATCACGTGGACTACTTTATATGCTGATAACGTACACTGAAGTATACAGGCTTGACACTCTCAAACGTCATGATACTTGACAGCCCTGGCAATCACACGACACAAGCCAGCAGTGCATGATACAGAATGATACGGGCATGTTGGAGTAGTTACAGATATAATATACAGTTAGAGATAAAATTATGTAATGTCTGCTTTGAATGTATCTGGACGTCTGTGGTGAGTCTATCGGCAGTGTCTGGTTCGTGCAACTTGATTACTTGCCTGTAAGATAGATAAAAGTACTCGCACTTTGTTCCTGTAACAATACGTTAAAATCTTGATAGTGTTCTGACACTCGTCCTCTATCTATTTTTTAATATCGTTCTAAGTTAGTTGAATTAAGTCAAAATGAGTTGAAATTTGTGTCATGATGCTTATAAACATACACTCATTCATTTACAACCTCCAAAACATAAATATTGAGTAAAGTAAATATTCTCGCCCATGGGCCAAAATGTTTTTCGCCCATGGACGAGATTTTTAAATATCGCCCTAAGTTAGTCGATTTAAGTCAAAATGAGTTGAAATTTGTGTCATGATGCTTATAAACATATACTCATTCATTTACAACCTCCAAAACATAAATATTGAGTAAAAGTAAATATTCTCGCCCATGGGCCAAAATGTTTTTCGCCCATGGGCGAGATTTTTAAATATCCCTCTAAGTTAGTCGATTTAAGTCAAAATGAGTTGAAATTTGTGTCATGATGTTTATAAACATACACTCATTCATTTACAACCTCCAAAACATGAATTCTGATCGAAATTAAACATTCTCGCCCATGGGCCACTGTTCGCCCGTGAAGGTCCGAGCGAGTCTAAATTTCAAGTTTTCGAAAAACATTTTTTCATTTTTTCATCCTTGGCATATATTCATAAGAACTGCATGTTTCATTTGGTCAAATCTCTTGTCAGGAAGTGCCCACAGTGCGGAGAGTTTCTGGACTTTTGTGAGTCCAGAATTAAATTGTGACGTGTTAATCCTTCTCTGTCACAAAAGCATGTTACCTTTGTTTTGTATGTGTCAGATAGATACCTATTAAAGGACTTACTGAGCTCAAAGGTGGAAATAGAACGTTTTCTGCCATTTGTCATTTCGGTATACATTTCATTATATATCTTTCAAATGAGGATATATGTGGTTTACCATCCTCAAAAATACTCGTTTTTGTGTGAATGTAAAATATTTCTAAACTTTTTAAGAACTGATCACTGATTACGAAATGGACAGACGTGACAAATGTAATCGGGGTATCAAATCAGTCGGCTATTTCACTTTATCAGTTTCCTACCGCATTCGACTGGAAGGGAGGTAACTCTCTAAATGTAATCTCTCTCTCTCTCTCTCTCTCTCTCTCTCTCTCTCTCTCTCTCTCTCTCTCTCTCTCTCTGTCACACACACCCGGTAGTCTGGTGACACGGACGGTTTAGTCGAGGTAGGTTGTCGCAGATAGTTTTGGTGTGTCAGTAATAATCACACGCACACGCACACGCATACATCTGTTACGTAACACCATAAAAAGCCCATCTACACCATAGTATTACACTCCCTGCTCACACACAGACCTAACAAAACTACACTCAAAGTATGTGTGAGGTTGTTAGTAATCGTTCTCTCCTTGTCACTGCTACGGATTAGTTTCATATTACATCAGACACACAGAGATATACGTGTTGTAACAGGTAATTATTGTATTAGTGGGATTAAATCGAAGACCAACCAGTCCATGTCGTAACTTTCAAAAGGTAATTTATATGGTATCTTTACATGACTTGTCTGACAAAATCTGTATCAGTTAGCTAACAACACTCGTGCTACTTTCGTTATGAACATGAGGTCGTCCAAGATATGTGGTACACACACGATTCAGCTGCGCCATACACTTCATATGCGTTAAGACAGTTTTGATGCAAGACGTTCATACAGCGACAAAGAGGTTTCAACGATATTTTATTAGCTATTTATATGACCTTGAGAGAAGTGGGAAAACAGAGAAAAAATATTATTTTGAATGAAAAAATGACACCAGTTGAACCTAATATAGCAGTAAGGAGATATGGAAAAATCAGTTTGTTTGGTATTTAACATTTGTAACGACATTCATGATTACTATAAATTGGTAAGAAATATACATTGGTAATGCGTTTGTTTTTTAGAAAAGTACATTAAAAATATTACTGAAAATGAAGCCATATTGTTTCACCTCATAAATGCAACTCTAAATTTCATGTTTGAACATTGATTTGTTTGATTGGAATTGTAGAAGTTTATGAATAATAAGAAATTCATTAATACTTTATTATCAAAGGAATGACACTTTATGGATGACAACTTCAGTAATATAATTATTAGGGCTGTAACGATGCATCGAACAATCGATGTATTGCAAATTGTTGAGTCTCCGATAGCAAATAATCGATGGTAGAAACGAAAAACTATCGATGCATCGATGGTATGTGTGACTATCGATAGTTTAGTAATTGACTTCTGTTGATAAATGCGCATTGCAAAATACAAGATGTTTGGGTGTAGACTTGCAGCTTCATTGAGTTTATGTTTTAACTGTTTACTTGATCTGGGTTTCAAGTTCCTTGTCAGCAATTAAAAGACTACTTCAACTTGTAGTATCGCATATAAACTATACATTAATTTGGGACATAACTTCAAATGAGACATATCAAGGAGAGAGAAAAAACTATTGCAATAGTATGTTTCAATAGACTATCGCTATAGCAATAGTTGTTTGCCCCTCAATAGTCACCCCTAATAATTATTATCATGATCCGACGTTTCGGTATAGATTCTTAAATCGCTCTCAAGCTAGCACACCTATCCATACCAAAGCTTCATAATATAACAATAAAGGTGTCATCCATCTTTCTTAATCTGTAGATTGTTAAGTTTACAAAGGAAAATATATACATGTATTGCAATAATGTTCAACCTCCATACTCTATACCTTGTACTACAACACGAACGGCTCAGTCCAAGTGTTCCTATAAATGTTCTTTCTCTGTTCTCTGGTCAGAAAAATTGAAACATTGTTACGATTGTCTCAACAAAAGAAATGCCTTTAACGTGAGATGGAGCCGACCGAAGAGTTGTCATGAATAAAATTATGTTGCCCTTTGTGAATTAAGAAAAGAACGAAATGTCTCAAGAACAATTTTCAAAGTTCAGTCAACACAATCATACACAAATCAATATGAACAGTATAGGTTTCAATTCATTTCCTGTATTACACTTGCACCCTATTGTTCACAACAGTGCGATTGCTTCCCCTTATTATTGATAGTAAACATTGTCTTTATACAGTAAATAACATCACTGCAGAAGACCCTTCAGTTATGGCACAAGAGCAAATATGACACGTTAATCACAATTGTTTTACAAAAGCGGATGCACTTTCTATTCATTTACCCACACGAGATTAATCCGACAGAAAATAGTTATATGCACAACAACATTTCCCTTGGTGAAAAGACCGAAACTACAACAACAACAACAACAACAACAACAACAACACACACACACACACACACACACACACACACACACACACACACACACACACACACACACACACACACACACACACACACACACACACACCACACACACACACACACACACACCCCACCTCCCGAAATATATCAACACAGTCATGCTCAAACAATATGAACAGTTCTGGTTTCAATTCATTCCGTTTTACACCAACATCCTCTTGTTAACTACTGTGCGATTACCTCCCTTTGCATTATATGATAAACGCCCCGTTCCACAGTATACAACTCTGCAGCAGAATGAGCAGATCCGACATTTTAAGTACAAGAAGGGCAAATAAATTCAATAAATTATTGTTTTAAAATAAAGAAATGCATGCACATTCTATTCATTAACCCATACGTCCCATAGACTTCTCAGAAAACCCTTACAGTTGGACCACGGTGGCATTACCGCCATGAAATAACGACACACGTCACGTACGTATCAACACAGGCTGTCTGTAGATATTTCTTGTTATTATATTTAAGGGGTTATCGTAAATAACATCTTAGTGGTGGGGATAATCACCCGACAAGATGTAGCACTATTTGTTGTCTTTGATGATGGGCAGCCTTGCAAGGAGAGAATCCTTTTCCAGAATTTCTGATGCAACTTTCAATTTTCGCTATCTGAACAATAACCTTGAATAATAATACCCGTATGAAATTTTCAAAGGCGCTTTTGGAGTATGTTTGTATGTGAAGGTCACTGTTAGCGACTTCATCTTTGAGTCGACGGTAGTTTCTTTGCAAATATGTGAGTGGCAAGGTGGGCGACGTGTATAAAGCGCCGCGCTAATAAGCGAAAGGTTCCTGGATCGATCCCCACTTGTGACCGAGTGTAAAAACCTTGGAGCATCATTACTTGCAGGCGTTGTCACAACACCTACTACACAACCCTGTGCACTTTCAAGAACCCACTCATCCGATGGTAGGTAACTAGATGGTGGACACACGAACACGTGCAGACACCTCGTTGCGGGTACAGTAACGTGCAGTATCATTGGACAAAATACTGTGACTATGTGTCCCAGTTCAGCGCCTGCAAATGGGTACCTTGTGAGGATGAGGCTGTGTGATAACTCGCTGGGCCTAACAGACTGCATGAGTTAAATACTACCCATGAAGTTGAGATGGTTAATAAAACAGAATGCCAGAAAAAAGATATCCATTGATCAAGGGAACATTCCAGCGCCTTGAGCTTGTACTATGTGCGCTATATAAATATCCTATAATAGTGTGTGAGTTTAATTTTACGCCACTTTTAACAATATTTCACATATATCCAACACGCCTGGAGACACCAGAAATGGTCTTCGCTCGTTGTACACATCTGGGGGATCGAGCCCTGGTCCTCGGTATGACGAGCGAATGCTTTAACCACAAGGCTACGCCACCGCCCCTTGTAAAAACACTGTTGATATGTCAAGGTTACGGCTGTCTCGAAGTGAAAGCTTGGCAAATTCGTATTACATCGTCATCATTTACGGTTGTGTCGAACCTTGCAGTATTTACCTTGGTTACTCTAACTTCGACATAAGGGTGTTAACCTGTATATCATTGTGTACTTACCTACACATAGCATCTGCTTGGTTATATCCTTCCAGATGGCGACCTCCCAGAAGCTGACCGAACACTTCCTGACGTGTACAATATGTACAGAGGTGTTCGTCAATCCCTGTACACTTGTGTGTTATCACACTTTCTGTCGGAAATGTGTAATCAACTTCACCAAAACCAGACCAGAAGCCATCAATGCCAAGTCGCTCATCTGCCCTTTCTGCAGCAAGATGACGAAGGTCTCTGACCCTGAGAAACCAGTGGAGGAATGGGCAGATGACGTCAAGCCAAGCTTTGTCATGCAGGGACTTTTGGACTCGTTTGGTCCGGAATCAAAGGGTATGTATATATACACTCACATGTACTGCTGATCGAATCACAAGTTGAAGCTCCAGGAATGCTTTAAGTTTTATTTTGTCTTTTATAAATCAGTGAATATATAATGTACCATGCAATATCACAGTAAGAGATTTTGAGTGTACGACGTTATTACATCGTCAAAGTGTCTGAAATGATAAAAGTCCTACATTTAATTCTGGCAGTAATGTGCATAAATCGCTATCAGGTGATCTTTGGGTATAATGATAACTGTTATTGATTCCACCTTTTACGTTTGTGTTAAGATCTACTTCCTTAACATATCAATCCTTTCCAGATTCAAACTTTTGCGCATTCTGTAAAGAGGGACGGGAGACAACTCCAGCTGTTGTTTGGTGTTCTGTCTGTGATGACGCACTATGTGAGAAATGTGTCAGAGTGCACAATCGCATCCCAGCTACACGTCACCATGACGTCACTGAACTGTGTGGGGAGGTCAGGGTCAAAAGAAAGCGAAATGTCATGTGCAAGGAACACAAGCAGGAATGCGTGGAGTTTCTGTGTGAGGATTGCGAGAAGATGGTTTGTTACAAATGTTGCATCATTTATCACAGGAAGTGTGATTCCTTTGTCACAATCGAGTCACAGATCGAGACCATGAGAAGTGAACTCAAGAAGAAGAAAGAGGCGTTATCAAAGAAGCAAGAAGACACGAAATACAAAACTGATGAACTGAAATCGTCATTAAATAGAGAAATGTCTAGATACGCACGAATGGAAGAAAACATAATGTCTGTAACACAGGAAGCCATTCAACAGATCACGTTTAAGAGAAAGCAACTTCTGGATAATCTCAAAGAGATGTCAGACATCCACATCGGACAACTGAAAGCAAGTGTAAAATCAAGAGAGTTTTCATTACAGATGTACCAACAACAGACTGAGCTGATAGACCAGGCTCTACAATCTGAATGTGACATGGATGTGTATGAGATGTATCAGGGCTGTGAGGCTGGTGGTGTGGAGGCTGTTGGGGACGCAGAGGATGGAATAATGGTCAGGGTCACATTCAGACATGACATTGAGAAGCTGAGTAAAGCGCTGGGGGATCTACAGCTGGGTGCGATAGACGTCCTGCGTGATGGCGATGTGGACCTAATGGCTGATCCAGTGCTACAAGACACCATTACAGTCAGAATAGCAGGAGAACGACGTGCAGCACGGATGACTGACTTGGCCGTGATGATGGTGGATGGTACAGAAACAGTTGTACTCACAGACTGCGAGAACACCAGTGTGAAGTCTTTCTACACCAGGAACAATCAACCTTGTCACAGCAGGCTATGTCTGAGGAATTGTCCGGAAAGTTTGACAAGGCTGACGTACAACCAGGTGGCTGTAACAGTTCCAGCTAAAAACCAGATTGTAACAGTAGGTGTCAACCCGGATCTGGAACTGCTGTCAACCATCACTACCAGTAAACAGTACTGGGGTATAACATTTCTGAACCCGTCAACACTCGCAGCAAGCTCTCCGTCTCCTCCCCTGTGTCGATATCCTGGATATGACAGGAGACGTGCTGAAGTCAATCAGCACATACAAGAGTGGTACCAAGGTCTTTCCGGATCCCTCCTACCTTTGTAGCACAAGGACAGGGCACATCCTGGTGTCTGACTGGGGATCTAAATCTGTCGTGTGTCTGACCCCCGAGGGTGAGACTGTTTTCCACTACAGACCTACAGGAGACACAGCACTGAAAGAGCCACATGGTATCACAAGTACCTGCAGAGGTGACATCCTGGTTACAGACTCTTCTCTACACAGAGTCATTCATCTGACCGAGGCAGGAGAGTTTGTCGAAAACATACTGACAGATGAGGACGATATTGACACACCACTAGGTGTTGATATAGATGGGCGTGGCCGGATGTATGTTGGTCTGTATTATCAAGGAGTTGTCAAAGTGTACATGTGTTGACAGCGTACATGGCCGCAGTGCTTATCCACGTGGAATACCGTCGATGGACGTGGCATAGGTGTACATGTTTGTCCGTACATCTACAGTGAGTGAATATGGTTTACATCGCTTTTAGTAAGATTCAAGCAATTTCACGGCGGGGTACATCGGAAATGGGCATCACATATTGTACCAATGTGGGGAATCGAACCAGAGCCATGAGCGTGACGAGCGGACGCTTTAACCATAGGGCTACCTCACCGCCCCGGACCATCTGCAGATTTTACACGGACTACTTGTGGAAACAAACATACACATTTATAACATTAATCAATAGAACAATTTAATTCGTCTATATTGTGCGTTGCCTTAATGCAATCAATGTTGAACTGGTTCTTTACTGAGACTCCTGAATGCAGTTTGTTTCAACCAACAAGTTGGTCGTTAAAGGTGATTCATATGACTGGGATTATCTTTCGCTTGACTTGGATGATGGCACATTATTACCTGTCGTTGCTTAAAATATCAGTCATTGGTTACTCAAGTTCACAAACCGAAACATGAGTCTCATTAACCTATTCAGACAATGACCTACTTTTCAGCCGATCCGAATTTTCTCGTGTGAAAGTGAAGAGACACCACAAACAACTTTGGTTACACTGAATTTCAATTTCTTGTTTCATAAGAAAATGGTATTTACAAGTTAATTTTAAACTTTAATAACATCGTATTTCTTTATTTTATGGCGAGGTGTAGCAGCATGACTGCCCCTGTTTGATGAGGTCGTAAAATGATTCACAAGGCTCACTGGTTACACCTGTTATGTGTTCTTTGCGCTTATTCAGTGTAGTTTTGTAACGCACAATATGATTGATATAATATCAAGTCCGTACAAGACCGCCAAACTTTTCTAGCGGCAGAGCCTCGTTTTGAGATTTCCACGATTTCCACGATTTCCAGATTTCCATTTGTCAGAGCACGCTGCACGACGTGTTTGCAAGAATTAGAAGGAGCGTAGTGTTGCAATATACAAGTGCTTAGATGTATCAAATAATACTGATTGATATTAAATGTATCCAGTTGAATGAATTGGTCTCAAAATTCTGGACTGGTTATTGTACTAAGTTGCGCAATAGGACGTAACCCAGTCAGCAGGAAACGAGACTGTTGTGTAACCAATGTTTTGACTTTACTCCATTATTGACCAGCCGTGTGATACAGCCTGGGTGTGTCTGACTGCGGCCTCAAACAGCATTCACTTATTCACCAAAACGTGCTGTTTATAGCATATAGTTTAATCATCAGTCGTCTTTGTCCTTTTGTATTCTTCATGTGGTTAGTCAAACATGCAGACAGTGGCATGGCTACAACTAATGTAGATTAAAATGTCCCCATGCGTTGCTTTTGTTGGTTTGTTGCAACGTTCCAGCTCTGTGGCGGCAGTCTGTAAATAGAGACTACGCCGACTAGTAATGTTTCTCACCAGTTATGACTTTTTAATTATTTTAGGTTAGTATTCCTGATTATTAGAACGTATTCAATTTACATACAACTCAAACGAAGCTGCTGACATGTAAGAAATGGTCCTTAACCTTTTATTCGTAGTATAATTCACATAATTTTGAGTTATTCCTCTCTAAACCCCCAACTTTCATTTAGTTAAATGGTCTTAACCACATCTTACATATAACTAATTTCGTGTTCGAGGTTATTTTATGTTTTCTTGGCCAGTTTTTTAGCGGACATTAAACTATTCAATTCAACATAAGAGTTTTTCCAAATAGAGCTAATAGCCTTGCTCAGTTTCGACTGTATTGTCAACGTGTGTTCATGAGTCATTATGCAATAGTCACGTCATTATCATGCTTGTGTTGCTGAAAATGGGAATTACCCGTCACAAACGCACAAAAGGCCTGTTCACCTGAAAACAATCCACGGGAACAAATGGAACCAGTCACAGTAGGGTATTGCTTCGGACATAATGTTTGTCATAATGCGTCAACCACAGCCTCTCAATATCGATATTTGGGAGTATTTGGGTGAATCGTGCACAAAGACAGCAGATGACAGGGACAATAAGTACATATCAGCATTATATATACGTACAGCATTACGGGTATTGCAGGCAATTTATAGCATGTATGTACTTTCATTAAATCATTTTCTATATATTGTTAAAATGATAGAATGTTCTTCGCAATTGCTCTTTTGTACTTTACGAGCTACTGCCTTAGTGATCACCCAGATTGTTCATTCTTAATTATGAAGTGAATTGTTTGTCAAACCGTCTTCATGACTTCCAGATCCTCCTGGCCGAAAACGAAGGGATGAGCAAGGCGTCTGACACCACCATCCAGGTCTGAAGGGGGCGAGACGAACGAAGACTCGCTCCTGTCAGTCGCCCCTCTAAGGACGCTACTTCAAGGTACAGATCCCTTGGAACGGAACTAGCGATATGGTAAGAAGTCCACGCCTGGCACCACCAAACAGTATAATGTATTCTCTTCACTAGGGCTGTGTATTGACAAATAAATTGTATTGTAATATATTGCGATTCGGGTACCCTTATTGCGATACGTATTGCGATATATTGGGAGCTTAAGTGTTAGACAGTGAGTGACGCTAACTGTGCATGTCAATCCTATTTTCTACATTATAAGTCCCTAAACATATATGTTATGGTTCTGATAACAGCAATCTCAAAATTAGGTTAGTCAGGGATTCTATTTTTTTGTGTGTACAATTTATAGTATTACAGTATGTCGTTTTGTCATTGAATAAAGAAGGAAAACATTTGTTGTGAATGAAAGTCTGTGTAGATTTTAATTTTAACCATAAAGATAATCACAAAAACTTCATATATGTTCTTTACCCAATATACCGATTCTCAGGAATTAAATATTGCAATGCGTATCGTTTGAAAAGCGCATTGCATACGGTAATCCCATGCAGTCCTACTCTTCGCGTTACTAATGCCAGGAGTGCCTGTATCTGAGGATGGTTGAGCCTGGGTAGTTTTATGCACTGATGATATGCATTTACTAGAACTGTGTTGATGTGTCTGGACAGAAGTCCAGAAGTTTCACCATAAGCTCCGAAGTATTTATCTGTGTTGATTCAACTACAAAAGAAATGTTTGGTCTGTGATCAATACTGATCCACACTGTGTTGTAAAACAACTATATTTTCAAGGCGGTTTTCTATGATAAGAAGTAGTGGGATCTGTGCATTTCTACGTAGCCGGCGTAATTAATAACTCAATCATTTGGCCATCTATCACGTGATTGGCTTGCTTACAAGTGTACGACTGTGCGGTGTCAGGGTATATAAGCTTACTTTTTGATGTAAATTGGGTGAATGGCGGGTGCTACTGGAACGGCCGGACGTGCTTTCCCTTTTCGCGAACACCTGGTGTCAATGATTTTCTATGCTCCATTCATAAACATTTCACAGCTACTTTCTCTCCTCACTAAATGGAATCTGTTTATGAGGATAATCAAGACTGGGTTTTCTTTGGCACTGACGTTTTATACGGCGATATATTGGACGTCTTCCTACTGCTATGTCCACTGAATTGCAAGCATTGATCAAAGGACTTTACAATACACATGCCTTACGATAATCATAGCAATATTTGAAAATGTGCCTTCAAGGGATGACTTGTCGTCAGATAAACACGAGGGACCTTTAACAAACTAAACATGATGACACGTGGACAGGGGACTCTAATTGTTTGTAGGATTTCATTTCTCCCCCTTGACTGCCAACGTATCCAACTGTGAGTTACCAGCTCCTTACATAAATGTCGTCACCGACGGAGACTGGAGTTTCTGAACGCCAACTCTTACGACTTCTGCACCTGCTGAGGTCGAGACTAATTGATGACTTGTTAAATGTTCTATTTAGACAGCTGTTGCCATGCCAAATAATACGTCAATAAGACATATATAACTAACCAGATTAGGATGTTCTGACACTACTACAGAACAATTTGGTTGTGACTGAGACTATTTAAAGGATGTCTGTATCCTTTACCGGATCTATTCAGATAGCTGAGTCAACTACTAACTGAATGTTGCTCTGGGGGGTAAAAATTCTGTTCCACTCTGTGGCTCCAAAATGTTTTGTTTTCATTACTTGTAAGTAGTGGAATCTCTGCACATCCACGCAGTAGTCGTAATTCGAAAATAACAACTGAAGTATTTGGTCCATCGATCAATTGATTGGTTTGTGTACATATTTCATATTTTGCCTTATGTAATGGAATGGGTTGTATATGACACATCGGTTTGAGGAAGGAATTGCTCCAGACATACAATTCGTTGATATAATCACAATATGTTTTGACATAAATGCAGGTAGGTCACCTCTAGCAAATATTTAAACCGCGTGTAGTTACAATGTGTGTTCCAAGGTTGAATGTGGGTCATCGTGACCCGATTAGAAGATATTCATATTATGAGTCACTGGTTCCATAGTCCACAAGTTTAATCAGTTAAATCAATTTGGTAACTGTTCAAGTGGACTCATCTTCAGCTCACGACATAATGCCACTAAAAGCAAAACCTGCGTTTTACAAGATAATGATTTCCATTAAATTTGATATGGATTTGCGCCCGGAACATTGTAGGGAACATGCATGTAAAGGCTGCAAATTGTCCAGAAAACCTATAGTTTGGCATGAAATGCATGTGGACCCGGTTTTTTTGTAAATATATCTTCATCCAATGACCCAATCGATCTCAAACTGTGCAAGTGGATGTTTTGTCAGACAACCTAATCACATTGTAAATCACCGATTGTATGCATTTGTATTAAAGAATCTGTCTATGTAACTGTCAACAAAATAAACAGCAGAACGCAGAAGGCTTGCAGAGGGAGGGAGCCAATGACCTGTAACAGCGGCAGTGTTGGGTACTAGCTGGCGGCCATTACTAAATAACTTACAGATATGACTCAATATTCACATCTCTGTAACAAAAGCAGGATACCTTTGTTTTACATGTATCTGTAATCAGATACATACCTATTAAGGACCTACTGAGCTCAAAAGTGGAAAAGAAACGTTTTCTGTGACTGATCATAGTGGTATACATTTGATTATATTTGGTAGCATATCAGTGAATGTAAGTGGCCAGTACATGGGAATGCCCAGTTTTAACCAAACTCAAAAACAAATTCCGTTTGGTTTGAAGGGGAAATAGTTGTGAAAATTATATGAATTGATCTCTTTATGTCACCAGGTTTTCGCAAAAAAGGGCAGGCATGAGGAACGTAATGTGGGTATCAAGTCAGTCGGCTATTCACTTTATCAGTTTCCTTCGGCATTCGACCGCCTCCGTGGTGTAGTGGTTAGAGCGTCCGCCTGGAGACCGGAAGGTTGCGGGTTCTATCCCCGACCGCGTCATACCAAAAGACGTTAAATATTGTACTTGTTGGTCCCTGCCTGGCGCTCGGCTTTAAAGGGTGCAACAAGGACTGGTCGGCTGGGAGTCAGTATAATGTGTCTGAGTGGGGTATTCATGCTTCACTGCGGCATGGATATCTCAGTGGGCTAGTACTATAAAACCAGCTTCAGTCTGGGCTAGTACAAGCAGCCGCACATACACATACACACGCATGCACGTCGTCATATGATCGAAATATTCTCAAGCACGACGTTAAACCCAATTTCACCTCACCTCACCTTCGGCATTCTACTAGACGGGAGGCAACTCTGTCTGTCACACACCCTGTAGTCAGGTGGCACGGACAGCTTGGTCGAGGTAGGTTGTTGCAGACACTCTCGGTGGGACATTAATAATCACACAGACGTACACAGCTGATATGTCACACCATGAGACACCTGTCACACCATGACACACAAAATATCACACTCCCTGGTCACACACACAACAAACAAATTCACACTCAATGTATGAATGTGTTTGTTTGTATTCCTAGTCACCTCTATCAGGACACAGAGATATACTTGTTGTACAAGGAAATTTGTGTGTTAGTGGAATTAAATAAAAGGTCAACCGGTTTATGTTCGGTTTAACTTTCACAAATGTTCGGCATATGACATTTTAAAATGACTCGTTTGATAAAATCTATACCGGTATTTAAAAACACCCGTCCTATCGTCTTTTAATAATGAAGGGACGTCGTCAGGTGGTACACACATGCTGAGACACGACTCAGCTGCGTTATACACTTCATATGCATATACAATCTGATAAAACTTTGATACATGACGTTAATACAGCGACAAATATGTCAAGCGTTCAAGAGATTGCAACGATATTTTCATAGCTACATATATGAGCTTAAGAGAAATGGGAAAACAGAAAAAACAAAGCAAGTTTTCAAAAGGCTAAATGACCCATTATTCATACAAGTATATATAGAAAGACATGGATGGATGGATCTTAAAGATGTCATGAAGTATTTTTCTAACATAAACAAAGTGTGCATTCTGAATTATTAGAAAAGAAATCTTTGTGTTTGTATGCATCCATTAAAACGGTATTTAATCAAGAATTGTATGTTAACGTTTTCTGTGAAGAACCCGTCACAACTTAATAAATTTTTAATCGTTTAAATACAGGTTTTTGTAATTCTGAAGGTCTTGTGTAATGAAAGAGAAGATGGGAAACAATATATTATATATAATAGTCTCGGTATGGAATTAACTGTCTCTTTACAAAAATGGATGGAAACTCAACTTCGAACTATGTTGGTGAAAAGAACATTGTATTGTACCCATGTTGGAGATAGAAACGGGGTCCTCGGTGTTATGGGTGAATGCTTTGACCACAAGGCTACCCCACCGCCGCTTGGGCAATTATGAACATGTTATTCTTATACACCTGTTAAAGTCTTGGGAAAATTCGTGTTTGGACATCTACATTCTGTACATATGTATAGGTTCGTTGGCACTTTAAGATTTCTGAGAGTATTTGGCAGCGTCTTGACATACCATGACAGGTAACATACAGTCAAATACCGTTGATATGTCGAAATTACGATTGTCTCGAAGTGAAATCTTGGCACCTTCGTATTGCATCTTCATCATTATCGGTTGTGTCGAACCTAGGATAACCTGCAGTATTTACCTTGGTACCTCTGACTTCGACGCAACGGTGTTCAACTGTATAGTGTGTACTTATAGTGTGTACTTATCTCGGTCCCTCTGACTTCGACACAATGGTTTTCAAATGTAGTGTGTACTTATCACGGTCCCTCGGATTTCGACACAACGGTGTTCAACTGTAGTGTGTACTTACCTTGGTCCCTCTGACTTCGACACAGTGTGCACTTTTCTTGGTCCTTCTGATTTGGACACAACGGTGTTCAACTGTAGTGTGTACTTATCTTGGTCCGTCTGACTTCGACACAACGGTGTTCAACTGTAGTGTGTACTTATCTTGGTCCCTCTGACTTCGACAAAACGGTGTTCAACTGTAGTGCGTACTTACCTTGGTCCCTCTGACTTCGACACAACGGTGTCCAACTATAGTGTGTACTTACCTTGGTCCCTCTGACTTCGACACAACGGTGTCCAACTGTAGTGTGTACTTACCTTGGTCCCTCTGACTTCGACACAATGGTGTTCAAATGTAGTGTGTACTTATCACGGTCCCTGGGATTTCGACACAACGGTGTCCAACTGTAGTGTGTACTGATTTTGGTCCCTCTGACTTCGACACAACGGTGTTCAACTTTACATCATCGAGTACGTACCCAACACATTGCATCTGCTTGGTTATATCCTTCCAGAATGCGACTACCCAGAAGCTGGCTGAACACTTCCTAACGTGTACAATATGTACAGAGGTGTTCGTCGATCCCTGTACACTTGTGTGTTATCACACGTTCTGTTGGAAATGTGTCATTAACTACACCAAAATCAGACCAGAAGCCATCAATGCCAAGTCTGTCATCTGCCCTTTGTGCAGGAAGATGACTAAAGTGTGTTACGGTTAATAATTTGCCGTAACAAAAGGTTTAAGAGTCCCCTTTGAATGAGCAAAATAGAACACAGACAAATCTAAAATATACAATTATATATTGAGCAAACAATGAGCAAGATATCTAGTACAATGCAATTGAGTCACAAATCTACAATATTGGGTCACAAATATAAAATATTAACTCACCAGAGTCTTGACATGCACAGTGAGAACAAATATACTGATTGAAGGTTGTTTACAATGACAACACTTGAATATAGACGAGGTGTGAGGTGTGAGGTGAAATTGGGTTTATCGTCGTGCTTGAGAATATTTTGCTTATATGACGACGTGCATGCGTGTGTATGTGTATGTGTGGCTGCTTGTACTAGCCCAGACTTAAGCTGGTTTTATAGTGCTAGCCCACTGAGATACCATGCCGCAGTGAAGCATGAATTCCCCACTCAGACACATTATACTGACTCCCAGCCGACCAGTCCTTGTTGTACCCATTAATGCCGAGCGCCAGGCAGGGACCAACAAGTATCATATTTTAACGTCGTTTGGTATAATTATTCTCTCAGAACGATGCGGAATCATGTGGAACACACGACCGGAAGTCAAAACAAATACAAAAGATTGTCCCAAGGGGAGGCAACTCTGAAGCACTATCAGAAAGGCGTACCGCTACAAATACTATTGCCACTGAAAACATATATAATGCCAGATGCGAGCCTAATCCCCAGTCAAAACTTTAACCATTGTGACCCATAATAATCATCACCTAATCAATGTGATATTACAATTACAAATTACCAAACACACACTCTCGTAACAAGTGTCTGACCCTGAGAAACCAGTGGAGGAATGGGCAGATGACGTCAAGCCAAGCTTTGCCATGCAGGGACATTTGGACTCCAAGGGTATATATGTATATAGTTGCTTTGGATACAATTCACACTCACATGTACTGCAATTCTGATCCAATTGTAGCTGCGCTTGCCTTTGTATGCATGTGTGCCTGACTAAAGTTATTTAAGTCCCACATTAAATTCTGGTAAGTGGTATGCAACAATTAGTATCAGGTTGTGTTTGGTTTTTGTGAAAGTTGTCGTGTAAATTCGTGTTTCATTTGTGTTAAAATACTTCCTAAATGTACCAATGCTTTCCAGATACAACCTTTTGTGCATACTGTAATGAGGGAGGGGAGACAACTCCAGCTGTTGTTTGGTGTTTTGTCTGTGATGACGCACTATGTGAGAAATGTGACAGAGTGCAAAGTCGCATCCCATCTACACGTCACCATGACGTCACTGACCTGTGTGTGGAGGCCAAGGTCAAAAGAAAGCGAAAGGTCACGTGCAAGGAACACAAGCAGGAATGCGTGGAGTTTCTGTGTGAGGATTGCGAGAAGATGGTTTGTCACAAATGTTGCATCATGTATCATAGGAAGTGTGATTCCGTTGTCACAATCGAGTCACAGATCGGGACCATGAAAACAGAACTCAAGAAGAAGAAGGAGACGTTATCAAAGAAGCAAGAAGACAAGGAGTCCAAAACTAATGAACTGCAGTCGAAAGTAAATAAAGAAACGTCTCGATACTCACGAATGGAAGAAAACATAATGTCTGTAACACAGGAAGCCATACAACAGATCACTTTTAGGGGAAAGCAACTTCTGGATAATCTCAAATAGATGTCAGACATCCACATCCACAGCATGCATAAAATCCAGACAGTTGTCATTACAGATGTACCAACAACAGACTGAGCTGATAGACCAGGCTCTACAATCTGAATGTGACATGGATGTGTATGAGATGTATCAGGGCTGTGAGGCAGGTGTCGTGGAGGCTGTTGGGGGCGCAGAGGATGGAAGAATGGTCAGGGTCACATTCAGACATGACATTGAGAAGCTGAGTAAAGCTCTGAGTGATCTGCAGCTGGGTGCGATAGACGTCCTGCGTGATGGCGATGTGGACCTGACGGCTGATCCAGTGCTTCAAGACCATTACAGTCAGAATAGCAGGAGAACGACGTGCAGCACGCTTAGCTGACCTGACCGTGATGATGGTGGATGGTACAGATACAGTTGTGGTCACAGACTGGAACCACACAAGTGTGAAGTCATTCTACACCAGAAACAATCAACCTTATCATAGTAGGCTACGTCTAACTACATTTCCGGATGGTATGACTAAGCTGCCACACAGCCAGGTGGCTGTGACCGTTCCAGCTGAAAACCAGATTGTGACAGTAGGAGTTAACCCGGATCTGGAAGTGCTGTCAGCCATTACGACCAGCAAAAAAGTACTGGGATATTACGTCTCGATACGCACAAATGACCTACAGGAGACACAGTACTGGAGTGTCCTCAGAGTATCACAAGTACTTGCAGAGGTGACATTCTGGTTACATACTTCTTTCTACACAGAGTCATCCATTTGACTGAGGCAGGAGAGTTTGTTAGAAACATACTGACAGATGAGGACGGTATTGACACTCCCCTAGGAGTTGATATAGATGGGCGCGGCCGGATGTATGTTGGTCTGTATTATGAAGGTGTTGTCAAAGTGTACATGTGTTGACCGTGTACATGGCCGCAGTGCTTAGCCACGTGTAATAGAGACAGACGTGGCATAGGTGTACATGTATCTCCGTATTCCTGATTATTAGAACGTATTCAATTTACATACAACTTAAACGAAGTTACTGACGTCCCGATTCTCTTCCTTTACTTTAGTCAATTTATAGGAGTATACATGTACATAGATTATGAGGCATTTCTTTCCAATAGTTAAACAGTCTTCGCAAGTCACAACGAACATATAACCCTTATCAAACTTCGTGTTCGCGGTTAAATTCCGTTTCAGTAAATACTAAATAATAAGGATATGTTTTCTTGGCCAGTGTTACCTTTGTTGCGGACATTCAGCTACTCAAGTCAACATAAGAATGTTTGAAAATAAAGCAAATAGCCTTGCTCAGTTTGACTGTATCGTCAACTTGTGTTTATGAATCACTAAGCAATAGCCATGTCATTATCATGGTCCTGTTGCTGAAAATGGGAATTTCCCCATCACAAACGCACGGGAACATATGGAACCAGTCAAAATATGATATTGCATCGGACATACTGTTTATCACTTATGTCAGTCCCCACAGGCCGTCTCGATATCATATTTGGGTAGGAGTATTTGGGTGAATCGTGAACACAGCACACTGAATACACAGCAGACAGCAAGATGACAGGGACAATAAGTACATATCACAAGGGCGTAGCGACTATTATGAAAAAAAGCACGGGCTTACACATGATTTTGGCTAAAAAGGGTTGGCAAGCCCTCAATGCTATCTAAATATAACGCTTTGCAACCTATCAGGCTTACACACAAAAATGGCTTGCTACGCGCCTGAAAACAATTTAAATAGTCATCCATACGCACTCGTGGAAAGGATGTGTCGTCATTGAATATTTTGAAGCGTTCCGAAATGGTGTTGCTGTCAGTCATAACAACCTCAGTAACCAATGGTGGACGTGAGAGAGGACTATCTGTGGATTGGGCGGTCCGGGTAGCTGACATTGGTGATTGTGTGCCGTAGTCGCTGAATTGTTGAATCTAGACTTGATATTTCAGAGGCACTTGCCCGAAGCAATTAGTCGGTCAATTTATTAAATTGTTTACCATTCCACAAATAATATTTGAGAATCAAAAGTAAGCATACACAATAATTCACTCGGATGAATTGCTGACTACACTATTTAGACGAGGTTTTTTTACCCCAAATCCTTATTCCTCAAGTTGAAGCATGGATGATTATGGCTTTTTGTGCTGGCGATTATGTGCCTGACTCTGATAGTATGGGTTCGAATCCCGGATGGGACACAGCCTAACAAAAGTAAAGGGTTGTTAAATATGTATGATAATCTACATAATCGCTTGTATCCATAATAACTTTGCATTGGTTGTACAATAATACATTTTATATACAAAATTGGGAAAGTTTCTTTTCCTTCATAGAAGTTGCACCGAATAAGTGACTTACATATGGCGCCGTTTTGACTCATTGCTGTTTTAGCCTGATGCAGTATACATTCCTGTAAACCTCAATGTTTGATGTGACTATGCTATTACGTCACAGCCTCTATCTACAAGTATATTGAGACAGGCGTTCCTGCGGTGCCCAGTGACAGTAGTACTCTGGTCTCCAGGTCCTGTACGATTATCACGGATCCTCTCTCTGTTGTACATCGCCAGGTAATTCAGCGTGTAGATACTTAGCTGTATTTAAGTATACTATTTAATATGTGTAATGTTCTTCAATTGACAGGTATATCTGAGGTATTTATTTCATTATGTGAACGTCACTCTGTCATTTTCTATTTTCGTTTTGATACGTGAATCAATATTACTTTCGTTCTGACACAGAACAGAAGCAGATTTCAAAAGCCGCCGTAATCTACTTCACTCTCGAATCGTGTATTCACAAAGGTACATATACTTGAGACTGATTGTTTGTTGCACGGAATAGCCTCTGCTCTTTCATTGTTTAATTTTGTTTCAATACTATGATTTTCTTACTGCGTGTGCACTTCTGGTCAGTGTTCTGGGTTGTAAATAGTATTGTTGTAGCTCATTCTTTCAAGCTGTAGATAGTATTGTGTAGGGCTCTCACGAGTCCAAAATTTGGGACCCGAGTACCCGACAATTTGGATGCTTATCTGAAACCAACATTCAACCATACACGTAGCTGTTCAAACTTCCAATCTACGAATAATGCAACAAGTATATGTGAATCCAAACGTTCCTGAATAAAGCAATTGATATTCAATGTCAATGGAAGTATCTATTACCTTTTTATTTGCAAACAGAATGTGAAGGCAACGTAAGTGTCACTGTGACCCAGTTCTACGCGATCAATTATGTGATTAATATTCATGAGCTGGGCCGGTGATACCTTATTACGCCTGTAAATGCTGTAATATGATTTGATGTGTCCGGGAAAAGAAATCTACTTCTCTTTTCTTTTGGTTTTAAGTTTGACTGCGCTTTCAAAATGATCTAATAGTAATATGTCGTTGCAGCTACGACATATTAGCAACTTTTAAACATTCACCTGGACGATAAGTCACATAATCAATTAACCTTAATCAAGGTTAAAATGCGGCAAAACACGTTCCAAAGCTGGAAGATACATAGATAAAGCATTCATTGATTGGTGGTGCATTAGATACTAGTATCTTGTAAAGATGGATCGACTATGGAACTTAAAGAATATGTAAAACAGGATTGATGTTTATTTGAGACTTCTTATAGTGAAAACGGTTTGGTTTCAAACTAAAGACTAACCATTTATTGAGTAACATTACGCTGTATTTCTTCTTCCGAAACTCTGCTGAACGGAGATCACGTCAATGGTATTCATTGTGATTAAAATTTTCACTATTAAGGATATAGGTCTCCAAGTGTGAATGTTATTTTGAATGCGTATGTATGTGTTGATTGTTGAATATGTAACACTGAAATACGCTGGATAAGAACGACCGAATATCTATGTAGAAAACAAGTTGTTCAAACATAGGTATAATGGGCAGGGACAGTGATACAGCGAGTGGTTACGCTTGTCCACGCGTCCGTAGTTAGGGCAACGGCAGGTACTGTTTTGGGTAGTAAATGGGTACTGATATTATGTTCTCCTTGCAAACTTCATACGACTTTATGAGATAGTTGTGAATTGTCGCACTACATGGGACCTGGTAATTTGGGTTCAATGGTTCACAGAAAGCCCTGAAACCCTCCCCTTTAACAAGACTGAATGGTCGCATATCCTTAACGCGCATAAGCATTGCTTTTTGCGTAATACCTTCATACCATTTCCTGTCAACAGGCTTGCGACTTTTGATATCAAACTTACCAAACTGCCCCAGCGTTGCTTGTTGAGCTACTTTTCTGTCTACAGTGCTTATTGTGGGTGCTTACAGGACAAATGCTTCCGTAACTAAGGGAAACGCCACAAAGACGGCATTTCGTATTTTGGCCACTAAATCAAGATAAAAATGCGTCCAGACATTGGATTTTTTCTCACGATCATCAATCTTGATTGCATGAGATGTTTAGAGGTATCTCCCCTGCGAGTCCTCGAGTCCATTCAATTGGACTCGAGTCCTGCTTTACCCGACTCGGCCCCGAGTACCCGAGTACTCGTGAGAGCCCTAGTATTGTGATGTTGGAGTGTGTGTAGACAACAGAAAGTCACTTTTCTTTATTTATTGGTATGGAAGGACTTTATTTAGGACAGGGGTGGTAAAGGCGGGTGGATTAACAGGCGGTTTGGTGTGACATTAAAAAAGTGTGTATCCTGTGAGTGAAGAAACTGATGTACGACTGTTACATACGCTATGATTCTTCGGCGAAATTTCTAAGTGATGCATTTGCATATGCATGTATGATATATGTATACTCTCCCAAAAAAAGAAACGCATCATGAAAATAGCAATTTCATGTAGCATTGAATTAAAACGTGATTTATTTTACAAAAGGTTTTGCTCTGTTTATGAGTCCTATGGTGTTTATGTTTTGAAACATCACAACAAAACGCACCATTTGTAAAATACCCGTATTTAACAATTGATTTTCAATTTCGGCGTGTAGTGTCACAGAATACACAATTCACATGTAATGCACGTGAAAGTTAGGGATCAGATAGTCTCAATGATGGGTATAAAAGGTTGATCGCTGTCTGTCGATTATTCACTGTATTTGGAATATTGTTGACGAACGCAAAATGCCACGTCTAAGTGAAGCCAACCTTCATATCGCCATTGGTTTGCTTGAAGCTGGCCAGTTTCAACGTGCAGTTGCCCGACGCATGAATGTTCACCAAAGCACCATTTCACGGCTCTGGGAGAGATATTGCCAGCAGAATTCGGTAGCAGATGCCCCTCGTAGTGGGCGACCTCGAGCGACCACTGCGGCGCAGGATCGCTACATCCGGGTACATCACCTGCGTCATCGAACAGCTACGGCGACCAGTACCGCTCGACAAATACCCGGATTGAGGAGGCTTTCTGCACAGACCGTCAGGAACAGGCTGAGAGAGGCTGGTTTACGTGCCAGAAGACCTTATTTTGGCCCTGTGCTTCGACAACAACATCGTCGACATCGAGTTCAATGGTGCACCAACGTTCAGGCCTGGAACCTACCGAATTGGCGTAGAATCTGGTTCAGAGTTGAAATACGATTTCTATTGGAACGACGCGATGAAAGAATGCGGGTGTACAGACGTCGACGTGATTGTTTCGCCGACGCTTGCGTTCCCCAGGTGGACAGATCCGGCCGGGGCAGTGTTATGATGTGGGGAGTGATCACCTGCCGTAGGAAAAGTTATTTGGTGATGATCCAGGGCAACCTGAAAGCTCAACGGTACTGTGACGAAATCCTACGCCCACACCTCCTTCCAATCATTGATCGCCAGAGGGAGTTGTTTCAACAGGACAATGCCAGGCCCCACACAGCACGTCACACTAGAGACTTCCTCCAGAACCACAACATCAATGTGCTCCCCAGGCCCTCAAGATCACCGGACTTAAACCCGATCGAACATCTGTGGGATGCCCTGGACAGACGGGTGCGACGCCGTAACCCTCAGCCCCAGACACTTCAGAAACTCGCACAGGCACTACAGGCAGAGTGGGCTGCGATTGGGCAACACGAGATTCTGAGACTTATTCGTTCGATGCCGAGGCGATGCCGTGCAGTTCTGGATGCGCACGGTGGTCACACGAGGTATTGACACACGTCTCCATGTAACACTCAAACTGACTTTCCTCGAGTTGGTGCCAAAGACGGATAACTCTGCATTCCCAGTGTGCAATTTCGCTATATTTTATTGACTCATAAAGCCTACAAGATGTTTCAAAATAAACATAAAAATACAGTTGAAATTCCTATATGCGTTTCTTTTTTGGGAGAGTATATTTATGAAAGTGTAATTTATTCAAAAAATATTGATTTGAAGCCAAAATCGTTTGACTGTGTTTCCACTGTGTTGTACCGGGCGTGCATTTTTTCTATTATTATTATTTTTTTTTCTTTTTTAAAAATTATTTTTATTTTATTTTTTCATCCTTTTTAACATAAACCATACAAATCCACGTGGTCAGGGACTACTGGTTTATAGCCTTAACCTTTTACCAATTATGATTTCTACTGTAAATCTAACATGAGTGCTTCTACATACATAAACTTTACCTATATATATTTATATATTTCCAGAGCATAAACTTTGATATAGGTATAGTGAGACTTATATATAAAGTATTTTAAATGCATATTTAAAAACGCAAATATTCACCTATATAATTCCTATTGTAAATCTAACATGGGTGCTTTTAAATACATAAACTTTACCTTTGAATATTTATACATTTCCAGAGCATATTTCAAATGTATAATGAAAAGCTTCATAGAAACTTTGATATCGGTATAGTGAGACTTATATGTAAAGTATTTTAAATGCATATTTAAAAACTCAAATATTGGGTCAAAGTGATCTGTTGAACCGTACAAGAGGGATTCTACAGAAAATTGTTGCTGTGAATACTTAGAAAGAAACTTTACATAATCATTAATCATTGAAGTAACATTTTTTACAATTATAGAAAATATGGGAAACGTCTGTTGTGACCTGAAGAATGGTCTTAACGACCTCCAAAGTTTTACAGTCATCGCATTCTGGTGATTCACATAAGTGAAGTTTTAACAACCATTTCTTACATGGCACAATATTGTGTATAATCTTGAATTGTAATTCTTTTAACTTGTAGGATAACGGAAGGGTTGTAAAAAGACCATACATTTTGCTAGCATGTGATGAATCATTCAATTTATATGGTAAAGTGACTTTGTTATCCACAATCACTGAATAAAAGTACCTAGACTTAATCTTATAATTCATAATATTTCCCTGTAACTTAGGTGGTGTGTTTAACAAAAACTGAATTTTTGGACTATTTTTATAAAACATATTGCTCCCTATTGCCCTTTGAACAGCTCTTTTGATATTTTAAAAATATCTACTGTTAATATTCAATTTTTATATCTCTTGTAACTGGTTCTTGACTGTCCACTTTCATCAAGCAAATCTCTAACATATACAATGCCAGTTTTTACCCATTTATCATTATACACAGACTTCTTATTTAAAATGTCTAATTTATTATTCCAAATTATTTGATTAAATATCTTCATCAATCTTAACAGTTTCTCTCCAACCCTTTACATTTAACATACATCTATAAAATGATGGTACAGCAATATGCAATTTTCTTAGGTCATAATTACATTTTAGAACAAAAGATAACCCTCCTACAGTTTTCAAACCTTTATCTAAAAACAATTTCCAGCTTCCATAAGAGGAATAATATATTGGTTTCCATGCCAAACAGAGTGCTTTACTCATACTGGTAAAATCCAAAGCTGAAACTCCCCCTAGTTCTTTTACATTTAGCATTGTTGTTCTTTTCACTTTTTCATTCTTATAATTCCAGATAAATCTAAACAATTCCACATTGATTTCTTTACACAGACCTGCTGGAACCTGCATCATACTGCTTTGGTATATGAGCCTTGAACAATCTTTCCCTTTAGAAAGCAATATTCTTCCAAAAAGTGATTAATTTCTTGATGGCCAAATTTAGAATCGTTTTCGTATTTTCAAAATTTGGGGTTTGAGATTTTCTATTGCTAAAGAATCATTATATCTAAACAATTGGATACCTAAACGTTTAATGCTACTATAAACAATGTCTAACCCTTTTATACCACACGATATTGGACGGTTCTGTATAGGCATAACATTACTTTTCTTTACATTTATCTTAAGGCCTGTTATTTTTTCAGATCTGTTGTAAAATTCAACAGCTTGCGCTGCTGATTGTATATTTTTTAATGTCAAGTTGGTATCATCTGCAAAATAAATCACTTCTTTCTCCCCAATTCCAATCCCTTGAATATCTAATTTTTTCCTGATTTTCATATTTATGATTTCTGAGCAAATGATAAAAATATAAGGACTTAAGGGGCATCCCTGTGTAACACCTTTGAACAACTGAAACCAATTGGTTGCCCTGCCTTTGCATGTTATTAGGTATTTTGACTTGTTTCAAAAAATCACATTATCAAATGCGTTAGTAATGTGTACATGAAGGCATTCAATTACGTTGAATGTTTTTATATAGTTTCAGCTTGAAATAATCAGACCCTGAACCGCATTATTTTCTCTTCTGCCCAGCCCCTTCTTCAATGCTAAAGCCCTAAATGAAGCGAATCTAGATTTCTTCCTAACTGGGACTCCTTTTCAATTTAAAAGGAATTGTTTGTTTCTATCAAAATTATATACATTCAGAGACTAGGCGTTAGTCTAAGCTTGAACCTGTTTCACGTGGTATACTTTTCCAACGCAAAACTACGAATTCGTGCCATGTGTTTCACCTCCTAAATTTTCACAGAATAAAGTGGTGGTAGAGAATATTGCAGAATCTGATGTTTATCGACGTTTCAAACTGACAGTGTGTATATGGAAACTTGCTTTAGAGAGTGACTTTGTGTTAATGATGGACTCACCTCACCTCACCAAACCTCACCTCACCAAACCTCACCTCACCAAACCTCACCTCACCAAACCTACAGGGACTTTCAAGTCAAACTGGTAATATCTAGTTACAGAATATGTCCTATACTAAACAAAAAACGACACTTGACATGTGTTACTTTTCGTCCTGAGCATACCCATATAGAACTTAGTGTGTTGCTAGTGGATAAATCTGGTTTAAGGACGTAATAAGTGAACACTGAAACAGGATAAGGCATTAAGGTGAGCATGATGCACCCTCCACAGTCAGGGAGAAGCCATCGGTATTGGAACTTGTTCAGTACCACTTATGTCCCCTTCTCGCATTCACAGAAGAAGGCAATGTTGTCTCATTGACACCCATGAACACATCATTAGGCTGTATCAAAGTGGCGCCAAGCTCTTGAACGTTTAGGGGTTGACATCTCAAGGCACGAAGACTTCTTCCAAGAGCATCCAAAAGCATCCCATATGTGTTCGACTGGGTTGAGGTCCTGTGATCTCGATGGCCAGTCCGGACGTCAATACCAGCATTTCGCAGGTGCAATTGTGCCCAGCGTAGACGTTCTTTACGGTTTACCGGTCCCAGAATCGGCCCAACATAAGGAAGTCCGCCACGAAGATGGGCAAGCGGTTTCGTATGGTCTGGACAGTTACGCGACTCCTAAACAGAGTGTTACTGGTTGACGTTGCAATCGTAAAACGATTATGCAAATGGCGTAGCCGAATGTGATTGTCCTCGGCATGTGACGTCACAGGAGGCGGTCCCGAACCGTGGCGACGAGTTGTTGTACCCGTGTGGTGGGCACATACCCTCATGGTGTGATTTGTTATGCATCTCATGACACGTGCAACAGCCATATTAGACTGACCAGGATCGAGCATGCCAATTGCACGTTCACTTTTAACAGTTGTAAGGCGTGGCGTGCGAATAGTTTATCAAGGATGGTTAAGATATTTTGCCTGATCACGTGCAGGTTCTCGTTTTCACCAAAGGGTGTGCTGCATGCAGCGTTGTCCTCGAGTGCAATGGGCGTATGCGTCAGGTTAGACGTGGGTATAATGGCATTTGCCCATATTAACTACCTTGTACAACACATTTTCAATATGATTCATTTTCTCAAAATGTGAAGTTTCTTTTTTTAGGTCGGTATATTATAAATAATTTGGACATTAAGGAATGAAAGACACGCAGATACGAAGAACAAGTAATTCATTTGTTGTGACTAGATGTATTTGTCTATAATGGGTTATGTGCTTTAATTAAATCACCCGTGAAGTTCCGTGTTACAATGTGATCTTCAGCATCCCATGCTTGTCGTAAGATGAGTTTAAAGGGATCGTGTGGTTAGGTTCAATGACTTGCATTTTTGGCTGACACCTGTCATTGTATCCCCACTGCCCAGATCGATGCTCGTGATGTCAACCACTGGATTTGGGGACAGCTGGGATACAGCTTGCGTGTTGCTGTTTGTGACATTTAACAACGAAAAACTCTGTTTCAACCAGGTCACCAATGGCATAGTAAGTGACGTACATCACAAATTACACCACAACGCGTGGTGCAGTTACTACTTTGGACTGACTACCGCCTTGTAAAACTGTGTCAAACCTCCATATACTAATTATCATATTTTCTTGTATATCAATCTTTGTGGTGTTTGAAGTGTATTTCTTTTTGTTTAAAGGAACGGAATATACCATGGATATGGCTTGGCCATTTGATCCTCAGCAGAGACTGAAGCGTGGTCTGAGTGACGTCCCCCACTCTCTCCAACTCGACCACATCGTCAACATCAAGCATGAAAGACGTGTCAGCATACTGGAACGAATCGAGTCAGAAGGATTGCAGCCATGTGGCTATGAAGAAGAAGAAATCAGACGAAACAATTTTTTGTCATTGCTGCATTTCACCACTCGTGAAAAACAGAAAGCTCTGGAAATAAATTCTAAAGTTTGTGAAAATGACCCGACCAATATAACAGCATTAGTTAACAAAGCCGTGATGAAAATGGCGACTGGGTATGAGTGAGTCACGAGCAGCTGTCGAAGAGCTGCATAAACTGAGGACTAGAGATGACTACAAACAGTTAGTCGTGGTTGCCACAGCCGAGCAGGCATACTGCATGTCTCGCATTGGCCCTCACCTGCATGTCAAAGCCATTGATCTTTATGAAAATGCCATTAAAGAATTTCCTGAACAGTACCTGTGGAAATTCGGGTGTGCATTGACTTGTAGGAGATGCTTAGGGATGCCGAAATGTATTAAGGGCATGACATCGGAAAGGGTTAAAGAGTTTTGCGAAAGAGCAGCACGATATCTTTCTGAAATTACTAACCGCTGCAAGAAGCAACGTCTGATAGCAAAAGCGTTTGTGGAGCTGGGTTGTCTGTACCACTTGCTGAAAAGGCCAGCTTACCCTTTAACTCGGCAGATTGCTGACAAAGTGAAATTAGAACGTCCATCACTGACCGCAGCGCGATATTTTGATATAGCCCTTGAAATAGTCAACAAGGAGTCTCTACAAGATGAGTTCGTTCTTGGAAGATGTGGCAAACTTCTACTTTTTGAAAGACCATACGATCAATATCCTAACACTTTAATGGAATGTTATAAGTTACTTGAGCGGGCATATGCTATCAGACCAAGTCCAGATATTTGTGATAATCTAGCGAAGATATTAATCAAAATGACAGAGCAAAGCTCTGGTGATGCCGGTGGACGTGGACGTGGGCGTGGACGTAGACGCGGTCGTGAACGCGATCATGGTGTCTGGGGGAGCCATCGTGGACATAGACAGCCTGGGAATGACGCAGGAGGCTCTGAAATGCCATACAGAGATAACTATGCCTCCCGCGGTGGTAGCATAGCAGAACCACAGAGGGCACCGGCTGCTGAGACATCACTAAATACAGAGGCTGCAGAATCTGTCCCAAAGATGCAGGCGAGCAGTGATCAACATCTCATGTCAGAAAGTGTTCTGGCTCCCGAGTTTGCGAAACTCTCAATACAAAACCAGCTGCGAGGAGGCAGGTCTCATCAGACGCTTAGGAAAATGCTTAACTCTCCAAAGCAGGTAGTAAAACACCCTAATCACGAATATCTGATCAAGGCTGTGCATTATCTTCAAAAATCAATTGATATGACCAAGGAATGCAATCACCACGCCATGTTTAACTTAGGATTAACCTATAGGCGACTTGATAAGGTGGAAAATGCAGAGGAGCAGTTTCGGAAGATCATCGCTGATATGAGTGCTTCACCTTTTCACAAGAGTGTCGCATATGAACAGTTAGGCTTCTGTCTGTTTGAGAAGATCGAAGGGAGTCAGTATAGTGATGTGCAGAAACAGAGCTTCAGAAAGGACGGCACGATGATGATGAGACGATCCATAGAACAAGCAACCTTTATGGTTGCTCAAAGCCCAACAATGGGAAAGGATGCTTTAACTTCATGGGAAGCGCTGCCCACACTAAAACAGCTTCTAAACGAACCAAACAAGCTCGATGGTGTCAAGGAAGTAGCAAGTCTGTGTGCACTAGTCGGTGCCCACAGAGAATCCATAGAGTACTACGAACAACTGCTACTCGTGAATCCTGACGATCCTTCTTTGCTTTCTCAAGTCATTAAAGAATACATGTTTTCAAGAGATTTTGAAAATGCCCAGTCATGCCTTAACCTTATGTTGTGTACACAAGAAGGACGACAGATGGCCGACAACGAACAAGATTTAGTTTACCAAGTATATCTTGGGATTGCCAAGCACCTACTCGGCTCCGAGCCCACTCCTTCCAACAAAGACTCTATACGGTCGTGTTTTCAGAGTGCTTTCATTCACAAACATGGGTGCACGTCCAGTGAAGATGATAGAACCTGGGATGTCTTCGTGCTGGATGACCCCAAACAGACAGATGCTGAGGCAGACACAATCCAGTCATGGTTCAGGGAAACTTGCAGCTTGTCTGTTACCCGGAATGATGATAACGCTTTAGGTTATGAAATTGAACTCACCGCAGAAATTAATGCTATGAGTAAATGCAAATGTTTGGTAGTCCTGTTGGGCAAAGAGACTGCTACCAAACGACTAGAGAAGCTTGTTGCTATCGCTCACCAGTGTGACGGTCTGGATGTCATACTTCCCGTTCTGACCTGCCCACAAAAAGATTTGGCAGAGCTTGAAAGACAAACGTCCAGTTGAGTTGCCGTCAGACTTTCTGACATGTCAACCATCTCAACCTCTCATGAATATTTTTTTATCACTTCTAAACTTGGATTATACCAAGTTTGCATGGTTGGATGAAACAAGTAAAAGTGAAACACAATAATTCCATGTACATAGACATATATCTCCCGTAGCCTACCAGGTGTCTGAAGTCGGCTGCTCCAAGGTGACATTATACGGGGGGTTATCCGGAGTTCCATCAGATGTCTTAGGATATGACAGCCAACATGACATTAGACCGATCTGCCAATATCAACGAGTGTATGTGAGCCAGGCAGCCAGCGGGATCGTCTCTGTGTCAATCGATCGAGATAGACGATGAAAGAGTCACTCGTCTCTGGGAAACCATGGACGGACAAGTTATGTTTAAATGTTACAGATTTTGTATTGAGACATGGTCGTTCATTCTACGTGTTTATTTTTGTGAAATGTGCGACTCAGTTCGGAAGGTTAAATTACAAGATAGAAGTATACGTTGAAAATGTGTATATATAGCTATGGATGGTTTACCGCTACCTTCCTATTTACATTGACTAATTTAAAGTAAAGTCATGGCAGTTACATATAGTGCCTCCCGATGAAAGACAGACAGCAGCTTTGGTTGCAAACTGTTGCACTGCGTAATTTCAATATTTATTATCTTATATATTCACAAGTATTATTGTATTTTTCTGACTCCTTATTTCTGGAAACTTTATTAATGAAAATTCGAGGAAAGACCATATCTTTTTCATCCTACACAAAGAAAACGAAAGTAAAAAATACAGAAGAACTAGAATTAAAAATAAAACAGGTCGAAGATACTATTCGAAAAAGCTTTCGAAACATTGATGAAGAACTTTTGAGTGAACTATCAAACTATAAGAAAGAAATGGAATAAATTAAAAGGGAGGAAATGAGAGGAATACAAATTCGAAACCGAATTCTTTGGTATGAAGAAGGAGATAAACCTTCAAAATATTTCTGCCATCAGGAAAATAGGAATTTCTCAAAAACATCAATAAAGAAGTTAATAACTAATGATATGAATGAAAGCAAATCAATACTGAATGAAGTAAAACTATAGTATAAAAATCTCTATGCTTCTCAGGAACAATACAAGGAAGAAGACTGTTTAAAGGATATTAAAACTCCAACTTTAAACAAAACACTAAGACACTATCTTGAAAGAGAAATCAGTTTGGATGAAATTAACCATGCTGTTTACAGGATGAAGTATAATAAGAGCCCAGGGATTGATGGATTTGCTATTGATTTCTTTATAAAAGAATTGGAAAGAATTAAAAATATGGATTTATAGATTTATTAAGATGTATCAACAAAACATGAAATATCTTTGAATATGAAAAGGGGTGTTATCACCTGTATTCCAAAATCCAAAAAAGATAGAACATTACTTAAAAAATGGAGGCCAATCTCTTTACTTAATGCTATTTATAAATTATCAGCTCCTGCATTGCACATAGATTAAAAACTACTTTAGATGAATTTATTCACTCTAACCAAACTGGTTTTATACCGGGTAGGACTATTAGTGAAAATACAAGATTGTTATATGATATAATGTTTGAAACAAAGAAACGAAACATTCCTGGTTTGCTGATTCTGATTGATTTTGAAAAAGCGTTTGACACTGTTTCAAAAGATTTTATCAACCTGATTTTACATAAATTTGAATTTGGCCCTGAAATGATAAGATGGAAAAATATATTAACTTATGAAACAACATCTTGTGTTATCCAACATGGTAATCTGACTTCTTTGCAAGTAAAAGGGGATGTAGACAAGGAGACCCACTATGTCCATATCTTTTCCTTTTTGTAGCTGAGATTCTTGGTTGCATGACAAGAAATAATGAAAACATCAAAGGTATTGTTATCAATGATAATGAATATACACTGGATCAATATGCTGATGATACTGAACTATTTCTTGATGGAACTGAAGAGAGTTTGTACTCTACTATTGACACAATTAATACATTTTACAAAATGTCAGACTTTAATTTTTTCTTTTAGGTAAATCAAAAGCAATCTGGATTGGATCAAAAGCCAAATCTATGGATAAAATATATAATGTTCTGAAAATTGAATGGGTGATAAGTGAATTTGATCTACTAGGTATTAAATGTACACCAGATCTTGAAGACTTATGGGTAATCAACACCAGAAAGAGACTGACTGGAGGAAATTAATAGCTAGACTCTTAGCATCTTGAAGAAAAAGAAATTTAACACTTATTGGTAAAATAACTGTAATAAAAACTCTAGCAATCTCCAAATTGGTCCATATTTTCAATTCCTTGCCCAACCCACCAGTAGAACTTATCACGTCCCTTGAAAAAATGTTTTTCAAATTTATTTTGAATGACAAGAATGATAAAATAAAAAGGAATGTAATTAAAAACAACTATGAAGAAGGAGGTTTGAAAATGATTAATACAAAAACATTTATAGACGTTTTGAAATTTTCTACTTTAAGACGGTATTTCAAAAGAGGTGATAAGGATAATCCATGCAATATAGTTGAATATACTTTTCAAAGACATATCTATTTTTGGAGCAAATTCTGAAACTTACATTAAGATTGAAAATCCTTTTTGGCGTGATGTGCTAAAAGCATGGCAACTATTCTACAAACAACATTATATTGACCCAAATAACATTAATGAAATTCTATCCCAACCATTATGGTTTAATCATAATTTTAAAATTCATTAAACTTCATAAAGAACTTGGCAGATAAAGGGATTATAAATATTAGGGACATTTGTAATGAAACTTGATTATTGTCAATAGAATCCTTAAAAGAAATATATGGTATCAAAGGTACTTTCTTAGATTATAGATAACTTGTAACTTGGTCGATGTACGTTGCTTCTAGCATATCGTTTGTAAATGTAAATATTGTTTATGTACCTCTTATGCAGCAGTTTGCATCCTGAGTAAATAAAGTTCAGTAACAAAAGTAATACATACTCTACTACTAGTTAGGCTTCACCAAAATATTATTATTCAATTTTTCAGAAAGGTTTATTGCTACTTCAATATTCCCATGCGGGTAGTTAATACGCGTCAGAATAAATAATGAATTGATTGAGTACTGGTTAACACCACTTGAACGATATTCCAGTTATATCACGACCCTCGAGCACGGTATCATGGCAAACTGGTATTTGAACCCCCCGATCTTAGGGTCACAACTCTGGATCTGTTGTACATCTGTTCCATCGCCTTGTAATGACACAGCCTACCGTGACTGTACATATATGTTATTTTCTAACTGCAGATAAAATCTTTCTCAGGTTGTGTCTCTATCTCTTGAACGCATGAACCAGTAAAAAATACCATTGTGTCTGATGTTAGCTTTATATTTAGCTTCAAACATTATCTCTTGTTTACTGATAATTTTATCAGACGCACTTGATAATAGCAAATGTCATTGTAACCTTTCTCACTATTAGGACATATAGGTCAGAAGACTCGATATTATCGTTCTGCGTCCTGTCCCCATTTTCTGTTCTTAAACTACGAAGGAATTTTGTTATCGGAACTGTAAACACTGAATGTTATCTGGTTGAGTAGATGTTGTATGCTTCATAACGATAATACATGGTCAGACGTGTATAGACAAGCTACTTGTCACAACATCTTTTACCGTCATGTTTTATACATGTTACTTCCTGTATTATGTAGTTTGTGCAATGACTTAGACTAGGCTTAGAACTCTGAGAAAAGACCCGAGTTAATTCTTCATCTAACATTAGTAACAGCGACCAGGATTTTAGTAAACAAGGAATTTACTATCCTGTCTAGGGGTGTTTTTCTCATTTTTTCACACACCCAATTGTCAGCTCATGATCACATAGAGCACGATTGAATGGATAACTTTCCCATGGGATGATACTTTCCGGAAGCAAATTATATCTATGAAAGGAACAAATTACTATATTTCCCCAAAATTTAGTCTTTATTGGGAACTGAAGGCCGCAATCCATGGTAAAAATCTATTCAGTGTTCAACATCAGAGTGGGTGTATCTTCATAAGTGCATCATAAATAAAGCAATAGTTTGAATTAATATACGACTACTAGTTGTCAAGAAGGTTGTTTCATAAACTAGCCTAGGTATATATTTGCTTCTAAGTTTATAAATTAGTGGAAACATGGTATTCGCATTCAGTGACATTTAATTTAAAACATTTGCATATTTTAAGAAGAAATCTTCCCCTAGGATACATCATGACGTAATGCACTCGACGAAACTGGGATTAGGCTATTCTTAAAAATTTTAATATCGATATAACGTATATATCAAGTTTTGCATGTCACTCTATATATTAATTACAAATTAATTTAAGAAAAACTGTTTGCCTCTAACTCTCTTCCATATCCACGCACAGCCAGTCTAAACAGAACTGTTTTGACATGTGACGCACAGACGATATTAACATATTGCATAAGAGAAAATTCATAGATGCCATTCACATATAACATAGGAGTAGGACGCCAATCCACATAAACATATATCATGGTGCTGTAGGCGCTTTAATTAAACCATATTGTCTTGAAAATATGCTCTATTATTTTTACTCATATGCATACCATTTATTTAATACTCTTTTTCATTTTAACAACTGTAAAGAAATATTTGATAGCCCTGCTTGGATGGTATGGCATACATGATGAGTATAAATGCTGTGGCAGCTTATTAAAGTTATTCTTTTAATGGCTTGGACTTGTTCATTTATCTAACTGGACATTTTGACTGTCATACTAAGTGATAATGGATCAAATTTACGATATCCATCGGAGATATTGGACCGGTAAAGGAGTAACACAATCAACACAAGATGGCATGGTATTAACAAATTTAAATGAGAATGATTATACATTGGATTAAAGTACATGTATTCCTCCACACCAACAACTTTTAGTTAGGGACGTGCGTGACGTTGTTTGATTTTATTTGCATACATATTCCTATATGCAATGGATTCTCCTTTCAAGTCTATTAGAAAGCTGTGAGTGAGTGAGTGAGTATGATTTTACGCCGCTTTTAGCAATATTCCAGGAATATCACGGCGGGAGACACCAGAAATAGGCTTCACACATTGTGCCAATGTGGGGATTCGAACCCGGGTCTTCGGCTGGACGAGCGGACGCTTTAACCACTAGGCTACCCCACCGCCCCTAGAAAGCTGTGGCATACAGTGATAAACAGTCAAATCTAAGAACTTGAATTCAAGACAATATTTAATACATACTACTGGAATAAAGTAACTGTGCATTATTTGATGTCATGCCATTTTTAATGGGAAAAGGTAATAACATGATTTGTGGTGTTTTCCTTAATCACTGTTTGTTTAACTGTTGACAGGATAATATCGAAATATGTATGATTTGATACAGGCATCGTGGCACGCCCTTGAAAAGATGTGGTGTTAAAAGTCAGTTCACAAATTCAGTATGGCCAGGGAGAGTACCGGAATGTTCTGCTGTCTCGGGAAACCCACCACAACACGAGCGACATAAGGACGAGCATTATTTTGCTGAAGCGTGGCGTTATATGTCTCTGTCCTTGAATGAACGGCTGTACATGAGGCCCAGTGATCTCATCCCTGTATTGAAGCCCTGTCGGATTGCCATTGACAATGACAAGTTGTGTCCGACTATGAGATGTGTTGCCTCCCCATACCAAGCTTGCTCCACCAAACTGTCGACGTTGAACAACGCACACGTCAGCATGTCGTTTACATCCCCGCCTGTACACCCATGCCTAGACTAAGGCTTAGTCTCTGAATATATATAATTTTGATAGTAACAAACAAGCCCATTTATATTGAAAAGGAGCCCTAGGGAGACCAGAGATTCAGAACCTGAGGAAACCTAGACTTGCTTTATTTAGGGCTTTAGCACTACAGAGAAGGCTTGGCAGTGGGGAAAATAATGTGGTTCAGGGACTGTGAGACAGACTAACCCATGCCCTGCCATCTGAGATGTTCAGATAAAATTTCAACTCGTTAGTGAACAAAACACCATCCTAATCTTGCCTCCTGTATCAGGCAAGACGTACCTGTCGGTGACGTTGGAGCAAAATTGGGCGAATTGCAGGTTGTCGGATGTTGTGCTCCCTCAGTCGGTTCCGTACAGTCCAGGGCCCCGTTCCTCAAGGCGATCGTTACCCTAAGGTGATCGTAACTCCTATACTTTAACATAGACTTACGACTGTCGTAGCGCTACGATCGCCTTGAGGAACGGGGCCCTGGGACTGATTGGACGTAAGCCAGGAATGGTCCGAGCAGTCAAACTGGCATTCTGGAATCGATTCTTTAGATGGGTCAGCAGAATGTGGTTGTCTTGTGGTCCGAGGCAAATCTCTCGGGTTCCCATTATGTTGAAAACGTCTCCATACCGATGAGATCGAATTTCGATGGACACCGAAATGTCTGGCCACTTCATTTTGGGACATTCCAATCTCCAGCATACCCACGGCGCGGAGATGCTGATGTTCTGTAAGCCGTGACATGACGTACGCACAGTGAAGGTTGAAATTAACATGTTTTCCAGAACATTTAGAGGCTAGATAATGCTCATCCGTTCTTCAATTTTCAAAATCAGGTGTGTGAACTTCAGGAGTCAAAAAGCATGCAAAAAGTGAGTACGTTCATTGTGCACAAAGTGCACGTGCCATGCGCGATATGTGACATCAAATTTCATGCAAAGTGCTTTGCTACATGTTTATTTATGGTTACTTTTCAAATAACTTATATTTTATCAATTTTATAGTACATATCAAGTCAAAATCTTGCAAATGACCCATCATTCTTTTCTTTTGGTCATCGAAAAGTACTACGCGTAGTAAGCCGAGACGTAAGGTAAGTTAACTAATTAAGTTAATAATATGCATGTCGACTAAGAACTGTATATGTAAAAATGCATATCACATTTTCTCTGTGTGTTGTTAAAGGTATAGACACCTTTATTAGAAATGTCAGTAGTATAGTCCAAATTCCATATTTTAAGTTAGTGGGGATTTACCAGCACAAGACAATGTAAACATTTTCAAATATATACAGATTTATATATGTAATACAAAGAGATTTATTAATCCATTCACTTATTTAAAAAAGGTGATAGAACTCGACTAACTGAATCGTCACTTTGCTGATCTTTTCAAAGTAGTGGGGAAGCCCAGTGGTTAAAGCGTCCGCTCGTCGCGCCGAAGACCCGGGTTCGATTCCCCACATGAGTACAGTGTGTGAAACGTTTCTGTAACAGGGTTCTGTCTCACAGTCACTGAACCACTTTCTTATCCCTTCCTCCAAACCCTTTCTGCAATACAAAAGCTCTAGAAGAAGCAAGTCTACATTTCCTCAGGTCTCTGAATCCACCGGGTCTCTTTTTCAATTTAAATACATTTATGTTTTGCAGCAGAATTTTATAAATTCAAGACACCATTACCCTGGGGGCCTAGATCACCTGACACGGATTATCTCATACAATATACACAGTAACTGACGAGAAGTGCCACAGTTGCACCGCTTGGTAGGATGACAGTAAAATGTGCAACACAATGGTGATATGATATATCTACTGCCATGTGGCTGCAGATGCAATAACTGTTGCCATAACATGAGGCTGCAGATCCCGACAATTCTCGTTGCTTTGAGTATTTTCTCGTTATTTCAATAATTAATGTTCTCGTTGCTTCGAGTATTTCCTCGTTACTTCAATTATATTTTCGTTGCTTCGATTAATTTCTCGCTGCTTCGTGTGTTTTTTCGTTCCTTCAGCTTGCTTTCAAAAACTTGAAGTAACGTGAAAATATTCGAAGCAACGAGCACAGAGGCTTGTAACGCTAAAAACTGCCATCAAGGTATATACTGTCACTAACCAGGTCTTAGCACCATATATAAACGGATCCCTTTATATAGTGCTAGGACCCCTTGTATATACCTTGATTGCAGTTTTCAGCGTTACAGACCCTTGTGGGCAGAATCAGAGATTGTAGGAAAAATGTCCTCGGTAAAAAAGGTACTGGAAAAAGTACTCCGGAAAAAAAGTCCTATTGTAATAAAAACCTATTTATTCATCAACTTTGATGTCAAAGATTTTAGAAAAACATTGATAACTCACACATAAAATGGGTTATTAAATAGATAAATTTATCTTTTATCTTTTAGTGACACTTATCAAAAAACATGAAGTACTCACATGCAAAGGGTGATTAAAAGGTCGTATTAAATATTTAGAAAGGTCTTTGATCTTTAAATGACATTTAGAAACATGAAGTACTTACATTATAACGGACAGATTAGATATTCAAATTGATCTTTAAAACAATCTGTCCAAGCGTGTTTTTGTTCACTGTATATGTTGTGATTTTAGTTGATTACATTGTAAGCCAGTGTTTCTTCTAATTGATTAGAGTAAGAAGATTAACTAGACTGGTTTCAGTTTGTAGTGTAAAGTATGAATATGTATCTCAGTACAACATCAGTAACGATTCCACCATGGAAGTTATTCAGACCAACAAGGGTGGTTTGAAGCTAGTCTTGGATGGGTATATGTACACCAAACGCGCAAGTCGAAAAGCCAAGATTGTTTGGAAATGTAGCCATGAGCCCAGTATGAACTGCCAGGGCCAAATGTTGACGAACATTGAAAATGGAAATCCAGAGCTGAGCAAACCATATAACCACTCTCCAAATGATACATGAAAAGTCAATAAACGCTATATGAAAACTAAAAAATACTTTTTATTCTTTTGTCAAAAATTCCTTTTTCAATATAGTACTTTTTTTCGGAGGACTTTTTTCTTAGGCAAATTTAGGACTTTTGTACGGTACATTTTTTCCGAGGACTTTTTTTCCCCCACCGAATCAGAGACCATCTGTTCGAATCAGGTCGCCACAAAAAAACACATTATTTGGGTTACATATATGAGATGCTCTGGAATATCCCAAATCGCGAGTTTTTTCTTACAAATTTCGTACTACTTCTGCTTTCGTTTTCACCGAAGGTAAAATTCATTTTTACAAAGCTATTTTAAAGGGAGACAACTCATCGTTGGCACTTCCGTAAAATATGATTAGCGTTCCTTCCGGTTCGGGGACACTGCGGACGACACGTCTTGCATTCTCGCTTGCAGAACAGATTAATTGCGACGTAACAGGGCAGCATGACCAACAAAAGGAGAAATAAGACATCCATGAGGGCAGGAAGGAAGCAGGTCAAGCATGATGATGACCAGGAACCTCGAGAAGACAGTTCCAGTCATCCGCTCTCGTCCAAGATGGTGTCATTGTCAAATGAGGTAGGTTAATCATCATGATCATAAATGACCATTCTCCGTCCTTGGTCCCTCTTCAGGCTCAGGTGTATCTATCCCTCTGTTTGGACACACAGTTTAATGGCCAGCGGTCCATATCTCACTGGTAGAAAATGCTGTCGCTGCACGAAAGTATTTACAATTTGCAATACGGTCAATCTTTAGAATTAAGCACCACAAACTCGACAAACACGGAACAATACCTTATGACGTAGTTTGTGAAACTTTCTATGAAACAATGTCCAGTGACAACAGATTGTTGCTGGATCCTCCAGCGTGCCTAAGCTCCTTTCAGGGGCCTGTAATTTGTATATGCATTGCTATGCCCAGTGATGTTTATAGAGTCAGTACTCCGAATACCGTACACGTTTGGCCACCGGTATCCCTTGAATCGCTTCCTACACAAATTTTCCGTTTAACCATGTGTTTAGTCAAAGGAAGCTACCCTTGGTCATTTAAATTCGTACAGAGGGACTTTAATACCGTACGCTATTTCTTCCAATATAATATCAACCATAAATACTTTTCTTACAATAAGTAAGAAATGGACTTCAACAACGGTCATATACACTTATATTATTCTATTATATGTCTATATGTAATATTCACTGTTTATCAGTGCCTATGCAAATGTTTCATATGAGTAAATATGACATGGTGAAAAATAAAATGTCACTGTACGAAATAAGGAGCATAGCAAAAAAATAGGGTAGACTGCACTTTACGGGTTCCCGGAAGTTAAGCTACAGACATGCGCAGAAGCCATATTTACATCGAAGCGAGCACTAACGCTGACGCCATTTTTTGTTTGCTCCAGCGAATAACAACATCGCTGTTTTGGTCCATTCAATTACCCTTGGATACTAATCGATACAATAAACAAAACAGGTAAGTTAACATGATGTAGCACAGCGTGATAACAAATATCGAAACGCTTCACTTACCTTATAATATTACAAGAACAAATCTAGCCTCAATTGAATTGACTTACCTCACAAGAACAAATCTGCACTTGAATTAAATACATCGGGTACATCATGTGAGCTTTCATTTTGGGGATGTCATTTTCTTTATTTCCAGTTTCAACTATTTTAAAATATTGATGGTTTTTTTGGGGTCAAATACACGGCGGATAAAAGTAAGAAATGTAACGAAAGGATCATCAGAACAAGCGTAAATATTTCTTCCTCACAATGTACTCAACAAAATAACTATCATACAATCCTTTCGTCAGAGTTCCCATACCTGGGCAGGGGCGCTTTCACCGCTCTCCACGCACTCTCAATTTTGTTAGTGCACGCACCATTCTCTGCATTCACAAATTCCTTACTATGATTCACTGTCACATGCTCTCGTATCCCATCTCATTCAGCCTAGCATCGCCTTCCAACAATCAGAATGAATAATCGATCCCGGTCGCACTCCACTTTCTCAGCACACTCAAAAGGGTATCTGCATCGCGCTTCTCCACAACTTCCAAAAACATCCGGTTACTTTCTTTTCGATACCCCCAAACACCCACACACCATCATCTTTCGCCTTCCTCGGTGAAACTTACGCTTCCCAAACTTACTCTCATCAATCTCAACTTCAATCCCTGGCCCACCTATCATCTCATTCTCCTCTTCCATCACAAACAAACACACATCTCTACAATAATTAAACCAATCAACCAAAGTGTGGTCAGACCCCAGACGTAACTGCACTCTCACAAAATTCTCTCTCACTTGATAAACCCAATAAAATGTCAATTTCATAATTTCACTAACGGACAAATGAGACTTAAAAAACCAAGAATCACGCCTTGCTACAATTTTATGATTGCATATTTTATTTGAACAACGCCACACATAACCCTCACTCCATTTCGAATCCTTTCGCTTTCCTATACTCCCACTGTCACACTTCACACACTTCCCACTGAAATTTCCAATCAAACCAAAGCGGCTTCCAACCAATCCATCAACTTTCTCTCATCTCTACACAGCTCATACAAATCATCATACACCATTCTCCTTACAGCCATAGCTAAGCAAGTCAAATAAACAAGATTGAAATCAGGGCGACAAGCTAAAAATACAACTCACCAACCCGTCGCGTTAAAGTTGTGGCAGTCGTTAGTAACCCACTACCTTATTTGGAACATTAGACACGCGTCGTCCACAATTGACCAATCAAATAAAAGGAACGTCATCGGGATTTCCCTTGATTACTAAGCGATTGGATTGATGTTTTGGAGCATTACTAAAATTACAGTGTGTTTAAAACTATAGTCTTTTAGGCGATGGTTTAAAGTAAACTTTGCCAGTGAACAACGAAAATGACCTCTAATTTCGTCTAAAATGTCTCCTAATGGAGATCAGCCCGCTCTCGCGTGCTTCTCTATATATATGACGCGCTGTGCGCGTCACTTACTGCCAAAGGCAGCAAATGCGCCTTCGGCGCGTGCTCGCGCAAAGCGCGAGCTATAAAGAATACATTTCTACTTCCGGGTCTAGGGACCCATAAACTGCAGGTGTCCCAAAAATATAATAATTTGGGCATCAAATATCGTACGCCTCATTATGTGTTACTTTTAAAAGTAACCTGTGCGAAACCGGTCACTGTGTTTGAAGATTACATTTTTGGACAGCTCAAATACATTATTTCAGGTTTTCGTGCCGTGAGTGATGTTTAAATTTCACGCTTTTAGGTGTAGCGCGTAGAGAGTCTCGGATAGTGACCTTGACGTCAACCCGGCAAGAAGTGGAGAGAGTGGCTATTGCGCAAGTGCACAACGTGATAACCAATCGTATCTCGAAGAGAAAGCGCATGACAAATACACACGATAGCTAAAAATAGAGTTGGGAATTACCTCATTTCAAGAGACAACGGTAAGGCGATGCCACACGCAAACATAATAAGCTATTGCGCACAAATCAAAGTGTACGGAACTTAGGAGCCTGTACGGTATTCGGAGTACTGACTCTAATATTTGTTTGCTAAATATATTTATATCCTTGTGTCATGTAAGTTCGATCACTTAAGAACTGTCGCTGAATTTTCAAAGTTATATTCATATAATCTTATTTTCAAATCTCTTACCTCTAAACTTGTTTATTTATGTCAAACATTTCCAAAATCCAGGTATTTTTACTGCTTTTCACAATCGCGGCATGGCCGCCCTCTCACTGTCAACACAAGTGACCCAGAAAACTACGTCACATAAGTTCGATCATATGATTGGCTGGCTTGTCGCATAAACAGGATGACTTGTATGGACGATCTCTTGTGTCAAATTCAAAGCTAGAGCAGTCCCAAGTAATTTTATGGTATTTATGTCCATGAAACGTTCATTTTATGTTTCAGTGCTTTTGAAAACGATGAAATGTCACAAATATTCAGCTTATATACAAGTATTATGCAGGGAATTATTCTTCAGGCTCATCATGACGGGCATCAAACCTCAGAATGTAGACAAACACCACGAACTGGCTTGCAGAAACGTAAATGTGTTCTGTGCTGACATGTAGGGTTGGAACATTGTGCCCAGGTTGTATTTATCAATGAGGCAATAGCTCGAACTTCATCAGGTACAAATTCACGGAAATTCTCAAAAAGCATTAAGTTTTCTATAAGAAATGGCCCTTACTTGTTTCCAAAGTTTTAAATTTTGACAAGGATATCACGTGTCTGGACATGTCACAATTAGACCAGCAACGTAAACAAACAGAAGACAGGGGTGCTGTCAATTTACAACATGTAAAATTTATACTGTTTACATTTTATTTGAGCTGATAAAGTTACATTATTGATCTAGGGTTAAAAAGCAGTTGTTTGCTGAAAATGAGCTATAACTTACATTAGGTAACTTGACACGAAACATTTTCCGGTCCAAACGAATGAAAGTGGTGTCACCAGAAGATCAAAGCTGCAGATATCGTAAGTCATCGCTATGTATTGCGACAATTACCAATCAAAATGGGCGATCGAAGTTACATGACTATCGAACTTGTGTGACTTGACGATATATTATGCTTTGAGTTTAATTTATGGGAGTAAATGAATTATACATGGGAACTTCAGATGTTTTGTTTCATTCATAGCATAGGAATCTTTTGCAAGAAATTGGTCAGCTTTAGAAGCTCCATTTTTGTAATGAAAACAGTAAGAAAGACAATTGCTGGTTGCATAGATAAGGGGTTGTTCCCTAGGGCTGAAATGGTATGCTCTTACCACGGTACATATTACGGTACAAGGCCTTCAATTCGGTCCCTTTCAATAGACCGATCCAGTCCCGGACGATAAGCCCCGCCCACTTCGTTTTTGACGTTAGGGGGGACAACCACGGACTAATCACAATGGCGTCACCGCCGGCAAAACGTACGTGATTGTGAACGTTGTTGATGAATTGTTTGTAGTACGTTGGTATCCGTCGTTTGTGAATGATATTTAAAGAGGAAAGTTATACGTACTTTATTTTTAATACATTTTAGTTGACAGATTGTAATTGGCGAGTGAAAATGAGTTGCATGCTCGATGAAAAATCGTCTCGGCCAGCTGCTGAGTGTGGAACGTGTTTCCTTTCGAACCAAATCACATATTTGGCAATTCACATCCGTCTAAGATATTAGCAGGGAAAGGGTAACAGAATTATGTTGTTTTGTTTTTTTCAAAAATTCTCATCGTAATATTTCAAAAACCGTGAACACAGCCACATGTTCAAGTTGGAGATCGTTTCGGTATCTATAAATAGATTGTCAAAACTGCGCTTGGCTTGGCGTATATTTATTTATACTTTGTTCAAATTTAGTTAAATCAATAATGTGAAAACATGGGTTTCTACCTTTTAATGAACTAAGCAGAAAAATGTGTCCCGTCTACTAATTCGTCCACCTTATTTGTCTATATTTGTAAACAAATAAATCACTGGATATCCTATTTGATCTTATTTGGGAATCTGGAAAAAAGTTATTGGGCTTGTAAACAGTATGTTTGCATGGATGTATCTGGACATTCCCAGAAGCAAATATTCAGCAGCTAATCTGCTAATTCTCAGTATAATTTCTCTCTTCAAAATCTGTACACCATCCTAAAATGACACTGAATATAAGGAAATCCATTTTTAAATCATCCTTACCAATATATTTTTCTATGTGTACTTTGTTTTGGTATCATAATTTACAAACTTCCACAATACCGGGCTTCATGAAGTGCCAGCATTTACATACAGTTATGTCACACCACAATAACACAAAGAAGATCCAAGTCTTCACCTGTACACTGACCCATCTTCCAGACATAGGAAACCTGTGATGCAAAATCTTTGAGCAGGGGAACCACAGTTATCCAAACAATTAACTAGCATTGAAATAGAATGTTACACAAAATACAAATATACCGTACTGCTTTTTCTTCATAGATATTTAACTGCTAACTACTATTTTAAATAAGGTGTAAAAAATATATCCTAAGTTCAAAGCTTTTCGTCAATATAATTACATATTGTCATTATTGCTTCTTAAACAATGATAATCTTTGTTTTATTAGAACTGAGACCATATCCCTAAGGGACATAACACTAATTTTGATATATTTCCTTTTCTGAGATACTTACTAGTGTCATCAAAAATATATTTAAGTTGTTTCTAAATTGGTAACAAAATAAAAGTTTAGGAAAACACACATGAAAATGTCCTGAAGCTTTCAACTCCTTCAAACCAGTGTGCAATTTAATATGAAGCTCATTTTCCAAATAACCATCAACAAACCTTGAACAATTTGTCCAAAACCAATATCTTAATAAACACTACTTTGGCTCAAATGTCTTCAAATAATGGTAACCTCCTCAAAAGCTGATGATTTCTAAGAAGTTTTACATCAAATCTGGGATAAATATATGTTTCAATATTCATTCCAGTTGCATGACTAGTCAACTGAAAATTTTGTAAGTTATTCTGTAAAGACTGAATAATGCCTGACCAGGGTGTGACCTTTATTTTTTTTCAAATTTTCTGGATGTTGAAATTTATTATCATGAGCTTGATACTAGTAATCATTTTCAGAATAATCCTTTTAGTAAATATCTTATTTAAAAAATCCAAAGATATCTTACAGCAGGAGCCAACAAACTAAGTTAATTAGTAGCAAGTGATTGTTCTGCCAGGGTACGTATTTAGTGTTTGTTTGCCTAGCTCTGCCTTAAATTCACATGAAACTGATATGTCAGTCAATTAAGTAGTTATTTATAATTAATTATGTTATTATTAATTTTATTACCTTTCCACGTTTACTTAAGGACGCAAGATTCTGAAAACATACCTTGCTATCATTTCCAGTGAATTCTAAATAAAATGACAGTTATGTTATTACTCCTAAAATGTACCAGTGCGCCTCCCCTACATGTTAAAAAAATTATGTTGTAACAAAAATTCAAAAGAAATAATGTTCTCATAGTCAAGAAATACACTTATTTCACTCAGTCCAATATTCCAGAAAGTCACTTTTCTTCTCACATAGTTTTCGTCTCTGATCCATATGGAGTAACGTAATTCAATTCAAGGTTCCATCTCTTTATAGAAATTCTGAAATATTTATGGCATGGTTTTATAGACACTCATTTGAATTAATTTTGTTATTTGGATGTTGCGTGATAGGCAACTGCTGACACTGACTATTTTTCCGTTTGAATAAAAAACATATTATTCATTGAATATTTTGCACTAATAACATATACTGTACTGTAGGCTTTCAGATTGTGTTTTCGAAACTTAATAACATCCTATAATGTGTGACAAATTTAAGAATATCTAAGGGCGATGGTAACAACATCCACAACATTGTTCTTTAATGTAAAACGTTCTGCTATTTCAATCGACCGTAACCGAAATCAGATCGCTGTCAGATTTGTTTACATTGTGTCACGGCTTTCTCGCCTGTCTCATTTCAGCTTTATGGTGTACCAACTCAATGCCCAGTATTGACAAAACAAGTTAAGCAAAAACAATTTTGTAGTTACAATAATTTCCCATGTTTATAACACTTGCAAAGTCTTAAACTGCTATTTGTTGTCATCAATTGGTAATGATTTTGCACATGTGCAAACGTGTGTAAGTTCGTGCAAATTCTCACCCTCAAGCAGACGTAGGTTTCGTGAACGATGGTGCAGACATTTCATTGATCGTGAGGCATATCGAGCTCCTTGATCCGCCTCAAATCTTTTGTCTTGACCGTAATGGTTCTGTTAAAGGTACACATGAAATCGCAGGAATATGTAACAGATATAGCGAGTGTGAATGGCATAATACGAAGCACATCGCTTCCGAGGCATCGTTTGACCCCGGAAATAAGTCTGACAAATCCACAAAGCGCGCCCGCCCTGCTTATTGGCCAAAATTGACGCATGCGCCAGTTTTGATTGACAGACTGGATCGGTCTATTGGGTATATGAGATATGAACATAATGCGGAAAATGGACAACATAAGCCAAACCTTACATTGTTAATAACAAGGGGAAAAAATAACCATAATCTCTTTTATATTGAATGAACAAAACTGTCATTTTATGACTAGCTAGAATGAATTTACGAAAACCGAAAATACCAAATGTTTGGATTGCATTACGGTATCCCGAACCAAAGGCAAAATACCGCAGTTCTACTGATCATAATACCGTGGTATACCGTTTCACCTCTATTGTACCCCCTTCCTGTGTTTTAAAAGACCACTGCTGAAGCTTTTGTCAGGGTTTTTTATTCTTTCACATTTTTAGTATTTGTTTTCATGCAAAAATATAAAAATACATGATGAAATATTTACAGTGTCAAAAGTATTCCTAAAACTTGTCATTATTCCCAACTCACTGCCTCCTTCCAGGTGGCGACCTCCAAGGACCAGCCAGAACACGTCCTGAAGTGTACAATGTGTACAGAAGTGTTCATCAATCCCTGTACACTTGGGTGTAATCATACATTCTGTCGTAATTGTGTTGTAAATTACACCCAGACCAGACCAGAAGCTATCAGTGCCAAGTCTCTCATCTGCCCTTTCTGCAACAAGATGACAAAAGTGCCTGAAACTGCGGGCTCATTTGAGGAATTTGCAGAAGATGTCAAGCCAAGCATTGTCATACAAGGACTTCCGGGGACTCTTTTGGTCCAGATTCTACGGGTAAATATTGTCTTTTATTGTATGTCAGTGTGCAGTCCCATTACCTTATTATTGTATAAGGGTGGTTGGGTAGCCTAGTGGTTAGTGTCTGCTCATTAAGCTGAAGGCTATGGTTCGATTCCCACATGGCTACAATGTGTGAAGCCCATATCTGTTATAATCCTGGATGCAAGCAAAACCTGACTCACTAACTGTTATTGTATATAGGTATCCATAACCAGGATAGAAATACAATTTAAGGACAGATGTAATTGTGATGTCTTCAGTTTAATTTGGATCAACAAGAGGTATGGTCATGCTTGTTTTCACAAAGGCACTTGTAATTATCTTATGGTCATGCTTGTTTCACAAAGGCACTTGTAATTATCTTATGGTCATGCTTGTTTCACAAAGGCACTTGTAATTATCTTATGGTCATGCTTGTTTCACAAAGGCACTTGTAATTATCTTATGGTCATGCTTGTTTCACAAAGGCACTTGTAATTATCTTATGGTCATGCTTGTTTCACAAAGGCACACCTAGATTATCTTATGGTCATGCTTGTTTCACAAAGGCACTTGTAATTATCTTATGGTCATGCTTGTTTCACAAAGGCACTTGTAATTATCTTATGGTCATGCTTGTTTCACAAAGGCACTTGTACTTATCTTATGGTCATGCTTGTTTCCACAAAGGCACTTGTACTTATCTTATGGTCATGCTTGTTTCACAAAGGCACTTGTAATTATCTTATGGTCATGCTTGTTTCACAAAGGCACTTGTAATTATCTTATGGTCATGCTTGTTTCACAAAGGCACTTGTAATTATCTTATGGTCATGCTTGTTTCACAAAGGCACTTGTACTTATCTTATGGTCATGCTTGTTTCACAAAGGCACTTGTACTTATCTTATGGTCATGCTTGTTTCACAAAGGCACTTGTACTTATCTTATGGTCATGCTTGTTTCACAAAGGCACTTGTACTTATCTTATGGTCATGCTTGTTTCAGAAAGGCACTTGTACTTATCTTATGGTCATGCTTGTTTCACGAAGGCACTTGTAATTATCTTATGGTCATGCTTGTTTCACGAAGGCACTTGTAATTATCTTATGGTCATGCTTGTTTCACAAAGGCACTTGTAATTATCTTATGGTCATGCTTGTTTCACAAAGGCACTTGTAATTATCTTATGGTCATGCTTGTTTCACAAAGGCACTTGTAATTATCTTATGGTCATGCTTGTTTCAAGAAGGCACACCTAGATTATCTGACAGATAATTTATAGGTAAGGTAATACAGATAATACCTTTTGATGATCCAATTAAACTTAAGACATCACAACAATTACAACCTTTCAATGTTTTGTTCAATAAACCAGTAAACATAATGTAAACCTGTAAATTTGAGAGCAGAATGTCTTAAACACTATCAAGACTGCAAGAATAATTCAGATTCATTTGTCCTGGGTCCTTACACTAGCCCACAAACAGTGTTATCATTCAAAATGAAATTTCCTGTTATGCCCACTGGCATTCAAAGTGGCAACGCCTATGTTACGCTTTGGGATAGAGAGAGCCTCTGATGAACAGTTTGATGCGGTGCAAAAATAGGTTTTGAATCATTTCAGTTGGTCAAATTTATCACATTTTCCATCAATTGAATCATGTTTAATATTAATTGACTACTTTTAGTTGTGCCACCAGGGCACACTTAAAATATTTCATCCATGTCATTTCAATATTTACCATGCCATGCACTATTTTGATCCCTGTATAATATATTATATATGGAGGTGAGATTCACCAGTGCACAGTAGACATGTACATAAATTCCCACTGGAAGCATGAGAATGACACAACACAAATAGCTCTCAAACATGTAAATTGTAAATGTGAACAATTATTTTGTCACTGTGAAGTCACATGCTAAACACCTTGGGAGCGGTGGGGTAGCCTAGTGGTTAAAGCGTTCACTAGTCATGCCGAAGACCCTGGTTCGATTCCCCACATGGGTACAATGTGTGAGGCCCATTTCTGGTGTCCCTGGCATATTGCTAAAAGCAGCGTAAAACCATCTTCACTCACTCACTAAACACCTTGGTTTTATTCTTGCAGTGATGTTCAATAATCAAGGTTATGTTTAGGCATAAATATATCTTTTACTGACTCTACTCAGGATTTTGGTGTAACTTTGTTCGATTTGCGTTTAGATATGAAAGTTCATAATTCTGTCAATGTTTTCCAGATACAACCTCGTGTGTGTACTGCAAAGAGAGAGGGGAGACAACTCCATCTACTGTCAAGTGCTCAGTCTGTGATGAAACACTGTGTGAGAAATGTGTCGCCGACCACAGTCGCATCCATCAGGTCACTGACCTGTGTACAGAGGTCAAGGTTAATAGACCAAAAGCAATGTGTAATGTACATCCGCAGGAATGCATAGAGTTTCTGTGTAAAAATTGCAAGAAGACGATATGTGACAAATGTACCTTATACCACAGAACATGTGATTCAGTTGTCGAGATCAATTCACAGATCGGGACCATGAGAACAGAACTTAAGAAGAAGCAAAAGACGTTATCAAAGAAGCAAGAAGACATGATATCCAAAACTAATGAACTGAAATCAACACTAAATATTCAAACGTCTCGATACAAACAAATGGAAGAAAACATTATGTCTTTAACACTGGAAGTCATTGAAGAGATCAAGGTGAAGGAAAGAAAACTTCTGGATGATCTGAAAGAGATATCAGACAGTCACATTGGACCACTGAAAGCACATATAAAGTCGAGAGAGTTGTCAGCCCAGATGTGCCAAGAAGAGGCGGAACTGATTGATGAGGCATTGCGCTCTGAGGATGACAAGAGTGTGTATATGATGTATGAGGGTTGTGAAGCAGGCGATGTGGAGACTGTGGGAGACATGTTTCCAATGTCGGAGAAAGGAAGAATAGGCAGAGTCACTTTCCTACAAGACAATGAAAAGCTGAGTAAAGCACTGGAGCATCTAGAGTTAGGCGAGTTTGACGTCTTCTATGACGGTGTTGTGGATCTGACAGCTCACCCTGTGTTACAAGACACCATCGATGTCCGAATACCTGAAAATAGGGGTAAAGGATGGATTGCTGATGTGACAGTGATAGTGGTGGATGGTGTTGATACAATTGTAGTCACTGACCGGAACAACAGCAATCTGAATTCCTTCTACTTTAAGAACAAGCAGCTTTGTCACAACAGGCTGATTCTGAGCAGTGCGCCATGGAGTCTGACGAAGATGACACACAATCCCCTAGCTGTCACTGTGCCATGTGTGAAACAGATTATAACGGTGAAAGTCGGTCCTGACCTGGAACTGCTGTCAACCATCCAAACCAGTAAACAGTACTGGGGTATAACATGTCTGAACCCCTCATTACTGGCTGCAGGTTCCAAATCTCCTCCCTGTGTTGACATCCTTGATCTGACAGGAACCGTGCTGCACTCCATCAGTCCAGACCTGTGTGGTAAAAGCATATTACAGTGTCCCAACTACCTGTGTACCACCAGGAAGGGAAACATCCTGGTGTCTGATGGGGCAACAAGATGTGTCGTGTGTCTGACCCCCGAGGGTGAGATAGTGTTCCATTACAAACCGGCTGGAGAAAAAGCACTTAAGTGTCCTCAGGGTATCACAAGCACCTGCAAGGGTGACATCCTGGTGACAGACTTCTCTCTTAACAAAGTCATCCATCTGACCGAGTCAGGAGAGTTTGTGCGAGACATACTGACATCTGAAGATGGTATAGAGAAACCTCTGGGAGTGGATGTAGATGGGCGCAGTCAAATGTATGTTTGTCTGCAGAACCAAGATGCTGTAAAGATTTTCTTAAGTTGATTCTGGACTGTGGATATCGAAGCTCTGTTTGGTAACCTTTGTAAGAAATGAGCTAAATTGGATCAGGCGATCATTTTCTGACAAAAATGGTTCTTACGAATATAGCTGTAAGCAGTAACATAGGGCTCCTTACATTATCATTGTTAATCTTAAATTAGGTTAATCGTCTCCCATTCATATAATCAGAAAAGAAATCAGCAAGGTATAAATATATCTGGTCATTTACTGACATGTTCTGCCATTGCACTTCAAACCCGAAAAAGTAAACGAAGTGGCCCCTTTAGTTTAGAGAACTGAATCACTGGACTCTGAAGAAGATACTAATGTTATTGGAACCTGTGCTTAGATTGTTTCATAGTTCAGATTCAGAATGTAAGAAAACAATTCATACTTCCATGTTTTGTGTTGTCTCACTTCCGGTTTAAGAAGTAAATCCTTCCAGCATTAAAACCTTAAAGGGCAAGTGTACACGAAAATTAACCTTTTTGTCTTGCACGTTTTCTTCATAAAAAAGTGTTTATCAAGTCGTTTTATATCCAAACCCGTACATAAATCAGAAGTAACTAATTTATTATTTGCGTTATATCAATTCATATTTTCAACATTTACCAAGAGTTCTATGTCCACAATAAACACACCATGGCTTATGTCCCTTGGAAATGACGTCATTGGTGCCCAAACGATAAGCGAATGGCGTCGTCAGACCTTATTAGACCCATTTCACGTGGTGCAGGTATAGGTGTGGTTCTTGTGTCTCGATCGCGCAGGCTACTGTTTTAATCCACCTGTTGCTTGGCGTCAGCTTGCTATGTGATCAGTTCTACACTGTAATGGCGTTGCAGTTTGAAAAAGCGTATACATTGTACTAAGAGTGTTACCCGCGTAACCAAATTGTATAACATATACAACCTGAGTCGATCGTCTTTCCAACAGTACCTTTTTTTTTCATGAAACCTATAAAGCGTAGATGCACTACATCTTGCTTGCCATCGGTGAATATGCGAAATTCGTTTGTTACTAAAGTTCTTACATAAATCGCACGATATGTCACTCCTCTTCCACCTAATTCACTTTTTATATCGATAGTACTCTACATCACGCAGATAAATGCAATTTGCAGTTTTGAACACTGTTTGAAATTAGTTTTTTTCTAAGATAGCATCCGCTGATTGTAGATAAAATTTACTGAAAATTTCATGCATCGTAAATCTCGCCAGTTTTACACATTACTAAATCACCATTCACTGCGTTTTGCGTAATTTATGGTAAAATGTCAAATTTTACTGGGAGAATTGAATTTAAAAGAAAAAGATGTATCATTGTGATCAGCAGTAGTTTTGTTGTTGTATGATCGAATCACCAATGCTCGTTCTGAAACATTATCAATGAACCGAGAATGCGCTGAGAATGTTTTGGAAAATACATAAGCGTCAAAGTGAAGTTTCAGCCATATTACATAGTGTTTATAAAATCCGCGTCACATGTATGTCGGTTATGTTTAGATCCGTAAAATTCAACACCATCTTCCTTACATGAATCCCTGAATTCCTCATACAGTTCAAAATAAACTGACAAATGGACTTTGTCACCAATACGAAGTGTTTCAGTGAAATCTAACGAAATATATCGAAGATATGAGTTGCGGCTGTGTGAAAGAATACTTGTTTGAAATGTATACAAAGCCAATCTCAGATTTTACACTGTGTATCCGTTAAGCCTACTTGTTGCATACAATTGCTCATTAGTTTTAGAACATGCATGGGAAAGGTATCGTAAAGCGATAGTTAAATAAAATAGGTGTATGCCAATGATTTTCTAGATTCATCAAAACATATTAATATTTTTTGAAAGCATGGCGCCATAACTGGCGCAAACTCGCTGCTTGATGGCCGGTACTTCTCTTAATTTCTGACTATTTCCTTGGTCACAATGAAAACAAAAAGAAAATAACAACCAGCAGACTGTCAGAAGTTTAGGACTACTTACATGTCACATTTATGCATATCGTTGCTTGAAACAACGAAAAGGTCCTTCGAAAACTTCGTGTCAGTGAACCGCCATTTTGCAAAAGTCGCTTCCCGATAGTGATGTCATCTGGGACGTCAACATTGTTATACATATTTGGTATTTTCATTGAGGCGAGGTTATGAATGAAAATACACCTGCGACCAATCCGTCCTGCTGCTTACATTTTCTGTTCTTATGCTTCTTCGTTTTTCACGAACTTTTTTTCACGTGATTAATATCAGTATTATTATCTTTTGATTTGGGACTAGACAGGAAACCAGTTTTAATTCAAGTGGCACCAATTACGTCATAATCAAAGGGCGGTAACTCTGGCCTGTTTAGCTCGGCAAAAAAATACCTCATATTGGCATAACATTTCAGCACTTATTTTGAGGGTTATACTTACGTTGTAAGAAAAATGAGTGTATATTTTCAAACATTGGTATTAACTTATTAAAACAGTTCACTTTGATTCACATAAGAATAAATGTGATTTATTCGTGTACACTTGCCCTTTAAAGCTGTGTGGTTCACTTTCAGTTTATATCAAAGTCATTGGGACTTGTGGTTTGGATTATGTCCTTCAGGTTTCTGAAAAGTAAATGTTGGCTTCAAATTTAAGAGCGAGAAAGGAGATTATTAAAGGCACAATTTCACACATTTTCGACAATATTTTGGCCAATGTTATACAATGTATATAGCTTCCTATTGATGCAATAAAAGACTTATTATCCGACTTGCCTGAAATAGATAATTGAAACTTCGAGGTGAACAGCTTCCAAACAGAACAATTGCCATATATGCAATGTAAACGTTTGCTCTGTACATAGAAAGTTGTCGCACATGCAACGTTGCATTAATTCATTCGAACTTTTTAAATTAAAATTGTTATCTAAAGGCATACTATTTTGGTGGGGAATAAATTATATGGTAGCATCCCTGAGGGCTGATAGTATTATTGAGAGAAGTGCATTATTTATTTTTAGAGAAGTGTGGTGTGATATAGAGCCTATAACATCGCTTTGCTATATCACAGTGTCTTAGTTTTCTGAGGGAGGGAGTGAGTAGTTTGATATAACACTTTGGTGTTAACATATGGAAATCCTAACTACTTTCTTTATACATTTCCACAGGTAGGTTCAGAGGAGAACGTTATAGAAGACATGTACTCTAAAAAAACCTAGATACAGACTTACGGTATTCATTCTAACGAGATGACTCTTCAACAAATTTGTGACATATTCTGATACGAAATGTTTCCATTTACAAGATTTGGTGTGTGTTCTATGGAAATGATTGAAGATTAAAATATGATGTTTTACATGAAAAATTATGTTTTCTTTATGTACTTTTAACATTGTTTAGTCCTGTGAGCTATATGTCATGCATGAAGTTATCCCCACAGTCCACAAATACATATGGTGTAAGGTTACAGGTGGTTAAGAAGCACTGTGTTTCAAAAGAGCATCCATGTTCACATGAACCAATTGATGGAACCCGTTCTTGACTCTTTAGCAGATGGCAGAAACACAGACATGAGATCACAGAATCTTACTTATTTTAAAGTTGCCCACAAAGAAAGAGTTCAATCCTGACCAGGGCCTAGATTTTCGAAGCTAAGATAGTCGTAAGTGCCATACATTAACATTAACTTACGACTATCTTAGCGTTAAGAGAGCTTCAAAAATCTAGGCCCTGGTTTATAGTTTTTAGTTCTACGTTGACTTTAGCCCATTCAAGTTCTTTAGCTGATGAGTACTTCCTCAGGGAACCCATGATATTCAAAACCCGAGAACATCACATGTTGTTTTTTCCTTAAACTATAGCTGGAAATAGCAACTTGTGGTACACATTTCCTCCGTGATATTCTGGTGGTTCAGTTACAAAATACCCAATAATAGAACTTCACAGACTTTCGATGCAGTGATCAGAAGAAACTGCGGAAACTAGTATTTCACCCGCATGATTATTTTGTAATATCTTCTGTTGTTAGTTCAGGTGGTTACTATAGATATTTAGAGTAATATCCGTAAGTGGCTTAAATACAGCTCACTGCTTTTGTTGGTTACTTTTTACGCAAAGAACAATCTGACTGTTCACCATTGAATCTTTACACAAAAACATGTTGACATGAAAAAGTCAAGTTACTACAAATGTGGCTTTATCACATCGAACTAAGGCATTTATGTCATACATGTACATATCAATTCTCTGTCAGCTGATGCTCTTTTCTCGGCATCAGTAGTGGCAATCAGATTTAGGCTGCAGCAAATAACATATTTCACTCTTATCAATGTAAACAATTACATATCAGATTACAAACAAGTTTAGTAGATATACTCTGAACTATTTTTTTACAAGATAAAGTAAATATGTTACGAACTGGTGTACTTCAGTATGGATTTGTAGACATTATATATCCAGTGTTATTACTCTCTGTGGTGCCTTAATGATTGGGATAAAACAAATATTGAAGGTATGTATTATGCAGATTGTTTTGGGGAAATTGTATGCTCTTTACTCAAAAACATGTTTAACAGGGACCATTTTACAACCTTAACCAATAATAAAAATACATGGGTTTTAAAGCTTAATATATTGCAGAGCCAACTGTTTATCTTGAAGGGGATGCGGGCTATGATACCAAAAAAATACACATAAGTGGCCTAAGTTTGAATAATCGTTGATAAATGGCTTTACATGAATTAACTTTACATTATCCGCTTTTTATCTAGAGCCCAGAAATTAAAGATTACACTATCTTAATCTTCAATCACTGATTCGTGTTATATTTGTGGTAGTTTAGGATATTTTGGGTAAAGTTTGAGTTCTATATGGGGTTGGGTTAATATAACATGGGTTATTAGTGTGTTCTCGGCTATGCTGATATGCATAGCCACAACACACCCAGCAGGTTGTGCCTGGCATGTGCAGCACATGCACTGCCAGCCTCTAGCCCTATAAAGGGAGTAGCTTCACAGCACTCCTTGTCTTAAGTCCACTGGTTCACCAGAGGTGAGGACATGTATTTCAGTTGCTTGAGTCCTGGTAATCCAGACCAAGTATATAGGCTTTTTGGTTACATAGGAAATTAAGATATTTATTTGTTTTGGATATAGGGTCTGAAATCAGAGCCATGTCTCGTTATGGTTTGGGGTTAGGTTAGATTGTTAGGTATAGATTAGGTTATGTTGTTTGGTTAGGATAGGTTTAGGTTTTTGTAAATACATTATTGAGTTTCTCTTTTCTATTTGTTATGTCTTTACCAGAAATGAGGCCTGATTCATAGAGCTTATTTGGAAGTTGGCTACTTTACCATCACCACATAAAAAAGTACACAACGCAAGGTCCTAAACCCTATTATAGCCAACTTCAACTGTCACTGGGCAGAGCAGCGTATTACAGATTTGGTGCCGTGACCAGGATCAGGTTTCTCGTTGCTGGTAGGAATTTAATTTTATTCAGTTTCATTGTTGTGTCTGATAGTTGTTTGATATGGATGTGTTAAGTCAAGAAGAGTTACTGGCCTTGTCTGATAGTTGTTTGATATGGATGTGTTAAGTCAAGAAGAGTTACTGGCCTTGGCTGATAGTGGTATCCATAACCAGTGTGTTGAGTCCGATGTTGGTTTAAGAGCTCAGTCCATCTTCTTGACATCTACACCTTTTGTCTCTTCGTCCAATAGAAATAGTATACTTGGGTTTGGAGTAGAGATGGAGGAAAGGCTGCAACAGAACTCCAGGACATCTGCAGGTGATTTGCGAACTGACCACTCAGTTCCATTTCAACCCCTGCGTGCCCATAGAGTTGTAGATAGGGTGTTGACAGATAGGGAAGTTGACGGGTTGAACTTGAATCGAACAGGAACCGGAAACCCGTTCTGTTTCTATCGAGAACAGCTTATTTCCCTGAAGGCTTAGCTTAGATGATACCTTAAATCGTACCTATGTTAGCGATCCCAGAGAAACCATGCTCAAACATAGTTCATTTGCTAGGTCTCCTCGTTCGACTGTATGTCCAGATTGTTTTGACGGTGCATCCTGTGATTGGCAGGACTCCATAGTTCATTTTGAACTGGTCTCTGCATGGAACAGAGGGACAAATGTAAAGAAAGCACAACAGCTAACAATGTGTTTAAGGGGTACTGCTCAAACGTTGTTAAGTAATCTTATAATTGGACAGTTGAATGATTACAATGAAGTCAAGAATGTTTTAGGGCAAAGGTTTAATCCTAGAGGTAGAAGTTTGGCCTTCAGATCAGAATTTAGAAACAGAAAACAAGGAAGGGATGAATCCATAACTGAATTTGGGTACAAGCTCCGACTGTTTATGCAGTGGAATTACTAAAATAATTTGTGAACGTGAAACGTGAAAAAACGTGCTTAACTAAATGGTAAATAAACAACGTTCTTGCCACTCCGACCACCAAACTAAATATGATACTTTTGCTACAACGACCACCAAACTAAATATGATACGTTTTCTAAACTACCTGAACTAAATAAGCTATCTGATAAGATACACAACTATAATTCTAAATTGTTTAGTATCTATACTATGCCCGAATATGGCAAACTATTTGTGTAATCTACTACCAGTATGAGTCTCACTGATCAAAATTGTCGACCATACACCAAGCCGTCAGAAACCTATGTGCTCGACCCTGCACATGCAGAAAGTGACTGCACGAGGCGTTACGGTTGCGTTTTGATGCAACGTTCATGGTTCTTGTAAAGATGTGTTTTGGCTATCAGATAACAAAAACCAAAGAAACTAACTCTCTCTCCAGAACATATCCCCCTTTGCTGACAAGACCCTGGTCTTTCAGAGAGACATATATTTACATCTAATTACACTAAATGTTGTGTAGACTTATACTGAACTTGAAATGTACACGATGTTCGTCCTATTCTGGATTCCACTCCAGTGGACAAAGCTTAGTAACAGGTCTAGTCAACACCGATTTCCCCACTTGAACATCCACTACTCTGACATGTCCATCTTTGCTTGGATATATGTTTGTGATTCTACCTAGCGGCCAGCTTCCTCGTGGAGATTCAGAACTAACAACAATGACAACGTCATTTATTTTTAAGTCCTTACGTGTAGCTTGCCATTTCTTGCGGACATTTAGAGTGGGTAACCACTCTTTCATCCACCTTTTCCATATATGCCTCAATAATTCCTGTACACGCCTCCAACGTTTACGAGGATTGAAGACTTGTAGGTCTTCCTCAGGTGCAAAGGGGCCACCACATTGACCATGTAGAAAATGGTTTGGTGCAAGAGGCACAACATCACTGGGATGTGCGCTCTGATATGTCAGAGGTCGAGAGTTTAACAAAGCCTCTGTCCCTACAAAGGCGGTCATCAGTTCCTCGTATGATATATCACCAGAACTAAGAACAGCATAGATTGCTCTTTTGGCTGATTTTAATCAAAGATTCGAAAGTTCCACCAAAATGTGGAGCATGTGGTGGATTAAATTTCCACACGACTTTTCTGCTTGCTAAAGAAGCTTTTAGATCGTCTCCATCAAGTTCCGAAATTAGCTGTCTAAGTTCCTTGACGGCTCCCACAAAGTTAGTGCCGTTATCAGAGATGACTTCATTTGGCATTCCTCTTCTGTGTGCCATGCGAGAGAAAGTGCTCAGGAAAGAGTCTGTGTCTAAACCGAAAGCTATCTCCAGGTGTACCGCTCGAGTTGATAGACACGTGAATAAACACAAATACCGTTTCTGCCGACTTTTCCCCGACCTTGCTTTGTTAAAAAGGGACCAGCAAAGTCTACACCTGTCTGAGCAAAGGGTCTCATGGAACATCTAACCCTGACACTTGGTAAATCTGCCATTATCTGTGTAGCAGGCTTGGTTTTCTGACGTCTACACCAAGCACACTCATGCTCCCAACTACGAATCTCTTCACGAGCTGCTATAATCCAAAACCTACTTGACAATGCAGCCAATGTGTAATTGGTTCCCATATGACAAGAGGCTTCATGGAATTGTTTCACGATCAACTTTGTTACCCAGTGAGCTCTAGGAAGTATGACTGGAAAACGCGATTCATAGGAAAGATCCTCAGCATATCTGAGTCTACCACCTGATCTGATCAGTCCAGAATCGTCTAAAAATGGATGTAAACCCAATAATTTGCTAGAGGTAGGAAGCTGTTTTCCTTTGGTCAAAGCTGCATATTCCTCAGTAAATGCTTCCTTTTGAGCGTTCAAAAGAACTAGTGTTTCAGCATCTTGAATCTCATCAGCATCAAGCTCGCCAGACTTCCTAGTTTCTCCACAAGAAGCATTGTGAACGAACCGAAGTATCCAGGCAGTAACTCTGCACAATCTCCTCCAATCTGAATATCTTGAAGGGTCCAAGTGCCAGGTCATCACTGTAGCAGCTTTACATGTTACCATTGTAATATCTGACTGACATCCCTTGTGTCTTTCTAAGTTTTCATCAACTTTCAAGTTCCTTTGATTTGGCCACTACTTCTCATCTTGTTTTATAAACTCTGGACCTTGAAACCATTCCTTTTTATTTAAGATTTCAACGTGTGCTCCTCTTGTGAGAATATCAGCAGCATTCTGCTTGGTTGGGACATATTTCCACTGACTTGGGGGTGGGGGGTGGGGGGTATTGTCCTGTATGAACCCAACTGTTTGCAACAAAAGGTTTAAAGTTTCTGCTTTGATTTTTAATCCAACATAAGTCATTTTCACTGTCTGACCAAAATCTTACTGATTTTGGAGAAACAGCAAGAGCCTCTGTGACAATCGGTGTTAGTCGTACACCAAGAACAGCTGCAAGCAGTTCCAACCTAGGAATGCTCATTGCTTTTAGCGGAGCAACTCTGCTTTTGGATGTTACTAGAGTGCTAGACCTGCTTTGACTGGGGAGGTTACTTACACAGTAGATGACTGCACCAAATGCTTCTTGAGAAGCGTCTACGAATACATGCAACTGCTGGTCAATTGCAGCTTGATTTAAACCTATGTTTCTCGGAAATCTGAGAGAAGAAATCAGCTGCACTTCATTGTACCACTTCCATGTTTTTGTTTCCAGATAAGGATTCATTTTCTCATCCCATCCAAGCCCAGCAAGCTACATTTGCTGGAGTAAGACTTTTGCTCTCACAACGAATGGTGCTAGTAATCCTAACGGATCAAAAACCTTGGCAATTTCTCTGAGAAGGATCTCTTTGTCACTGTGAGCAATTTGTTTTTTTAACTACAACCAAAATTAAATTCGTCAGCTTCAGCACACCAGACAAGTCCTAAGGTTTTGACTGATGGCAATTCATCTGTCAATATGCTAATTTCCTGCAGCCTGTCTTCCGCTGGAGTTTCATTCAGAACATTCTTTGAATTTGACAGCCATTTTCTGGCGTGCATGCCTGCTGTTCCCCAAAGGTTCATCAGCTGGTTGTAAAGTTCTAATGCATCAATGTCAGTTTGAACAGAATCTATGCTATCGTCCATGTAAGTTGATTTAACAACTGTCGTAGACGCCATAGTCAAGTCTTTTTCATGTAATTTTGCGTGGTCCTGTGTGATGTACTGAGCCAGAAAGGGTGAACAGTTTATCCCAAACACTACTCGAGAGAATTCATAAACAGCAGGAGGTTTGACCTGATCATTTGATCGCCAGAGAAACCTGAAGTATGGACGGTCACAGACCGCAATCTCTATTCGCAAATAAATCTCCGCGACGTCACAGATGAGTCCAACTGGATACCTTCTAAATCTCAAAAGTATCTAAACAGATCATTTTGCTTCTTGGGACCCTGGTGTATAACATCATTAAGGGAAATGCCACTACATTTAGCAGATGCGTCAAATACCAACCTGACTTTTGTTGTTGACCTGTCCATATTCCCCACTGTAAAATGAGGTAAGTACCATTTTGATTTACTGATTTCTTCCTCTGGAACTTTTCTGATGTACCGGTAATTCTTTTCAAGGTACTTATCTATGACATTATCTTCATATGCTGCTAATATTGTATCATTTTTTTGACAATTTCTTCTCCGTATCTTTCAAACGTTTCAATGCCATCTCATAATTGTCTGGCAAGATTTCAGGATCCAATTTCCAAGGAATGCCTACTTTATATCGCTCATTTTTGTAGCTAAGGGACGTTTTAACAGCTTGAAGTACATCTTCCTCTTCAGGACTCAACTTGGGTGTTGCAACAGCAACCTCTTCAGTTTCCCAAAACTTCTGAACAAGTTCATCGAGGCAATCATCTGCACACCCAGCAACAGCATGCTGAACAAAGCATACATGTGACATCTGGTTCTGGGATGCACAACCTTTTGGAACAATCCCCACACATGTCCATCCTAACGGTGTGAGTCTTGCACTTGGCTCTCCTGGTAGTCCATACAGTTCTTTTTGTGAACTGTGCAACTCAATATAATCCATCCCTATGAGGATGTCTATTATTGGCGGAGAAACTGGTTTAGGAAAATCTACACGTTCCAAATGTTTCCAGTTTTCGCGGATCTTTTGCCAGTTCACAGCAGGCAATGATCCTGTCCGTTTGGTAGTCGTCAACGCCTTCATTGACATTTGTACTGAACCATCAACACTTTCAAGGTCAAAGTGAACACACCGACTATTAAACGTCTCAGTTTTTGCTATTCAAAACGTTAACAGAGATCTGTTGATATCTACCTTGAAAACCTAATTGATTTGCAATGTCCTCATTAATGTAATTTTGAGTACTGGCGTCATCCAACAGAGCATTGACCTTTATTTCAGAAGTGCCTTTCTTTAAGACAACTGGTACAGTCCTGAGTGCATAGGTCTTAGCTTGTTGTTTAGTAGTTGACATTGTAACAGATGAAAATTGCTCTGTACTACCTGAGGTTTGTTCAACATCAACTTGTAACTGTGTTTTGCTGCTATGCCCTAAACGATTATGCGTTGCTTGGCATCCGTCAATGTTACATTTTTCCGACTGTTGACAATGTTTCCCTACATGGCCTTTGTCTAAACATCGAAAACAAAGTTGCAGGCGTTTTACTGTTTCCCATCTGTTAGAAACATCAAGAGCTCTCAGTTTAGGACACTTTAAAGTTGTATGGTTTTACATTTGACATATATGACACTTGAGTGTTTTCTCGTTGTTTTGCACCAAAGTAAACACCTTTCTGTGTACGTGAACATAATTGATCTGTCTTAGATTTTTCTGAAACGCCATGTTTAACAAATCGGCGAATTGTTCAAAATCCTTTTGCATTTCCGTTTCTAACAGGTTTGAAATTTGAAATTTCCTCTATTTTCAGAGCTATCTCTCTCCGCTTACCGCCATATCTCCTATCAAGTTTTTCTAACGCAATGTCATAAGCGTAAGCACTGTGGCCCAATCTATTGACTAATGTTAGAGCTTCACCTGACAAATATTGTTTTAATTGCAGCAACTTATATTCGCCTGTTGAAACACAATGCTTTGAAACTTGATCACTTCTAACCGCCTTTTGTCATCTTGAACAGAATCGTGATCGCTATTGCCATACAACCTGTCAATACCCTCTCTCAGACTACCTGCTGAAGTACTAGCAGTATTGTTCAAGTATACCAAAGCCATGTTTACGGCAGTTTCACTTTCTTCTTCAAGTGGTTCTCTCTCTTTAATAGTTTTATCAAACTTTTCTAGATCATCAATTTCTTGATAAGCTTCGGCCAAGCTTACTATAACACCCACAGTCTTGCTTTTGTAGTGAGGCAACCTTGTTAATATAATCTCTGATTGACTGTCTTGAAGGTAGTTCTTGTTCAAGTAAAGCTAACAACTGGTTTTAGCTTGTGTGAGTGCTGTTTTCGAACTGGTCTTTGCACGTTTAAGTTTTATTATTTGTAAATTGAGCAAAGTACTCTTGCTATCAGATTCTGGTTTGGCCATGACCTTCAAAACAAAATATTGAAAAATAACACTATCTACACTGGGAGAAAGAGAACACCTAACAATTAACTTACCTGAATAAACAAACTCAATTCAGAAATAAAGAGTAGTAACCAGCTCTGCTACCAAATGTTTACGCAGTGGAATTACTAAAATAATTTGTGAACGTGAAACGTGAAAAACGTGTTTAACTAAATGGTAAATAAACAACGTTCTTGCCACTCCGACCACCAAACTAAATATGATACTTTTGCCACTCCGACCACCAAACTAAATATGATACGTTTTCTAAACTACATGAACTAAATAAGCTATCTGATAAGATACACAACTATAATTCTAAATTGTTTAGTATCTATACTATGCCCGAATATGGCAAACTATTTGTGTAATCTACTACCAGTATGAGTCTCACTGATCAAAATTGTCGACCATACACCAAGCCGTCAGAAACCTATGTGCTCGACCCTGCACATGCAGAAAGTGACTGCACGAGGCGTTACGGTTGCGTTTTGATGCAACGTTCATGGTTCTTGTAAAGATGTGTTTTGGCTATCAGATAACAAAAACCAAAGAAACTAACTCTCTCTCCAGAACATATCCCCCTTTGCTGACAAGACCCTGGTCTTTCAGAGAGACATATATTTACATCTAATTACACTAAATGTTGTGTAGACTTATACTGAACTTGAAATGTACACGATGTTCGTCCTATTCTGGATTACACTCCAGTGGACAAAGCTTGGTAACAGGTCTAGTCAACACCGATTTCCCCACTTGAACATCCACTACTCTGACATGTCCATCTTTGCTTGGATATATGTTTGTGATTCTACCTAGCGGCCAGCTTCCTCGTGGAGATTCAGAACTAACAACAATGACAACGTCATTTATTTTTAAGTCCTTACGTGTAGCTTGCCATTTCTTGCGGACATTTAGAGTGGGTAACCACTCTTTCATCCACCTTTTCCATATATGCCTCAATAATTCCTGTACACGCCTCCAAGCGTTTTACGAGGATTGAAGACTTGTAGGTCTTCCTCAGGTGCAAAGGGCCACCACAATGACCATGTAGAAAATGGTTTGGTGCAAGAGGCTGCTTATCACTGGGATGTGCGGCTCTGATATGTCAGAGGTCGAGAGTTTAACAAAGCCTCTGTCCCTACAAAGGCGGTCATCAGTTCCTCGTATGATATATCACCAGAACTAAGAACAGCATAGATTGCTCTTTTGGCTGATTTTTAATCAAAGATTCGAAAGTTCCACCAAAATGTGGGCATGTGGTGGATTAAATTTCCACGACTTTTCTGCTTGCTAAAGAAGCTTTTAGATCGTCTCCATCAAGTTCGAAATTAGCTGTCTAAGTTCCTTGACGGCTCCCACAAAGTTAGTGCCGTTATCAGAGATGACTTCATTTGGCATTCCTCTTCTGTGTGCCATGCGAGAGAAAGTGCTCAGGAAAGAGTCTGTGTCTAAACCGAGCTATCTCCAGGTGTACCGCTCGAGTTGATAGACACGTGAATAAACACAAATACCGTTTCTGCCGACTTTTCCCCGACCTTGCTTTGTTAAAAAGGGACCAGCAAAGTCTACACCTGTCTGAGCAAAGGGTCTCATGGAACATCTAACCCTGACACTTGGTAAATCTGCCATTATCTGTGTAGCAGGCTTGGTTTTCTGACGTCTACACCAAGCACACTCATGCTCCCAACTACGAATCTCTTCACGAGCTGCTATAATCCAAAACCTACTTGACAATGCAGCCAATGTGTAATTTGGTTCCCATATGACAAGAGGCTTCATGGAATTGTTTCACGATCAACTTTGTTACCCAGTGAGCTCTAGGAAGTATGACTGGAAAACGCGATTCATAGGAAAGATCCTCAGCATATCTGAGTCTACCACCTGATCTGATCAGTCCAGAATCGTCTAAAATGGATGTAAACCCAATAATTTGCTAGAGGTAGGAAGCTGTTTTCCTTTGGTCAAAGCTGCATATTCCTCAGTAAATGCTTCCTTTTGAGCGTTCAAAAGAACTAGTGTTTCAGCATCTTGAATCTCATCAGCATCAAGCTCGCCAGACTTCCTAGTTTCTCCACAAGAAGCATTGTGAACGAACCCGAAGTATCCAGGCAGTAACTCTGCACAATCTCCTCCAATCTGAATATCTTGGAAGGGTCCAAGTGCCAGGTCATCACTGTAGCAGCTTTACATGTTACCATTGTAATATCTGACTGACATCCCTTGTGTCTTTCTAAGTTTTCATCAACTTTCAAGTTCCTTTGATTTGGCCACTACTTCTCATCTTGTTTTATAAACTCTGGACCTTGAAACCATTCCTTTTTATTTAAGATTTCAACGTGTGCTCCTCTTGTGAGAATATCAGCAACATTCTGCTTGGTTGGGACATATTTCCACTGACTTGGGGGGGGGGGGGGGGTATTGTCCTGTATGAACCCAACTGTTTGCAACAAAAGGTTTAAAGTTTCTGCTTTGATTTTTAATCCAACATAAGTCATTTTCACTGTCTGACCAAAATCTTACTGATTTTGGAGAAACAACAAGAGCCTCTGTGACAATCGGTGTTAGTCATACACCAAGAACAGCTGCAAGCAGTTCCAACCTAGGAATGCTCATTGCTTTTAGCGGAGCAACTCTGCTTTTGGATGTTACTAGAGTGCTAGACCTGCTTTGACTGGGAGGTTACTTACACAGTAGATGACTGCACCAAATGCTTCTTGAGAAGCGTCTACGAATACATGCAACTGCTGGTCAATTGCAGCTTGATTTAAACCTATGTTTCTCGGAAATCTGAGAGAAGAAATCAGCTGCACTTCATTGTACCACTTCCATGTTTGTTTCCAGATAAGGATTCATTTTCTCATCCCATCCAAGCCCAGCAAGCTACATTTGCTGCAGTAAGACTTTGCTCTCACAACGAATGGTGCTAGTAATCCTAACGGATCAAAACCTTGGCAATTTCTCTGAGAAGGATCTCTTTGTCACTGTGAGCAATTTGTTTTTTTAACTACAACCAAAGTTAAATTCGTCAGCTTCAGCACACCAGACAAGTCCTAAGGTTTTGACTGATGGCAATTCATCTGTCAATATGCTAATTTCCTGCAGCCTGTCTTCCGCTGGAGTTTCATTCAGAACATTCTTTGAATTTGACAGCCATTTTCTGGCGTGCATGCCTGCTGTTCCCCAAAGGTTCATCAGCTGGTTGTAAAAGTTCTAATGCATCAATGTCAGTTTGAACAGAATCTATGCTATCGTCCATGTAAGTTGATTTAACAACTGTCGTAGACGCCATAGTCAAGTCTTTTTCATGTAATTTTGCGTGGTCCTGTGTGATGTACTGAGCCAGAAAGGGTGAACAGTTTATCCCAAACACTACTCGAGAGAATTCATAAACAGCAGGAGGTTTGACCTGATCATTTGATCGCCAGAGAAACCTGAAGTATGGACGGTCACAGACCGCAATCTCTATTCGCAAATAAACCTCCGCGACGTCACAGATGAGTCCAACTGGATACCTTCTAAATCTCAAAAGTATCTAAACAGATCATTTTGCTTCTTGGGACCCTGGTGTGTAACATCATTAAGGGAAATGCCACTACATTTAGCAGATGCGTCAAATACCAACCTGACTTTTGTTGTTGACCTGTCCATATTCACCACTGTAAAATGAGGTAAGTACCATTTTGATTTACTGATTTCTTCCTCTGGAACTTTTCTGATGTACCGGTAATTCTTTTCAAGGTACTTATCTATGACATCTTCATATGCTGCTAATATTGTATCATTTTTTGACAATTTCTTCTCTGTATCTTTCAAACGTTTCAATGCCATCTCATAATTGTCTGGCAAGATTTCAGGATCCAATTTCCAAGGAATGCCTACTTTATATCGCTCATTTTTGTAGCTAAGGGACGTTTTAACAGCTTGAAGTACATCTTCCTCTTCAGGACTCAACTTGGGTGTTGCAACAGCAACCTCTTCAGTTTCCCAAAACTTCTGAACAAGTTCATCGAGGCAATCATCTGCACACCCAGCAACAGCATGCTGAACAAAGCATACATGTGACATCTGGTTCTGGGATGCACAACCTTTTGGAACAATCCCCACACATGTCCATCCTAACGGTGTGAGTCTTGCACTTGGCTCTCCTGGTAGTCCATACAGTTCTTTTTGTGAACTGTGCAACTCAATATAATCCATCCCTATGAGGATGTCTATTATTGGCGGAGAAACTGGTTTAGGAAAATCTACACGTTCCAAATGTTTCCAGTTTTCGCGGATCTTTTGCCAGTTCACAGCAGGCAATGATCCTGTCCCTTTGGTAGTCGTCAACGCCTTCATTGACATTTGTACTGAACCATCAACACTTTCAAGGTCAAAGTGAACACACCGACTATTAAACGTCTCAGTTTTGCTATTCAAAACGTTAACAGAGATCTGTTGATATCTACCTTGAAGACCTAATTGATTTGCAATGTCCTCATTAATGTAATTTTGAGTACTGGCGTCATCCAACAGAGCATTGACCTTTATTTCAGAAGTGCCTTTCTTTAAGACAACTGGTACAGTCCTGAGTGCATAGGTCTTAGCTTGTTGTTTAGTAGTTGACATTGTAACAGATGAAAACTGCTCTGTACTACCTGAGGTTTGTTCAACATCAACTTGTAACTGTGTTTTGCTGCTATGCCCTAAACGATTATGCGTTGCTTGGCATCCGTCAATGTTACATTTTTCCGACTGTTGACAATGTTTCCCTACATGGCCTTTGTCTAAACATCGAAAACAAAGTTGCAGGCGTTTTACTGTTTCCCATCTGTTAGAAACATCAAGAGCTCTCAGTTTAGGACACTTTAAAGTTGTATGGTTTTACATTTGACATATATGACACTTGAGTGTTTTCTCGCTGTTTGCACCAAAGTAAACACCTTTCTGTGTACGTGAACATAATTGATCTGTCTTAGATTTTTCTGAAACGCCATGTTTAACAAATCGGCGAATTGTTCAAAATCCTTTGCTTTTCCATTTCTAACAGCTTTGAAATTTGAAATTTCCTCTATTTTCAGAGCTATCTCTCTCCGCTTACCGCCATATCTCCTATCAAGTTTTTCTAACGCAATGTCATAAGCGTAAGCACAGTGGCCCAATCTACTGACTAATGTTAGAGCTTCACCTGACAAATATTGTTTTAATTGCAGCAACTTATATTCGCCTGTTGCGGGGGCTTTGTCCACTCATGCTATAAATGCTGCTCTCCCAGCTTTCATATTCTTGAAATTTACTCGAGAATACAGGAATTGAAACTCTTTTCAGTTGTTTCCACATGTCTCGTCCAATTTCAGCATTTTCAGAGTTATCTGTCACAACTTTTTGTCTACCATGAACTGGTTGTGTAGCTACGGTTTCTTTTGGCTTTACATCATCACAATGCTTTGAAACTTGATCACTTCTAACCACCTTTTTTGTCATCTTGAACAGAATCGTGATCGCTATTGCCATACAACCTGTCAATACCCTCTCTCAGACTACCTGCTGAAGTACTAGCAGTATTGTTCAAATATACCAAAGCCATGTTTACGACAGTTTCACTTTCTTCTTCAAGTGGTTCTATCTCTTTAATAGTTTTATCAAACTTTTCTAGATCATCAATTTCTTGATAAGCTTCGGCCAAGCTTACTATAACACCCACAGTCTTGCTTTGTAGTGAGGCAACCTTGTTAATATAATCTCTGATTGACTGTCTTGAAGGTAGTTCTTGTTCAAGTAAAGCTAACAACTGGTTTTAGCTTTTGTGAGTGCCGTTTTCGAACTGGTCTTTCCACGTTTAAGTTTTATTATTTGTAAATTGAGCAAAGTACTCTTGCTATCAGCTTCTGGTTTGGCCATGACTTTCAAAACAAAATATTGAAAAAATAACACTATCTACACTGGGAGAAAGAGAACACCTAACAATTAACTTACCTGAATAAACAAACTCAATTCAGAAATAAAGAGCAGTAACCAGCTCTGCTACCAAATGTTTACGCAGTGGAATTACTAAATAATTTGTGAACGTGAAACGTGAAAAAAACGTGCTTAACTAAATGGTAAATAAACAATGTTCTTGCCACTCCGACCACCAAACTAAATATGATACTTTTGCCACTCCGACCACCAAACTAAATATGATACGTTTTCTAAACTACATGAACTAAATAAGTTATCTGATAAGATACACAACTATAATTCTAAATTGTTTAGTATCTATACTATGCCCGAATATGGCAAACTATTTGTGTAATCTACGACCAAGCCGTCAGAAACCTATGTGCTCGACCCTGCACATGCAGAAAGTGACTGCACGAGGCGTTACGGTTGCGTTTTGATGCAACGTTCATGGTTCTTGTAAAGATGTGTTTTGGCTATCAGATAACAAAAACCAAAGAAACTAACTTTCTCTCCAGAACACCGACGTTTAGGTTTGCTTGCTTATCCTGAGGCTTCTTACACATCCTTAGAACCACATCTGATTGACCAGTTTTTGAATGGCTTGACTAGTTTCAATAGGAGTAAAACACCAGCACTTAGAACTCGTTTGGGGAAGCTTGTAAAACCCCGACTAAGGTATTCACCTTAGCCTAATGTAACGTCTTAACGGTTCAGATATAACAAGTGTTATTCTAGGGGAAGAGGATCTTAGTAATGTGATGTTCAACTTGTAGCACATTGACCCACCTGTTGTCCATATGTGTGTCTGAGCCTGAGGGAATCAATGGTTTTGGGCAGTAGTTAGGTGCTGCATGGTTTGATTACTTGGGTGCCAGGCAACAATGGGGTATACAGGGGCCTGTTGTTCATTTCATTTATTGGGTTTTCTCTCATGAATTAGGCTGGTTAAATTCTTTACTTTAAGACTTTTTAAGAAACACTAACCGTTTGTGCAGTAAAAGCTACCCCCATGGTTGTAATATAGGAAAATTAGTTTACTAGAGAAAGTGGAGGTGGAAAACTTCCGTTACATCAATCCTGGCAACGTGTGCGGATGCTGGCCCCTGGACGGGAGTCCCTTAAAGAAGAAGAGGCTGCCAGACATGAGAGAAATCCCCGCAGAGGACCTTCAGATTGAAATGCATGCCATGCTTGAGAGCCTTCCGCATCCTCCTACTGACTGACCTCAAGTTCGCGCTTATGATTCGCGATTGTCCCATTTGATGTGTATTTGTATGAATAGAATAACTGTTGTGTTGTGTTTGTATTTGGGGTTATAATCGGGAAGTAGTTTGGTATAATTGGGAGTAAAGTTATAAGTTAATAACTTTGTTTAAGGGGGGAGGAATGTGGTAGTTTAGGATATTTCGGGTAAAGTTTGAGTTCTATTTGGGGTTGAAGTGTGTTCTCGGCTATGCTGATATGCATAGCCACAACACACCCAGCAGGTTGTGCCTGGCATGTGCAGCACATGCACTGCCTCCCTCTAGCCCTATAAAGGGAGTAGCTTCAGAGCACTCCTTGTCTTTAGTCCACTGGTTCACCAGAGGTGAGGACATTTATTTCAGCTGCTTGAGTCCTGGTAATCCAGACAAAGTATATAGGCTTTTTGGTATATAAGATATTTATTTGTTTTGGACATAGGCTCTGAAATCAGAGCCATGTCTCGTTAGGGTTTGGGGTTAGGTTAGATTGTTAGGTGTAGATTAGGTTAGGTTGTTAGGTTAGGATAGGTTTAGGTTTTTGTAAATAAATTATTGAGTTTCTCTTTTCTATTTGTTATGTCTTTACCAGCAATGAGGCCTGATTCATAGAGCCTATTTGGAAGTTGGCTACTTTACCATCACCACATAAAAAAGTACACAACGCAAGGTCCTAAACCCTATTATAGCCAACTTCAACTGTCACTGGGCAGAGAAGCCTATTACATACTGTTTATTTCTGATGAACTGTCCTTATCAGTGATGCTTTTCTCAGGCTGTTGACTGAATAGAGATACAGCTGTTTGAGAAGAAGCAGTGGGGCAGGGGTGTGGGTTGTGCACAGTTCAATTTCAACCGTTTTCACGAGAGTTTCAATGGTCATTTAATAAACTTTCAAGACAGAGGGGTTCGCACCCTGCACTACCACCCACCAACCCCCCTCTCTGGATCCGCGTATGAATAACATATATGTATTTACATTCGTGTGATCGTATTTGTCCCTGTCCTGTCAGTCAAGAATCATGTCCTGCAAGGCGATTACAGGTGGGAGCCACCTTGATAATGCAGAAGGCCGCAATTCCCTTGCATGGTTCATCAAATCATTGTTGATCCAGACGAATTCCCACGGGGTGTTGCGACCTGACAGTGGACGCCATTACACTCACAAAACAGGCTATTCCGTCTCGTCACACATCCGCCATGTGTGAATAGGTAGAAGAAAGAAGGTGAAAAGATTAATTAAATTTTATTAATTGCTTCATTTGAAAACAACACTTATGCCTTTGTGATAATAGTAACACGTAACGAAAATCTCAGTTTTTGGATTCGATCCAGACTGTCCTGGATGATATGAATGAATTCAGCCAGTGCAATATTTATCGCGCTATTTAGAGTTAGCTCCCTTACATTGTTTCTCGTAGTTTTACTGAAACTTCGGCTCCGTTGATTCACAATTGATTTCACATATCATTTTGTTCACGACTAATACAAACGACTAATCAATCCGTACTTTCTGCTGATAATACACCAGCAGTGTTTGAGTATATACTGAAAGCCATTAAAAATGCAATTTGACATTCATACTTTCTTTACTCACACTAATTTCAACATATATAAACCTAACTGGCAGATATGTTTTAAGTGAACATCTGTGAATAATTTCATCTGAAAATGTCCAGTCAACAACAACGCAACAACGACATCACACAAAGGAGGGGTCACTTGCAGTCAATATCGTGTGTGTCCACCGTGCGCTGCAAGACATGCTCGCAGTCTTGGGGCATTGAAAGACACACATTTCTCAGGAACAGCTGTTGGATGGTCTGCATCCTCTGATGGTCTGTGGTCTGATCATGACACCACCCCCTCCAAAACGATCATGTTCAAGGACACAGTTTGGCGCAAGTCTTTCTCCTTTACGTCGATAAATCTGCTGACGTCCATCTGCAATGGATAAGTTAAACCTGGATTCATCTGAAAAAATGACATCTGGCCATGTCCTGTTGCCAAGATTGGCCCCATTTGCTGCCCATCGCTGTCTGGCAAGTCTGTGGCGATGCAATAAGGTTGGACCACGGTACGGGTGACGACACCGGATGTTGAAGGCAGCAAGGCGTCCTTGCACCTTTGGGCGCTGAAATGACGTTGACTTGTCCCAATTGTCCTCCTTGCCTAATCATCAGCTGTTTGGAACCGATTTCGCAAGTGTGAAACTCGGATATTGCGGTTTTGTCGAGCTGTTATCACAGGTGGTGCACCAGGTCGCGGACGATCAGCAACACTTCTGGTAGCCCGAAAACGTTGTCTGAGTCGACTTACAGTGGATGGATGCACATTAAAGTGCCTGGCAATCATCACATCTGAAGCACCTTGGCTGACCATACCGATAACCTGATTCCTTTCGTCTTGTGTCAAGTGTGGCATTTTCTCAAAGTGATTGAGTTCCGCAATATCTTGTGCTTTTACAGGGCCTGGGTGCAGGTAATGCATGTGCACAACGTGTTTCATGAATGTGGTTGTGTTTACGAGAAATGTCAAAGGTTCAGTTTTAAGTATCAAAGTTCATGTGAGAGGAATGCTCCGGGACTCGAACTCGAAATGGGCCAGAATAACAGCCTTATCCCTACATCCTCTGTATCGCAGGAAAAAATCTTCAATAGAACTTTCGTAAGTTTCAGGACAACAAATACCAATTGCGTTTTTAATGGCTTTCAGTATATTAACTGTTTTTCTTTCGAGATGTCATATTATAATACATTGTATTTTACCTTGCCAGTTTGTTTTAAACAATGACCTGTACTTCTAAATTGACTATATTGACTTGCTATACCTCGTTTATAACTCTGGAAATGTACAACACAAATGCTATGGACAGTACTTGGGAAGTGGTCAGATTACGCAAGTGATACAGGAGAATATATTTGCTTTTTCCACTTTCTTCGTCTTTATATGTCCAGGACATAATACAGTCTGAAGAGCTTCATGCTCCACCTTACAAACAATACGCACGTGTCGTGTTTTAAGTTCATCACACATTTCATGCCATAGTGACAAAAATGATCACATTGCAAATTTATGAAGCCTTGACTTACCCTTGCATGTGTTTGTGATGAGGTGCTATCAACGTTCATCTATTCGTGGACACCTTGTGTAATCAATATTTCATGGAGTTTATCATCACATGTTCACGATGTATTCATGTAATATTGTGGCCAAACAATTATATATCCTTTTCGAGAGAGGTTGATAAATTACCTGACTCGCTGTTGCTTGTGATGCAGTCTTGGCGAAAGACCGTTTTGAACATCAAATGAATGAATGAATAAGTTTAGTTTTACACCGCTTTTAACAATGTTCCAGAAATATTACGGCGGGGGACTCTAGAAATGGGCAACACACATTGTACCCATATGGATAATCGAACCCAGGTCTTCTACGTGATGAGCGAACGTTTTAACCACTATAGGCTACCCCACCGCCCCTTGAACATCAAAGACGTTTACATGTACATTTCATCGAATAAGACGATATCATTCCTGTTCTCAGTTGTTATTACCTAACCATCTACACCTTGCTGAATGTAGCACCATACAGTTTTCCATGACGGGACTCGATCCACGGAACCATTTCTCATGAAGGGGTTCAAACCACGGAACCATTTCTCATGACGGGACTCGTACCATGGAGCCATTTCCCATGACGGGACTCGAACGACGGAACTTCTGATCCAAGGACAGACGCCGTGTCAACGTGTTCAAGTGCCATGTTAACACCGTCATTACGTGGACAAGAACCACGGAACCATTTCTCATGGCGGGACTCGAACCACAGAACTTCTGATCCAAGGACAGACGCCATGTCAACGTGTTCAAGTGCCATGTTAACACCGTCATTACGTGGACAAGAACCACGGAACCATTTATCATGGCGGGACTCGAACCACAGAACTTCTGATCCAAGGACAGACCTCGTGTCCACATGTTCAAGTGCTATGTTAACACACTCATGGGCACGGTAAGAATGTCATCTATAGGATGACTCGACGTCCTATATTTATTCCAGTCGTCAAGTAATGGAACCCTTACTCCTACTGAATAAAATATCGACCTGCAGCTATTTGATCATTCTAATTTACAACGAAATGAAGGGATTCACTTCTGAAGGTCAAAATGACCTAGAATCAGACGTAGCTATTGGCGAGAAGCTGTCTGATGCTGTCGGCCAAATCACGATGTAGCTGCAACAAGGGGATAATTGAGTTATGGAGAACTCTGTTCAAACGCTCTTCTACTCCACCAGTCCATTCCCACTGGAAAAGCGAACTTCTGCTGAAGTAAGGGCGGTGGGGGTTAGCCTAGTGGTTAAAGCGCCCGCTCGTAACGCCGAAGACCCGGGTTCGATTCCCATGGATACAGTGAGTGAAGCCCATTTCTGGTGTCCCCCGCCGTGATATTGCTGGAATATTGCTAAAAGCAGCGTAAAACCATACTCACTCACTCACTCTGCTGCGGTCTACTAGTTTTAAATGGATATCTGTGATACACTAGTAGTTTTACTGTTCTTCGTCAACAGGCTTTTAATTTCAATTTTTATTGATCTCTAATATAATTATCAATTGTTCTCGTCACGATATAGCTGAGATATTGCCGATGTGACGATAAATATTAACTCACTCTGCTGCAGTCAACAATATACCAGTTATGTGAATAATCAAGTCTGGACCAGACAAACCAGATATCACCGTCGGGTAGGGGTGCAATCTGTCTGACTTTCCTATTTAATCACCTTTTACCTCAAGCAAAGATACAATTTACTCGGAACCAATCCTTACCCCGGATGTCCACAGTGGAGGTGAAGGTGACGATATGTTGTTGATGGGGGAGGTGTTGATGAAGATGGTGGTTTGTATAATGATGTAGATGATGTTAATCTGACTGACAGGAATGCATTTCATCAACGATGGATTAGTCTACCGTTATGTAGATTCTGATGCCATCAAATACCATTCACTGTGACAGATTCTGCTATGAAACAATACTTAATGGATTTACATGTTTGCTGTCAGTTCTGTGTTCCATATAAGAGATATCGTGGATTCTACACACGGCTGTTGCCAAGCGAACATTCCCCTTCACGTCCTGTCATTCTTTAATCCAGGGAGCAGACGACATCGAATTCCATCGATCTCAATAAATGTAATGGTCATCTAAGATTTTCGTCGATTGATTCGCAACGATCGTATTCATTCAATGACTCGGTTATCCCCCTTTGTTCTTTAAAACTGCCCGTCCACATATCTTCTTTAAATATACCTCCAGTATGTGAGTTCCTTGACCTTTGGTCTGAGGTCACCGGGGAACCTGCTCCATCCAATTCGGGCACTTACAGGCAAATCTAGCTGATTACTTCCGTCTTGGAAAAGAGAACCAAATATTTGGAATGGCTAGCAGTGTTTGCGACCGCCAAACATGAATCGAAGGATTGTAAAGCTTGGCCGCAACATGATCTAATAGCCTTTTCCTGAACGTAACTGTCTGCGGCAATGGAGATTGACGTGTTCAGGTGTAGACGTGAACGTCACTGCTGCTTGAAGCTCATGGCTCCTTGACATAAGTTGGTTAATCAGTGACGTAGATGCACAGTGTGACCAATTCGGAGAACTACGCATTTTAGAACTCGGAATATTGGCATTTTCCGCCTAGTCTTCTGGTTGTGCGGTTACTATGTATGCATGTGTTTCACGAGAGTGGAATGGTTAGGGTTTGTGTGTTTGTTTGTTTATTGCCGCATTCAGCTACATTCCAGCGATATATCTGTAAATAAGCCAGTCCTGACTAGGCAGTCCAATGACTGACATCATGAGCATCGATCTACGTGAGTTTGATACGATGACATGTGTCAAACAAGTCAGTGAAGCTGTCCGACCGATCCCGCTAGTCGCCTCTTACGACAGGTATGTCTTGCTGAAGATCAGTTCTAACCCGGTAATAGGTTATAGTTTGATTCAGTTTCTTTTATCGGGGACATTCCCCGTCTCAGCTCGACTACAACACGAGGCAGCGCGGTAGTCTAGTGGTTAAAGCGTTCGTTTGTCACGCCAAAGACCCGTGTTCGATTCCCAACATGGGTACAATGTTTGAAGCCCATTTCTGGTGTCTGGTGGGTCAGGTTGGGCAATGGGTAAGTAAATCTGGAATGCCTACTGACCTTCAAACTGACAAAACTGGCAATGTTACTAAAAAAAACAAAATCTTACCATTTGAGCACATTTGCTGTAATTGCATCCGGATATTGATATTGGAGTAATAAGGTGTTCAGTGTATTGGAAAATGGAAATTGTGGTGTGCGTGTTTTTCTTATTTTGTTTGTTTTTTGTGTTATGTTTGTTTTGGGGTTTTTTGTTCTTTTTTGTTTTGTTTCGTTTTTGTTTGTTTGTTGTTTTTGTTTTTGTTGGGGTTTTGGGGAGGTTGGGGATGTGTTTTGTTTTGTTGTTTTGGGGTTTGTTTTTTTGTTTTTTGTTTTTATTTTTGGGTGGGGGTTGTTGTTTTCAGTGTCCATTTTAATTAATCCTTCGCATTGGGTATTCCTCATTTCTGGATTATATAATTAAAACATGCGGTTATTCGTAAACACGCTTGATATTTCATATGGAATATAACAAATCGAACGTTTTGCTCATGACGTTCTTGTTTCCAACAGAAGCTTAAGCACACCGGTGTTCGTACAGGTAAACAGTATTAGTATAACTGAATTGAGCGAGTTGGGTTTAAGATTATTTTGTCCTCAGTATGCTTGTAATATATGCCAGTCATGGCTACTGCAACTGGTAATAATTGATTCAGGGCCGCACAAACTAGTTGTTGATGTGATGGGCAACTATTCATGTATATTCGGGGATAGACCACCAGCCTTCCAGAGTCCAGCACACGCTTTATCCACAGGACCACAGGACAACGGAGAAAGTGTATGTCACGAAGAAGTGGAAGAAATAATGATGAACAAGAAGAAGGTCGTTATATGACGTTGATGTTGGTAATGATGGCGGTGACGAACCAGGCAAACTAGTCTGTCTCACAGTCCCTGAACCACATTATTTTCCCTACTGCCTAGCCCTCTCTGCAGTGCTAAAGCCCTAAATAAAGCATCTAGATTTCCTCAGGTTCAGGATCTCTGAATCTCTGGTCTCCCTGGGGCTCCTTTTCAATTTAAATGGGCTTGTTTGTTACTATCAAGATTATATATATTCAGAGACTAAGCATTAGTCTACAGGCAAACCAGTGATTGGAATAATGAGTAGTTCCCCACCCCGTCTGGATTCAATGACATGCAATTAACCAAGTCACAGAATTACAATACGTAATTTAGGGATTCTTGGACGTAGAGTTCCTTGGGAATAATACAAGTGGTAGCAGATTTCCAAAGCCTTTCCGAGTGTGGACGGTAATCCCAATATGGCGTAGCTTATAGATGTATGCACAACTTAATCTGATCCATACACGAATAAGGGAAAGAACTCTTTATATCGTAAATAGCAGCTCTGTGGACAACTAGGCCAATCACACGTGAGGCACAGAATCAACATGTCCCTGGTAACATGCGCAAGCGGTTTATTTCACCTTTGTCAAGTACATTCAGTCAAAGTGCAAAGGCAGTGTCGCTAAACACTTCGTTTACAGGCACACAGTCGAGACAAACATGGCAGCTGCCATGCACATATATTGAAATCATGGCTCCTAAAACGACATTTCGTATATACTCGTTGAATAAAGGTTTGTCAGTCGAGACAATGAAAATGACAGGTTACTTAATGAGATATATAAAAAAAACACCAGCAATTATTCCTGTTCCTTCACCTACCGATCGACAATGATATGCTTGAAGGTAATGTATTGTGAACCAAAGGTAAACGGTGAAACAGCTTCTCAGATCTATCACGTTGGCATGAGGTACAAACTTTACAAACAAACAAAAAATACTCCAGTTCCATTTCCATCAGATTAACTAAATTCTAACAGAACAAAACTCCGATGTAACGTTATCATAAGGCAGAAATTCGTAGTAATTAGGTTACCGCAATACATATGACCAGATTTGACAACAGAGAACATCAGTGAAAGGCGATAACCTTGTTAAATATGTTCGGATTCACAAGGTGTCCCCAATAAAAGCCTTCAGTAACGATACGGAACAGTCAACAACGGACTAACGACAATAAACTTCCAGATAGACAAGGTTATCACATTAAAGAGGTTCGTACTTATTAGATTTCACAATGAGGACATCCGGAATAACTAGGTTTCACTGTTCGCAAGTTGTTTCTACATGTCCTCATGTTTGAACTAAGCGTTACTTGAGTGGATTGGTATGCCCGCTGCACAGCTGATGTAAGTGGGATATGGCTTTGAAAGGGGTGTAAGGGCTGTGTGCTTGTACCTATGATTCATGCTGTAGGTATGCTTGCCCGGGTCACACACCCTTTGTGAGCAAAGCCGCTTGCAGCCACGTGACTGTCCATGGGCAAATTGTATATAGCTGACATACAGGTACTTATCGTTAGGAGTGGCGCTGATAGACAGATCGTGTTGAAATTGACATGAACAACACTGACGATTACGTGGAGATGAAAATAGACACATATGGAAATACCCACAGTGAAGACTGTTCATTCCGCTGGGTACCACTCAGGCCTTGATATTGAAGGGTATTTCGGTGTTAATAGGTTATTGATGAGTTCGGAGATTTGTTTTAACAGGAATTATAAACAACAGAAATAAGATAAATAACTGTCTGAATTGTGGATTAATTGGGTAATAACAAAACTAAAGTTATAAGTTGTAAACTAGAAATATTGTAAAATATTGTGATTTTGAAAAAGACGCGCAAAGCTGTATCTATATCTTTACCATACCAGGTAACCTTGAAACACTTTTTTATTGATAACAAAGGACATCTAATGTTACACGATCTTGTATAGAGGCTTGATATGATCACAACTTTAGCTTCAAAACAGAAAGATAAAGGATACAAATGAATGGATGAATAAAGGTAAATAAAAAGTTCAGAAAATTGATAAGATGACAATAAACAACTACGGTATAATTTCCTTTAATTTCCCATTGTATTTTCTTCTTTAGTGACCTACATCCAACTGAAGCCACTGTAGGCCCTTGCCTCGCTGACCCACAGCTTTCAGAGATGTAAGATTAATGTTCCAACAAATCCTGTAATAGAGAACACAATACCATTAACTTCCCTTCTATTCAATGTTACTCGTGCATGCGACTATACTTTAAGAATTGCCCTGCTTCAGCCTTCTGTGAATTAGTTTCCTGTGCAAGACAATTACAGCTACTCCATTGAAACATTCGCCATCCAGCCAGGCCAGTCGGTCGCTCGGGGCAGCTACTGTGTTACCTGCATAATCACTCAGGTATTACATTTCACTACCTGGCGCACCTTGTTCACCTGCGCCATGACACCTGGGTCGCCTGCAGCTACCTGTGTGTACCTAACTCAGGTGTAATTAGTTACGTAATATGTGTATAATACGCAAGAACCGTTACTGTTTGAAGTCAGATTGACACTGGCACTCATCAAGAAGCAGAAACAGACACCATGATACAAAGATTTGGTCTTTTAAATATTATTACATGTATATATTATTTAAATTAGATATTCTTTCCTGAAAATATTTAGGGAAATCGTTATGCCTAAGATTTTACACCCAGAAATAAACTGAAGGATTTTTTGTTAGACTAACGCTTTCTCTCTGAATATATATGATTTAGAGTGTAACAAATAATCCCATTTGAATTGAAAAGGAGCCCCAGTGAGATGGGAGCTTGACTTGCTTCATTTAGGGCTTTTTAGTAGGGAAAATAATGTGGTTCAAGGACTGTGAGACAGACTAATGTTTTGTTTCTTATGTTTGTATGTTTTGCTTGTTGTTTAACGCCTCATCATTCCGTCTGTATGGGTCAGACAATCGAGTGACTGACATCATGAGCATGGATCTAAGCAACTATTATGCCATATATCAAACCACGCCATCGAGTCTGACCAACCAGGCCCGTTAGTCGCCTTCATCTTCGTTGGATGGTAAGACAAGCATGCATGGGTTGATGAAGACCAATTCTATGCCGAATCTACACAGGTTCTGGAGTATTAGAGTTTCCAGTCTACTGTATGTAGTGTGTGCTGGTGTTACAGTGTCCGGTGTATCAATGTGTTTGGTTATACACGTGTTAGTTTGTGTGTACAGTGAGTGTAGTGTATATAATATGCGTTGTACGTATATCACGAATGGACGTTAAACACTAAAGAACTATACTCTTTAAAAAAATAAGGGAACTTCATTTTTAATTTACGACTGAAAAAAATGGGAGATATATCGGAGTCAATCGATGTTGATATGATAATAATGAATGTTTGGAGAGTGTATCACCACTTGCACTTCCTTATGACCATAGTTGTTTGTACAGTAATGGCTCCTGGAAGATGATGGACGTGTATGACGTGAAACTTGTATATGTGTACGGTTTTCATTTTCTGAAGGGCGGTGGGGTAGCCTAGTGGTTAAAGCGTTGGCTCGTCATGCCGAAGACCCGGGTTCGAATCCCCACATGGGTACAATGTGTGAAGCCCATTTCTGGTGTCCCCGCCGTGATGTTGCTGGAATATTGCTAAAAGCGGCGTAAAACCAAACTCAGTCAGTCAGTCATTTTCTGAAAAAAGAAAACGGCTAGAAACAAACACTAACAACTGTGTGATGCAACATGATTGTCAATATTAATGGTCTACAGTGATTTATCGACTTTCTTGAACGCCATCAAAATCAAGAATGACACCCCATGCACGTGTATGTTGCTACTCTGGTGTTCACGTGCATCCCATGCGTTGTGTTTAGGGGTGGTGATAAAGAGAAATGGCGGTGTGTTCATAAGATACCTGTCTTTGAAAAGTTTGTTAACGCCTATACTTCCTATCCAAATTGAAAATTCAGGTTTCCCTACTTTTTAAAGAGTATATTACTAGTATATAGCATGTGATCACGTAGCTTCCACTGTAAGAACTATGAAAGGACTTTATTATCTTCTAAATCAATGAACTAGGGGTTACTTTGGTTTATAACAAACTTTCAATAAGCGTATCCATAGACTGATTTGCCAGTAATACCTGATGATAAAACCAGTTTTCAACGTCACACACTAAAGTGGACGCTGTTCGACTTGCAGCAGTCTTCCACTCAACAACAACAAACACGTGTACATTGCCGAAACATATTTCCACACACCATGTAAAAATCACCGCCATCGGGTACAAAGCAGCTCTTGATGAATTCAGCCGAATTTACATACCGTTTCAGAATGTTTGCGTCACACCAGTAGTATTTGCGCAATGATGAATTAAGCAAAAAATTCTCCATCTTTCTTCTTCTTTTTCTCGATTTGATACTTTTTTCGGTTAAACATACTAAGCACACTGCATATACATTTGCCAAAAGCGCTGCCGAGATCACATATATTTGATCTGTTATACAAGGCATAGAAGTTCCTTCGTGCCACGTATATCTTTATAAGCAGACTTGTGTGTTGACTCAGTAAACACCACCAGTGTCGACACGAACATGGCCGTATACTGACGCACTGGGTCACCGTGTGTGCAACACAACTACATATAAGCATAATAGCCCGTTAATAGCATACTTCATGCGACTGTACGTCGATAGGTCAGCTTAGAAACGCTAAGACATGACGCAACTGGGTTTCTATAGAGTCACGAATGGCCATTGTATAGAAATGTTTATGCAAATGTTTGTATAGAAATCAGAACGTATTTTTTGTTGACCTAGGTAACTTTTAATTACGTTCATGGGTGCGGTGGTTTGAAAGTGCTTGTATCTGTGACATTATATTTGGGGTCTTTTTAGCTGCATAGATAGGAATAGGAGTCAGTAGGTTGGTGAACTGGATTGACAATATCGGATAAAGGAGATAAAGCCCTTCCCATCATTACAAGAAATCCAGCGTCCATTGTACGATTCCGACGATCTAACAAGCATATGTTTTTAAATTGTCTGATCTAGACTCGATTATAACAGAGCTAAGGCTACTGAATGTGGCTTTAAAAACAAACACTTCACTAACACTGATACAGGCAAGAAACATAGGAACATTTAGCAAAGTCTAAACAGGGAATGTGATCAGACATAAGTTTCATTTTTAACACTAATACGTCAGGTTTGGAAAGTACAGCAAATAACTTTAAGGAGTGCCCTTGCTATCTATTCACTGTCACGTGTGTAAAATACAGTCCACAGCCTTCCTTCTGTGTGGATGGGTGTGATGAGAAGGAAAAACAAGGTTACAAATGTCAGATGTGACAGCTGCCTTTTGTCTGTCCTTGTACACCGGTATACGTTCAGAACCAACCTAATTGTGTCCGGGCTCATTTGTGGACAGCCCTCTTCATTTTCTTTGAAGTTGAAAAATAAATGCTGCAGTGTGACCACGGAGACTTTCTAGAAAATGTAATGTTCACGTAGCCAATTAACTCCTTGAAGAAATTAATTAAACATGTGGGAGTGAAATTGGCTAGATAGATGGATTGAAAAAACCCACACAGATATATATTAACCATATATATGTATGTATATATGTGTGGTTAATTCAGATACACTTGTATTACCTCGTGCTTTAAGTACAGTTTCTTCAGTGTTTCATGAGTTTCTGGAACTGCCAAGCACTGACAGAGATGAATATTACCATAACAACAAGACAGTTTTGTAATACCAACACAGGTTGCCCTGTCCCCGGGTTAGCATAACCTGTACCGAGCCACCTACAGCCAGCCATATACGGCATGAAATCAACACGTAACAGCTGTGTGAAATGTGTTGGAACGCTTGAGTATACATCAGCTGTAACGTTACATCTATATACATAAGAGACGATTTCAGACTCTGAATTACACAGATGAAAAAACAACGGAAAAGGCACCCAAGCCGCATTTCTGTAAACATTAAGTTGCATAATTTCATTTTATTACGGAATATTTTGAACGAAGTCAAAGGCATAAACTGCTGCTTAGAAATACGAAAAGAGTAAATTAAGTAATATAATAATAAAGGTAATTCAATATTTCAGTTGGGTAGTATTTATAATATTTTAATTGAATATATATTAACATTAAATAAGACAGAAATATACAGTAAAATGTTATTTAGGAGGGCAGGACACGAATTTAGGTTCAGTGGAACCTTGACCTGCAGTTACTGCCCACAAACAAATATTTCTGCTTAACAAATGTTTGCATCAGCGAATCCTTCACACAGAATAAAGTTCTCTCGATGTATGTCGACGTTCCTGATTAAAGGGGCGGTGGGGTAGCCCAGTGGTCAAAGTAAACCTAGGCTCAGTATTATTCGTTACACTGCTATACTGAGTGCTAAAAGCGGCGTAAAACGTAACTCACTCACTCACTCCTGAAGAACAAGGTATCCTGACAAGAAGGGTTTCACTTTACACAGGGCTGCCCACGCTTTAATTATGGTGTTCCTGGTGTACGGAACATCCCAGACTGGGAGTTGATCAAATAGCATAATACTTCAATCGAATAACCCTATCCCATATGTTAATGTAAATAATTGTAAATTCTTTTTTTAAAGCATTGCAAATTGTGCACTAAATTAATCTTAGTACGCTACGGGTTGACATTCTTCAACTGAAACCTGACTGTTATCTGTAACGAGAGTATCGACGGAGGAAGCTTACGGGTAGATATGATCGACCATGATAATATCATGAGTGAGTTGACTGGGTTTAACACCACTTTCAACAGTATTCAGTTTACGCGTCAATTTGGTGTGGCTATCGGCTTGTTAAAAAGGTAAAGTGAAGCCCTCATGAGTAGAAAATGAAGGGACATGGACCAAACCTCTACCGGTTAAAGTCCATACATCACTACGTCCTATAATACCTTTTTGAAAGTGGCCAAATGCAACAAAATATAATTTGGGATTACACTTTTTCAGCATAGTACAGATTCCAGTACTATTTTGGCTTGAGTCCCATCCGGGATTCGAACCCACATTCACCTCAACAAGTACTGAAACCTGCACTTTACTGAAAAAGTAACAACTGACTGACTGGCTTTACGCGGCTTTCAGCAATATTCCAGCAATATCACGGCGGAAGACACCAGAAGTGGGCTTCACACACTGTACCCATGCATGTGGGGAATCGAACCCGGGCCTTCGGCGTGACGACCGAACACTTTAACCAATAGGCTATCACACAGGCCCTAGAAAGTAATAAATATAATAACATATGTGACATTGTTTTAGTTAACTAACTATGAATAATATTCCTCATGTTTCTTTACACTTTTGTTGTTGCATTGTTTTAGACACGTATATTGAACTGTGACGGGAAGATTATCTAAAATGATAATTTTGAGATTTACATCTTTTAAAAATTCAATTAACAATGTCATCCTAAATAAACATAACATAAATGTCATCACTTCCACTCCAGGAACCACGTTCTATGTTTATTACATCGTTATGCTACTACAGCTCATAAGATAGGTAAACTCAAGGTCAACTCGCTGTGGATTAGGGATTAGCAGGATAATTGTGTCGGGGATTAGTCAGATTTACTATGTAGCATGTCTCCCAGGACAAGGGAACGTTTCGGAATTAGAATTATTTTTATAGGTTTCTACTAATCAGATATATAATAATGATAATTATACAATGAGAGTGCCGGGACTAGAAAAAAATTCTGTACATAACAGTTAGATTTTTCAATTAAAACGTCTCTGGTTTGCGAGATTTCACTGTAAATACTTATCTGTACGTTAAACACATTTCAATGTTGATCTAGACAGGAAAACATCATTACACCGCTTATTGACTTCTTCATCCTTGTACTTGGTTGATATTTGGTTGTACCTTTCCACTCTATTAATTTTACATTACTAAGTATGAATGAAAGGCAAATGATAATATTTACAACATCGGTCAAAACATTTTCGCCCATCATTCCAGGCCTGTTATTTCATGAGCTAATAAATAAAATAAAAATAATTCAGGGCACTTACATTAATACGCATCATTCTTACACATTTCAGCGCATGACGTCACCAAAGACCAATGTTACCAACACTACCTGGATGAGTCAGCCCGGGTGAGGTAACATCCAAGACGTTTCCTACCAAAAAGGCCTCTTTACACAATAAAACAATAACCGTGTCCAGCATGGCATAGATTTACAACACAGATGCTAGATAGGGCAGCACAAAGAGAGGCTGGAGTCATAAACAGAGCTGTAACTATAGCCTGTTGAGTATCAACAACGGTACTCCAATGCTGTATAACTGTCAGCTCGATGTAATATAACTATATAATAATGTATCACCTCTACAACACCAGTTCTAAGTAGGTGTTTTTTCTGGAATTCCCAATATTGTTAGCGTTTATTGCACCGTGTTGCTTCACTCGTGTTTAATGCACGAAGGCAGGTTCTTGGGATATCAGATCTGAAGATCTATCCTGAAGATAAATTATGGGTCTCCAAGTGTGAAATTGAGATAAAATATGTAGTAAAATTGGCAGGCTCCCAAATTTGTACATGGTAATATGTTAACAAACGTGACTTTAGGTTTGTTAATGGCATATTTTGGATAATACATGTATATTGTTCTTTATGCTGTGCCCACAATGTTGATTGTGAAGACAGGCAGGAACCAGAAGCAGGATGTGTATCTAGATACATGCTCACCATTTACACCACCATTACAGAAATAAACTGAAATATTAATAAATATTTATTCATAAGAATTCTCATTTCTAAATCTCCGTCTGCTATCATGAATATATGTTTATTAATCATTATCAAATACTGACGAAACAGATGTTCTGGGAAAGGTGAGGCTATACTGACGAAACAGATGTTCTGGGAAAGGTGTGGCTATACTGACGAAACAGATGTTCTGGGAAAGGTGAGGCTATACTGACGAAACAGATGTTCTGGGAAAGGTGTGGCTATTCTGACGAAACAGATGTTCTGGGAAAGGTGAGGCTATACTGACGAAACAGATGTTCTGGGAAAGGTGAGGCTATTCTGACGAACACATGTTCTGGGAAAGGTGAGGCTATACTGACGAAACATATGTTCTGGGAAAGGTGAGGCTATACTGACGAAACAGATGTTTCTGACGAAACATATGTTCTGGGAAAGGTGTGGCTATACTGACGATGTTCTGGGAAGGGAGGTATACTGGCTATACTGGACTGGGCAAAACAGGTGTTCTGGGAAAGGTGAGGCTATTCTGACGAAACAGATGTTCTGGGAAAGGTGAGGCTAGATGTTCTGAAAGGTGAGGCGAAACATATGTTCTGGGAAAGGTGAGGCTATACTGACGAAACATATGTTCTGGGAAAGGTGAGGCTATACTGACGAAACATGTTCTGGGAAAGGTGAGGCTATACTGACAAAACAGATGTTCTGGGAAAGGTGAGGCTATACTGACGAAACAGATGTTCTGGGAAAGGTGAGGCTATACTGACGAAACATATGTTCTGGGAAAGGTGAGGCTATACTGACGAAACAGATGTTCTGGGAAAGGCTATACTGACAAAACAGGTGTTCTGGGAAAGGTGAGGCTATACTGACAGAAACAGGCTATGTTCTGGGAAAGGCTATACTGACGAAACAGATGTTCTGGGAAAGGTGAGGCTGACACGAAACAACAGGTGTTCTGGGAAAGGTGAGGCTATACTGACGAAACAGGTGTTCTGGGGAAGGTGTGGCTGACGAAACAGATGTTCTGGGAAAGGTGTGGCTATACTGGACGAAACAGGATGTTCTGGGAAAGGTGAGGCTATACTGACTGGGAAAACATATGTTCTGGGAAAGGTGAGGCTATACTGACGAAACATATGTTCTGGGAAAGGTGTGGCTATACTGACGAAACAGGTGTTCTGGGAAAGGTGTGGCTATACTGACGAAACAGATGTTCTGGGAAAGGTGAGGCTATACTGACAAAACAGGTGTTCTGGGAAGGGTGTGGCTATACTGACAAAACAGGTGTTCTGGGAAAGGTGTGGCTATACTGGCAAAACAGGTGTTCTGGGAAAGGTGAGGCTATACTGGAAACATATGTTCTGGGAAAGGTGAGGCTATACTGGCAAAACAGGTGTTCTGGGAAAGGTGAGGCTATACTGACGAAACAGATGTTCTGGGAAAGGTGAGGCTATACTGACAAAACAGGTGTTCTGGGAAAGGTTCTGGGAAAGGTGAGGCTATACTGTGGCGAAACAGATGTTCTGGGAAAGGTGAGGCTATACTGGCAAAACAGGTGTTCTGGGGAAGGTGAGGCTATACTGGCAAAACAGGTGTTCTGGGAAGGGTGAGGCTATACTGACAAAACAGATGTTCTGGGAAGGGTGAGGCTATACTGGCAAAACAGGTGTTCTGGGAAAGGTGAGGCTATACTGGCAAAACAGGTGTTCTGGGAAAGGTGAGGCTATACTGACGAAACAGATGTTCTGGGAAAGGTGAGGCTATACTGACGAAACAGATGTTCTGGGAAAGGTGTGGCTATACTGACGAAACAGATGTTCTGGGAAAGGTGAGGCTATACTGGATGTTCAAAACAGGTGTTCTGGGAAAGGTGAGGCTATACTGACGAAACAGATGTTCTGGGAAAGGTGAGGCTATACTGACGAAACAGGTGTTCTGGGAAGGGTGTGGCTATACTGACGAAACAGATGTTCTGGGAAAGGTGAGGCTATACTGACGAAACAGATGTTCTGGGAAAGGTGAGGCTATACTGGCGAAACAGGTGTTCTGGGAAGGGTGTGGCTATACTGACGAAACAGATGTTCTGGGAAAGGTGTGGCTATACTGACGAAACAGGTGTTCTGGGAAAGGGTGTGGCTATACTGACGAAACATATGTTCTGGGAAAGGTGAGGCTATTACTGACGAAACATATGTTCTGGGAAAGGTGAGGCTATACTGACAAAACAGGTGTTCTGGGAAAGGTGAGGCTATTCTGCCTCATCGATGGCACCCGTCACTAAAGGAAAGGATCCATGTACGCTATGCCAAGCAAACAATAACGATAGTTTGATCGGCACTCTAGATGTCCGTGAGCCAATAATGAAGCGTGCAACTTTACGGAAAACAACTTTTTGTTTATTGAGCGATGTCTACATCGAAACGTCGCTCTATGCAATAAACAAGAAGTTGTTATCCATAAAATTGCATGCTTCATTACTAACAAAAGTAAATGTACTAAGAAAATGTAATCCCAAATATAACATATGTTGCAAAAATAAATGTAGTTTTATCTGGTAGATCGTCGATGTCTGATAGATAGATCTGCTTGATCGGGCTGCTTGGTCAGGTAAAGTCGGGCATAAAAGGTGTCAAACTGATAGACTATTTCTGAAAATATTCCTAATGTCATGTAAAGTCAGTCAGATAAAGAGTAAAACTGTATTTATACTTTATATCAGTTAAAGCCGGTCATATGACGTGGTCGAGGAACTATCAGGTTAAGTCGGCCATGTGAAAGTGTCAAACTGGAGTATCACTCGAAACAGAGCATTACTTTGTGTCAACTAAACTTTGGTATGAGACTGGACATACTAGTAAAACTCGGGTTTGTCCCTGGACATTAAGCTATGGTTACACGTATATATCTGTAATTCAGGTAAACACAGGTAAACTCGGGTTTGTCCATGGACATTAAGCAGTGCCTACCCGTGGGCTGTGGTTACACGTATATATCTGTAATTCAGATAAACACAGGTAAACTCGGGTTTGTCCCTGGACATTAAGCTATGGTTACACGTATATATCTGTAATTCAGATAAACACAGGTAAACTCGGGTTTGTCCATGGACATTAAGCTATGTGGTTACACGTATATATCTGTAATTCAGGTAAACACAGGTAAACTCGGGTTTGTCCCTGGACATTAAGCTGTGGTTACACGTATATATCTGTAATTCAGGTAAACACTGGGTAAACTCGGGTTTGTATCTGGACATTAAGCAGGTTGGTCCCTGGACATTAAGCGTATATACGTATATATCTGTAATTCAGGTAAACACAGGTAAACTCGGGTTTGTTGACATTAAGCCATGGTTACACGTATATATCTGTAAATAAACACAGGTAAACTCGGGTTTGTCCATGACATTAAGCTGTGGTTACACGTATATATCTGTAATTCAGGTAAACACAGGTAAACTCGGGTTTGTCCCTGGACATTAAGCTATGGTTACACGTATATATCTGTAATTCAGGTAAACACAGGTAAACTCGGGTTTGTCCCTGGACATTAAGCTATGGTTACACGTATATATCTGTAATTCAGATAAACACAGGTAAACTCGGGTTTGTCCATGGACATTAAGCTGTGGTTACACGTATATATCTGTAATTCAGATAAACACAGGTAAACTCGGGTTTGTCCCTGGACATTAAGCTGTGGTTACACGTATATATCTGTAATTCAGGTAAACACAGGTAAACTCGGGTTTGTCCCTGGACATTAAGCTATGGTTACACGTATATATCTGTAATTCAGATATAAACACAGGTAAACTCGGGTTTGTCCCTGGACATTAAGCTATGGTTACACGTATATATCTGTAATTCAGATAAACACAGGTAAACTCGGGTTTGTCCCTGGACATTAAGCTATGGTTACACGTATATATCTGTAATTCAGATAAACACAGGTAAACTCGGGTTTGTCCCTGGACATTAAGCTATGGTTACACGTATATATCTGTAATTCAGGTAAACACAGGTAAACTCGGGTTTGTCCCTGGACATTAAGCTATGGTTACACGTATATATCTGTAATTCAGATAAACACAGGTAAACTCGGGTTTGTCCATGGACATTAAGCTGTGGTTACACGTATATATCTGTAATTCAGGTAAACATGGACATTAACAGGTAAACTCGGGTTTGTCCCTGGACATTAAGCTGTGGTTACACGTATATATCTGTAATTCAGATAAACACAGGTAAACTCGGGTTTGTCCCTGGACATTAAGCTGTGGTTACACGTATATATCTGTAATTCAGTAAACACAGGTAAACTCGGGTTTGTCCCTGGACATTAAGCTATGGTTACACGTATATATCTGTAATTCAGATAAACACAGGTAAACTCGGGTTTGTCCCTGGACATTAAGCTATGGTTACACGTATATATCTGTAATTCAGATAAACACAGGTAAACTCGGGTTTGTCCCTGGACATTAAGCTGTGGTTACACGTATATATCTGTAATTCAGATAAACACAGGTAAACTCGGGTTTGTCCATGGACATTAAGCTGTGGTTACACGTATATATCTGTAATTCAGGTAAACACAGGTAAACTCGGGTTTGTCCCTGGACATTAAGCTGTGGTTACACGTATATATCTGTAATTCAGGATAAACACAGGTAAACTCGGGTTTGTATATCTGGACACAGGTAAGCTCGGGTTGGTTACACGTATATATCTGTAATTCAGGTAAACACAGGTAAACTCGGGTTTGTCCATGGACATTAAGCTGTGGTTACACGTATATATCTGTAATTCAGATAAACACAGGTAAACTCGGGTTTGTCCCTGGACATTAAGCTGTGGTTACACGTATATATCTGTAATTCAGATAAACACAGGTAAACTCGGGTTTGTCCCTGGACATTAAGCTGTGGTTACACGTATATATCTGTAATTCAGATAAACACAGGTAAACTCGGGTTTGTCCATGGACATTAAGCTGTGGTTACACGTATATATCTGTAATTCAGATAAACACAGGTAAACTCGGGTTTGTCCCTGGACATTAAGCTATGGTTACACGTATATATCTGTAATTCAGGTAAACACAGGTAAACTCGGGTTTGTCCCTGGTCATTAAGCTGTGGTTACACGTATATATCTGTAATTCAGATAAACACAGGTAAACTCGGGTTTGTTCATGGACTTTAAGCTGTGGTTACACGTATATATCTGTAATTCAAATAAACACAGGTAAACTCGGGTTTGTCCATGGACATCATCAAATAGTACCTACATGTATATATCTGTAATTCAGGTAAACACAGGTAAACTCGGGTTTGTCCCTGGACATTACGCTGTGCTTACACGTATTTACTTGTACGTCAGATAAACACAGGTAAACTCGTTGCCACTGGACATGAAGATGTGCGTACACGTAGATTTTTGTAAGCAAGGTAAACGCAACGTGTACAGCCGTCTAACCAGCACGCAATCAACAGACGTGATGTGGTATGTTGAAACCCTTTGTGTGTTAGATTACAGAACACGTTTCCAATAGAAGATATGCTCACTCTGCCACCTCTCCCTTAGTCTGGCTATACAAATGAGGCCCCTGTAAGCGCTAAGGTATTTCCACCTCGGTAAACAATTGGGAAACGTGCACAAATCACGATAAGTGGAATTAGTGAGGTCACACAAACTCAGACGTTTACAGATACAAATCGTTTGAGGCTTCTGTTAAACACATACGTCAGTGTTCTTGTTTTTTTAAAGGGACATTCCTACATCAAAGTGATGGATCTCGGAGGGTGGAGGGATACAGGAGGAAGAGATAGAGAGGATGATCGAGTGCTTTAAAACAAATCGTCTGTGTGTTGACCTGTATGGATAGGGTACCGGGCATTTGATATTCTGGTAGTGGAACCTGGGGTTTGTTGGACAACATTCATTTGTTTCAGGATATACTGATAAAGAAATGCTTTAAAAAATATTCACGGGACGTGAAGGATATCCTCAACATTTATTTTAAATGCCGGAAATGTTTAGTTCTCTGTTGAAGACAAAATGATTATATGTTATGAAGTGGTAACTGGGTTGTTTCTGTCTAGTGATAGTTAGCGACATAAACGGATGTCATGGAAGATTTACTTTAAAAGGAAGCTGTCTTTGATGGATAGGTCTCAAAGGGAATTTTCTCTTTACTATCTAACACAGAGAGAGAGAGAGAGAGAGAGAGAGAGAGAGAAGCAGAAAGAGAGACGCCTGCACGCCTGCACGCACGCACGCACGCACGCACACACACACACGCACACATGCCATTTACAAACATGAACCCATGTTTGAATTGCATAATTTGCAATAAACAAAATCTGTCCTAGAAAATGAACTATTAGAATGGCATGCCCTCTTGGAACACAAAATATAAGGTAAATTTAGATTTGCTTTTACCAAAGTTGACATCGGTTGACGGACGGCAGAGGATCTGTCCCAGAATTACCCGAGTGTCAAGAGAGCTCATTCAATGTCCACTCACGCAATCACGAAACAAACCGAACTGTAATTCGCGGAAAGTGACGAATACTGCGGAGCCCATCTAATTGTGAATAAGTGGCCTTAAGTGAATTATTTCCGACATCACTGAAACGGATCCTGTTACAATCCAGATGACCCAGAAGTTGTTGATATGCGAATGTACATGGTAGTCTTGAGTGCTCACACAGGGGATATGGCCATTAACTAATGTGTCAGACTGTCCTAGAGCTTTGTGATTTCCGCGTCAAAACTTGTAATGGACAAGTCGTACTGGAATGATGCAGTTTGATGTGCTTGGAGATGCGGCAGGCAGCAGTTACACTAGGCTGTCTCACATTATTGTCCCCACTACCTAGCTCCAGCAATGCTAAAGCCCTAGTTAGTTAGTGAGTGAGTGAGTGAGTTTAGTTTTACGCCGCTTTTAGCAATATCCCAATAATATCACGACTGGGGACACCAGAAATGGGCTTCACACATCGTATCCATGTCGGGAATAGAAGACTTTAACCACTAGGCTACAGAGCCCTAATTGAAGCATTTCTAGATTTCCTCATGTACATGGGTACAATGTGTGAAGCCCATTCCTGGTGTCCCCCGCCGTGATATTGCTGGAATATTATTAAAAGCGGCGTAAAACTGAACACACTCACTCACTAACTAACTAGGGCTTTAGCATTGCTGGGGCTAGGTAGTGGGGACAATAATGTGAGACAGCCTAGTGTAACTGCTGTTATAGAGTTGCATGGGCTGTATTGGATATACATGTATTTGTTTCAGGGTCTGTATGAGAGTCTAACGATTTACGGTGAAAACTCGTTAACTCGAAGTCTGTTAACTGTTGTTTGAAACGATCCTGGCTGATTTGTCTTTGTGGTATGATCTTTTATCAATAGTTTGTTTTTCTCGAACTATGGAAAACTTGTTTTCTATGTAGTTCGACTAAATATGACATTGGGAACAAACTAAAATAAATACATTTATCGCTCCATTCTTATTCAAAATGAGCTGAAAATATACATGTTTGCACAACCAGAGCCCATAATCTATTATATGGTCTCTGGCACAACTGACTTAGTCGAAATTAACACCTACTTCCAAAAATTGGCAATGAACGTTGCTGTCTCATTCACATGTTCAGGTAACTTGACAAAGGAGATGGGTTCGGGGTAGAATGGATCCCACCGACCAATAGTGAGAGGTAGTTGATGGATCAGAGGCTCAGGTTATGTGACTAGGTCAATGACGTCATCGTGCCCTGACAGCTTGGCACGTTATTCATATTATCAGTCACTGGCTGGATGGTTCATTCTGGGGCGGTGGGGTAGCCTAATAGTTAAAGCGTTTGCTCGTCACGCTGAAGACCCGGGTTCGATTCCCTACATGGGCACAATGTGTGAAGCCCATTTCTGGTGTCCCCCGCCGTGATATTGCTGGAATATTGCTAAAAGGGACGTAAAACCTTACTCGCTCACTCTGGTTCATTTTCAGATATTTACACGTGGACGTCTTTAACTACAATATTTTAAAGTGGTGTCAAACAACAAACAAACCCGACCTTCCCTGTGTAGCATCGTTACAGATTAATGCCGAAGCTCGTCAAGCGCGGTCACCGTCCACCTACCTTCCAACCGGAGCACACATTATTGCGACCTTTGTGCTATTCAAAGGACCACATGCCTCGTTTCTTAATTTAAAAATACGGGAGAATGGCGATGTTTGGCAAAAAATTCTAGAACTGCATGTCAACCTGAAACTGATGGTGTCCATTAAACTTTTGCCTCTTTGTTTTCAAAGAAGATCGGGATGAAAGGACACGTCCCTTGTCACGGACATGAATTATCTCCCTTTATTACTCCTCAGTGAATTGGAAGAACACGATCATTACTCAAATTGATGTTAATGATTCAAGCTGGAGCTACAGCTCTACAATTGGCGGAATTCGTCACATTAACTTTTAGAGGAATTAGACGGTGTCGATAACATTGCTGACCCCGCTCAATGAGTCATTGATTCGTTTTTATTTGATCTTTGAATTCGCCACTTTCCGGTACATGTGATCGCGACCAAATCCCAGGAATGGTTCGCTTTATAGGTTATATCGAATAAAGGAAGCTATTTTGTGATCACACACAGCGCAGACATAACGAATATTCATTGTCACCCTGACATCTCGATTTGTAGGCCGAGATGAGAAACTGTATTTTTTCTCTTGTTCTCGTTTCTGTGGCCGATGGGTTGGCCAAGTGATTCTTTAAGCACCACAGCCGGGATATTGTTGAAATGGGGGTTCTGTCTCTCATATATCGTTCTTTCATACTTACTTATTTTACATTTTCTTCAAGATTAACCTTCTAATATTAATAAATACATCTTCACACAAACTGCCTGACTATATTTATAGTTTAAACTATTTGGATTATTTAGAATGAAAAAATATAAGATTTGAACCAGATGATTATTTGCTCTTCGGACGCTTTCAGTATGTGAAGATGTTCTTGGTTAAAACAGTATTTTTAAAGACTGGTTACATTTTGTATCTTCTGGTTTAATTATGAATGATTACCAGTCAGGTTTTACTCTTTTAAATGATCAATGTTTCTATGCCTTGTCAGCAGGCAATTTGTCAGGTTCTGCATTTTGTAGTATTTAAGCCACATAGACACGTGGGAGCTGATGTATAATTACTCAGATCAAACAAAAGATTTAAACCCAAGATTAGCGGATCCTGGTACGACAAAGGGACGGAAATAAACAGTGAATACAGCTGATTTAGGTCACTGGACCATCGGTTGGATATTAATCAAAATGACAATTTCCACGTCAAATAAAATATCCGCCTATTGCCATTGTCCATATTATGATTTCGACTAGATCATGAGCATTTGTTTAAGAATTGTTATTTCAAAAAATGATGATACCAGATGTTCGGTAAAAGATGACCGTGTCCTGCCCCACCGGTGGCATGTAAAAGAGATGGAAAGTCTGACGAGATGACAATGAATTTTAATGTAGCCTAATGAATATTTCCAAGTCATATTCTCCTATGATATTTTTTGTACTGTGTTGCTCTGTCTGATAACACAACCATGACCTGTGTTAATTTAATCATCTTAATATCCATTTACTTTGTATTTTAAAAGAACTTAAACATTATGTCATCTGTATTAAAAAAGATAAAATATTTGGTTGATTGGGTAACCGTTACAAATATTCCATTACGGCACAATACACAACATTAACGACAAATCCATATCGTGGTTGAGTGTTGTCAAGTTACAAGAATCAAATATTATTGTTAAATTTCGTTTTAAATGATCAAACTCCTTTCGACAGTTATGAGGCAATCGACTGTAGTGTGCAAGGAGAGCCTGAGGCCATATTGATTTGGATCTCGCTATTTGAGCCTTAATTGCTGCGCAGAACAAACGAAATCTGACTCATTTTTGCGCTCATAACCTCAAACTATTTGATTGAAATTAATTTCGAAATATCGCGAAGAATATCTCTCATTTTGCCATGTCCCTCAAACCAAGACATCCGTTGCAAAGGAGATATTTTATGCATATAAATATTCGGGAAAATATTCGTTCTTAAATGAATTCATGTCTGAGTCATAAATTACCAATTAATTTGTCTTTTTCTGGGGCGAAATTGTTGCGTTTGATAAATGACTGTAGTTGACAGGTATTCATTTTCACTGTCTGATATCGACTTCCAGAAGCCTTTTGATGAAATTACTGCATGAATAATTGAAAGTGGTTACCATGTCAAAGGTATTACAGGCACAGGCACACCTGTGACGAAATACGTCTGTGGCATTATTTCATTTGATCATTGTTACCTGATCCTTAGGATGAATGTATTGGACGCTCTGTCATTAAGGAGTCTGCTAATGCGATTCTCCAAGTGGGGTGGCTTTGTGTTTCTGTCAGAAATCCACGATACTGTTATTATCTGGCGAGCACGTTAATGATTTACATATAACTCATTGTCTGTTTACAGCCATTCGACTATCAACATAGGTTGGAAATAAACTGAAGTTAACGCCACCAAGGTATTATGTCTGTAATATGGATACGGCAAATTGTACACGTGTGGGAAATGAATTAGAGTCATGTTCGTTACGAGAGATTTGTATATCATTTCATTAGGCCGGGCTATACATGTAAATGTCAAAATACACAGTGGGCACGGATGTTTGTGTGTTTGTTTGTGTGTTTGTGTGTGTGTGTGTGTGCGTGCGTGCGTGCGTGTGTTGTTTTTATGTTTGTTTTTGTGTGTCAGTGTGTGTGCGCGCGTGCGTGTACGTGGGTATATGTGTTTCTATGTTCCTCTCTCTCTCTCTCTCTCTCTCTCTCTCTCTCTCTCTCTCTCTCTCTCTCTCTCTCTCTCTCTCTCTCTCTCTCTCTCTCTCTCTCTCTCTCTCTCTCTCTCTCTCTGCGCGCGCGGGTGGGTGAGGGCGTGCGTGCGTGTTTCATACAAACAGAGGGAGGTTCTTGAGGTATTGACAAACATGTCTAGGTGCCCTCAGGTTCAGGTTCTGAATCTCTAATCTCCCATGTAACAGGGACTGCTTTGTAATCGAGATGGACCTATTTGTTTCCCACAGATATACATATTTTTTTCTGAGACTAAGTTGTAGTCAAGCATTCCGAATTAACCAGCAGCCTGTGCTGATCATGAGAAACACCCAAATCGATCGGATGGTCAGACTTGGTTCACTAAGGGTCATCGTACCCCGTCGGATCTTTCCCACAATATCGATCACTGGGTTGTCTGGTCCAGACTCTATGATCACAGACCTCCTCCATACAGATGGAATATTGTGAGAACAACGTTAACCAACACAGGACCAAGAACAAATATAGCCGAATATAGTTTACTTCCAGCAGACAGTAAAGTTTCAAATTCATGATGTAAACATTATTCAATGTCAGAGTGACACGAGATATAAATTTGACAAGTAGATCCTCTGCTTGAACTACATAATACACGACAAGCCTGACCTTTAACACTGTAACCGAAACGTGGGCCTGCTCGAATAAGATTGGAGACAAGATGAGATCATTATGGAAATATATAATCGCATTAACAGGTAGAGCACTGTAGGCCAACAGAGATAAACACAGGCTTTTTATCAGTAATCCTTTGTTTGAAGGTACACTGAGTGGGTTTCCTAGCCGAGCTGACTCAAGTTTAAGGATATGTTTTTATTGCTTGTCACGCCAGCTGCAATGCTCTCAGCACGCGACCGCGCGATAATGTTTTCCCCGTACATGGATGTTCAAGGATGAGTTAAGTAGGGACAGTAAGGCATCTAAACATAGACTTGCACAAGTCTCTAAGGTAATAATTAATAGTTTAAATTATCATTTCTAAAAATATAAATATCCCTCTAACAGCTTGCCGTCCTTAAAACTCTCCGCTTATCTTGACTTAAAGGGTAGAATTACTATACATCCATGGGCTAAGCCTTCAGTACAGCCTTGGAGCAATTCTAGTCCAAACACTGAGAAGACCTTGAAGAGGACCCGGTACATGGTATACAGAAACTCGGGGGTATATTTGTCCACAGTGTTGCGATGCTCAAATACCGAAAAGGGAGAAACAGGTAGCGCCTCTTGGTATCCTCACCGGCTGTGGTCGGTTGGTTGATTGGTTGGTTGGTTGTTTAACGTCGCAGTCAGTAATGTTCCAGCGAGATGGCGGTGGTCTGTAAATAATGGAGTCTGGACCAGACAATCCAGTGATCAACAGCATGAGCATCGATCTGCGCACTTGGTATACGATGACATCTCTTGTCGTCCTCAATCACACCATCATAGACATAGAAGTTGTCATGATGTGTGATACGGTCCCCTTAACTAAATATAAACATTTCTAGACAATAAAACTTTCGGTTTGTCCTCACTCACTCGCTCACTCACTCACTCACTCACCCACTCACTCAGTCGCTCGCTAACTTCCTCACTCACTCACTCGCTCGCTCACTCACTCACTCGCTCACTCTCTCACTCACTCGCCCAGTCGCTCGCTAACTTCCTCAGTCACTCACACACTTCAACATAGATGGACTGTAAGTAACGATGAAGCTGTAACAGCATCTTGCTATTTACTCATGCAGCAAGCATCATTATATTTCCAGCAGTTTCTCCTATCTATGTTTAAACGGACGCCTAAGCTAAAAAATGAGAATTTAATTATCAGTGCTGAAACCTAACCGCGTCAAGCGAATGATATCCTTCATGCGTTTTGTATTGAAAAAATGAGGTTTTATGAGACTGCGTTTTGTTATAAAAAGGGACTACAAAAAGTTGAAACGTAGAACGGATCAAATTCGGAAAGAAAATAACAACACAGAGTGTTTCTCGCATCAGTTGTTGGGCGTATCTTTTCATCTAAACATTTAAAACTGTGCTTCTGGAACCTATCGTCTCGTTATTAGGTTTGAGTTAGAAACACTGCAAGTATATATATCCGAGTAGCATACATATGTTTTTGGACCTTACACTACATCAGCCAAGACCAAAGTACACCAAGCGACCGTAAGAATTTCGAATGTTTTATACACCAACAGTGATGTAATACTCGTGAAGACGCGGGTTAAAATTGGTCTTCAGCAACCCATGCTTGTCGTAGGGGGCGACTGACGGGATCGGGTGGTCAGGTTCGCGGACTTGCAGTGCCAATCACTTGGTTGTCACGTCCATACACGATTAATTACAGACCGCCGTCATATTGCTGTAACATAGCGGCGTTAGAAAACAAAGAATCAAAACTAATTGATAATATTGACAATGCATACATTTTTAGTTTAAGCCAGTCTGCCATACAGACCCTGAAGCAAATGTATCCAAGAAAGCCCAGGCAAGTCTAGATTTCCACTTCATGAAGAAAGTCTCTGGGCTCCTTTTTATTGTATTTGTAATTTTAATCTAAAAACTTATATTTTCTGTAAAATATGTTCATTTCAGAGACTAGTCTAGTTTAAGCCCTCTCTACTCGAATAGTAGTCTGTCATACAGACCCTGAAGCAAATATATCCAAGAAAGCCCACGCAAGTCTAGAAAATGTGGCAAGTCTAGATTCAGCTTCTGAAAATGAAGAAAGTCTCAGGGCTCCTTTACATACATTTTATTTTTTGTACTATGAACTTTTTTTCTGTAAAATATGTTAATGTCAGAGACAAGCTGTTAGCCTAGTTTAAGCCCTCTCTACTCGAATAACATCGCGATTATCTCAGTACCGTGTCTGTGTCAGTGTCGGTGTGCGGTTCTCTTCATTCTACATTCTGGGCCATGCAGCCACACGATCCCTGTAACAGTTTCCCCTGCCACAAAGGAGACGTTTGGATACATTCCACCACGGCCAGCCAACCCCCACCAACTCTCATACAAAGACAGAATTTAAGATGCCTTCTCAAACACGCAGCCATCACAAATCATATCCATCAAATGCAGGAAGCCATATTTGTGAAAAAACGTGGTCCTCGTTTTGAATCAATAACGTACACGTATAGTTGCATTTCACAAAAAAAAATCAATTTTGTCAAGCCAGACTAAAAAATATTTGACTTTTTTCAGCGTCGTCTCGGGTTTTGATAAAACCATGCCCTCAAAGAGGCCTCTCAAATTCCCAAAATCTGCCATCTGTGGTAGAACTCGCTCAAGGCAAACCCGCCATCGGCGTAAAGCTGCAAATATTGTTAGGGCTAAATTTCGCCACGCGACAACGTCTATTTTTTTCTGGCACGTGCCACGAAACTGATAAAATTACTCTCTACTGATACGCTACAGTGCGTTTTAGAAATATGGCTGCCATCTTGGTCCAAGGTTCTGAAGCCATGCTGCTTTATGGCACACACAATTTCGGGCTTCGTGCAGTCTCGATCATAGATAAAAACTGTTTCCTGCAAGTGGCGTAAGTATCCCCGCGCCTTAAACATCCAAGTGTGTTGTGGTTGAACGATATAGTGCATGAAAAGTGCCTTTATACATGGAGAACAGCCATTCAGTGGCACCACTGCCATCCGCCGAATGTAGATAAGCACCGTCCTAATGGATTATATGTGTGAGTGTCAGGCTGGGATTTCCTTAACTGTGATGGGGCAGTTGATTTTTAAAGATTAGATGTTTTCTTTATTGTAAAGCTTAGACCAACAGGGTCTCTTTTTTATTATCCAACAATATTTTGATTTTTTTTTTTAAAGTGAAGAACTTTAAATTTGCCAAAATGTTGTCGACCATTCCTTCACTGGTGCCCTAACTCATTAATCCCGTGATGTTTGTACTAAACATGTCTGTATATAAATAAGTGCGTGTATATGAGTAAGTGAGTGAGTTTAGTTTGACGCCGCTTTTAGCAGTATTCCAGCAATATCACGGCGGGGGACACCAGAGATGGGCTTCACACATTGTACCGATGTGTGGAATCGAACCCGGACGTTCGGTATGACGAGCGAAAAATAGGTTTCAGCCACCGACTTGTAGTAGTAAGAACCCTTTACTTACCCATAACACTGTTCATCCTACTTATAAATGAGTATTAAAGACTGTGACACCACTGTCCATGCCGGATATTCATCTATGGCCGCTGAGTGAGTGAGTGAGTTTAGTTATACATCGCGCTTAGCTATATTGCGTGTGTGTGTGTCTGTTGGTGTGTGTCGTGTGTTTGGGTGGATGTGGATGTATGCGTGCTGGTGTGTGTATGTGTGTGTGTGTGTGTGTGTGTGTGTGTGTGTGTGTTTGTAGGTATGTGTGTACGTACGCGTGCGTGTGTGTATGTAGGTATGTTCATGTATTGATGTATCCGTCTGTACGTATGTACGTAAATAAAATTTTAACTATTTTATTCACTTTTATATTTTATATATATCTTCTAGTAACCTAGTGTCTCGTAGGCCGATTGGCCGGGTGCTGTTTTTAATGTTTTATAACATGACTATAAATTTTGTACCACAGCATGTGACACTTAAATAAAATAGTCTTCTTCTTCTTCTTCTTCTATATTCCAGCGGGGGACATCCGGGTCTTTGGCGTGACAAGCGAAAGCTTTAACCACTAGACTACCACATCGCCCCCACAGAACACTGAACATTCTCCATTATCCAACGACACAATTTACTTTTTGGCCTAAAAACAATATAGCAGTGACAATTATTATTGATATACCTCTTTTAAGAAACCTGAATGTCAATGTCTAATTAGAAGCGAAACAATACATTTCAAAGAAGACTCCAGATCACGGAACTGACACTGACCCCGACTATTGCATCGTCTGCTGATCAGTTTTGACCTGTCACGTGACGAATATTGACTCGTCTGCAGAACAAGATGGCGTCTGGTTAATAACATTTCACGGTTTGCAGGGTACTGTAATAAAGCAGGAGGTGGTTAAAGGCTTCACGAACATTAAAGTGACTTTCGCTATAGAAAACGATTAATTATCCCAGCCTAATTGTTTGTATAGGAATGGATCACTGAAATTCAGCAATAACTTTAGGTGTTCGCGAGAAGGAAACTTTTAATTTTCTATAAAAAAGCTGAGTGTCTGGGTTTGGATTCTTCTGCTGGAGAAAATCAGTATTTCTGTCATACTTGAGTCTTGATCTGACAATCAGGTGATGAACCAGATCAACAAGTGATAGCGCATTTACTTTTAAAAAATTAAACAAAAGGCATCACTGAGTTTCTTCGTGTGATCCTTATTCGTTGACCCCCCATCATGGTCCAGATTCGATTATTAACAGACATGCGTCACATTGCTGGAATATCGCGGTGCGGTCTCAAACAACCAACAAACAATAAGAAAACAGTAAAATTCAACTGACCATATATCTGAAGAACAAATAATACTGTAGCCTTTGTTTCGTAACTTCAGTAGTGTCTCTTACAAAGGCAAAGTCTTGAAGTTCAGGTGGTAGTTATTATTGGTTACTCCAGCTGTGATGTAGCTGGAATAGTGTTGGAGCTGCGTAAAACTATACTCAGTCACAAATTACGAGACCCGTGAAGATCCGGGTTAGAATTGATTTTCAGCAACCCATCCTTGTCGTAAAAGGCGACTAACGGGATCGAGAGGTCCGGCTCGCTGACTTGGTTGACATATGTCATCGTATCCCAATTGCATAGATCGATACTCATGATGTTGATCACTAGATGGTCTAGACTCGATTATTTACAGACCGCAGCTATATAGCTGGGATATTGCTGAGTCGGCGTAAAACACAAACAAACAAAAATTACGATGATTCAGGGACTGCGTTTGACATCGATATATCGGATAGTGAATCATTATGTTGACTGTAGCACATACCGATTGTTCTATATTAAAACATTTTGCACGAACCTGTGCCGATATATCATCTTCAAACTAAACATGGTCTGAGCTACGACAAACGGTATCCTTCATTAGTGCCACTTAACTCAGATGCCCAATTGCACACACAACAGCTGCTGGTGTAGAGAATGGAGAGATTAAATTTCTATTTGTCTGGCTTTGAAAATGTTTTATCTCAAACATTGACTGGCATTTCTTACACGTGTTTACAAACACAGAACTAGACGTTAGCTGATTGATGCACTGCGTGTGTATCTCGGAGCTGCGGTCTTATCTTGAGGAAGTATTCCGAGCAGAGTCAGGGGCCTGACTGATAGGGAATGATTGAGTAAAAGTTGTTCAGTGCCGCAGTCTGTACTGTTCCAGTGAATGTGTGCGTTTAGCTTGCGCTTTTAGCAATATTCCAGCAATATCACGGCGGGGGGACACCGGAGATGGGCTTCACAGACTGTACCCATGTGGGTAATCGAATCCGAACCCTCGGCATGACGAGCGAACGCTTTAAAGGTCACATGCAACGCAAAACACAACTCTGCAGATTCTGATACCTTTCGGTATGGACTTACCGAAACAAATCGTCAAAAATGCAAATTCAACTTATAAAGTTGAAAAATAACGCGATGAAAAAAAACGCGCGAAATCGGAGTTCAAACGTTTCACTAAATTTCCCCAGACTTTTCTGGGGAAAACGGGTTTCAACAGCTGGGCGGCGCTTATAGCACGTGCGCAGTGAAGTAGGTTCGCGCAGCTTGGAAGCGATTGTCCGGTGAATGCTCGGTGAAGGCTTTGGTGTGTGCTATTTTTCTAATGTTTTGTTGATATCTCACAGGCGCGAGCTTTTTATATGTTATGACAGTAAATGAACTGTTTATATAATTTCATTCGTCTATTTCACCACACGTTCTTCTTACCGAGTCACTTTCTCAGTTCGATACTTAAAAGCAATGTCATTATTTAGCGTTGACAGAATTTCTAACTGTGATATAGATATGTCGTTGTCACAGACAAAACTCAATGTCTTGTTTTATTGACACCTGTGTGTCTGCCCGCCTGTCTGCTAATGACAATATTCAATACACAGCTGCGATCACTGACCACATGCAATTTGAACTTAAAGGTCACATAAACCCTAGGGGGTACAAATACATAAATCACTAACTGGCATCGTTATAAATGAAACCCCGTCATTAAAACTACTCATTTCGACCTTTAATTGACTTAAATCGACCTTTTTGACAACAGTGCACAATTCTCACCCGCGAACGAAATTTCAACCAATCAGAGCGGCGCGCCTCTGTGACGTCATATGAGGAATAGCTTTGAGAGCCGATGCAGAATTCATCTACATTTTAGGGGGTAAATTATCGTGTTTACAGGCTTGTATAAACCTGAAATCGTGACAATTGTTGTGGAAAATGAAAGCTATATGTTCTCACAATCTACTGTCATTTAATTTTGTCTCCTGCTTTGCCTAGTTTCCGAGTTACAACTTGTTTTCATAGACGATTCTGTCAAAATCGATTGGTGTCGTTAGGCCCTATTTGTATAATGACTGATCCAAATTGATCCCATTTCTGTGTTGTTTTACCTCGATATTTAATCATGTCATGTAAAATCTGTTTGTATTCTCAAAACAGTGTCGGCCCATAAGTTTTCACATGCAATACAGCAATTAATACTCCCTCGTTGTAACCCGTGTTAGGTGGTATAAACCTACACATGTTATTTGTCATCATTCACTTGATGGTCAGTTAATGAATTTATAACAGGTATAATTAGTGGTAACACACTTAGATTACCCGACAAAGGTTCCCATTTGGCATTTCTTGTGTCTGGAGTAAATATTCAACATTATAAACATCGATCAAAGGATTAACCGATAACACGCTGATTGATTAATTACTTTTATCTTACACAGCGGAATTGTCAAAAGGTAGTGTTTATGTATGTAGATTTACTAATCTATACTGAATACACTCTGTCGTGTCGGTGTCTGCGTAAAACAACGTCCTTCTTTCAAAGGATTAACCGGCAATACATTGATTGATTGCCCATTATTGGCTAACTAAATTACTGTTTTAAAGAAAGGCGGACATTATGCAATTAGTTGCCAGGTGTGCTATCTTGGGTGACCAATGAGACTATACACCAATACCTGAAAAGATTTATCACTTTTTCGTATATTAAACTGTTAAAAGACACATCATTTGGAACAGTTTTGTGGATATTGATGGATACATTCCTCGAACAAGGTAATGGCCTGATATTGTTCCTATAACTTTAATCTGTTTTAATTTTAATATTTGCATTTTGTTTTTATTCATTTGTCGTAGCATTCAACAGAATCATTGTTTTCGCCGTGAAGTGTAATGAGACAGACAACATGCACTAGGGTGTGTGTGCGAATTATGATTCACATTGGCAAACTATAAAATGTCTAGATATTACAGTTCTGTTATAAATTCACTATAAGTATCAGCAGATCGTCTGCTTTTATTTAGTTTCAAAATGCATACAAGTGTGATAATAAACTAATTGGGATTATAAGACCAAATATAAAGACGCACATTGACTAGTATCTACATACTGGTGAGTGGACATTAACCATGGGAATGTAGCAAGAAATTTATCGCGCAGTATTGTGACTTCGACCCCCACCTCGCTTCCGTGGAAGAAATCGTTATGTTATAAGTTGTGTCATGCAAAATCCGTTTGGTTATGATTCCAATACATATTTAACAACGAGTAGAAAGTAGTCTTGATTTTCTAACTTGATGAAAACAAACTATAATCTCATTAATTCTAACAGATTTTTTATTTTTAAAATGGCGGCGCCCTGTCGGGAACATCCGCCAGTCTGAGGATAAATGGTATTTAGGTTTGTTTTCACCGAGTCCCCTAAAATCAAAACTACTTTCTACTGGTAATAAAATATGTATTTTATTGATAGCCAATAGGATTTTGCATGACATAGCGTATATCATAACAATTTCTCTCGTGGCAGCGAGGTGGGTGTCAATATAATACTACTTACAATATTATTGTTACTTCGACCACAACCTCACTTCCGAGGAAGAAATCGTTATGTTACAAGTTGTGTCATAGAAAATCTTTATGGTCATCAATCATATGCATATTTTACTACAACTAGTAAGTAGTTTTGATTCTTTAACTTCCGTGAAGCGATCTGAACACAAGTAAGATATCGTTTCAGGCTTCCACAGCGCTCGCTTCGCACTCACAAACATAACCCATTTAGCACGAACTGCGGGGTCCTGTGGAAATCTGTGCATGGGGACACCATCGCCCGACCCCTAGGAGCAATTGACGACAAAGCAACGATTCGGCATGTCGTCGTTGATGTCGAGAAATCATCAAAATGATGAGCGTGCTACACATTTTCTATACAACTAACTGAAAATCGTTCCTCATATGACGTCACTGCAGTGCTCTGGCGACAGAGTTACGTAACCTGTCTGTGGTTTCGTTGGCGGGCGAGAGGGAAGCAGGCGACTTTTGGCCACTTTTAATCGCTCGGTATTAATTAACCACAAGTTTTTAAAGAATAAATTTGGTGTTCCGCATAAGACTAACCACAAATCTTTCATATGTAATGGTTAAAAGAGTAACAAAAAACAAAGTTTAGTGGTTCTTTAACACCAATCAGGCTATACACCATAAACAAAATGCATTGATTTATGGCCCGAGTTCGGTCTCTGTCACATTATGTAATTACACAGACAGGCAGGTGTGATACTTGAACACATGACATGTTATGATGTCTGTTGATTGCAAAATGTTATACACAAAAAATGAGCATGTATTTACAAAACCCAACATCTCTATATATACACACACAATTAGCCGTGAGGGCATCTGCAAATGAACCAGCCGTTACACTTGAGTGCACACCCACCCGCTCTGACTGGGTTCGGTATCCCGGCTGCTTCGTTTCTTGGGAAGTAAACCCAAGTACACAATATTGCACTTTTGATTTGCGATTGTACGCTTATAATTTTGTTTATATGTTTTTTCATAACCAGCAATGTATATTATATGTCATGAATAAGTGATAATTGTGTTTTAATTATGTTTGATTTTTTGGTTGCATGTGCCCTTTAACCACTAGGCTACTCTGCCGCCCATTGCACTGTTCCAGACATGTCAGGACGGTCTGAAATAGTCCAGTCTGTCACCAAGTGCAGTTCTCAACATAATTGGATAAATTGGAATTAATTTTGCACATCGCCTCATAATACACCTGACAAAAAGGAATAAATTTAATATTTTCAATAAAACCTAGGATCCAGTGGAGAGAATAAATATCTGGATTTTCTTTACGAACATCTTAGCAATGTCGCGTCGATCTTTTAAATTCAGACAGCCAGTTAATGATTTGATGTTCATCGATATTTTACCCTTAATCTGCACCAAGCCACACTATCCATCAGGTCAACTCCCAGAATTAATCGTCTGACGCCACCAAACAGTTGTGTAAGTGCGGCGGGCGAGTTGTGCAAGCTGACAGAACGTCAGAAACGAACAATCACCTCCTTGGATTAACCGTGCCCATTTCTATATGATTAATATGAAGCGAGGTTTCGCGTAGCGCTGGAAGGTCACATTAAGCTGAAAAGGGATTAGTGAGGCCCAATAACGTCTTTTAACATTCGGACGTGACTCACAAGATATGAGTGGTTGTCCCCTTTTATCTGAAGGGGGGCAACATTTCAAGTGGACAATGCATGCTTTATGAGGCCCGATTTGGGTGGCCCATTGTTTTGAAAACTTGCAATATCATTTGTAAGTTATGCTTGTAGTTTGTGTGGTTCCGGTTTCAAAACACGCCTAAAACTATGAAACTGTCGCTGTGTCTGTAGAACTTAATTCGATTGGGCTGAGTGTTGACACATACTGAACAGAAATCGTCTCCCCAAATTAGGCTGGGAATTCGACTATACCATTGCAACAAACAATAAGCCCTTACATGACTTAGATAAAAGGCGTTCGGTTAATCCTGGAATTGCTGTTAACATAAACAATCATCACAAATTATTTTATACAATTTATGATTCGTCGAGACAAAGACAGAGGATGTGGTCACGTGCCATCATTCTAAATTGTTTGTTTTGCCCACGTGACCGAATCAGCGTTGTTGTAGCTGTCATCGTCACTGTCATCAAGCAGCACGTGCGCATGGCATTAGTGTGATTGTAAGACAGGAAGTTCTTGGAGGTGAACGGTCCTCAGTTCCTACTGAGCAGAAAAAGACCAATAGGGTTCCAGATTTACTTACACAATTGTATCTTCAGTCCACCACTGTCGCAGATAGACACTCATTAGCCAATTACTATCTCTGTTCCCACTGTTTTGCAGCAATGGCAGAGCTTCTTACTCCAATGAGAAGCAAAGCTTGAGATGCCGGGGCCAAGGGCTGCAGGCCCCGGCCTGGTCCAGTGTGGAACCGGGTGGGGGTTTCAGGGTGGCGAAGCCCCCTCAAGCCAACACATAACTGCAAATTCCCTTCTCAGAAAAGTCACTGAAAACGATGTTTTCAGACCTATTTGTGTGATTTTAAGTTGTGAACCCAGTTTGGCGTTAGATTTATCAGTTTTGTTGTGAGAGAGTGACATTAGTAATAAAAACGTCAATATTCCGGGTATTAAGTGGAACACTTTTTATGGATAGACAATTTCTCTGTTGCAGTAGTAGTTGCGACGTTTCGGTGTAGATCCTAACACCGTTATCAAACAAATGATACCCAACATTTGCACAAGGAGAAATATGTACATGGGGGGTATTGGTTTATACAATAGAAGAGGTTGATGTACGGTGTGTTGACATGAGACTTGTTGTGATAGGAATGACTGAAGCCAGTAGACAAAGGGTGGGTTATTCTTGATTGGGCTTGATTAGTTGATCGTAAGCCGTGGGGATGTAATAACCTTGATCTCTGTTGCTTGCCGGGTTGAGTCGTTTGATGTTGATTGCCTCTAAGAGTTTTTTTCTTATCTTGTAATCTGACAGGTTGGCTTCTAGGATGCTGATGTTGTTCAAAAGTATGGTATGGTTCGGATGGGCTTGGGTGTGGTCGGAAATGGATGATTTGGGGTCTTTTTTCTTTACAGATGTTCCTTGATTCGCAGGTTTAGGGGGCGACTGTGGTGACTCATACATAGGAGAAACGTGCCGCCCCCTAAACCTACGACCCGGCCGTAAGAGCTAACGGAGATGTATCTGTTACATAATTGTACAACTAATACAAAAAGTTCTGTTGTCCGTGTGAATTCAGCCTACAGTAAGTGAGTGAGTGAGTTACTTCAGCGCGCCTTTGAACAATATTTTCAGCAATATATGGTAATCATCTTAACGTTGAAGGTGGTCCAAATTACTAGTGAACTATACAGAAACCCATAGACGCTGGTAAATCAGTATCAGTAAAGTGTTGAAAGGCCACAGATCTATTCACATGGTTGAATCTGGATTTCAAAATTTCCAGAAGTTGATCCTGTAAGTCCGAAGGGACGCAACGCTCATCATCGGAATGAGGCGCCTTAGTGACAAAACACATATCTCATTTCCATCTTCAAAGATAATTCAAAACACAGCTGCTTCTTTTTTAAACAAAAAACCAAAACAATTTGCAATGTATCATTTTTCACTTTTTTTAACTAGCCCCTAAAGGTCAGAGAACAATTGCTTCACTTCAACAGCGTGTGTTTTCAGCATTTAACATTCACGATCACACAAGTAACGTTATCGTTTCTGGTCAACATTGTGACTCAGCTTACCCACTGATACCACTAATATCCCACCTCAAGGGAGCCTCGCCAAATATTCGAGATCACCCAAGCTCTGGGTCCATTTCTTGCAATTGCAAAAATTAATCATGTAGAAGAGAAGACCCCAGTAAATAGAGGAGACATGTTTCATTTGTTTTTCCATGTCTGCCCATAAAGGATGACTGGCTTGATCCAGGGTCCTGAAAACAGCAATGTCATATTCAGAAGTGACAGTAACTCAGAAGCAGTAGAGGACAGTAATTGCAATTAGAATGCCTGCAAACATAAATCATTTCGTTATGCATTTTCTGTGCTTCGCCATTGAAGGGTTTGTAATTTTGTGCCAGTTAGAGTTTGTTCATGCATCTATTTTGTGTCAGTGGTTAAAAGCTTTCCATACGTTATGTAAGTCCCTAGGGAGATACAAGTCGGAATATCTCCCAGCAGTTTTCCTTAAGGTGAATGAATTGAGGATCGGGTGGACTTAATGGATGATGTGTATGGACTGTTTTGAATATCCCATTTCAAAGGTTCTCCTTTTCAATTCAAATGGGATTATTTATTTTTATCAACCTTACTTTATGTAAGTCCCTATGGAGATTCAAGTCGGAATATCTCCCAGCAGTTTGTTGTAAAAATGAATAAATTGAAGATCGGGTGGACTTAATGGCTGATGTGTATGGACAGTTTTTGGATCAGCGAACCATCACCTCTTGGTCTAGCTTGGAATATATTTTGTCTCCATCGAGCGTCTGTTTACTTATATTATCGACCATTGTGTCCCTCGACCATACCCTTACAGATAGTCTCTTTAACAATCCCTGAACCGCCTACTGCCAGGCCCTCCCTGCAATGCTAAAGCCCTAAATGAAGCAACCCTAGATTTCATCACTTGGGCTCCTTTTCAATTCAGATGAGAATATTTGTTTCTATCGACATTATATACATGTATATTCAGAGACTAGCGTTAGTCTACATTATATAAGATAATGGGGTTATCATATGGTAGACTGTACACACAACAGGAACCATCTCGACGTCTTTTCTGGCCTCTTTTCTGAGCAATAAACGTCCATACTTTCCCAAGCTTGTCGTTGACTGTTGAAGGTCATGACCTAGTTGATTGTGTGTCATCGTGACCCGAAGGCGTGCATCGTTGCTACGCTGTCAATCACTGGTTTGTCCGACAGTCTCAATCACGTAGAGACCACGTTGACAAAGTCGTTGCTCATTGGAGCTTTCAGTGACATTCACTCCTTCGTTCGTGTAAGTGGAAATGAACGACATCACATGAATTAATGAGGTTTTTTTATTATGTCTTTTCTAGGTCGCTATATCTCGAGCCCTTTGAAAGGTTCTTTGTGTAATTGTCAATATTCTATACAGTTGCACGCATTCATGAATAATACTTTCAAATTATATTAGCACGCGCAAATTCATCGTCTTTTTCTTCATCGTTCTTGAATATGATTCATAATGAAGTGTGAAGAAACAGTATGCCTGTCAAGAGGCCAAAAGGTCACTTTAAGCTAGTCGTATCAAATTTAAATGAATTCTCTACTGAGAAACGCCAAAAAATGAATTTTGCCTGTGTGATTTGTGTCAGTTATCTTGACTGTAATATATTACTCAGTGCCAATTTGCCAGTAACAGAACTGATTTATGTTCCCATTGCGTGATAATCGCTGACAATACCCACACTGGTGATGTATAACAGGAAATTCTGCTAGAAGAAAAGCATTTCCAGGAATTATAAGCTGGAAGAACAGGACCAGCGATGACATACGGCCGCCTTATCCAAAGAAACAGGTCATTGTACACACTTTCATTTCTAAAAGAAAAATCTGAATTTAGGCGTTCTAACAAAATGGGTAAATGTAAAAGATGTAAATATTTGTACTTTGTTGACCTTGCACGAGATACTTAATTTGTTTTTAAAATGAGATACTTGATAGCTTTGAATATACTATAAACATGTGATGTCGGAACGTATTTTACGTCAGTTTGATACATCGTGGTTTAATGTAGGTGACATTATAAGTTGTATGCATCTCTCGAAGGTAATACGGGTAATATACGATAGTAAATGTACCGAAAGAGATTTACCAAGTGCCTTGTGTCTCACTGAGTCATTTCTTTCGAAACTTACTACCAAGCATCAACTTTGTTTCCACACTTTTGTGGTTTCAGAGCAGAGAGAAATGTTAAAATTATGGATTGGCAACAGAGTGAGTGAGTGAGTTTATTTTTACGCCGCACTCAGCAATATTCAAGCTATTTGCCGGTGGTCTGTAAATAATCGAGACCAGACAATCCAGTGATCAACAGCATGCACATCGATCTACGCAATTGGGATACGATGACATGTGTCAATAAGGTCAGCGAGCCTGACAGCCCGATCCCGTTAGTCGCCTCTTACGACAAGCATGGGTTACTGAAGATCAATTCTAACCCGGATCTTCACGGGTTGGATTGGCAACAGGGTCACGTGACACTAATCCATATGGGTCCTCGGTATGCATTCCTTTGTCAGACCATCAAACACAATATGCTAAATATGTGTGATTCCTCATTAATGTCCACTGTTATCATTTTCAGCAGACGTTTGAAATTTACATGTTAGACTCTGATAGCGCATGCTCCTATTCCCCTAACATTGCGCCATGGGTACCTCCATGGCCTGATATGCATGACCCGGGGTAATCACGTGCGGTCACGCCCGCGCCACGTGCATCTGTCTATGAATATTTTATCATAAAGTGCTGAATCTGAAATGAAATTGTCTTGAAGTCGTAAAGACGAGTGAAGCAATTAGTGCATCGCAGCAGTAATCACACTTCATCGAGACGTTTTATGTCCGCTTTGATGATAGCAGAATATTATTACAAGACAAAAATATCATTACACAAATCCATATAGTCTGTCTCACAGTTCCTGAACCACATGCCTAACCCTGCCGGCAATGCTAAAGCTCTAAATATAACAAGTCAAGATTTCCTGAGGGGCTCCTTTTCAATTTAAATGGGTTTAGTTACTTTATACATTACATATATTCAGAAACTAAGCGCCTAGAACCCATGGTGTGATAATGATTTCATATGTAAAATACAGTTCGTGAAAGAGATATATACATATTTCCTCATGTGCTTAATACGTATAAAACATATATCTCGCGGTGCTTGAACTCTTCTTTTTAAGCAACATGTTAAAGTTATCATGATTATTGGGGTTTTTTGTAAAGAATTCATCCTTTTCTTAAAATTTAATATCTTGAACCAACCCCTCAAAATCGTCCAGTGAACCGAAACAAATTTAATTTCATCAAACCAAAACATTTCCTTAAAGCCTTCACGTAAAAAGTGTTTCCTTTCTTCTTGCCTTTAATACGATCAACAGAGAGCGAGCTTTGCCTGCGCCTTGCCGCACGCCAGTGTTAATTTCATGGCGTGATTGACACCTGAAAGACATGTCCAGCTCACAGCAAGTGTGATGTAATCCATAACACGGGTATTAACAGATTACCAGCTGCTAATTCCCTTCATGAAAATTAGTTTTTTAGGCTCACTCTTGTGACTCACTGCCCGTGCTTCAAAAACGAATTGACTTCCGAATCCTTTTTCAAACCTGACACTTTTAAATGTTTTAAAGGAAGACCTCATTTTTTAGTTTCTTTAAAGATTTTTAATCTCGCTTCTCGTGTTGCGTGTTTGAAATTGAAATTCGGTAAGAGATTGTTCAAAATTAGACTTTGAGGTTTAAAGCTTGCCAGGTGGCGTTGTTCATGCAAACCGTCAGCGTCTCTCCTGTTTCCCCACTTTTCATCCTCTTCTTTTGATACTGAGCAGGTTTTCAAAAACAATTTAGAAAACAATGCTATTGCTTCGGAAAAGGTATTTATCAATGAGTACATATTTAATTAAAAGAAACAAAAGCAAATTGATTACATGCATGTCCAATATTTCGTAACAACAAGATGTGTTTTTGAAGTAGTGTACGGTTCTTGTAAGGGACGATAACGTACCTGATTTAATCAATTTTCTACAGGAAAACGCCATGTTAGTTAACTTAACACATTACCTGCTATTTCTGACAAGTAGATTATAGATGTAACCGCATTAACAACGATTGCAGAAGATGGGTCCTGGGGATAAACGCCGTACTTAAACATTCTGTCTTAAAGGTACACCCCCTCCCAAAGAAACACTTTGCTTCCTTTTCCCTATCACAGAACTTTGATTGTTTTGGTCACGCACCGAAAATACAGTGAAAACTGTGATTGTGAAATATACCGTAGAATAAATTAAATTTCGGGGTCAAAGAAAGTACGTATTAATTGTTATCAAGACGTTACGTGTCTATGCTGTCTATGCTGTCAAAGAAAGTACGTATTAATTGTTATCAAGACGTTACGTGTCTATGCTGTCTATGCTGTCAAAGAAAGTACGTATTAATTGTTATCAAGACGTTACGTGTCTATGCTGTCTATGCTGTACAGAAACACTGCAAACTTCAGTCGAAAAAAAGGGGCGATGGGGTAGCCTTGTGGTTAAAGCGTTCGCACATCACGCCGAAGACCCGGGTTCGATTCCCTACATGGGTATAATGTGTGAGGCCCATTTCTGGTGTCCCCCGCCGTGATGTTGCTGGAATATTGCTAAAAGCGGTGTAAAACCCAACTCACTCAGGTCGAAAATGTAACTATGAAAAATACTTGTATCAAACATTGCACCGTTGATTAACCATTCTTGTTTGTTTCAAACATGTATACAACCATGTATACTATCAATTACTCGGCAGTATACACGCTCTGTTTCCCCTTTTCCTGCCACAGCTCATTGGTTGCTTTGGAAACGTCATCTGTATATACAGTGAAATATGTGTCTGTGAAACATTCTGAACTATTAGTCTAAATTCATAACACATATTCTATCCATATTCATAACAATTATCCTAGAAAATACGAACGTATAATGTCCACATAACAAACCAACGGACTGTGAACATTGGTTGGTTGTTGGTAGGTCATTGTTTTACGCCACACTCTGCAGTATCACAGCTATATGGCGGCGGTCTATAAATAATCGAGTCAAGACCAGACAATCATGTAATCAACCAAGTCAGCGAGCCTGACCACCCGATCCCGTTAGTCGCCACTCACGACAAGCATGGGTTACTGAAGATCAATTCTGACCCGGATCTTCACGGGTCTGTGAACATTATAAGTTGTTCACCGGTGTCGAGGGGTACATGGACTGATGTACCCTCGATGTTTGTTCGGGCTCAGGGAACATGAAGAAACATCGAGAGTACGTCAACCCATGGGCCCCTAGGGACCAGTGAACAACGTATTTATCTTACCGAACACCTCAATGGTAATTTTGAACTGTTTGAATCACGGGTATCGGATCATAGTATGGCGTACCAGACGACCAGACGACATGAATAACAAATTTAGAGTTATCTCCTTCGATTTGCATTCGCAAAACATCGGTAATTTCCCTACACCATACGTGATTCAAATATTATTCGAGATAAAGAATTACTACTACGAAGTACCACATGAGTTCGGCATTCCCAGCGGGGTACATAGAAAATATTACTCGCTTGTAAGCGGGATACATTGAAAATAATAGAAGAGCGCTCAGCCAATCAGAAAACGACATTTATGTGTGAGGCAAGATAATGCTAACTAGTATTTGAAGGTAGTTGATGAGTCGCGCCACAACACGAAGCAAAGTTTCACAAACATTGAGTATTCTCTTCACAAGTTATTCCGCAGAAAAAGTACAACACTAACTTTTGAAGTTACGCTGCCTTTCCGATATTTTGTCTTTTACGCCTAATGCTGTGTGTTATTCCTTGCACTAAGGTTATATATCTCCAAACTGCCAATCAAAAACGACTAAATTATCGCCCTAATCATATCATTTCTAGAATGTGCCACTATGTTTCTTTGCACTTGATTATGCAAACATATGCTATTGAACTAAACTAGATTATATAGAAGTGACTGTTTAAAGAAATTTAATTTGCAACTCCGAAAAATATTCAAATGAACATGATTACATTAGTTCAGAGCACGTGACACTGAATTATTACACGAAGTCAGATCGTGAATCGATCCCATGGATAAAACTGCTTTCATATTTCATTATGTTCACATCATAACGCGATGGAAATAAACTGACAGGAAAACTCCAAAATATTTCCATCATGCCACGAAATCAACGCTTATATTTCTCCGAAATGAATTCTGTAAAATAACCATACGCCTTTAATATGTCCGGGTTCCATCACAAAAGCGGGCACATTCCTTTAGTTTGGCACTCCCCAAACCCATTTCCTACTCGCGTCTTCATTTACTCGGCTGTTAATCAAATTTGCATGTGGTAAATTAGCACTGTCCACAGGCAGTCTTGTTCCCATCTGCCCAACAGCAGTTATCAGCTGCTGTCTCCAAGATGCTCCAAGACTCTCAGAAACACCCCGGCTTCCTGGAACAGCTCTTTGTCTCCCGGCAGTATCGTCATGGGGCTGACTTCAGTGCCTCGAGTCTCTCTCCATCGCTGATGTATTTCTTGGGTCACGCATTTTCTAGACTAACATCTAGTCTCTGAAATGAACATATTTTGCAGAAAAATGGTTTATAAATTATATTGATAAACATTGTATGAAAAGGAGCCCAGAGACTTTCTTTATTTTGTAATCTAGGCTTGCCACAAATTCTAGACTTGCATGTGCTGTATTGGGTATATTTGTTTCAGGGTCTGTCATGGCTGTCATTGTTCCAAATGCATTTAACTACGCTAGTTAATAACACGTTTATAAGGAACCCATCGATATTACGAACTATTTTTGTCCCTGGCACATGTAGTATATTTCAGTCGAAATGCTTATAACGAACTACGGGTATAACGAATTAAATTTAGTAGACCATTTGACTTCGTTATAGCTTAGTTTACTGTATTTCAAGGCCAGGTTGATGTTTACTGATTGGGATTGAATACGTCCAGGTAGGCTGACATGTAGTCCCTGAAATATCATTACTGCATAAGGTTAAATACATATAACTCTATACGAGAACTAAAAATTCTTTGAGCTGAAAGTTGGGAGGGAACTTAAAGGGGGTGGATGTTTTAAAGTACATGGTATTTTTAAAATATAACAGGTTTTATTTTGGATTAAACTTTCTTCGTAAAGTACATATTATCGTACTTTCCCCGGTAAAGCCCCATCCGGGATTCGAACCCACATTCTCAGTGTTCCGGGGAATGTAAGAATGCCTATGATATCATAGGCGGACCCAGAGTGGGGTGCACGGGTGCCTCCCCTTTTTGTCCTGAAAGTTTATGAAATGACCATTGAAACTCTCGTGAAAACGAAGTGTGCACCCCCACTTTTTCAAGAGTGTACACACACATACACACACACACACAAATACGGAACACTTTCAACAGGGGTTAGAGATTTAATCCACTGGACGAGAGAAATCATTTAACCACTAGGCTATTCCTGGAAAACAATTGAGTTATTATTTTATAAAATATACATATTACAAGGCTCGTTTCTTCTGATATAAAGTGTATTTATTACATAATTATAAAGCTTCAGACATAAAGTGAGACGTTTCTTTCATATACAACACAAAGAGGCAGCCATTGCATGCTCTGTTCAATTAAGTATTCGTCACACAACTCAATACAAAATCCATTGGGACTGATTGTATGTATAGACTGGCTTAAGCTTTCAAAAATATCAAATGACCGTTTGTGCCTCTCTTGGTTTGGACAGGCAAATATTGGTTTAGACTATAGGTATAATGAGAAGAATATTAGAGTAAATTGACATTTCGCGGATAAATTGATTTTATAAACCAGTTCCCTGTTCTCGCCTAGATGAGCTCGTCACAGTTTCTGCTGCTTTATGCATTTTCCAACGTAGTAAGAAATATTTTTCTGCGTTCTACATTAGCCTGGTACACAGCCATCAATCGATATGGACATTCCCATTACAGACTAAACAGTCAATACATTACAGGTACGGTAATTGAGAAAAATAGTATTGAGGTCAGACCGTTCCCGGAAGTGTGGGTTGTGGTATTAAAGTCTTCAGTTTAAAATAGAAGGCGTATTGTGACCAAAACATCATGGTGCTCATCATTTTGGGGAAATAATTTCCAAGGTTTCATCTTCCTTAAGTGGCATTGAGAAACTGGTATGATGAAGTGGAGCACTTTTATGGATAGACAACTTCTTTGTTGCAGTAGTAGTTGCGACGTTTCGGTGTAGATCCTAACACCGTTTTGCTTGATAACGGTGTTAGGATCTACACCGAAGCGTCGCAACTACTACTGCAACAAAGAAGTTGTCTATCCATAAAAGTGCTCCACTTCAAGGTATCATGTTGCTGATTATGTGACCGCGGTTTGGTTAATCACCGCACTCCACAGAGGAAGGGGGTGATTTGGGAACAAATCAAGATCTTGGGGTGGTCAACTTCATGTCCTTCTGTATTTTTTTTGTATTTTTCAGCTGTTCAGGGCTTAAGTGAAAAATTCACATGTTTTTGATTTTATGGCTGAGGGACGGTCAAGAGTGGACGAGTGGAGTTCATTGTGTGGGGTTTCCTAGGAATTCTCTTATTTTCTATTATTTTGGGGAAGGGGCATTTCAGGATTCCAGGAGATTATGTCAGGCATAGATGATGTCAGGACATTATAATTATCTCTCAATGATAATGCCAGGGGAATATGTCTGACGAGGATGATGGCAAGACATAATACCTGACAGGTATGATACCATGAGATTATATCTGACAACTAATATACCAGGAGATTACATCTGGCAACCATGATGCCAGGAGTTTATGTCAGAAAAGGATGGTGCCAGGAGATTATGTCAATCATGGATGATGCCGGGAGATTATACATCTCAATGATAATATCAGGAGATTATATATGACAAGGATGATGGCCGGAGATTATGTCTGACAAGTATGATACCATGGCAGGTATGATACAATGCGATTATATCTGACAAGGATGGTGCCAGGAGATTATATATGACAAACTAATATACCAGGAGATTATATCTGGTATCCATGATGCCAGGAGATTATGTCAGACATGGATGATGCCAGGAGATTATATATGACAAACTAATATACCAGGAGATTATATCTGGCAACCATGATGCCAGGAGATTATGTCAGACAAGGATGATGCCAGGAGATTATATCTCACAAGGATGATGCCAGGAGATTAGGATGATGCCGGAGGAGATTATATGCCAGGAGATTATATCTAACAAGGATGACGCCAGGAGATTATATCTGGCAACCATGATGCCAGGAGATTATATCTCACAAGGATGACGCCAGGAGATTATATCTGGCGACCATGATGCCAGGAGATTATGTCAGACAAGGATGATGCCAGGAGATTATGTCAGGCGTGGATGATGCCAGGAGATTATATCAGACAAGGATGATGCCAGGAGATTTTGTCAGACAAGGATGATGCCAGGAGATTATATCTCACAAGGATGATGCCAGGAGATTATATCTGGCAACCATGATGCCCGGAGATAATGTCAGACATTGATGATGCCAGGAGATTATATCTGACAAGGATGACGCCAGGAGATTATATCTGGCAACCATGATGCCAGGAGATTATATCTCACAAGGATGACGCCAGGAGATTATATCTGGCGACCATGATGCCAGGAGATTTTGTCAGACAAGGATGATGCCAGGAGATTATGTCAGACAAGGATAATGCCAGGAGATTATGTCAGGCGTGGATGATGCCAAGAGATTATATCTGACAAGGATGATGCCAGGAGATTTTGTCACACATGGATGACGCCAGGAGATTATGTCAGGCGTGCATGATGCCAGGAGATTATATCAGACAAGGATGATGCCAGGAGATTTTGGCAGACAAGGATGATGCCAGGAGATTATATCAGACAAGGATGATGCCAGGAGATTATATCTGACAAGGATGATGCCAGGAGATTATGTCTGACATGGATGATGCCAGGAGATTATGTCTGACATGGATGACGCCAGGAGATTATGTCACACATGGATGACGCCAGGAGATTATATCTGAAGCATCAATATTGATACTCTTGTCATCCTTGGTGTCTGTAATCAGACTGGCAAAACATCTTAAACGCCAAGATTGTCCCATTTGACTATTTGCACATGCTGACAAGAATCATCTATAATAACTGCAGCTGATACAACCTCTGTTGCGCCGGTTGCTCTGTCCCTCGACAGTCACATCTAAGTAAACAAGATGTAAGTGTCAACAGGATATCGGTGATTGAGTTTAGTTTTACGTTGCTTTCAGCAATATTCCAGCAATATCACGGCGGGGGACACCAGAAATGGGCCCCACACATTATACCCATGTGGGGAATCGAACCCGGGTTTTCGGCGTGACGAGCGAACGCTTTAACCACTAGGCTACACCATCGCCCCCTCAACGGGATATCAAGTATTTATTGCCATCTTTAAACTAAATCCAACAATTGAGAATAATGCACAGTGTGAAACCTAAATCATTTGTTTTGCAAAACTCCAAGCTGTTTGATCAGTTGCAACGATCAATTCTTCAAGTAAAAAAGCTTTCTGTAGTCTTTTCAATTTTCCCAAAATAATTCTACCAAATTGGCGCTTCTCAAATAATTTCAGTTTCCATGGAAAACATTTGAAGAAAATGAAAAACTGTAAAATTCTGATTTGACTAGAAGAATCGAATTTATCTGCGAATTGCAATTTTCGTTCAAAAAGTTGGACGAAACTGACATCGCCCTGAAGTAACTTAATTTGACCTCGTCATTGGCCAGCGGTTCCTTTGGTATGGCGATGTAGAACGTAGTATAAACGTGATTGAAAAACTGGTTATATTTCATTATCTCCTCAAATATTGGGCTCTCTGGTTGAGAACTCGACTAATAATCAATACATATTCTTCGCAGAATGATTATTTGTGATTTGTATAGGAATGCATTCAATTCGAGTATTATGTTTTCCTTTGAGTCTTCAAGAGCTTGAATAGCCAGGAAGTTGAATTTTGTATCAAGGGGATTTCGAGGAGAGTTCAGAAAAAAACGGCGAATCGGAAGCGCTATCGAAAGTGCGCTGTAGATGGACTTTAAATTACGCGATAGGCTGCACGGAGATTAATCATAGTCATTAAAGTGGCATTGTTTGTTAAATGTTCATGTTTAAACACTCCAGTCTCTTTGAACAGACTTCAAAGCGTTGACAATGAAAAGTGAAAAAAATACTATAATCAGCACGTTCTGAAAATGATCTTTTCCAAATACTATTTTTCAAGGTGTTAAAACATTTTTAAGGCTAATTTCGTATTGCATCTTGAAGCATATTTAGATTCATAAAATGTAGCCCTGATTATCCAGACCCTTGGTGGATTACAGTGTCTGCAAGTGGTATGGATTAATGAAAATCTTAATGAAACTTTTTAAGACCCACGGACGTGGAAATAGGAATTAATTTAATGCAAAGCCAGTTAACGTCGTTATGCTGTTGTCGTTTTGTTTGTTACAAATTCGTTGGTGGATAAATTCGCGAAATTGAGATAACTTGTTATTCAGAGTTACGAGCTCCGAGAATTGAATTAGGAGAAAAACATACGCTACGCGTTCGGTTTTAGATCAAATTTAGAGCTATTATAATTTTGTTATTATATACATTATACCTCTGATTTTCCAACACAATACGCTTATCTCCATTATACCATAACCGCGTGATTAAGATTATTAAAAATACATACTGTGGTATATAACGTGATTATATACATCTGAATGACTTTGATCAACCAATCACAATCTAGTATTTACTGAAGTCACGGTAGAATATTCTTTACATTCTTAGAATGACATCTAAGTTATCCCATTAATGAGAAAAGACCTAAATCTACAGAAAATTAATTAACGTCTTTTATATATATTAAGAAAAAGCCGGGAGGTTGATGACAGTATAATCAGTTTATTATAACGCCGGTGGAATTTTATATACAACGCTCATTTGTCACCCTTCCTAGGTGGGGTAGCCTAGTGGTTTACGCGTTCGCTCGTCACGCCGAAGACCGGGTTCGATTCCCTACATGGGTACAATTTGTGAAGCCCATTTCAGGTGTCCCCCGCCATGATATTGTTGGAATATTGCTAAAAGCGATGTAAAACTTAACTCACTCACTCACGTAATTCCGTAACCTCCAAGAAGATAGATATTCGGCTTGCTAACAGATAAGTAGTTTCTTTACAGATTGCTTAAATCGGAGTTACAATGGTTGAAGAAAACATCCCTCAGCAAGATCTGGATTCACCTTTAAATCCTTTAAAGGGGTACTATGCTCGGACAAAATGGCAGCCCTTGCAAGTTTGATTCAAGTAATTCACGATCCACGTTAATAATCTACTATTATCGTGTCAGTTTAGAAGCTGATGATTACACAGAATTACCCAAGTTCACACATGACACTAATAACGTCAACTACTCCTGGTCTGCTGAAAGTAGTTCCTCTTTAACAGTAGTCCCAATTTAATGTTAGATTATAACTCCTTCACGTTGAAGATACTTTCCTATCACATGACCCCAGTTCACATGATTCTAGAGTTGTAGAATATAACCAGTTCTGGAAAAAATTGTTAGCATCACTTTTCCATCACTTTGGTGATCATGAGCAAACAGTCTTCTGGAAATTTTAATCGCAATTCCTCCGCCTCGCATCCTCATCAGCCCCTCCTTCTCCACTCCATCCCAATTTTTCCCCTGACCAAAGTACCAGCGTTGGCCACAATGAGTGTTGACAAGCAATTCCGTCCACGACGGTCGATACCACCTCTACTATATGGTGGCTGATTAGGGCCATCGCTTTCTCGCCTTAGAATTCAGAGGCGAGAAAGCGAGAAAGCGATATCACGAGACGAGAAAGCGATAACACGAGACGAGAAAGCGATAGCACGAGACGAGAAAGCGATAGCACGAGACGAGAAAGCGATAGCACGAGACGAGAAAGCGATAGCGCGAGACGAGAAAGCGATAACGCGAGACGAGAAAGCGATAACACGAGACGAGAAAGCGATACCATTACGCGAGAAAGCGAGAAAGCGATAGAGCGAGAAAGCGAGAAAGCGATAAAGCGAGAAAGCGATAGAGCGAGAAAGCGATAGAGCGAGAAAGCGATAAAGCGAGAAAGCGATAGAGCGAGAAAGCGATAGAGCGAGAAAGCGATAGAGCGAGAAAGCGATATTACCCACAATTCAGTGCTGTCTGCGCATGATCGACTGCAAACGGGAGCTCAGGCGCCATCGTAGTTTCTGGATAGTATTAAATGGTTTTCAGTAATGTTCTTGCCCACGAATGGCGGTGTATGACTAGACATTTAGAAAATATCTTATAGAGATGTAGACTTTCTTTTGACATGCAATTTGCACGTATGCAATAGTCATATCGTGAAATAACGGAAACGTTCATTTTGTGATGTGACTTAAGGAATTACATATTTTTTGACATAACTGGCTTCGAATTGTCTTAACCAGCTTAATCACGCCAACCAATTGAATTGTTTCTTTGATGGGCATTTTAGATTTTGAGTTGATGAAGAATAATGACAATTATATTGGATATACAACTTCTTTTATTCTGTGGAGGCGACGTTTCGACATAGATTCTAATGTCGTTGTCAAGCAAGTGATACATGAGTAACAAATTGAGAGAATATATACATGAGTTGTTATTACGGTAGATAGGGGATGAGTTGTTTATACATTAAATGAGGTTGATGTACAACGCTTGTAGAAGAGATTGAGTAAGTTGATTGGAAGCCAGAAGGGTGATATACAAGGACTGAATTAGAATTTATAGGAGGCCAGGTTGATGTATATACAAAAGATGGGTTTGATGTACATAGTTGAATTGAAACAGATAATGTACACAAGAAATATTATTGATTACTTTATCAAGTAATAATAGGCATTGAGAATGTAGTATCCTTCATCTCTGTTGAGAGCGGATCATATCTTCTTGATGTGTACTGCTTCCAAAAGTTTCGAATTTTCTAGTCTGACTGGTTCTTTTTTATGGTTTTCTTTGAATTATGATGTTGTGTGAGAAATGTGTCGGAAGTGCCAGATGAACGGGAGGGACCTATGACAAATAAGGCATTTTGACGAGTATATTTTCATGTCGATTTCCACCATGAGTGGCCAGCACTAAGACAATCAACCACATCAAACCAGCATCCTAAAATAAAATCACCGAGTGAGTGTGTGAATTGAAATATATGTCGCCTAAGAGCAATATTCATGTCTTAGGTTCATTGTTGATGGTTTTGTGACGCCATATTGTACGCCATCAGTTCAATTCCAACTTAATGGAATGGTGAGTTACACTTACATTTCAAACAAATTGGAGCTTGCGTTTCTTTTGCAGCTCAGTTTATTACATATACATCACATTCAGAGAGTTTTGAAGTATGTGACACTATAAATGAGCTGTATGTAGACGATTCAAAATAATTATCAGTTCTCGCTGTTTGGTTATAGGTGGAGGAATTAGAAATGAGGCATGGGAACTTAACCGTTTATGTTTATGTCACTTTATTTGTATTTCAGGGTGATCAAAATACAGCTGTAGTTTCTTTGAATTAATAAAAACGATGAAATTTATTAACTGAAGAACTTCACCTACATGAACCCAATTCGCTCCTACCCAAAGATAGAGGAGACGCACGTGACAGTAAAGCACCTTGGTACCTCAATGTAGTAACAGAACCATTCCACAGTCAATGGTGTAATCTAAGCAAATAAAAGGATGCAGTCAAACGTTCGTCTAATCAAACTGAAAATAGTACGCAGTTAAACGCTGGTCTAGCCATATATAGTGAACTTCTTTGGATGGCATTTAGAAGTTGGTGTGCTTAACAACGGGGAAAGTTATATGGATATACAACGCCTTTATTATAATGTAAGAGACATTTTGGTCCGCCAATTTTAAACCTGTTCTGCCATCAAAATATCTATCAAAACCCATCTTTTCCGCCATGTTTTCTTCTGACAAAAGTTAGATAATAGACATGTTATACCAACAACTGGTTTTCTACAATATATTATTACCTTCCGCCGCTATTTTGACTGTATGTAATAATTGATGTGTGTGATATGTGATAAGCGAGAAAGCGATAGAGCGAGAAAGCGAGAAAGCGATAGAGCGAGAAAGCGAGAAAGCGAGAAAGCGAGAAAGCGAGAAAGCGAGAAAGCGAGAAAGCGATAAAGCGAGAAAGCGATAGAGCGAGAAAGCGATAAAGCGAGAAAGCGATAGAGCGAGAAAGCGATAGAGCGAGAAAGCGATAGAGCGAGAAAGCGAGAAAGCGAGAAAGCGATAGAGCGAGAAAGCGAGAAAGCGAGAAAGCGAGAAAGCGATAGAGCGAGAAAGCGATAAAGCGAGAAAGCGATAGAGCGAGAAAGCGATAGAGCGAGAAAGCGATAGAGCGAGAAAGCGATAGAGCGAGAAAGCGATAGAGCGAGAAAGCGATAGAGCGAGAAAGCGATAGAGCGAGAAAGCGATATTTCACATAATTCTGCCCTGTCTGCACATGACGTCTAACCTGCGTATGATTTAATCCAACAGGAGGCTTTATTGTCATTTGGTTTAATCGTATAGAAACAAAATGAACATGCTTTCGAATTCTGTGGCATTTTTGTAATTAATCCTTTGACTTGTCCAAACAATAATCCAACAATAACACCAGAAACCGAGTGTGTTTTCGTTGAAATGAGGTCTGGATTAATTCCCGGCTTGCATTTCTTTATTGTCATTTCCCTTGTTAAATGCCACCATTGTTATCTCATTATTCATGCCGGGATTAACAATCCCTGGCTTCCATTTGTCCATCAACCCTACCAATTTAGCGCTAATTAAGTACTGGCTTCCCTTGTTATCTTATCACTGTTTGTTTATCACTGTACGTTTTCAGCTTTCATTCACTCGATGGAGAATAAGAATGTACTCCGTTGCATCGTGTTATACAAATACAGAAGTTTACGCCCATAACTGCTCTTAATACCTTTAGGTATTTTATGAGTCCTGTTTTATGAGCTCTGTTTTTTCACTGGGCTAAGCTACACATTTGCCTACTCCCCATGTTACCCGTGAAGATCCGGGTTAGATTGGTCTTCAGCAACACATGCTTGTCCTAAAAGGTGACTAACGGAATCGGGTGGTCAGGCTCGCTGACTTGGTTGGTTGACAATGTCATCGTAACCCAACTCCGTGGCGTTTTTTTGCTCATAATGTTGATCACTGTATTGTCTGGTCCATACTCGAATATTTACAGATCGCCGCCATATAGCTGTAATATTGCCTAGTGCGGTGTTAAACAACAGACCAACCAAACCAACTCCCCGTCGGGCTGTATTGTATCAGTGGTGGAATTTTATGCACCATGTGCCTTTCATCTGGTCGTTTAATGTGTGCATATTTCACACATATATATATCTACTATTATGTGAAAAAGGTATTGTTCTAAATGTATGTGCCATAACCTCTCATACTTCTACAAGAATGGCTTCTGTACATACGTATATGTTTGTCTGTCCCCGAACTCCCAACTATCGACTTGAGACAGTGCCACAATTCATCGACCGACGTGGTAGGTGTGTTTAACCAAAACGTAATAAAATTATTGCTTGGGGAATAAAGCACTATATGATAAACACCTGTATATTGAAAATAAGTTAGTTTAGATGGGGAGCTGAGAAGTTGGACGGAAGAAGGTGGGAAGTTGATTGCCTATAAGTTCAACTAAGTAAGTGGTGTAAAGTATATTGTGACTTATTGTGCAGAACAGTTAAACTGTTGCTGATAAGCTCATAAGGAGTCTACTAAATAGATGAATTGGGGTTAAATGTTAAAAGTAGGGCTGGGAGCCAGGGTACGGTGTTTATGTTTTGGTTGTGAAACGTGTGGTGCGTGGCCTTGACATTGTGAGTTAGTCTGGATAATCGAGTTTACACTGTAATGTGTGGCTGGATAGGGATGTTTTAAAGGGTTTATTCTGCATATATTCTGATATTTTATTTTCTGACCCAGTCTGGTAGTTATTGAGTCATTTGGTTTCTTCTAGTAAGTAATAGGTAGTAGGTACTAGTCTTTGCACCTGTGGCTTTTTTAATATATTGTAAGGAGTTTCGTTGGGGATAGAGAAGGACGGGAGCGACTCACTCCTGTGTGTACAAGATAAATGTTTTGTAGATGTGTAGGAGGGTTTATTTGTCTGCATCCCAGTGAATGCCACCTATTGCTCTATTTGATTTGAATCGTTTTGACATGAGTTGACCAGGTTATAAACAAGATGATACAGGTAGATAGTTCCATATATTGAACGAGTTTCAAGTCCTCCTCTGGAAACGAAAATGTTACGAAGGATTAACTGGATACACTAATCAGCTTTTCAAAACCTATGCGACCACGTCCAGCTGTAGCCTTTACTTTACTTTTATTCTCAATAGACCACCAATGGTGGTATAAGAGTACATATCACACACATCAATTATTACATACAGTCAAAATAGCGGCGGAGGGTAATAATATATTGTAGAAAACCAGTTGTTGGTATAACATGTCTATTATCTAACTTTTGTCAGAAGAAAACATGGCGGAAAAGATGGGTTTTGATAGATATTTTGATGGCAGAACAGGTTTGAAATTGGCGGACCAAAATGTCTCTTACATTATAATAAAGGCGTTGTATATCCATATAACTTTCCCCGTTGTTAAGCACACCAACTTCTAAATGCCATCCAAAGAAGTTCACTATATATGGCTAGACCAGCGTTTAACTGCGTACTATTTTCAGCTTTGATTAGACGAACGTTTGACTGCATCCTTTTATTTGCTTAGATTACACCATTGACTGTGGAATGGTTCTGTTACTACATTGAGGTACCAAGGTGCTTTACTGTCACGTGCGTCTCCTCTATCTTTGGGTAGGAGCGAATTAGGTTCATGTAGGTGAAGTTCTTCAGTTAATAAATTTCATCGTTTTTATTAATTCAAAGAAACTACAGCTGTATTTTGATCACCCTGAAATACAATAAAGTGACATAAACATAAACGGTTAAGTTCCCATGCCTCATTTCTAATTCCTCCACCTATAACCAAACAGCGAGAACTGATAATTATTTTTGAATCGTCTACATACAGCTCATTTATAGTGTCACATACTTCAAAACTCTCTGAATGTGATGTATATGTAATAAACTGAGCTGCAAAAGAAACGCAAGCTCCAATTTGTTTGAAATGTAAGTGTAACTCACCATTCCATTAAGTTGGAATTGAACTGATGGCGTACAATATGGCGTCACAAAACCATCAACAATGAACCTAAAACATGAATATTGCTCTTAGGCGACATATACATGTATTTCAATTCACACACTCACTCGGTGATTTTATTTTAGGATGCTGGTTTGGATGTGGTTGATTGTCTTAGTGCTGGCCACTCATGGTGGAAATTGACATGAAAATATACTCGTCACAATGCCTTATTTGTCATAGGTCCCTCCCGTTCATCTGGCACTTCCGACACATTTCTCACACAACATCATAATTCAAAGAAAACCATAAAAGAACCAGTCAGACTAGAAAATTCGGAAACTTTTGGAAGCAGTACACATCAAGAAGATATGATCCGCTCTCAACAGAGATGAAGGATACTACATTCCCAATGCCTATTATTACTTGATAAAGTAATCAATAATATTTCTTGTGTACATTATCTGTTTCAATTCAACTATGTACATCAAACCCATCTTTTGTATATACATCAACCTGGCCTCCTATAAATTCTAATTCAGTCCTTGTATATCACCCTTCTAGCTTCCAATCAACTTACTCAATCTCTTCTACAAGCGTTGTACATCAACCTCATTTAATGTATAAACAACTCATCCCCTATCTACCGTAATAACAACTCATGTATATATTCTCTCAATTTGTTACTCATGTATCACTTGCTTGACAACGACATTAGAATCTATGTCGAAACGTCGCCTCCACAGAATAAAAGAAGTTGTATATCAATATAATTGTCATTATTCTTCATCAACTCAAAATCTAAAATGCCCATCAAAGAAACAATTCAATTGGTTGGTGTGATTAAGTTGGTTAAGACAATTCGAATCCAGTTATGTCAAAAATATGTAATTCCTTAAGTCACATCACAAAATGAACGTTTCCGTTATTTCACGATATGACTATTGCATACGTGCAAATTGCATGTCAAAGGAAAGTCTACATCTCTATAAGATATTTTCTAAAAGTCTAGTCATACACCGCCATTCGTGGGCAAGAACATTACTGAAAACCATTTAATACTATCCAGAAATTACGATGGCGACTGAGCTCCCGTTTGCAGTCGATCATGCGCAGACAGCACTGAATTGTGGGTAATATCGCTTTCTCGCTCTATCGCTTTCTCGCTCTATCGCTTTCTCGCTCTATCGCTTTCTCGCTTTATCGCTTTCTCGCTCTATCGCTTTCTCGCTTTATCGCTTTCTCGCGTAATGGTATCGCTTTCTCGTCTCGTGCTATCGCTTTCTCGTCTCGTGTTATCGCTTTCTCGTCTCGCGTTATCGCTTTCTCGTCTCGCGCTATCGCTTTCTCGTCTCGTGCTATCGCTTTCTCGTCTCGTGCTATCGCTTTCTCGTCTCGTGTTATCGCTTTCTCGTCTCGTGATATCGCTTTCTCGCTTTCTCGCCTCCGAATTTTAAGGCGAGAAAGCGATAATAATCAGCCACCATTCTTGGTCGCGATGCAGTTTTGACCCAGGGAGTGCGTTCGAGCGACCTGCGCAATTAATGGTGTGGTGTTTTTACTAGTTAGTTTCTGGAGCCTGAATGAGTGGCTGTAATTGGCGTTAACGCTGTTTCTGATCTCCGATGGAATACTCTTGAGCAGATCCTTTGTGATCTCAGCGTTGTAACAGATGCTGGGCGCAAGCATGCCTTAACATGAAGCAATTTTAATCTGGTGAATCTATGAACTCGTTGATTATAAACAACGCCATGCGGTTCGAAATCGGTCCTACCAAAGTTAAAAGGAGCCTGCATCCTTGAATATATTTCCAGTCTGTATCTAGATGTTGAATTAATGACTTATATCAAACTGGGACATCGTCTCTGTTGAACTGGGTACTAATTTGCCCATTTACTGCTACACGTATGTGCATAAAAAATATTAAGTTTTCAGATTCACAACCAAACATTTTGAATTCCTTGATTCAAGTCTGCTAAAACTGCCAAATTGGTCTCAGCCTAATGTCCCTTAAATTCATAATCACGAAACAGAATACTAAATTATCAAAATATCACCACGAATCATCAATAATGATATCTTGCAATGATTTTTTATGGTGAGTAATTTCTTTTTCAAACAGCGACGTGGCTATTACTCGACGTCATATCCACTTTGAAAATTGCGAAGCGCGTTTTATTAACATATAGTTCTATTTTAACAGGCCGACAAAACATCAAGTGGCACAGTCGGTTACCTTCAATATGAAACACCATTTCTAACCATTAGCATAGGACATTCAGGAGGTAACCACCCAACCGTAGTCTATTATCCAGTCTGCACAATGAATGGCTAACTAGTGCGATCGCAACTAATATGAAACCGACAGATGAGAAATGAGGGACGATTTTCTCTCGAGATTTTAATTCAGATGCCTCCAGACGAACTTCAGTGAGGAAATGCAGCCTAGCATCTGATGCGCGCGGAAACAATGGCATGACTCACGTGCACGCAGACGACAATTGTACCACACTCTCCGACCCAAAGCGTTCCTCGAGACAGGAACGTCATTCATAATAGCAAATAATCATCTCGGGGAATTGAGGGAAATTTGTTCAATTATACGTCCCGGGAAGATCACCAAAGTGATAAACTTTGGACAGTTTCGACATTTACAATTGGTAGCATCTCTACACGACGACATACATGTTGAAGTTGATGGGCGGTGTTTCCTTTCATATCTCAGAGACAGTGATGCCAGCATTAGTTGGTCAAAGTGCCAATTAATGTAGTTGATGGATTGGCATAATTAATCAGGCTTGGGCATTAGTAATGGATGTAGTCATTAACGATGTGTAATAACAGTTTTTAGAAATTATTAAATATGAAAAATCCACGATCCATATTTGCAAAAATCGTTCTCATTCGATAAAAACATAATTTGCAAATAGTTGTATTTTCAACTTACTCTGTATTATAATTCATATATATCCTGCAATAACGCAGTAAAAGAGGAGCGGACAAAAGTCAACTGACAGGTCTAGAAAGTGTTCAGATACCTCCAACATCAATTCGATTGTCTGCAATTGACCTTTTATGGCGTATATCAGCCGGAAACCATAGCAACACAGAGATGACGTCTCAGTTCCAACCAGATTACAACATCTAAACCTTGAATGGAAATTGGCATCAAACTGCGTAGCATAGAAACTGTTTTAAAAATATTAAGTTAATATCAGAAAATGGATAAAACCTCTTTCTCAAAACAGATCATTCTCGGCGGTTCAATCTGCAGACAGTGATTGAAAATTGGTTTCATCAGATCAAAGTTACATGTACAATAGAAGTTATCCAACTTTAAACCATAGAGTTAATAAATACTCAATGATGCCTTCACATTTACCATCACCCTTTGAGTGAACACCTGGTGTCACCACTGATTTTCAGTGATTCATTTATATAATTATCATCACTATGTAATAACCTATAGAATATGATTTGGCGGATATTCGAAATTGCTAGTTCTCTTTGACGTTTTGGAGTCATAAAAATGCTCGTTAATTCAACCAGTTCCTCAAGGTACTGACGTATCAAGCAGGATACATGTACCATGAAGTGGAGAAGGGCGGGAATAGCAGTACATCAACCACGGGATTATGATTGTAAATGTATCGGAAGTCAAGGTTACGTGATTAACTAGAATCTAATGACCCAGGTTCACTGTCCGTCATTATTCAGTCGGGATGCAGATGGCGGTCATTATGGGGCAGACAGACAGACAGACAGACAGACAGACAGATTTTTTTATTTAAGTTTCACCTCGATATATATAAATATTGGGTATATACATAATAAAATATACAGGTAAAATATATCGAGCCACCCACCATCGGGTTATGAGAGACTACATTGCAGATACAAAAAACATAGGCCAAAAAAAAATGTTTACAAATAAGTTTAAAAAAGGTATGGTTAAAAGATTAAAACAATATTAAACCTTTTATACAGTGTGTGAAAAATCCCGAGGTGCACGTAGAAATGCACACGTAACAATAGCCATTACGCTAGCCTCGTTCTCAGAATCCTTTACGTCCGAACAGGTTTCAAACCGCCATTTTGATTGATGAAAACATTGATTTTAAAACTTGCTATTTGAAATATACACAATGTTTAGCTTTCAAAATAAGCTAGACAGGCTAGACGTGGACATGCAAAATGACCCATCTTCGTTTCTTCAAATCAAGTAAAGACGACGGCCATTGTATATTTAACGTTTACTTGTGGACTTCAGAGGTAATGTCGGTCTACGAAAGAAAAACCGCCGAAACAATGTGAGACTGAGCCGAAAATTCTATTATGAGTCAGAAACTTGTTTCCTGTTAATGTCGCGATAATGTAATGATGTCTATTTCAATCAATTCATAACGAGACATCACGTTTTACACGGGGCGCACGTGCAGCACACCTGCCCGAGTGTGATGTAACATTACAGTGTAGGTATCGGGTTATAAATATACTCCACGTGATCAAATAATAGCCTCTCATTGGATAAGAAACTGTTCCTGTTTGATATTGAAACAGCAGTTTAAGAAAGCGGGTTTTTTAACTTGACAGAGTGAATGAAATTGTATTGGCGTGTTTCCGTGATTGCATGTGGCGCCATTGTTCAAATTACATAATTAGAAAACACAGTTGATTTGACTTAATTGGTTTTAATTAGATCCCTCCTTATCTCATCAAAGTTGTGTTGTGTAGTTTCTGTTTGACGGCCTCGATAATCCAATTAAACCCAGCCAGACGTAATACAAACATGTCAAACACTCGGAATTATCGAAAATATTATATCAGGACAATTTTAATAATGTTATAAAAACCCGCTGACAGTGAATTATTATAAGCTGAAAATAGCCAGATATTTGATATCCCTTTGTGTAACACAAAACCCCTTATTAAAACCCCTGTCACAATAATGGGACGAGGAAGGCAGCGCGACAGGATAACAGCCTAAAATACACACACACACACACACACACACACACACACACACACACACACACACACACACACACACACACACACACACACACACACACGCACGCACACACGCACATTTATCTATTTTCCCCTCTCTCTCTCACATACACACACACCGTTTCCTTTGAAACCCTGAAATATTCCCTATTATTTGGGAGCACGCAACTTTTCAACAAATGTCAACCCATTGCCTTCCCACTGAGAGATAATTTCTTTCAAATTATCGATTAATTAAATCAATTTCCCATGGAGGAGAACGCGCACATGCTTTGGGTAAATGAGGTTAACGGATGAATGCATCGAGTGTTCCAGCTAGTTCTAGCAGTCAACTTCAGGTTAATCAGACTGCTCGCCAGTGACGAACTGTTTGACATCAGACGCACTACATCTGGGATGCTTAAACCCAACATTTTGTTTCACATGAGTGAGTGAGTGAGTAAGGTTTTACGCCGCTTTTAGCAATATTACAGTATATCACAGCGGGGGACACCAGAAATGGGCTTCACACATTGTACCCATGTGGGGAATCGAACCCTGGTCTTCGGTGTGACGAGCAAATGCTTTACCCACTTGGCTCCCCATCGCCCCTGTTTCACATGATGTCATTACACAGTTGTCGGTGTTGGTTAACGACAATGTGTTGTCGTTGTAGGTGGAATATTGGTGGTACTTGCAGAGAATTGAAAGGTATACAAGGTGAGTGAGTGAGTGAGTTTAGTTTTACGCCGCACTCAGCAATATTCCAGCTATATGGCGGCGGTCTGTAAATAATCGAGTCTTGATCAGACAATCTAGTGATGAACAGCATGAGCATCGATCTGCGCAATTGGGAACCGAGGACAGCGAGCCTGACCACCCGATCCCGATAGTGTATACAGACAGACAGAATTAGTTTATCATAGTGTCACATGTTAAACATAAAATTATGATGCAACAGTATAAGCAATTAAAATAATGTTTAACATCCGGCCATATCTTGGCTTAAGAGACACTAGCCTTTAAAACATAGTTATAACACACAGGTAAAAACTAAAGGTGTGGTATAAAATGGGTAAAATAATACCTGAGAAAGGGATATTGGGGGTGTGGCGGGAGTTAAATGAATATTTGGCCTCTAAGGTGGTAATACATGCAAGGTGGTAATGGTGGTCGTGAGGTGAAAATAAATTAGATGTTATTTATTGCGCTATATAGCTAGGACCAATGCCGACCCAAATGGTTGATCTACGATATCGCCATGGGCGCCGTGTCTGATAACCACTTAATTGGACCCTGACTCCGCGCCGACCAGTCCTTGTTTCGCCCGCCCAATGCCGACCGCCAGGCAAGATAACAACAAGTACCATCTCTTAGCGTATATTCGACCTTTGACAAACGACGATTCAGCAGACGACGAAGGTGGTTTAATCCGCTAGAAGTCGTTCTAGTAGACACAGACGTAGTCCTTGTCGTTGTAGTGGTAGCATTACAAGAGATGGTTGAAGCCGTGGTTGACGAGAGGTAGTCGCGACGTAGACTTGCACAAGTCTCTAAGGTAATAAATAATTACTGGGGTGTCCGTTATCCAAAATGATAATACATCCATGGGCTCCTTCAGTACATGGAGCAAGACTCGCGGTCCGTTTATCCAGATTTGCCTCTTCGAAGGATAGAATTACTATACATCCATGGGCTCAGCATTCAGTACAGCCTTGGAGCAAGACTTGCTTATTTAGGGCTTTAGCACTGCAGGAGCAGTGCAGTAGGGAAATTAATGTGGTTCAGGGACTGTGAGACAGACTAGCATTAGATGAATGTTGTTTTCTACAAATGAACCCCATATATTTTACCCTTTGATACTGAACCCGGGTCTACTATGTTCAGAGAGGGGAGTCCCACCCACTGGACCGCCTCGCCGCCCTCAATGGTCGGCGGGGTGTAGATAATGTATGGTTGAAGCTGGTTTGTTGTCTCTCTCTGGGTGTTGTCAAGGTAACGGTGGAGACTGTGTATTATCGCTTTTAATGACGTTGGTCACGGTAAGGTTGCATATTGTCTCCCCTGGTGGTCAAGCTAGAACGGGAACATGTCGTCTTTCTGACGGTCCTTCAGCCATGTTATGGTGTTGCAGTCGTAATGATATTTGTGGAGATGATCATCAGGTCGGTCGTGGTTGTAGTAGCTGGTTGCCAGAAAGGACAAAAACACAATAACGCATTTAGCTAGTCCCATTGCCACATAATTTCACTCTGCCCTTTGTTTGACTAGACAGTAATTAAAGGGAGTCGACGTGCTGCCCCGAGACATAAAACAGACTCCGTGTGCATGTTCGGGGGTCATCAGTGCCAGGCCTCGCTTTGTTTCAGATAACGCTAGAATGCTCCTCTCGACATTCCACCACTCAGTGCCCTCCAGAAATACCACATGAAATGAACTGGTTCTGTGTGTTTCTTATTTGAGCCCGCACTCACCAATAGTCCAGCTAAATGACGGCGGCAAGTACATATCCGAACCCATACCAGACAATCCAGTGATTGATATTATGAACGATGTACTACGCCGTTGGGGTACGATAGTGAGTGAGTGAGTTATGTTTTAGCAATAGTCCAACAATATCACTCGGGGGACACCAGAAATGGGCTTCACACATTGTATCCACGTGGGGAATTGAACCCGGGCCTTTGGCGCGACGAGCGAACGCTCTACCCACCGCCCTTGGGGTACGATAAGTGAGTTAGTGTGAAGGAGATTTGTTTTTATGTTCACGAAGACCTCAGACCCAAATACAATGTGTAAGTGTTAACATTACCCCTTAACGACTTTGTCTCCAAGACCCTAGAGAAGCCTAGATTGCCTAGGTTCTAGAAATTAAGGGCTCTTCTGGACTCCATTTGGACTGGATTTGTATGTAAACATATTTATTTTCATATTTTTAAACAACATTACTTAATTTCTGGTACTAAATGTCAGTACACACACCAGCGCGGTTATAGTGATGGCAAACTACTGCCAGTATATTCAGAACTTTACAAATAGAGGAACTTGGGTAATGTGTTATGATATAATGAGATTTTTCTTTTATTATTTTTCATGGCCATTTTACAATGTGGACAAACAGTTCGTGAAGTAAGCGAGACAGTCTTTGATGTACGACATGGCAACTTCAGTGTAGTAATTTTTCATCAAATGTTTTCCTTTGATCTTTTTATTTTGATCTAAATCTTTGATACCACCAAGGGAGCATTTGAATAGTCCATTAAGATTTGTCTTCAGGGGGTATATTTGGGAGAGATTTTGCAACTTAAAAGTAGTGTCAGAGCCGAAAGCCGTTGTGCAAAGCTCCGAGGCATGATCGGCTATTCTTGTTATGTACTTCGACAAATGTGTAATTTTAGAATGAAAAAACATTCTCCAAATGTAAGATGGAACTTGTTTTACAAACCCAGAATAATAATGTCGTCGTCTTTGCAATATGTTACTTTGTGGTGTTGTGGCCGTTACTGTGGTGGGAGCGGTGGGGTAGCCTAATGGTTAAGCGTCCGCTCATCACGCTGAAGACCCGGGTTCGATTCCCCATATGGGTACAATGTGTGAAACCCATTTCGGGTATACCCTCCGTGATATTGCGGAATATTGCTAAAACGGCGTAACACCACACTCACTCACTCACTCACGTTACAGTCGTGTGACATCACCGCAAATAGCTGCTAACTGACATGCGGCGTAATGACACATGCACTCACTCACACGAGTATCAAATGTTTGGACAATGACAAAATTCTGCTTTCTCGTTAGAGGAACATATATATAACACATTAGTTCAGATGTAAGAACGCCGAAGGTCCGGGTTTGATTCCCCACATGGGTACAATTTGTGAAGCCCATTTCTGGTGTCCCCCGCCGTGATATTGCTAAAATATTGCTAAAAGCGGCGTAAAACCCAACTCACTCACTCAGCTGTAAGAATTATATTTAAGTCAGTATAATGACTTTATAGTGACATCATCACAAAGTACTGACGTAATGAACAGAATTATTTGTTTGTTGTTTAACGCCTGGATTATTTACAGACAGCTGCCATATAGCTGGAATATTGCTGAGTGCGGCGCAACCATAAACTGTAAATAATCGAGTTTGTTTGTTTTGTTGTTGTTTAACGCCGCACTCAGCAATATTCCAGCTATATGGCAGCTGTCTGTAAATAATCCAGTCTTGACCAGACAATCCAGTAATCAACAGCATGAGCATCGATCTACGCAAATGACATACGATGTCAACCAAGACAGTCTAACCACCCGATCCCGTCAGTCGCCTCTTACGACAAGAATGTGTTATTGCCCAACCCGGATCTTCACGGGTCGAATAGAATACTAATGACATCAAGGAAATGAGGGGTTTCCACCGGTGAATCAGGATGTGAAAAACGACACCGATGTTGATGGATGCGATAATACGGATTATCTGTATGATAATATCAGCATCAGACATGACATGAACAATTGGCACATATCAATTACCGCCTGTATATCATTCGAGCCACACGCCACATGTTCTGGTTAATGGTCATAAATTATTCCGACATTAGCAATCACTGCAATTTCGACCTATGCCCCGGAGCAAACTCTGCCATGAGTATGTGAGCAATTGCCTAGCCAATGGCGCATGGTTTCGACAGTGCTCTGCCATAAAGCATTGGGTCGAGATAGAATTGTATGTACACAAATCATTACCAAGTGACGTTAACTACACAAAACCTGTCTCAACTAGGAGTGATTAACGTTAAACCAACGCCACAGGTTACTAACCAAATGTTAGGGCACGTGTCAACGCGAACACTGAATTTTGATAACATTACATAAGGCGATTACAGCTTATCAATTCCTAGTTATGTAATTATTGAAATCGCCCCTAATGATAATTATGTGTCATCAGATGATACATACATTATGACCACTAATAAGGTATGAATTTTATGGATGAATAATTTGTTGGGTAATAATTAATCCGGTTTGCCACGAGGATTCTAATTAATTTTATATCCCCGAGGAAAAAGTGTAATAAACAATGTATGACGGTGTCTCGTGTTTCCTGTTTCCTCGACAGTTTGTTCATTAGGCGTGGCCCTGACAACCTGCTCTGATAAGACTTACGATTGTTACAAATTGATTTTCATAAGGAAAGAAGTCTTATATTACCGATTTATGTTTACACGCTAATTAAACAAGAATTTATGTGATTTAAGAGATCATGCTGAATTCGCAAACACTAAAAAGTATGAATGGTTGTCAAACTGATGCTGTTTTATTTTCTATTTTATTTTTATCAATTTATTTTTGTTTTTGTTGTTGAAGAAAGTCAACATAATGTCTTAATCTCATTATTGTCTGTCAGCACATTTAAAAGAGCTCACCTGCTTTGATTATATCATAGGGGCTGCATGGCAAATATAGCAAATGTTTTTGCACTTTTCCCCAAGCCATAGCACAAAGACAGAGACCATTTGTCTGACGCAACCGTATTTAGATGCGATAGGTTAGTAAGTACCTGAAAACACATCTATTCTTAATATAAGAGGCTCACGGGCAAAACCAATTTTTCATTTTGTGAAAAAGAAGGAAGCTATTTCAAGAAATAACTTGACTTATTTGCCTCTCGCTAGTGTATATACATTACAAGCCACAGTTACAATTAAACATACTATAAACTGTCTGAGTAAGTGTTTGGACGTATTCTGATAGCATAGAACACTTTTGGTTCAAGGTGTGTCTCCGATTATTCTGGGCCACCCACGATGAGCCTGTGTACATAGTCGTTACGTATAGGTGAAGGCAGCCCCGAGGTAACTAGGCAGTACTCACTCATCCCTTTCAGTACTCACTAAGGCAGGCATGACGTATCGATGTAGGCAGTCATGACGTATACTTGTAGGCAGCTTTAACATATCGCTGTATGTGTAGGCAGTTATGACGTATCGATGAATCAGCCATCGATGTAGGCAGCCATGATATATCGATGAAGGCAGCCATGACGTATCGACGTAGGCAGCCATGACGTATCCATATATCTGTGTATACCGTCATATCTGTATATATAGCCAAGACGTATCTGTGTATACCGTCATATCTGTAAATAAAGCCATGACGTATCTGTGTATACCGTCATATCTGTATATATAACCAAGACGTATCTGTGTATACCGTCATATCTGTATATATATAGCCGAGACGTATCTGTGTATACTGTCATATCAGTAAATATAGCCATGACGTATCTGTGTATACCGTCATATCTGTATATATAGCCAAGACGTATCTGTGTATACCGTCATATCTAGCCAAGACGTATCTGTGTATACCGTCATATCTGTATATATAGCCAAGACGTATCTGTGTATACCGTCATATCTGTATATATAGCCAAGACGTATCTGTGTATACCGTCATATCTGTATATATAGCCAAGACGTATCTGTGTATACCATCATATCTGTATATATAGCCGAGACGTATCTGTGTATACTGTCATATCAGTAAATATAGCCAAGACGTATCTGTGTATACCACCATATCTGTATATATAGCCGAGACGTATCTGTGTATACCGTCATATCTGTATATATAGCCAAGTCGTATCTGTGTATACTGTCATATCTGTATATATAGCCAAGACGTATCTGTGTATACCGTCATATCAGTAAATATAGCCAAGACGTATCTGTGTATACCGTCATATCTGTATATATATAGCCGAGACGTATCTGTGTATACCGTCATATCTGTATATATAGCCATGACGTATCTGTGTATACTGTCATATCTGTAAATATAGCCAAGACGTATCTGTGTATACCGTCATATCTGTGTATATATATATAGCCGAGACGTATCTGTGTATACTGTCATATCTGTAAATATAGCCAAGACGTACATCTGTGTATACCGTCATATCTGTATATATATGGCCGAGACGTATCTGTGTATACCGTCATATCTGTATATATATAGCCAAGACGTATATCTGTGTATACCGTCATATCTGTATATATATAGCCGAGACGTATCTGTGTATACTGTCATATCTGTATATATAGCCAAGACGTATCTGTGTATACCGTCATATCTGTATATATAGCCGAGACGTATCTGTGTATACCGTCATATCTGTATATATAGCCAAGACGTATATCTGTGTATACTGTCATATCTGTATATATAGCCAAGACGTATCTGTGTATACCGTCATATATGTTTATATAGCCAAGACGTATATCTGTGTATACCGTCATATATGTTTATATAGCCAAGACGTATCTGTGTATACCGTCATATCAGTAAATATATCCATGACGTATCTGTGTATACCGTCATATCTGTATATATAGCCATGACGTATCTGTGTATACCGTCATATCTGTAAATATAGCCACGACGTATCTGTGAATCATTAATTATATGTGTATATCACAAGGCGTATGAATAACACCATGGTATATCAGTATGTATAGTCATGATATAGCCGTTTATCCCATGTCATATACGTGAATACTACTATGACGTTACAGTGACTACAATTATGACGTACAATGAATGACACCATGACGTACCTGTGTGCACCTCCTCGATATAGGATCCCGTTAATCGTCCGTCTCTTATTATCAGTTATAAAAAATGATGTAATTTATCTGGCATTTAGTCGCAGAAATAAAGTTAATGTATCTAAAAAAATAAATATTTATCTACAAAACAAATCCAAATGGAATCGGCAACAAGACTGGAGAAGGTTTCTAGAGCTGCCAAATCATTCTAGACTTGAGTAGAACTCCTGTTTAATGTATTTATAGGGTCTAGGAGACGATTGGTCTGTCATACAGACCCTGAAACAAATATACCCAATGTAGCCCATGCAAGGCTAGAAAGTGTGGCAAGTCTAGATTACCCCAGTTTCTGAGAATGAAGAGTCTCTGGCTCCTCTCTATTGTTATGTATTTTATTTTAATTCAAAAACTTTCTTTCTGTAAAATATTTTCATGTCAGAGACTAGCTCTTAGTCTAGTAGACGATGGAATTGTGTAATCTTAGCTACACCGTATCTATACAAACAGCCATGACATATCTGTACAATCTTTAAACGACTCAAAAAACGATCACACTCATACAGATAAAAGTCCTTCTCTAACAAGTAGATCATAAACCAGATTTAAAAATAGACACCATGACTAATCTCACAACCGGATATATGAAGTTATTTTGACCCCCCCCAGCTGAACAAAGCATGGCGGTTAACAGTGATCTATACTGCACCCTCACCTCAAACTTACTGTACTTAATGTGTTAATTTCCTTCCACAACAATCCAAAATAGAAATTGGTACAATTATCACAGAGGGAAAATCAATTATTTGTTTGATGCCGATGAACACAAAGAAGAGCCAGCAGTAATAGTGATAAATGCGAGGTCGGAAGCCGTGTGCCTTTGTTAGTATTGCCTATCTATCGTGTTACGTTACCGAGTGGTACTCGCTCTAAACGTGGTTATCTGAACACAGCTCGTGTTTCCAACAGCCAACACGATGAATTGGCTCCCTATCGGAGAATATAATTGTCAGCGTCTTGTAACGGTAATTGTAGGTTTGCCGTAGCTGAATTAGAGATAAGCAGGTGTTTCGTCTATTTGAGAAGTTTGTAGTAAATTTGCTACAATAACATCATAGCATTCCTCTCTGGTAATTGTGTACACAACTTGTAACTGGGTGTGCTACTTGTTCTGGCCAATATGGGGGAGGTGAGGTAGCCTCGTAGTTTAAGCGTTCGCTCGTCACACCGAAGAGGGGTTTGATTCGACATTGGATGCAGTGGGTGAAGCCCATTTCTGGTGTCCCCATCAGTGATGTCGCTAGAATATTGCTGAAAGCGGCGTAAAACCTTAGTCACTCACTCTGACGAATATAAACGAAAAATCACACTCCCAGGAGATATATTTATTGTTCCACATCACACAACAGTATTCCAGCTGTACACTTCATGTTATTAAAAGCTCGTAGGAAAACGTTAAAACTGGAGGCATTAAAATATACAAAGTTCAATTCAGTTATTCACTTAGTAGTTTTGTTTAACATGTTAAACCATTGTAAACAAACATGTAGAATAATGACAATTATCATTGATATACAACTTCTTTTATTCTGTGGAGGCGACATTTCGACATAGATTCTAATGTCATTGTCAAGCAAGTGATACATGAGTAACAAATTGAGAGAATATATACAGGAGTTGTTATAACAGTAGATAGGGAATGAGTTGTTTATACAATAGATGAGGTTGATGTACAACGTTTGTATGAGAGATTGAGTAAATTGATAGGAAGCCATGTAGAGTGACATACAAGGACTGAATTAGAGCTTATACAACTGATAGGAAGCCAAGTGGATGTTTATACAATGGATGGGGTTGATGTACATAGTTGAATTGAAACAGATAATGTACCCAAGAAATATTATTGATTACTTTATCAAGTGATGGTAGGCATTGGGAATGTAGTATCCTTCATCTCTGTTGAGGGCGGGTCCTATCTTCTTGATGTGAACTGCTTCTAAAATGCCCATCAAAGAAGAAACAAACATGTAGTCTCTGAAATTAACATATTTTACAGAAAGAAGACAGCTCTTAAACTATGTGAATAAAACATAACAATAAAGAAATCAATAGAATTTCAGCTTTTAAAACTGAAGTTACCCAGACTTGCCAGATATTATAGACTTGCATGGGATGAATTGGGTGTTTACGTTTCAGGGTCTGTATGACAGATTCAACCCTGGTTTCATGTGATTGTATAGATACTGAGTGTCTCGCACCCCTAGCTAGCTTTGCTCCAAGGATGTACTGAATGCTAAGCTGTACTGATGTTAGACTAGACAAACCTGTGATTGAAACTATGAGTAATTTCCCACGCTGTTGGGGTACTATAATGTGCTCTAGACCTAACAACCGAGCCAGACCAACCATCAGTTCAGTCGCCGCTTACGACCAACAGGGGTTGTTGGGGTCCATTTTAGTGGGGTCCCCACTGTGTTTACCGAAGATGTGTATTTGGACAATTCACTATGGTTACTACTGCAGTGAAACCTCGTTGACATGAACAGCATGGTCTCCAAACGACGTAACTGCATGATCACAACAGAAGCCTTTCATTTCATTGGTCCTATTTTAGAACCTGAACTCAATGGCATACAGATAACTATGGCACCCAATTGTCACATAAACTATGTCCAAGGTATACACGATGTTGTCATGTGACTGCATTTCGTGTTTACTCCACCTCGCACCTGACAAATGAACTACAGTTCTATTGGAAAAAAGTTGCTCTTACACTGTCTTTGAGTTGCATATGTACTGGGCTCAAAAATATATTCTTAGAAATGAAACCCAACAAAGACGCATAGTATTATTGTTCATTTTTCTGCATAACTTATTTTTTGAACTGCACAGTATTCTTGTGTGTCGTCGTTCAAGCATGGTAGGTGAGGGGAACATTAAAATCCCGTCAAAGATTAACCCTGAACCCAATCCCAACAATACCGTCTGCATTCCTGGCCCTGCCCCGCACACTAACGTCACTTATATTTTGATCAACGACACGCATGATGTAGCACACTGCCACCGGCTGCATTGATAGGCAGGGATTGTTATGAATGCAGGGGTCACGTTGACGGATTTCCTGTCTGTATGAAGACTCATTTCAACGGTGGTGTATTGTCTCTGCAAGGTAAAGCAAACATCAGCTGTCCCAATGTTAGCTCAGCTCCGACAGTTACTGAATAGAAGTCAATAGTCCCTGAAGCCTACACGAAATAGAGAAAAGTTGGGATGTAAGGTGGAGTGAGTGAGTGAGTGAGTGAATTTAGTTTGACGCCGTTTTTAGCAATATTCCAGCAATATCACGGCAGGGGACTCCAGAATGGGCTTCATACATTTTACCAATGTGGGGAATCGAACCCGGGTCTTCGGCGTGACGAGCGAACGCTTTAACCACTAGACTACCCCACCGCCAGTGAGTGAGTGAGACAGTGCATGGAGAAAGGAAGTGAATGAATTCAAGTGAAAAAATGGGATGACTGAGCACTGAAGTGAGAGAGGGAGTGGAAAGAGTCATAGAGGAAGAATCTGTGAAAGGGTGACCAGAATTTCGGAGTAGCAAACTGTGCCGAAATTAGTCTGTCATACAGACCCGGAAACAAACATATCCAAGAAAGCCCATGCAAGTCTAGATTATGTGGCAAGTCTAGATTTTCACAGTTTCAAAGTTTTAGGGCTCCTTTTCATTATATTTTTTTTTTCATTATGAACTGTTTTTCCTGTAAAATATTTTCATTTCAGAGACTAGTTGTTAGTCTATGCAAATATACGCACAACGTAAAGGGTTATGTGCTGTCGAGCAGAAAACGAGCAAGCACAGTGAAATAATGATTATTCATCAGAAACTAAAGACCACATTTTATTGTAGCAAGAAACACATTCCGGTTAATTCCGTCGAAACATTTAAATATTCAAGTCAAATGCATGGACAAGTGTATATGTTCTTGTTGTGCCGGCACGATTCAAGATTACATTAACGTTCTACAAGTTGAGCCCGCATCACTGTGGCGACATCAGTGGTGGAATTCTAGTTACTCAGAAAGGTTATACCCAAAGATGCACCTATTCCGTGTATCAAATATGTTTATACAGGGCAATGACTATGTTGCGTTTCCAACGTGATCAGTATACAAATTTGATAATTAATTGGTTGTATCATGTTTAAATCGAAGTCGCTTAAAGATATAGCATCGACCCACGGGCAATTCTCGCGATGATGCCCAGTTCTGTGCGGGATATATATGCTTTTAACTCATTGGAAATGTAATTATGCTCGGCATCATATGACCACTACCGTTCCAAGAATTATTGGAATAGATAATGTTTCCTTAATGCATTTGTTGTTACTAAAGAAATATTCTCCCCATAATGACAATCACACGCCTTGAGCAGATGCAGCGTTTCCCGAGAGCTGCATGAACGCCATGTCGAACGCTCTCAGCAGACCTTTGTCCTACCGTTATTTATATTAAGCCCTTGGTAGCGTTATTTATATTAAATCCTGAAGAGTTTATTTGAAATGGAAGAGCTCAACAAAGAGGTCAAGCCCCAATGCTGAAACAATTGTTCCGAATTAAGCCCAATGCTGTGAAAGCTTTATACGACATCTTGACTACATCTCGGATAATGCGAGCCACCTTCAGTACAAAGAACGCGGGGCAAGATCCACACGGACTCTAGCACTTGTTTGAAAAGTTTGTTATTGTGAAATTCTTATCAAAGATTAAAAAGCCGAGAGTGAGGAGCGTGCACACATTTCGGGCACTGTTTGCATTTCTGTTGATTTGTGGTGTTTAACTGCTGAACGCAAACACCGTAACTTCATTCTTGCACTTTTCTTGTTTATTTGTCGGGGAATTGCATGCAAACGTCTTGTAATCTCGAACAAACACCCCACACTGGTAACGAAGCCAAGACCTGGCCGGCCTTATCTTGGCATATGGCAGTTTATTTATTCGGCATGCAGGTATAGGCAAATAGATCAATGTTACGTTAAAACCCAGGGGGCGAAATGATAACCTTGCCTATTCCCACTATAAACTGAGGTCGGGGAAACCATTTCGACTCTTTGAATTATCGGATCTGCGTATGAGATCTTGTAATCAATAGTGTTTCCCAACTGCGCCACTTCCATGCCGTATTCGCCATCCACGTCGCATCACTGCATGTGTGAATGATATCGCATAGTGATGGCCCGTGGCTACAACTTCAGAGAACTGTTTCCCTGGCGATATGTTATTAGTGAGAGTTTGGACTACTTCCCTGAAGAGCACAATGCCCAATAACGAGTCATTTATAGGAGCTCCCCTAGGGCCTGCTGCTAGGGGTTGCCGAATGATTGGAGGTTTGGCGCCCAAATAAAATAATGCCGTAGAGACTGGACAATCAAAGAATGCATTATTGTTTTGGATAATTAGAGCAATATTGCATTCATTGCATAATATGACGTTGTATTACACAAAGAAGTGTCTTTATACATGTCCAGGGCCGAACTTACTAAAACACGGCAGCAGTAACAGCAATATGCCCAGTCATCGGAGGACAACAATACATAGTCTTAGCACTACATTTGTCATATGATGAAATGATTGATATTGAAAACAATTTGATAATATATAAGGACAAGTATGTCATTAGCCGATAACTTAACTGATGTCATCACTGAGTTTTAGTGATCCATTCATATAATTACACACACACGCGCACGCACGCACGCACGCACGCACGCACGCACGCACACACACACACACACACTCCCTCTGTTTTGCCTTTTCGCCCAACTGGATCTGTTTCGGACACTGGTTATTATCTGGCTGTTATATCCAAGTTCGTTCGCGTGTCCTTATAGATCTGTCCTTCTATCTGTTTTATTATTTGCATTATTTGGGCGAGTAATGTCATATATCATTTAAATTGTGGTTAAAATTCATAATTTTTGAATATCGTTTATTCATTTGTCTGTCTCAATACTAATCTAGATGTAAAGTAGTACGCAAATCTAGCTAGATAGATAGTCATTTCTATTTCTCATTAGAGACATCGATCGAGTAGCAAACAATCGACCAAATGTTAGTCTGTATGATGTAACAGAATCGGTTAAAGGTAGTCAGCGAGAGCTGAGTGTATCCTCTGCATAAGCATCAACGAGGCAAACATTATAGTGCTATCTATAGAGTCAATTGGTTATTTGTATACATAAGTCAAAGTGGTTGGTACGACATTCTGCACAGAGGGACTCTTGAGATTTTCGGATGATTTTTACTACCACCTTCTTCTTCTTGTCTGAAGTTTGAAAGAAGTTTGTCCGGTATCAAAGGTCACATATCCAAGAACAAATATTAAACTGTCTAAATAAAAAACGAATGTAACACTATACAGGCAGATTTCTTTTGAAATGTATTGCGATATTTTATTAATTTAAAGTTCTTTGTCCATAAAGGGTGATTAAATTTTGTTTTAACTAGGAAAGCACGAACTTCTGTTTTCTATACATAGATGATAAACTAAATTCATCTTATCTTGTATAACCATTACATTTATGTACTTATGTACGTCAACTTTGATCTTTTCCTTTTAAACGAATTACTGAATGCTTATGGTTCTAACATCGATATTTGGATGAAATGTCTGTGGGGACAAACCCAAAACTATATTTGTCTGGTTCCATACTGGTTTATAAAATACTCAAGATGATATTCGTCCATAGGCCAATGTTGACAGCTGAAACAGCAGAATCTTGGTCATCAGCAACTGCCAGAAAATGTCGGCCAGTTCGGGTTAGTATGTCTCCCAGACCCTTGAGAATAAATTCAATGGGAGTCCTACTCAAGTCTAGAATGATTTGGCAAGTCTAGATTGCTTCAGCTCTAGAGAAGTAACACTGTTTTGAACTCTTTTTTATTTGTTTTGTAGATAAATATATATTGATATTTTTAAAGATGATAACTTCTGGGACTAAATGTCATTCTGGGATCTCTGAACGTTGCTCTACTGAGTCACAAGTCTACGGGAGTGGAAGAATAACTTGGAACAAGTGATGACACAAGGCTGCCTTGACACAGTGGATAGACAGCATCTAGGGCATCGATCTCGGCATATATAGATCAGGGTCCAGTTCACAAATCGATCTTAGCGGTACGACTGTCGTAGTCTATGTTATAGTATCAGAGTTTCGATCGTCTTAGCACTAAGATCGTTTTGTGAAACCGTGGCGTACTGGACAGTGTCGATATTAGCTTTCACTCCCACTGGTCCCACTGGTCGCATACGGCACAGAAGTCAGTTCTGTACCTACGTAATTGCCATATTATGTATTCACCGTTGTAAATATTTCAGTTGTTGCATACATAAGTCATTATATGTTAATATCTAATTCATATATTTAGTTCACCATAGTTATCAAACACACGAGAGACAGTTATGCTCATATTCGAAAGGATGTGTTTTATTGAGTACCAAGTCCCAGATGCCGTTGTCGGCAAATTAGTAGACTTTCTCTGAAAAAATAACTTCATTTGAATTGAAAAGGAGCCCCAGTAAAAAGAGTGACCCTGAAAAATATCTAGATTTTTTATGGCTTCTGCATTACAGAGAAGACTGGGTGGAATGGTCCAGGGACTTTAAGACAGAAAACCAATTGTATATAAACCTGGGCTGGTCCGTTACTAGTCGCCCAGCCTTTAGCTATCGATCGCTGGGCCTTAAATTCAAAATGTTACAATACAATTACCAGTCATGTACCAGTTGAGTTGAGTTGGGCTTTACGTCACATCGGCATTATTCCAGCCATATAGTGACGAGAACAGATCTGCATTAATACGCATTGTAAGTGCAGAGTCAAAATGAGTTTTATTTCAAAAACATATATTCATTACATTGTCATTTAAACACAGTCATGTACCAACATAGTGCTGGGGCGGTGGTGTAGCCCAGTCGTTAAAGAGTTCGCTCGTCACGCCGAAGACCCGGGTTCGATTCCCAACATGAGTACAATGTGTGAAGCCCATTTCTGGTGTCCCCCGCCGTGATATTGCTGGAATATTGCTATAAGCGACGTAAAGCCCAACTCACTCAATCACTCGCCCAACATAGTGCTGGTCCTCATCTGCGAAAAGAACATGTATGTACAGTGTAAAAAAGATAAACTATTAATGTACCAATATAAAATATAAAGTTATAGTCTATAGTTCACAGGAAGTATACTCTCCATGATATCATCCTTGAAATAAACTTTATTTCAGAGAAACCTAATGATTAATAGATATCGTACTAACTGTTTGTGGAATATCAACCTACACGCCCACTTTGATTAAGCGCCTTGGAGCATCCTCCACTCATTATAACATGAACGGATGTGGGTCGAGTTATTCATAGCTGCTGGTTATGATAGCTGATAGGTCGAGATAAGGACCACCTACACCATCATCCCGTCGAGTACAGAAGAGCATTAGGGTGGGGTAGTTACTTTAACGAGCGGTCCTTCAACTGACTTCAGTTGCATCGGCTACAGATAAGACCAATTTAGCAGGAATATACCCCCTCTGGCTACCAACTGTCTGCAGCCAGTGCTTACACTTAGTCACCCAATACGGATTTGTCTGGTGCTGGCGCAAGGTTTCTAGCCTACAGCTTAGACTCTGAAAGTATAATTTTTATAGAAACAAGTAGCTCAGTTTAAATTGAAAAGGTGCCCCAGCGAGATGGGAGATTCAGAACCTGAGGAAAATGTAGACTTGCTTCGTTTAGGGTTTTTCATTACTGAAAGGGATTGGCGGAAGGGAAAATGATGTGGTTCAGAGACCATGAAACAGAAGAGTCTCTTGGCAAGATGATCATGATGATGTAGGAGTTGGTTGTTTTGGCGTAGTGCATTGTTTGGTCATGCTAGTGTAGTGTTCTGGAATCGGGTATTCAGTTTGTGGTCTGTGGTTGCCTGCTGTCCTGTGAAGACACAATGGTAACAATTCAGGTGAAATCTACAACGTTGGTGGCGGAGAATATTTGATGGGTAATCGTGGTCAGCAGCTTGACCCTCGAGAATTCATTGAGCTTTGGCCGTGCCAAACAGCACATGTAGCAAATGTGGGGTCTCGTGACATGTTCAACATATGGCTCTGTTCACCCAGCAGTGAATGGGTACCTAGTGGGATGAGATGGTGACTGAGTTGTTAACATGTTACCCAAGCATGGTCTGTGTTGCACACTGCCCATGAAGCTGAGAATGAAAATTGAGTTGGTCTATTGACGGGATAATAATGTAGCCTTCTGAACATTCTTTAGGGTTGTGTATAAAAAGATATTTACATCTACAAGACAAAACTAGTCTTAGCGTAGTGAAGTCTGTTCCTTGGTGGCAGGTAGTACAGTAAGGGTCCAGGAAGGGTGAACACATCCGTACATATCGTCGTTTTTTGTGAAGACGTTGCTGGGGCCGTCGCGTTCGCTTCTGGGTTATGCAATTTTAAGTAGATTAAATTGCCCCATGAAACCAACACTGACTCTGGAAGTGGTCATTTAATACATGTTGACTCTAATTCAATCGTACTGTATTGATTGTGGGCGATCACACTTAGACGGGGTCTGCAGATGAAAGACTTTGATGAAAGAAATGAGGTTCGCCTTCCAATTGTTTTCATTGATCGTGAGAGAGCCATGATTCCCCCACAGACCAGGCCTAATCCCTGCACAGTACCTGGCAACGTTGTTGTAGTTGTTCAAAACCATGCAGACATGTACTACAGGAATTCGTAGCTGTATACTAATATAATTTTGTTCATACATCTTTCGAGGCCAGTCTCGCGGGATACAAGGGCCATAAACATATTAATAACTGTATTGAATAATGTATTGTAGATCCTACAACCTTCGACATATATATATATATATATACTCATGCCAATAATGGTTGTCACCCCCTTCAATTTTTAATTGGAGAGGGGTGGGGGGTGAGGTGTGTGTGGGGTTGGGGTGGGGAGGGGGGTGACAACCATTATTGGCATGAGTATATTTGTGTAAAGCCACGAATTCTAATACGCTGCATGATAAATGTTTTTATTGTTTTCATGACAGTATCAAAAGAAACGCTAACACCTAACTGATCGCTGGACGTGTATGATTAATAACTGATGGTAGCACAGTGGATGGAGTAAATGACCATCTCGCCTTAGGTCACAGTTCTATTCCCAACATCGATTGAATCCTCGGAAATATGTCAGACTGCTCTATCCTAAAATTTATTACGACATTCAACGGAACTTGTGTTGACTCTGCTTTATCAAAATGCAAAATGTTAAAGACACAAACGTATCGAAGAATTGAGAATTAAAGCCAGGGTGAACCTTTATGCCGCCAGCTATGGTTCGTTTCTATGTAGGACTGTTGTTTAATAAGTACCAATATTATAGCTATACAGAAAGAATATCTGAAAGCTATAAATAATCCCGGCGAGGTACGATGGCAGTCAATCGACCCAGTCATCGCGCCTGACCACCCGATCCCGTTAGTCGCCTCTTACGACAAGCATGGGTTACTGAAGATCAATTCTATCCCGGATCTTCACTGATTAACTGTTATATATGGAGAATTATATACATCCCTGGACAAATGATTCAGTAGAGACTTGGATCAAAGCTGCCAGTAGGGCTGCTGCTGCAGATGTCAAACACTAACAGACTGGAGGCTCAACTGTGTGACAGGCGGAGACAAACATGGTGGTTACGTAGGTTCATGTATACGCTATCAATGACGTGCTCTGGAATCAGATTACACGGTATATCAGTCTGGTCCAGACTCACAGGTCGCTTGCTAGACTTGCACAAGTCCCTGAAGTAATAATTAATAGTTTAAACGATAATTTATAAAAATATATATATCCCTCTAACAGAATGGCGCCTGTCCGCTTATCTAGACTAGAGTCTTTAAAAAGGATAGAATTACTATACATCCATGGGCTTAGCCTTCAGTACAGCCTAGGAGCAAGGCTAGTCGCTGGCATTTAGTCGGATTATTGTTAGCTGCCTTTCACTCACACATTATGTCGATGCGTAACTCGAAGTGGGGACGGAATTTTTGTTGAATATATTGTTTAAAATTTTGTAAATACTTTTCCTTCAGCATTTGGAGTTTTCATCAGTTTATCGATAGTCAGATGAAATTATTGAACGCCAATATTCCGTTTTGGCAAAGTTCCATGACCCTGTTACTTGTATCAGCGTAGCCGCAACTTCAATTCATCTGTCGACGTTGTCCTCTCTTTGTGTGCTGTCATAGAAATGCGCAGCAGAAATTCATAACACAATTAATTAATCTTGGTAAAATATTCCCCTGTCGGCCTCAGGGAGAGGAAGTTGGGATTTTATCTTGCAGGAAGGAATTTGATGAATTGCTGTGGATTTCGCAACAGATTCCCCTGGTTCAAGCATTCCTGTCAGATCTGTTACTCAGATACATGAGGGTCCGAGCAGTGTAACTGCTATCAGATTTCGCCAATCAAAGGAGACGCTGGCAATGACCTGGAGGTCAGGTTTACTCTACCTCTCAATGTTATCTCTCCAAGCTCGACTACAACATGTACCATACGTCGCCCCGAGCGCTCTGACACAGTAATAAACTTTCCCATTGTTTAAAGTTCCAGGACACTGTTTCAATAAAGTTAAGTGCCCCCGGTCCCACTAAATGTTGCCCTTCCCCTAGAGGTCAGAAGGGGTGGGGAACAGCGGTGGGGTAGGGTGCGGGGCATTTGCACATGTGTCATTACCTGTCTGTTGACTCTGAGCGTGAACGCTCCGCCATGTTATACAGAAGAAAATGCCCGTACAGATCCGGGTTAAAATTGGTCTTCAATAGCTAGTACTTGTCGTAAGAGGCGACTAACGGGATCGGGTGGTCAGGCTCGCTGACTTGGTTGACACATGTCATCGGTTCCCAATTGCGTGGAACGATGCTCATGATGTTAATGCCGATTAACAGACCGTCACCATATGTTGGCGTTAAACAACCAACCAACCAACAGAAGAAACCCTACATGCAGTTACCAAATGAATGCTCTTTCACGTCATCCATGTCTTCTGTACTGGTGAATCTATACTGTCATTATTTCATATGATATATAGTTTGCATCATATGACCAATGCCATGTTGCAATTTATCTTAAGTATAAATATTATTACGATTAAATGTAATTGTAATGCAATATTTGTTCATAATGTTTGAATCATAAATCTCCTTAATCTCCATAAATCCCACTTCTTCAATAACCTATACTACTATGTCATATGTTGATTTTCGTTATTATGGAGGCTTAAATGCTGGTATTAGCTGTTAGATGGTTTGAAAATGGACATATTAAAATTACACTTAATTCCGACAATTGAAATTGGCCAAGATTCTAAGAATGTGATTCACAAAGTATACCAGTGCAGGTAGTCGAACCGGGTCTTGATAAGTCCCACAGTCCCTGAACCACATTATTTTCCCTACGATGCAATGTTAAAGTGTACATTTCCATAGGTTTTCCCATCTCACTGGGGATACGTTTCAGTTTTTCACTACAAAAATATATACATTCAGAGACTATGTGTTAGTCTAGGTCTTGATCAGCCTGAAGAGCGAACGCCATAACGCCAAGACTACTTCACCGCTAATTAAGTGAAATGAAATAAAATAGTCAGTTGTTTTACTGTTTTCCATAATGTAGCATGATTTAACATGATGAATTGTTCTCAGGCAGACAGTGTTCCTTTAAGGAGTGCCTGCAGTATCGAGGGTGATACATGAGGATGTATCTGCTCTGTCGTCCACGGAAAGGTCAGAGGTAAGTCGTCTGCTCGAGTGTGTACGAGCAGATGTGATGGAACATGATGCTTCTGATTGGGCGGGAAGGTCAGGTCATTTCGTTTATTCCTTCTCTACCTGCCCGGAGCTGAATACGTCTCCAGAACCACATGTTTGTCCATAAGAAAGAAGGAGTGAGAGTGGAGGGGCTTCCATACTGATGAACCACAAAGGAGAGCAGAAGTTATAGGTAGACTACTGTCTCTTCTATGGCCTGGCAGGCCTAGTGTGACATCGTACCCCGATGACATAGCCGGTTTACCTACTCACTATCTAGATTTCCGTGATGAAGTATTGGCAATACTTACACGCAACTTCTTTATGGGTGTCTCGATGGCCCAAATGATGCGGTGTTCGCTCCTTCTCAAAACATCAGAGTTTGAGCATGTGGTTATAAGCCATTGGACGCTCTAACAGTACTGAGTCACGGCTGTTGAACTGATAACGCTGCCTGAAGTGTTGCTAGCGCCAACGGTTAAAATGAATATGGGTATGCTATGACAACATATTCAAAACAAGAACTCTGCCACTGTGCAGTGCCTTTGTGGAGTGAGTGAGCGAGTTTGACGCCGCTTTGAAGTGTATATCAGACCGCGGATTGTACGAAGAATCCTATACAAGACTCACGCGTTTACCACTTCGATGAAACATTCAAAGACAGACATGGTGCTGCCAGACCTTGGAACCTAATAAGGATCCAAACTCCTGTAGAGCGGATCCTAGCAACACCTAGGGATCTTACAGAGATGTTCACGCGCTATTAGAGAAGAAACTAATGAACATAACATTTCAATACTACAAGCAAGAAGACAAGTTTTGTCTTTTACCCATTGATCAGCAAATTCGCTTTGATCGCTTGAAAGATATTAATAAATATTGGTACAAGATGTTTAAGCACCAGGCCTGGAGAAACATTGATATTATTGTATTTGGGGAACAAATAGCATGAACACAGGACAGTCCTGGCAGTCGTCGATAAAGGTTCGACAATTTCTTCTTGATAATTGAACGGATGGTTGTGTTGAATGTACACCATACATTTAATTAGTTGTGGGGGCGGTAGTATCTCGTTTATACAAGTCCGGTCAATACACCATCTTCTGTAACCACTCAGATGGGTGCTTTAATATCACATGCCATGCCAACTTTCAGTTATAAATGTAGGAATCAATCTCACGACCGGGGTTTCAATAGAAATGGTTAAAAAAACCAATCGATTGAGATTACACCAGCCAAGTCAGCATGGCCTTGTTGGAGAGATCATTGTGACATTTCAACATTCATCTTTCTAGGTTCACTGAAAACGTGAAATGGGGTTGATCGTCTCAATTCAGAAAATTGGCCTAACATAGTGACGCGTGCGTGCGCGTCTGTGAAATACCATGATAACATGGATAGCCCCCCTCTACAACATATTACGCTGGCTCCGAGCCGACCAATTCTTGTTCTATCCCTTAAAACCCAGGCAGAGACCATGTAATAAACGGTCCCTGATGCCAGGCAGAGACCATGTAATAAATGGTCCCTGATGCCAGGGAGACACCATGTAATAAATGGTCCTCGATGCCAGGCAGACACCATGTAATAAATGGTCCCTAATGCCAGGCAGACACCATGTAATAAATGGTCCCTGATGCCAGGCAGACACCATGTAATAAATGGTCCCTAATGCCAGGGAGACACCATGTAATAAATGGTCCCTGATGCCAGGCAGAGACCATGCAATACATGGTCCCTGATGCCAGGCAGGCACCATGTAATAAATGGTCTCTGATGTCAGGCAGGGAACGTTTTTTGGTGTGCCGTGGTCTGAGACAACTCAAGCTTGATGTTATTTGACTATTAGCCAAGACAAATCTTGATCTAACTAAACCAAATGTAGCTTCTTCTGGTTCGACACAGCAGAGGAGTAAAAATAAATTACACTTATTTTGAATGAATATTTTCATCGACAAAGTGTTAGTCCAGCAAACCAGCCGTAGATGGTCAAGATATAATCGTTGTCGAACTAAATACGAAGAGTAGATCTAATTGGCAGCTTAGGATTCTGAACTTTCTCGGTCATCAAACCATGAAGGGAAAGACCGGGAACGATGCTAATACAGTACGGTACGTTTTGTATGAAACCAAATTAACCCAATCAAGTCCGAATACCCTGAAGTTGCGGCGTGTGGATCAACTCCTGGCTGGCTAGGGACATCAGATGTAGCAACCTATCTAATCACTTCATCCGAATACAAAGTCACTCCAGACACAATTTTCACCCAAATACTAGATCCAATTGGGCAATGTCAATCCGAATCTGCGTCAGCTTCACTCCAGCTTAATTCTACCGTACCAGAAGAGTCCCATCTGAACTCTGGCAAACGAAGACGATCCTCACAACACCAAGGCAGCACAGGCCGGCAGACGACAACGCCATAGCTTCCAGTAAGATGTAATGGGTTGAGAAGGAGGTATCGCTTTTCACCTCGTTAACGTCGCATGCCGGGCAGACGACAGCGGTCGTGGGTGCAATCGATTTCTACCTCTCAGCTGTGGAGCACCATACGTCTGGAAATTAGCAATCTCTGCGATTTCACAGTGTGCTTCCACGACTATGCTGCCATGTTGGTACACTGTATACCGGACTTACGCAAGTAGAGCTCCAGTGAATGTAGGTTTGCATGACCAGACGACATATCGATCAAGCGGAAGACTTAGCTTCTGGACCTCCCCGTGCAATGTAACAATTAGGGAATCAATAGGTTTTTATTATTTACTGGAGGAATTACTGGCGGAGTTTTCTTTGCCATTGTACGGAAACTTGGTCTATTTTTGACACGGGCTGTGTCCGCGGAGTGCATAAAAGCGACACTGCAAGTGAATTATGGCCCTGTCAATATCCTAGACCAAAGATAACAAGGCGGTTTATTATTTCTTCATCTTCCTAGACGGCATCTTAAGCCTCTAGATGCATAAGAACGTGTAGTGGGTGACAAACACACTGAACGATGGATGGATCGGTGTGCGGATTATAGTCACAGATGTATACTGATAGGGCTAAATACGGGTATTAGTTTCTATCCCTAAAACACACCATTTCTCCCGGAATCGAAGCAGAGATTTATCAACTGTAGTAGCGGGTGAAGCCTTCAAACTGGATATGGTGAACACACATACATCAATGCCGAATATCTGAGTGAGAGAGTGAGTTGGGTTATTCGCCGCTTTTAGCAATATTCCAGCAATATCACGGCAGGGGACACCAGAATTGGCTCACACATTGTACCCATGAGGGGGAATCGAACCCGGGCCTTAGGCGTCACAAACAAACGCTGTAATCACTACACGACCCCACCACCCCTTGAGTGAAGTGAACGCTACTGAGTTCAGTTATATCTCGGCGTGTCAGCTCAATGTGATGTCATTCTCAATATTTACCACTTTAGTGAAACCCACCAGAATGGGTATGGCCCAACGAAACTTAAAACAGAATCGTTCCGAACTGGGATTTGAACCCAAGATAACAGGGTTCCAGCGTGCCCAAGGGACGCAACTCTGCACAGCAAATTGCGGCATCGTTCACCATTACCCGTACCCCCTCACCTTCTGGACAAGGTCAAGAAATGTAGAAATGTACCCTGTACATTGTACTTGATGGTGTTCACCGGAAGTTAAGCTCAAACTGTAATGACATGACGCATCCCTATTACTTACCAATTAGCTTGGTGAAAATCAATAATAATGTTCTTATATGTTTCAATTACGGTATTATGTGAAAGATAGTCAATAAAGGCCAAGAGGATCCTGGTACAGGGCCTAAATAGTTTGAAATTACGCAACGTCAGTATACACATGAAGAAATAACTATTTTTGTGACACATTAATGTAAAAATCAATAGTTGTGCCTCCTGAAAGTTTTTATTACGGTATTTGTCTGCAATATATTCAAATAACGGGGCAAGATGAAAATTGCAAAAAGGAAATTGTTATAAAAGTTACGCTACGGTATGTTATATTATTGTTAGTCCTCATAAGCACAGTTTAGTGAAACTTAGTCTCACAGTACCTGATCCACATTATTTTCCCTACCGTCAAGCACCCACTGCACTGTTAAAGCCATATATGAAGCAAGTCGAGATTCCATTCCATCTCAGTGGGGAACCTTTTCATTTTAAAAGCTACTATCAAAATTATATATGTTCAGAGACTAAGCGTTAGTCTAAGAGAATGTTGCGAGAAACTAAGTACAGTCTAATTTTACTCTGACTGCACGGTGTTGTCACGAGATATGATTCACAGCTGATAATGATGGAAACAGCTGTTGCTGTTGCATGACGTCACTCGCAGGTATTGAACCCACCATCAGGGACATGCTATCGCTTAATCTATAATGCAGGTGTAAAATACGCCTGAACTATATTTTGAGGGAATTGAGGTCATTTTGAAATATAGCCAGGTTTTAGATATAACCATTTACACTAACACGCACGCACGTGAATACACAGGTGCATATGAACCTGACACAAACCATCTGTATGTACGCTCACACATAAACACATATATATGTCAACAAGTGAGAACTTCAACACATGAACGTGGCTGGTCGGAGGGACCATATTTTTTATTTTTTATTATAATAGACACGTTTATATAACGTCAAGGCAGTGAACATTATTTTTTAAAATTCGAAAAAACATGTTGAAAGGCGCCTATTTTTAAAGTCACATGACATCGTTTGATGTAAACTGACGTGTCAACAATGTCAAGTACTATCACGGCAAGTCAGCTTCCTGTGGGAGGAATGCCGGGTAAACTAATGCTGGACACAGGTGTTAGGCCTGGAGTGTTTGTGTGTTTTGTTTGTGTAACTGTGCCGCAGTCAGCAATACGCCAGCTATCACGGAGGACTGAGTCTTGGCTAAACCAGGTGTTGATGGTATGAGCGACAGAGGGTTGATATTATGAACAACATCTCACCGCCGGGTGCGATGAAGCGATAATGACCACTCTTCCCATCATATACTTAGGAAATAAGACCGGCTCCGTGGTGTAGTGGATGGAGAGCCTGCCTAAAGAGCGGACCCAACTAACACACAACGTCTTCGCAACGTTGTGGGAAGGTTGTAGATTAGAACGTCATGACACAACGTTGAAAGATGGAACTTGTTGTTACCTTGCCTGATGCTCGGCTTAATGGGATAGGGCTGTTCGGCTCGGAGTCATCAAATTGTGCTATGTCCAACTACATCACGTTATCTCAGTGGGCTAGCTCTCACTATAATACCGACTGGACCAGGATTAGTTCAAACAACAACATAAACACGCATGCAAGCATGCACATCACTATAGAAATGCAATAATCTTTAACGCAGTGTTAACCACAATTTCACTATTTCTTAAATACTAGTAATGTGTCCAGGAAGAATAAAACCAGCATGTCAATCGATAAACTACCTTCCAGCGTGATGTTGAGGAGGCTTCCTTAATGCAACAAAAGAAGCTGATTTAGGAGGCAGGAGTATATTTGTGATTACTTGGCCGTCAAATTGGTGTTGAGAACTCCGGACCTATAAAAATACATCCAAATCGCCTTGTGCATTTCACGGCATATTTACCTTGACTCCTCTGCCCCATGCCGACACATGCGCGTTCACCCCTGACATTTCACACCACATTTCAAAATATTTATTTCCACCAGAAACGTCTATATCCGAAGCACCGAGCACCCCTGTTGTATATTTTCCTTAAGGGTCTGTAATTTTCTGTTTGGCCAGAGAAAAGCTTTTTACCATCGATCGAAATGGCAGTGAAGTGGATAAAAACGAACAGGCATTTACAGCTGATCGACGCGATGGGATTAGATAGTAGAATTTTACCATTCCCATCTCAAACGGCACAAATAATACGTTGAACGTGTGCGAAAATGTTTAAAAGGTTGTTGGTGGAATGAGAAAGTGGCAAGTAAGATGGGATTAAACCATTGTAGACTTGCGTTCGGCTTCTCAAACAAGAGGATAGGAATAGCTTAGTCAAATCTAATTTTCCGGTCAGCGAAGCTCTTAGGATCGTTGTTCGATGAACTGACGTGAATGGTCACACGTCGTACGAGCTTTGTATGTATATATAGAGAGGCAGTATTTAAAGGGCATCTTCCTTGAGTGAATGTACGGAAAGTAGTAACTCGAAAGTCGCTGAGACATCTGAGTGAGTGAGTTTTGCGCCGTTTTAGCAATATTCCAGCAATATTCCAGCAATATTACGGCGGGGACAGAAGAAATTGGCTTCATACATTGTATCCAAGTGGGGAATCAAACTCGGGGTTCGGCGTGACGAGCGAACGCTTTTACCACTAGGCTACACAACCGCCCCAGCTGTGACGTGTGACGTCTTGGTAACAGTACATCATGACACTCTTGGACCTGGAATCGTATTCTCTGGCTAATTGGTCTTCAGTTACCCATGTTTGTCGTAAGAGGCGACTAACGGGATCGGGTGGTCAGGCTGATGCCATCGTAACCCAATTCGTAGATCGATGCTCATGCTGTTTGATCAGTGGATAGTCTGGTCCAGAATCGATCATTTACAGACCGCTGCCATATAGTTGGAACATTGATGAGTGTGGCGTTAAACAACAAACAAAGAAATGGTCAGAGCCGCTGATCTGAGAGAACTGTTTGTTGCCAATGAAAACTGTTGGTATGTTGAGATCTCAAACTTGGCTTGCATGCGCCACCACTACCTGTTTGCCGGAACACCATAGTGCACACGTACCCATGATACAGTTGTGCGAGACGGTGAGCCTTGGTACACGCTACGGTCAAGCAATACCCCAGCTATATCTGTGGCATGTAAATAATTTAGACTGGACCAGCAGCTGACAAACCATTATGTATGGCTAACGATCCAGTGAGTCGGGGACAATAACACCAGGGGCGGTGGGGTAGCCAAGTGGTTAAAGCATGAGTACAATGTGTGAAGTCCATTTCTGATGCCCCCCGCCGTGATGTTGCAGGAATATTGCCAAAAGCGGCGTAAAACTAAACTCACTCACTCATATTGCAACCATCCAGTCACCAGTTTCTTACACTTAACATGGGGAAACGTGCTCATATTTTTTATTTCACAGAAAATGTTTATCCACGCAAAACATCGCAACCGTATTTGAACCAGGTCCATGACGAAAGTATTTACAGGATCTATGATCTTTTCCCGTTTTGGAAAGATGAAAGTTTAAAAAGACAAAACTTTTAACTACTGACAAAGAGAGGCTTGTCATCTTGAAAATCATTTCCACAGACACGGAAGCGATGAAATTCCATTTCACTTAATGGCGATAAATGTAAACATGTACGGTAACTTTGATCCCTCAATCTTTTCACGTTTTAAGCCACGAGCAAAATTAGGTGCAGTTTCTCAAATAAAGAATATTCAATGGCATTACTTGGAAACGTAACCATGAATCACTGACCGAACTGAACACAGCTGAAAACAGGTGCTCCTTCCTATCTGTCGTGTGGCTGTCTGTGTTTATATCCACGCGAGCGGTGTATAACAGATGTGATAAAACTCACTGCTTCTCTGGCATACAAACACTTCACACAGATGAAAGAGTAGTTGAAATCTGAATGCTACGGAAACAAGCCTACGTATTCCTAAACCACAATAATCTCTTCCCCAAATACTTCTCTACTTTCCCCTGGCTGAACAGGTTGGTTTTTTATTGTATTTCTCGAAACTACATTCTATTTAGGCTTATAGTATACCATGCGTAAATACAATATGACTCTGATCATATTTTTATTCGGCATATTCATGATATTGTCACGAAGTACTGCGTTCCTTTATCGATGAGAAGTATGTGATGTTTTCTTGGCAGAAAGAAGGCTATAGTTACGGGATGATTTCCAAACTGAAACTCACAGATAACAGATCGGGTGTCAGAACTACATTGTGAATTCGTGAATGACCACAAGCGATAAATGACTCATCAACAAAATATACAATCTTAGGCTTGCAATAAAATGTCAATACCGTATGGCAAATTAGAGACAGCAGTAGTAAGGTGTCGTAGAATCACTGTAAGTGTACTCCCGAATGTTCCAAATATCATCACTATTGAATTGCTTGGTAGAGGCCAGTCTCAGTTTTTGTTTCCATCCAGGATAGTTCTCGGAGTTGGTAGGAAACTTAGACACAGAGCATATGGAAAAATCAGTGAATCTACGTTTATCAGCCTTTTTAAAACTGTCAAGTGCAAAAACATCTAGAACGTTAAAAAATGTCAAAGTCAGGAACACACAAGGGCAGATAACTCTAGATCTAGGAACGGTGCTAGGAACCTCCAAAACACTCGACATTCTCAGTAGTTGACTTATTTGTGAGACACTGACAAAGCCCGACAAATACGTAATACATTCATCTATTTTCAAAATCAAATGTGCACAAATTCATAATTTCGAATTCTCTGGAGGTTTTCACAAACAGCTAACACAAATAGTGACTCCAGCATACCTTTAAAACGTCACCAATCTGCCATAGTTTTGTATCAAGTTATTGCAGATACATGTCCGAACAATCTATGAGATCATGAAGTATCACGATCATTATGATAGTGCAGCTATCAATACACATGTGAAGATCCGGGTTACATTTGGTCTTCAGCAACCCATGCTTGCCGTAAGAGTGGACTAACTGGATCGGGTGGTCACACTCGCTATATGCTACCCGTCTTTGAACATTTCTACTTTTAAGACACGCGTTTTGTTTGCTTACCCTGAACCTCGGGTGATGCTAAAGTATTACCTTCATAATCCCGCCCTAAACTGTGTTAACGTGTTTTCATGCACCACAAACAAACAAAGGGAACTGCACATCTCTTCAAGCCTATAGTCTCTACTGCATCTGAACATCTGCATTTGTTAGAAGTCCAACCTATTGAGCACACCGCGTCAATCTTGTATGAAGAAATAGACATCACACCTTGTGGGGCATGTTTCACTTGGATGGCGTGTAATTAACAGGTTTAGTTGACATTGACATGAACGCGGGGCTGTAAAGGTATGTTTTCTTACAGCAGAGTCAATGGTTATGACTAATACTATTAGCGTGAGGCCACTATGATATTGAAAACACGCTGTAATCTGTGCGCAGACCTGCTGGGGAACCAGTTTATCACATTAGGTAACGGTAAATTAGTTGGTGGTGTGGTTTTTATCCTTGGCGTGTTGTAACACAACTTTTCTCTCCTGCTTAATTACAATCTGGATTGTTTTTGCGGTTAGTGGTACATTTCTTAAACGCGTGAAACGTAAATCAAGAGTTTTTACAGGGGAGATTTATGTTACAGAAACTCGTCAAAACTAAATATATATTTGCAAAATGAACGCCAAGATGAAACGAGCAAGTGTTTCGTTGAATGTTATTTTTGTGTTTTAAGCATGTTTGTAAACTTTATACTATAAATTATATTTGTTTTAAGTAAGTAAATACATCAAGACAGATTTGCATCACAAAATCGCCTGACGTGTACATCCTGTTTGACCGATATGAGAACAAAAATATCAGTATGACGCAACCCCAAAACAGCTTAGCGTTCGGTTTACGCTTTGCTTCGTTTCATATGAACCAAAAAGAGGCAGTTCCTGCTCAAACAAGTTAAACATGGACGATGCAAGGGAATGTATCGCCTTTTAGCTTAATTACTTCATAAATGGCCAGGGGGCGGTGGGGTAGCCTAGTGGGTAAAGCGTTCGCTCGTCACGCCGACGAAGGTCGGGATTCGATTCCCCACATGGGTAATGTGTAAAGCATATTTTTGCTGTCCCCCGCCGTGATATTGTTGGAATAGTGCTAAAAGCGGCGTAAAACTAAACTCACTCACTCATAAATGTCCAAAGTAACTTCGTTGATGTCTTATCAGTCGTCTATGACGGTAACCGAGGCTGGAGATATATATCACCATACAGCTATTCCCAGAAAAGGTGTATTTTCAGTGCAAGTAAAATATACCGATGAAATTATTTTAGTCGAGTGCACTTAACGATTAGCTTCGGCACCGACTCCTTCTGGAGCCATATGTTGGTGCTCCACACGCAAGTATCGCCATTTCTTGACAATTATGTTTGTTCATGCAGATACAAAGCATATTTAGGTCTTTATTTCTGAAAATGGAGAAGATTGCGTGCCTGAGAGCTGTCAGACCGGACTATCGATCTGGTATCATCCACACTGCCTCAAATAAGCACGTACAGCGTTGGATTGGGTAGAGTTATGATGAAAGTCGTCCCGATGCTTCAACCGATGAGCTTAAGTCCGCCACATCGTAGTAACAGCAAGCACTTGGACTGTAATAAGATTGAGAGTTACACACCGAAGCAGCCACTGTTGCTAGAATCAGCGTCTGTGTCACTTAGACGCCCATGTGGATAAATATGCCAGTGAATGTTGTTTTAAGGCATCAAGAAGGAAGGGACATCGTGCCAGCTGTAAATGATGCAGTCTGGGCAAGATAAATTGGGGGTTGATAAAATGAATACCTGTGAAGATCAGGGTTAGAATTGATCTTCAGTAACCAATGCTTGTCGTAAAAGGGGACTGACGGGATCGGGTGGTCTGGATCGCTGGCTTGGATCTCACATGTCATGGTATCCCAATTGCGTAAATCGATGCTCATGCTGTTGGTTACTGAATTGTTTCGTCCAGACTCTGTTCTTTACAGACCGGTGTTTATAAAGGAAGTATCACGAATTACTGAAACCAGGGTACAGGAAACTCGACCTTTAAGCTTTCCTTATTGAAAGTACATGCTGATCATCCTCGTCATCGGTGACGATGGTGGTGTACATACCTATTCCGATAAACCAAGCTGTGCATACATATGACTGCATGCTGCACGTGCATTCCGTGCAGAATGTTATCTTTGGATTTGTCTCAGCAAACAGAGGACATGTGACGGAACATATTCGGTACAACAGTGTATTCCCGCACGAGAACAATGCTTCTGAAGGAATTGTTTCCACGGTGTTCCGACAATGGGGTTACTGGTTCTTGATATATTCCGTGAGGCACAACGCGATTAGCGTTTCACTATGTTCTTACCGTGCACGTGGAAATCATGCTGTGAGCTCGAGCTCGCTGTCAAACGTTTCCGGTTGATGAGCACGAGCTGCATGCTGATTTGGAGTTTGTGAGGTTTGTTTACCTAAGTGGTCCTTCACCTAATGATCCGTCTTCATGATGTTTGAAGTAACATTTACCACATTACACACTTCGGCTGAGCCACTTTCTTCCGCTACGAATGCAGATAGAAAAGTGAACAGGTGCACATACAACTGTCTGGGAATGTTGAGAATATTTAAGAGTGGTTATCAACTTAGAATACTCTATTTCACGCATATAATTTAGGAGAAAATTGTGTTAGTTGGCCAAAATTTTGTCAGTTAATTGTTATTTGATTCTATTTTATATTTTTTGTTGTTGTTGAAAACGTGTTAATAAAGTAATAAATGATTTAATTACATGTCGCTTCATGCGGGACGAAGATACACAAGCCAACTCCACAGCTTCAGCTCTATGGAATCCACTGAGTGAGTGAGTGTGTATGGATTGACACGCGTTGTACCCATGTGGGGAATCGAAAGCGGCGTAAAACCATACTCACACAATCACTTTAACCACTTTACGGACCCCTATGACAAACGTCTGTACAGCAATTCTGCCCCAGTACAAGGTCATGAGTAATTCTTTCCGGATATTAATCTCATTATATGCTTTGATTGGTGTGCATTTTGGTTGCGCGAAAACATAGTGTTTGTAAATGTTAAGAATGACAGAATGAAGATTCCTTCAGCCGAGTTCAGTCCTGTCTACACCAATTATAATCATTTATGTGTGAACAAAACGTAAAGGGCAGGTCCCGTTCGGCAAAGCTATTTTAGTGTTAAGACGGTAGTTTTAATGCTAAAATCGCCTTTAAGAGAGCTTGTGCATTGTGTGCTCGCGATAATGCAAGACTCAACATACAACGTTGTGCCACAGTCTTGTAAAACAATCGGGAGATAAACCAGCGGGACATTATTTTTACTCTCTTGTGTTTCATGAGCATATTTCTTCAGCAGTCTCTGACAGGGTCAACGTAGACTACATCAAAGCCGGCGTCTCAACCACAAACCTGAGAGGTGGAAATCTGTGAAAAACTTAAGCCTATCAGTTGTTTTCGAAGTTTTTTCTCCTTTGTCATCTTTATAAGCCAACCAGAAACCACAAACACGTGCACAGCGGGAACAAACATAATAAGCAGGTGCGACAGTTGTAAACCATCAGGAATGGGAATCAGAACTTGGTGTTTCACATGGTATATAACGTTTTATTTAGATATTCAAACATAGGTTGCCAATATGTTATATCATGGGTAAACTCCGATAAAATAAAATTTCTTTACGAAGGGGTATATTTGAAAGTTTGCGGAAGTTCTCAAAGGGTCTATCTCTGTATACATAACATGTGTTCTGATATCACCTTCTTCGGTTAGTAGGTCGCTTGGACACCGGTAACCGCATTGAGGTAACGGATAAATAGCTGTATTCTAACCAACTCTAATTTTTACACAAATGGCGTTCTGCCACGCCACGTCACACACCTCGTAAATGTTGCCATCCTCTCATCAGAGAACGGGTGCCGTGACCTTTCCTGACCTTCAGTTAGGATGTATTTTGTAGAACATAGATGCTCGTTAGTTTTGGGAACATCTGGTGTCTTCCCAGTAACTACTGGGATGTGTGATTGTATAAGTGGCTTATATTTGTGTCTGTGCGCGAGGACTGTTTTACGCCGCTTTAGCAATAATCCAGCAATATGGCGGCAAGGGTCATTAAACATGGCCTTCACTCAAGGTTGGGAATCGAACGTATGTCTTGGACTCAAAGAGCTTTACACACAAGGCTACCTCATTGTTCAACTTATGACAGATAAGAATATGCATAACCACACGGTATTGAGCTTGTTTCTCCCTATCGCAATTAGTCATGCTTATAATAAATAATATCAAAATCACAATGCTGATAGCAAGTTTTGAACACTACCTCAGATTTTCTAAAGTATTTGTAAAGTATGAGTTTTCTTCCACATTAATCGGCAACTCGTAATATAACACAATTCTAACATAACGTCGAATTTTTAGATCTCAACAGCCCTTCCATTAACTAGACCTTTATACCGCTAAACGATTTAAGCACTCTTGAGTGTTTCGTCGTTCCTAGTGATATGATCTCCAACTTCACCTTGAGAAGGGGTGCAGTATCATGAGTTTAGACAACACTAGAAGGCTCTAAACGTATCACCATACGTCTCCATTTCATATTAATTTGCCACACAAAGGTATCACCCACACCAGCACTAGCTGCTCCTCTACCTGCACAGATAGATCAAAACAGGCTGTGTTTGTTTAACACCTGCAGATTCCTGCTGACAAGACCATCTCGCGGAGTTCCGCTTAACCTGACTCAGCAAAAACGTCCCAAAACTCAAGCTCCCCTAAAACCGGTTCCTCCGCACCGGGGATGCACATGCTGGCAGAAACACATCCCCGACCTTGGAGCAGAAAAACTCTCTGACATCTTCAGTCGACCTTTACACGTTTCTGACTCTTTAGGAGGCAATGGAATCCGATCTCTTGCTGCAAGTCACTGGAAAGGTTCCCCGCAAAGCCTTGCTTAGACTAAGGCTTAGTCTCTGAATATATATAATTTGGATAGTAACAAACAAGCCCATTTATATTGAAAAGGAGCCCTAGGGAGACCAGAGATTCCTGAACCTGAGGAAATCTAGACTTGCTTTATTTAGGGCTTTAGCACTGCAGAGAGGGCTAGGCAGTAGGGGAAATAATGTTGTTCAGGGACTGTGAGACAGACTAAGCCTTGCTCTGCGGGCGGCTCTACAAAGCATTGATCTCCAGTCGGCTGCAGGGTCTGTTTTGAAGTGTAAATACGGACGTTTGTCCTTAAGCGATCTGGAATACTGAGAGCGACCCTTTGACTCCCTGGTCGATCATGGGATATACTTTGCAAGGTATCACGACGTTCGACCTACTGTGAAGATATTTTGGATGAGGGGAACCGGTTGGCATTAAGCGTCCTGAAATAAACTCGACGAACATCCCCGTCTTCATCCTGCTATCTCAACTCATTATATGTTCTTTTCGAAACGAGTATTTTTGTTCACAGATTTCAAATGAATCTCAGCTCATCCGACACGAACAAATCTTAAATCCTTATCACGTGTAAATATTGCCTTAAAGTCATCCTGATTTCGTTTTAAACTTATCAAATGCATCCCCTCACGGCACAGAAATTAGATTGGTTAAAAGCAGAACGTGTGAATCGTGTAATTTTAGGCCATTAGTTTTTACCGCGTTTAAAAGTTATTTTACAGTCTTTGTATTTGTGCTGTGTCCCGGTGGGGATAATTGTTTGGAACAGTAAATCAAGACTAACGCTCCCTGACAATATGTTTTTGATAAAACAACAGTTATTTTGCCATTTAAATTGAAAAGGATCCCCAGTGAGATGGGATATTCAGATTCCAAAGGAAACTGTAGATATGTTTCATCAAGGACTATAGCAATTCTCTCCTACGCCGATTGGAGTGAGTGAGTGAGTGCCTGAGAGTGAGTGAGTGAGTTAGTTTTACGCCGCTTTTAGCAATATTCCAGCAATATCACTGCGAGGGACACCGGAAATGGGTTTCACACATTGTACCCATGTGGAATCGAACCCGGGTTTTCGGCGTGCATTGACTGAGAGAACAAAAGTACGTAATGATGTCCATGAGATCAGGCTTAAATGGGGATCGGGTGGTCAGACTCTGACACCGTGTATTGGTACCCAGGTAGATAGTTGTCCCTGCTGTCGGTCACTGGGTTGTTTGGTCTTATGACTGCGATCGAAAACTTACAAGGGACTATGACAGGAACTCGTTGTTAGCCACTAAATAGTAAGTGTGTTCAGTTTTAACCCCTTCAGCAATATTCCAGCAATCTTGGTTGGGGACACCAAAATTGGCTTCACGTGACGACCGAACGCTTTATCACCAGGCTACCCCACCGCCCCTGGTCAGTAAATATTAAAGAAACCCTCTATACGTATATACAAGTGAGTGAGTGAGTGTATTTAGTTTTACGCCGCAGTTAGCAATATTTCAGCAATATTTCCAGGGAAATCGAACCCGGGTTTCAGCGTGACGAGCGAACGTTTTAACCACTAGGCTACCCCACCGCCCCACGTATGTACAAAATGTATAGGGGGAAATTATATCATGTCAACTGACCAATAATGATGCCATGATATAATTGGCACATTTGTGAAAGATTTATGCCATATTCTCCCACTCGTAACTATGATATAATCAGATGTTACTTTAATGCCTGAACCTGTCTGTTGGGGTAACACAGGCAACAGTATTCAAGATTCACAGACTCAAACAAACATTTCCAATTACCTCAAGGAATATGCAATAGAATCCACTGAATTGTAAGCAACGAGGATCTAGCACCATATTAACTGTGGGAGTACCAGGGGAGCACTTGGATAACAGTGTATGCTTAGTGATGTATTGCTCCGGTCCCCCGGGACAAATAACCTTACGCTATCCCCCGTACTCAGTGTCGATTCGGGTCTCGGTAGAAAAGATCACATGTCTCTGTTGCCGATACAATGGCGTAAAACATTGACCAGTCTCTCAACTGTGGAATCACCAATGACTTTTTTTTATAGCGGCAAGGCACTATCATATATCTTCAAGTGCACAAGCTTGGGTTTATGTTCCACTCTGGTGTTGTGGAACTTGTGTATTGCTGTAGCTGGAATCGTATATTGTCGGAAGGGAGGGGGTTGGCGCGGGTAGGACGCCAAGAAATCTGTCCTTGTTGTATATACCGGAACCTTGGTAATCCTGAAGTTCCAACAATTGGCATGTTCTCATTTTTAGTCCGGAGATACCCGTGAAGGTCCGGGTTAGAATGAACCTTCAGTAACCCATGCTTGTCGTAAGAGGCGACTAGCGGGATCGGGTGGTCAGGCTCGCTGCTGACATGGTTGACACATGTTATCGGTTCCCAATTGCGCCGATCGATGCCCATGCTGTTGATCACTGGATTGGCTGGTCCAGACTTGATTATTTACAGACCGCCGGCATATAGCTGGAATATTGCTGGGTGTAGCGTAAAACTATACTCACTCACTCACTCACTCACTCACTCACTCACTAGTCCGGAGTTCCGTAAATGGCGTGAGAGACATCAGTGGATAAGACTGATTGATTCACCGATTCACAGACTCGCGATTCACTATACTTTGTGTCGATGCGTTACGTCGAATATCGTTCGAAAACCATAACATTATTTTATCATAAAACTGGCATACTGATCGACTGATTTCATCAATTCGAGCCTATATTCAATCGATACGGGCGGTGGGGTAGCATAGCTAGTGGTTAAGGCGTTCGCTCATCACGCCGAAGACCCGGATTCGATTCCCCACATGGGTACAATGTGTGAAGCACATTTCTGGTGTCCCCCGACGTGATATTGCTGGAATTATGCTAAAATCTGCCTAAAACTAAAACTCACTCACTCAATCTATAATGTGTGTTAGTCGTTGAAATCCGTACCTTGGTGTTGTTTTGAAATAGCACAAACACTGACAGTTATTTTCTAAACTTATACATTACAATGAGAATATTCGATGTGGTATGTGGTGATAGGCGTGATGTGGTCAACGTCAAGTGACGTAAGTGCACCAAGTCTTCCCTCGTTCGCAATGAATTAATGTTGCTTGTTTGTTGTTAAACATCGCATTCAGCAATATTCCAGCTATATGACGACAGTCTGTAAATAATCTGGACCTGACAATCCAGTGATCGACAGCATGAGCATGGATCTAAGCAATTGGGATACGCTGTTACATGTCAACCAAGTCAGCGAGCCTGACCACCCGATCCGTTAGTCAACTCTTACGACCAACATGGGTTGCTGAAGACCCATTCTAACCCGGATGTTCAAGGGTATTATGAATTAATAACATAGGCCCTGATTATCAACAAACATTAATTGTCGATGTTGTCTGTAGGGGTTCTTTAATTACATGGGTAAATGCCACCGGTCACTGAAATGATGGTATTTTGCTTTTGTCTTGATGCAAATGTATTGATTTTAGATAAATCATCAGCGACAATTTGACATTCATTTTAAAGATGACAATAGTAACAAGACCTAAAATGCCAGACGTCATTACGAAACATGCAGTGTAGTCTACACGCCAGCCTTCAACATTATGATTTACAATTTGTTGTATTATGCCCAGCAGAAATTAGTGCATTCCGCCCATTGTCTAGAGGAATTTTCGCATCGACCCGTTAGAGGGACAATTTAATCAAGATCTCTTGGCCGTCATAAAATAAATGGCCATTTTGGAACCACGGAGGTGCATCGCCATGGCAACGTATCAGATCTGATGACACTCCACGAGCCTTGACACCATTGTAACAGCCAGCCGAGCGCAGACATGTTTAATTCAGTGTCGGACTGTGTGATATTAGATTAGCGCTTGGTCCATTGTACAGACTCCATGCATGTAGGGCAGAGTTCGACAAACCGGGGAAAATGAATCTTCTTTACCTCGAAGAATATCATCTCTGATCGAATTAGACGGAGACTGCTGAGACTCTTGAAACGTACGTGTCGAGCAAGAACTCAATTGACTTCGACAATAACGGGTCATGTTCAAAGGGAATTGTTCATCTCTTGGATATTCAGATACATCTCTTTGATTAATGATTCAGAGCCAATGATTAAGAACAACAAATCATCCTTGAGTTTCCAAGAACACTGCTAATCCAACACCAATTTCTTACACGAATTGCTTCGTGTATCTGAGACATAATTTACGAAGTTTCAGATGACTTTGGTAACACGAAGATGGTATTGATCCTGTGATTAATATGATCGCAGTTTATCCGATCTGTTTACACAAACCCAACACAGTTGTAAGGTGTAAACAACATTTCCCAGTAAATATTCGTACCTCTGTTGTGACACGTGTCATACATAACAAGCGGAACAGAGCGGTACGCAAGATTTTCAATATGGTTGCTTCATTCCTAGAACTGTCTGTTTTTGTTTTGTGAAAGACAGTGCAATTTGTTTTTTGTTTTTTTCATCACCGAACGACCGTCATTAAATATTCTTTTCATGCCAAATCCGGTTTCGATTCCGAATTTATTTTTATTTTTTCGTCCCAAAGTTACACCTTTTGGTAACCGTTCTTTTTGTTATTCATGCCCTCTTTAATATCGTTGAATCAATGTAGTGCAGTATATATAGTGTTTATGTGGTTGTAATTTCAAAAATAGATTTAAAATGATAAACAAGAAATTATAGGGTTGTTATGCGGAAAATCTGTTATTTATCACTCCGGATATGACGAACTCCTAAGTTCGTCGTACCTGACATTGTCTATTTACAAGAACAATAACTTTAATATCCACATATTGTCCTGGCAAATCTAGTGTGGTTTGCCAGGCTGCAAAGGCCATGCCCCCTCGACTGCCGTCCCTGTCGCCTTCCTGCGTGTAATCTATATCCTTGTTTCGGGGCAACGGTGTTTATGGCTAGTATTTGTGTTGATATTTACGACCACTCTGAGTCTTATCACCGGATAACAATAAGGTAATTTAGTTTCAGATGACGCTGTAAACATTCCTGAACATAATTCTCTCGATAGTCATCCGTTGTGTAAAAAGTGTTCCACATAAACTGCTGGGATTAATACCGGATTTAGTTTTGGTTTTAATACAGGCACGGACAAAAGAAACTATACACCCTTGTTTCTAAACACAATCACGTAATGGTTATTAGATGGTGATACGGGAATTATATTGTCTGTTTGTTTGTTGTTTAACGCAATATTCACTCAGCAATATTCTAGCTCTATGGTGGTGGTCTGTAAGTAATGGAGTCTGGACCAGACAATCCAGTGATCAATAGCATTAGCATCGATTTACGCAATTGGGATACATACGATGAGATGTGTTAACCAAGTCAGCAAATCTGACCACCCGATCCCTTTCGTCGCCTCTTACGACAAGCATGGATTGCTGTAGACCAATTATAACCCGAAAATTCACGGGTCGGAATTATACATGTATTTCGGCATCTGTTTCGAGTGGGTGAGTTTAGTTTTACGCCGCTTTTCGAAAACATTTGTCATTATTTGTCCAAATCCAATTATCAAGTTTATACTTTCGGCTGGGAATAAATGCTACTTCATACAGAATATAAAGCTTAATTCAATAACAGTTCAATTTCTAACTGTAGTGAGAATGTCTTTCTAAAATCTAAATGAAATTCGTGGATGGTCACTCAAGTGTTTGTCTGGTGAAAGCAGATCTCAGAATTGTCACCATTATAATCCATGATTTGTCTGCGCGGTCCCCGTGTCAGTGAGTTCCCCGTCTAACTTGCGCTGTAAGTAGATTTGGCTGACACGCTGAGATAATATTGCTACTAACATTAATCCACTCACCTTTGTTATGCACAAAAATATCACACCCAGGGCTGCATTAATAATATCATTTAGATCGGTCTTTCCACGGTCGACTTTCACACCACGACCAATTTAAATGAGTGAGTGAGTTTGGTTATAGGCCGCTTTTATCACTATTCCAGCAATATCACGGCGGGGGACACCAGAAATGGGCTTCACACATTGTACCCATGTGGGGAATCGAACCCGAGTGTTCTGTGTGACGAGCGAACGCTTTAACCACTAGGCTACCCCACGCTAAAAGCGGCGTTAAACCCTATTCACTCACTCGTTCATATCAATGAGTGCCCCACAACAGGTGACGTGCACATGACGTCTCAATTGACGTCTCTGTACAAGGTAACTGTCACGGTGAAATGTGGATTTTAAAGTTTATGAATAAATATTGACCTGATCCAACGAGACTGCGTTAACGGAACTGTCAGCGTGGTCGTTATCCATGTCAACGGTTGTAGCTAACAGTTGATCTGCATGATTACTCATATTAATGGACGTGAGTGGTCTGAGACCGCATTGTCCACCCGCCGGCCATCACGCTCCCCCGGGACCAGGTAGTGACACCGTGTCACCATAAGAAGATGTACAAGACACTCTACTGGCCACCATGACAGTTACAAGCCCTTTGGGACCCTAATACAATACAAGAGGATTATCGGGCTGTGAGAGTGTTGCCCTTTTTAGTGTTCTCTCACACACGTCCTAATGGAATTCTCCTCAGTGGATGATGAAATCCCCGAAATGTTTACATAAATGCCTTATCGACTTCTGCAGACAAAATTCATCATGGTCAAGAAAGGTTTTGTTAAAAAGATTGATTTTTAATGATGTCATGTGTTGACATTGCAAACAACTTTCTTTCACATAAACGTCTTTGAGTTTTTCTTGATGAAGCGGTCCTATTAACCGTCAAGATGAATAATTCAAAAACAGTTTTATTTCAACAAGGGGTGGTTGGGTAGCACAGTAGGTAAAGCGTTCGCTCGTCACGCCGGTGACCCGGGTTCGATTCCACACATAGGTACAATGTGTGAGGCCCATTCCTGGTGTCCGGCGCCGTGATATTGCTGGACTATTGCTAAAGGCGGCGTACAACCATACTCACTCACTCCAGCTACATGGGTGTCTCAGATTGATGATCATAAATGGGTGTCCATGTATCGATATGTTAAATGTGAAATGCTGATCTGGTAGAGCATCATACCTTGTGTCATAAGGCTCGCGAGGATTCTCGACAGCGTTTGATGCTGTGTACATGCTCAAGAATGCATGTTGACAGTTGAGATTGTTACCTAATCATGCAAACATATGCATGTTGTGAAAAACATGCATTGATGATGCGAGATTGATTATCGCTTCCTCATACATGGCGCAATTTCAGGCGATTGTGTTTCATCGGAGTTATTATCTTTCCCTGTTGATTTGTCATACAGATAGCCGAACCATCAATTATGTCGCTCGTTGCTTCTTTAGCCAATACGGAAGTTTGCCTCGGTGGTCACGCTCCGCTTGCTGATTCATAGACAAACATCCAGTGTCTGAAATGAACATATTTCACAGGGGAAAAAATAGTTTATGAGAACAAAAATAGAATACATGTACAATGAAAAGAAGCCCAAAGACTTTCTTCATTTTCTGGCGAAACTATGGAAATCTAGATTTGCCACATATTCTAGACTTGCATAGGCTTTCTTGGATATATATGTTTCAGTATCTGTATGACAGACTAGCTGATTCACTGCGTGTCATCGTACCCCCAAGGTGTGGATCGTTGCTCGTAATAATCAATCATTGGTTTGTCTGGTCCAGATTCGATTCATCAATTATAGCCGTGGTATACCTGGCATATTACCGAATGTGGCGTTAAAGTAAAAAAGCAAAAATCTAAAACCATATTGTATCCGGATCCGCTGGTGCTAGATTTTACAGCTGGTGCAAGCTTGGGCACGTGTGCTGAAAGAACAAACATAATATTCCGATCTGATAATCGGGGATTCCAACGGCATCCTCCTAAGGAGCAACGAGACACACTCTCAACAGTGTCTTGAGGCACCTTAAACCACTCGGGCGTCGGAGCCAATCATTATTCCAAACACAGGGGGACACAGGATCTGATTTGCCAAAGTAGTTCCAAGACTGTGATTCATTTGACCTTGAACCCTAATCCACCAGGGTCGTATGAGATTAACATAATGTACAAGGTCCCGGGAAAATAAACGTGAAAATACATGACACGGTGGCCTGATAACAACCTTGGAGAAGCAGGAAAATCAATGGTCGATAGCGTGACCATCAAACTACAGTGTGGTTGACAATGACGTTCTTAAGGTAGCTGCGACTGTCATGGTGCTGCAATAGCCTTGTGCTATACGGGTCCCATATTAAACGTAAGGAGTTGTGTTTATCTGTCAAATCATATCCACGAATATTGCACGAAGAAATGTACCTGGTTTATGCAAATACGCGTGACGCTGTCCTTGTCCTCATGATAACAGTGTGTGTACATACTTCAATGCATGAGCCAGCCCACGACAACGTGTACCATATAACGAGTAACGACCAAGGTAATATTCATAGATTATAAGAGAGTAATAAACATACATACTACTTTACGACCCGTTTAAAGTTCGCGTTGAAATAAATTTATTGCGTTTGTTATAACACGTTGTTAGAAACCATAGATTATTTCGATCGTTGCAAAATGTTTAAACTTACCCCGCTGATAATTATGGGGCCAAAGCCCTGAAAGCGGATCCCCAAAGTACGTGCTTGTGGTAAGAGTTAACTATAGTTTGGATTAGGTGGCCGCAGTGTGTAACCCTGACATTGTACCTCGGGGTGTATAGTTGCTCATAATATCAACCTCTGGTTTGTCTTGCCTAGACCTGGTTAATTACAGACTGATTAGTGGCGACCCACAATGAATCAATCTGCGGTACATCTGTGGTGGGAGATATACCTTGAAACAGGTGTACCACAAAGCTAGTTTAGCCTAGTGTACCATTCTGTTTCTTGTCATGAGCGTTGGATAAACGTGTTTGTTCAGCGTAAACACTCCGGTCTAGACCTATTCATATCACAACTGACACTCCACAACCTCAGCGGGCATTCTGTAGGCCAACGGCTATTCTCGGTGGACGGGATTATGCGAGATTTCGAAAACCTCCACACAGGGAAGAGCGTCATTGGGAGCTGAGTAATTAATTAGGCTACATGCCATCAATCTTATACGTGAAGATTTGTTAGGGATTAGGGTGTTGACATGGCATGTAATCAGTATATACTGGTGTGGACTTTTGACAGTCACCATTAGTAGATATAGTGGTGAGGAGGAAGATCTGTAAACAGCATATATACATTCAGCCATACTGCACCACCTGTACACTCAATAAACTAATACATGATTCATGAAAACGTGACTCCTTCGGCATGGAAAAAAACATATCGGAATACTCCATAGTCCTGGACTCCAGATACATGTGCTACACGTCCAATCTCGATTGTATGGGGTTTTCCATTCTGTTGCCATTCTGTGAAAGGTCAGATTGTGTTCCAGGAATAGCCTGAAGAACATATGTCCTGAACTAATTCTGTTGTGAAAAATGTGTGTTTGGTATAACATGCATTTGTTGATGGTGGGGGTGTGCGGTGAAAAGCTCTGAACATATTTGTAGGGATCGGGCAGGGATCTCCTACTGCAGGTCATGTTAACTCAGTGGTGGCAATCACACAGGCATCCTTCCCTTTATGGAGATTCCGTGGCAGATAGTGTCGCCAGTGAGTGAGTTTAGTTTTTTCACCGGTTTTAGCAATATTCCAGAAATATCACGACGGGCGACACCAGAAATGGGCTTCACACATTGTACCCATATGTGGAATCGAACCCGGATCTTCGGCGTGACGAGGGAACGCTCTAACCACTAGGCTACCCCACTACCGCCCCTTGTTGAAATAAAACTGATTTTGAATAATTCATCTTAGCGGTTAATAGGAACACATCATCAAGAAAAACTAAAAGACGTTTATGTAAAAGAAAGCCAACGCTTTAACCACAAGGCTACACACACACACACACACACACACACACACACTCCCCGCCCTAGTCTGTCTCACAGTCCCTGAACCACATTAATTCCCCTACTGCCAAGCCCTCTCTGCAGTGCTAAAGCCCAAAATAAAGCAAGTCTAGATTTCCTCAGGTTCAGGTTCTGAATCTCTGTTCTCCCTAGGGCTCCTTTTCAATATAAATGGGCTTGTTTGTTACTATCAAAATTATATATATTCAGAGACTAAGCCTTAGTCTATCCCCGCCCCTGCATTGTCGTCAGTGCCTGAGGTTTGTCTTACGACTGAACTGAATTTGGGGTCCATGGATTGTGTCCTGGTAGCTGGACAACGTGGATCATAATATCAGGGACTGGTTATGTGGATCATTATGTCAACAACAGTTTTGTGTCAATGTAATTGATGAATTGTCTTAGGACTCGCTACATGTAGATCTGACAGCATCCCATGACGGGTCAAACTAGAACGACCTTTCATCAGACAAATCAGAATCGTCGCGATATCTTGAGCGAAAGTTCAGTTTTCGAAACTTTAACCGAGATTTGTTTTGTTCAATCCAGCTTCATCCTATGGTAAAGTTGTAATATTACCGAATGTAACAACATTTACGCTTTTCTGTATTTCTGAACAGAGCCAAACTCGAAACATCAAATAGTGATCAGAGCAAGTGAGTTCGTTGTGGTTAGAAAGCTTTCGTATTGAATATTGTGAGAACGAGCGACATAATTGATGGTTCGGCTATCTGTGAATGTAAATTAACGTGAAAGGATAGTAACTCCGATAAAACAATCGCCTGAAATTGCGCCTTTCAGTCATGCATGAGGAAACGATACAATCATCACATGGCATCATCAATGCATGTTTTTCACAACATGCATATTTTTGCATGATTAGGTAACATAATCTCCGCACATGTCACTGACTGTCAACATGCATTCTTGAGCGTGTACACAGCATCAAACGCTGTCGAGACGTCAAGCAATAATGACTAAATGGCCTAGCAGCGAGTCTTGCAGGCAAATATCGACGTTCTGAGCCGCTCGTTGTATTTCCAGTACGACCTTGTCTACACGCATCACGTTTTTAACATTCTTCAATAGACGATCAATTCACTGCACGCTCATCACATCGGCCTCAGAGGAGTATATTTCAGCCGCCAATCATTGCGTACCTTCCTCAGCGGTTAATGACGTTCTCTGGTAGTCGTTAAGGCGGGAAACTCAGGAAGATAAGCAGACGTGATGAAGCGCCTAGCAGACGAGAAAGGACATAACGTTGTTCCTCTGGCACTAAGATGGGTATTTGAAGTAGAAATAGGGATATCTAAAAGGCATGAATTGCATGTTATATTCTGTTTATACCGATTGACATTATAGCCCAAGCAAACAAAGCTTAGGGTACGTTATTAAATGCCAGCGGCGATAAACAGTTAAATGAAGGATGGTACGTTATTTCCTAATGTTCTAATAGTTTATTACACTGAGGGAATGAATGCCATTCTGTGGCTCATTCAGGGTTATTACGGCTATAAGGCATGGCGATCAGGGCGATGTGGGTAGCCTAATGGTTAAAGCGTTAGCTTGTCACGCGAAGACCCGGGTTCGATTCCCCTCATGGGTACAATGTGTGAGCCAATTCTGGTGTCCCCTGTCGTGATATTGCTGGAATATTGCTAAAAGCGGCGTAAAACCATACTTACTCATGGCGATCAGACGATGACACGGAAGCCTGCCAGGTCACTTCTTGCATGGATCCAAATGCGCGGATCCAGGGGTGGATCCAGGTGTTGTATGGCGTAAGTGGAATGCACCATTCCTTTTCCGGTGTTTCAAAGTTGCAGTGAGTGAATAGAGTTTTACGCGGCCTTAGAATTATTTCTACATATCAAAAATGGGCTCCACACATTATAGCCATGTGGGGAATCGAACCCCGGTGTTCGGCGTGACGGCGAACGCTTTGACCACTAGATTATCGCACCATCCCTTCAGAACGCTGTATCCGCATCGGTGCATTCACCGAGGGTGTCGTTCATCCTAAGACCTGAGATCAATAGAATTGTACGATCTAGTACGAACACAGTCAGCTTCAACCAATGTTATCCCGATCTCTTTTATCTCGAAACTATGCAGTGTATGAATATACTGGGTTGTTTTCTTCTCTTCTGCAGCAATAAACAGACCAGTTTTGTCCAGCCAAATCAGATCTATATTTTGAGCACCGTCACACGGTGTGCAAGTACGATGACATGCAATCGTCCAGACCACCGGCCCCAACCACCTGGACCACCCTGACCCAGACTGAGCCAGTTGGACCACCCTGACCCAGTCTGAGCCACCTGGACCACCCTGACCCAGTCAGAGCCACCTGGACCACCCTGACCCAGCCTGAGCCACCTGGACCACCCTGACCCAGCCTGAGCCACCTGGACCACCCTGACCCAACCTGAGCCAACTGGACCACCCTGACCCAACCTGAGCCACCTGGACCACCCTGAGACAACTGGACCACCCTGACCCAGCCTGAGCCACCTGGACCACCTGGACCACCCTGACCCAGCCTGAGCCATCTGGACCACCCTGGCCCAGTCTGAACCACCTGGACCACCCGGACCCAGCCTGAACCATCTGGACCACCCTGACCCAGCCTGAGCCACCAGCACAAGTTAACAAGTTTCTGGCGACCTATCCTAACCCGGAATCACCCGTTGCTGTCGCATCTTGGGTAAAAGACTCTTAGACTGTGGTACCTTTTGGTTACTAACATTGATTGCATTTTCTGCCTGGGGAGGAACAATTTCCAAATATGTTCTGTAGAATCGACTGGTGCGAGCCCAAACCATTGTAAATTTATAATGAATTAGGTTCATATTTATATTACCTAATACCCTTGGTTCCATTGTGTAGGTATTCGGTTTCATTTACCGTTACATTTCACATGTACGCTCCATGCAGGTGGCTGCAAAATACAAGTGTCTGATCAAATCCTCAAAGCCCAAGATAGAACGACGTATTTCTATCTAAACAGTTACATGATTCAGGATCCCTCACGCTTAGGGATGATGCCAAGAAAGCTACTTTCAAACTTGCTTCGTCTACAGTTACAGTACGTCATCAGAGCGTATAATTATTTTCGCCTTAATCACATAAATTTTTCAACTTTTCAAAGAAACCGCTGTAACATACGTTACTATTTTCATCCAAGGATGCACGATCTAAGGATCGGATTGGAGGTAACCTTGTTTTTCATATGCCAGACATTCAGCATAGTGACGTTTTGACAGCGTTTGTAATGTGTTGGTCAAATACATTTTAGGTATATACTTTGTTTTGTCCGTTTATGCATTGTATGTGTAATTGTTCTTGAGATATATCGGTTTTATGATGTTATTTGGTGGCGAAGAGATTCTAAACGCACCTGCTTCGTAACACCGTGCTGTTGGTAATGGCTGCGATAGTAAAATGGTTTGATTCCACGAAAGGCCAATACATGTCTCACGGAAACCATGAACATCACGATAGGCCAATACATGTCTCACGGAAATCATGAACATCACGATAGGCCAATACATGTCTCACGGAAACCATGAACATCACGATAGGCCAATACATGTCTCACGGAAACCATGAACATCACGATAGGCCAATCCATGTCTCACGGAAACCATGAACATCACGATAGGCCAATACATGTCTCACGGAAACCATGAGCATCACGATAGGCCAATACATGTCTCACGGAAACCATGAACATCACGATAGGCCAATACATGTCTCACGGAAACCATGAACATCACGATAGGCCAATACATGTCTCACGGAAATCATGAACATCCCGATAGGCCAATACATGTCTCACGGAAACCATGAACATCCCGATAGGCCAATACATGTCTCACGGAAACCATGAACATCACGATAGGCCAATACATGTCTCACGGAAATCATGAACATCCCGATAGGCCAATACATGTCTCACGGAAACCATGAACATCCCGATAGGCCAATACATGTCTCACGGAAATCATGAACATCACGATAGGCCAATACATGTCTCACGGAAATCATGAACACCACGAAAGGCCAATACATGTCTCACGGAAACCATGAACATCACGATAGGCCAATACATGTCTCACGGAAATCATGAACACCACGAAAGGCCAATACATGTCTCACGGAAATCATGAACATCCCGATAGGCCAATACATGTCTCACGGAAACCATGAACATCCCGATAGGCCAATACATGTCTCACGGAAATCATGAACACCACGAAAGGCCAATACATGTCTCACGGAAACCATGAACACCACGAAAGGCCAATACATGTCTCACGGAAACCATGAACATCACGATAGGCCAATACATGTCTCACGGAAATCATGAACACCACGAAAGGCCAATACATGTCTCACGGAAACCATGAACATCACGATAGGCCAATACATGTCTCACGGAAATCATGAACACCACGAAAGGCCAATACATGTCTCACGGAAACCATGAACATCACGAAAGGCCAATACATGTCTCACGGAAACCATGAACATCAGTCTCAAATGTTGAATTACACGTGTGCAGATGGTCGGGATCACTTGACTTGTTAACTTGGCATTATAATCATATTTCAGACACAATCAATTATATGACAATATCAGTAACAAAGGTGTCTTTACTTGATGAATAGCTTGTCTCATGGTGCTAGCGACGACCAGACCTTTGTTAATAGCATCTGTTGTCTTGTCATTGACCCTAGGCACGCACAGATGGACTGGGGTCGATCCTAAGACGGTGACCCCACGAACGTTTATACCAACTCAGCGTTGTTTTCATAAAGACTTGTTTTGTACTTTTCATTAAGGCACGGACGGCGGTGGCCTGATCTTGACACTGAGCGTGAGTACAGGGCAACCCACAACTGCCATTATTAGTCCGTCTCACAGTCCCTGAACCGCATGCTAGACCTAGCTGCAATGCTAAAGCCTACCAAAGCAGTTCTAGATCTCCTCGGGTTCTGAATCTCCCATCTCACTGTGGCTCCTTTCCAATTTAAAAGGATTTATTTATAATATGAAAATATACATATTCAGACACGTTAGTCTACTGCCTAACTTGCATTGTGTTCGACCGCCGCTTCCTGACCATAGGGTGTGTGTGTGTGTGTGGAGAGAGAGAGAGAGAGAGAGAGAGAGAGAGAGAGAGAGAGAGAGAGAGAGAGAGAGAGAGAGAGAGAGAGAGAGAGAGAGAGAGAGAGAGAGAGAGAGAGAGAGAGAGAGAGAGAGAGAGAGAGAGAGAGAGAGAGAGAGAGAGAGAGACTACAAGCTGTAGTCTTGGTTCTTGTAATAACAACCATTGCTGAAATCTGCATCTCCGGATTCATCAACAAATAGTGTGCATTATGTATTCTGCATATGCACCTGTTTCAAAGACCTGATACGACATCAACATGGAGATGGTTAATTAACAAAAACTCTCTTCTTAATGCACCAGTTTCATTAACACAATTTATAATCCATAACAAATACTGCACACAAGGTTCTGCATCTCCGCCGGTTTTATTAACAAATAACGCATATAGTGTATGTTGCAGCATGCGACAGTTTCAGTTGTTTCCTTGTAAACATATAAAAGGTACATGTGGCTACTGTGCAATATCACACCGACAAATTGGTACTTCTTTAGATCCCTTGATATAAACTACTCTTGAGTTAATTAACATGGTGTTGGGCTTGTCGCTTTCATTACCCCATGGTGCGCCGTATTTGTATACAAAGTATAGGCCTTCTGTATATTGGCTGTGTGATTTCAGCAGATACACACACGTGTAATTAACAAGTCAGTAATTAACAGTGATCAACACTAATTACTAAGTGGCGATCGTCCTTTGATTAGCCTAAAGAGGGGATTGTAATGAAACCTTAATCTTAGAGTGAGTGAGTTGGGTTTAACGCCGCTTTTAGCAATATTCCAGCAATATCACGACGGGGGACACCAGAAATGGGCTTCACACATTGTGCCCATGTGGGGATTCGAACCGGGGTCTTCGGCGTGACGAGCGAACGCTTTAACCACTAGACTACCCCACCGCCCCCCTTAATCTTAGATACGAAAGTGCGTCATATACAGTTAACAGAGTTTACATACAAGAGCATGGTGGATATACATAGCAAGTTAACGAATATTACTGGTATTATTAGTGTTCATTAACAAATTAAATTTAGATATTTTGTCCTTAGATCAGTGTGGCAAGGACATACCAACAAAACTTGGAACTCATGTTCAATTACATGTAATGTACACAATTTACACAATCTGTTGGATACACGGGAACTTGTGATAAGTAATACGACTATAGGGCACCCGTGCCCTCCTCAAAGAAGACTTCATTTGCCTATTGCACGCATATATATCTGGCAGTGCGGATATGTTTAACACCAACAATGTATCAATTCTTATGATCATAATTCTATTCTTCAAAAGCTACAATATATATATACAAAAATAAAAATATAACGGGACGCTAAAATAAGAATATGTGCTGTCTAAAACTTTAAATTCCACAATGACACCTCGTCTTTTGTACACCACTAATAAATACCTATAAAGACGTATGTGAAATTGTTTACCAATTCAAGTCATTGAAAGTATCTTGAATCAAGCGAACGTGAAAAAAACACATTTAAGCTACAAATTGTCTTCTCTTTTCTCTCAGTTTGTCTTCCCATTAGAACTAAATCAATGAAATAATGGTGAGCAGAGTGTAATCAGAGATCACCCGACCGTAACGAATGTTTATTGGCACAGATCACTCGACCATAAAGATGGTTTATTGAAACAGTAGGTCAATGCGAACAAGAACTCGCAGAAACTGTTTGCGTATGAAATATCCTGCCGCTCATTACCTCATGTGTTGCGATGAAACAGTAATAAAACAACGACTGATTTAAGAATCGGATTTTTCTATAAACGATCCTTATTTTACATCGAAAGGTTGTTAACATTTGTAAACGTTTCTAACACACCGATATTTTCGGCATCTCCTGTGCAAACATGGACCCGATACTCTACAAGTGGTATCATAAACCGTATGTTAATACTGTAGTAATGATATAATTGAAACTGCTAAAAATATTTCTATACACTGCATTCCGATTAGAGCAATTGATTATCGTTGCGGTCAGATCAACCAGCAGTTCTGATAGTTGAACTTAAGATTACTCTCGGTGTACTGACTTTTCAAACTGAATGTTTATCAGCTAATCTTACTTTACGCGAGAAAAAAAAATAACGTAATGCAACGAAAATAAAAAAATGGGACAATTAATCAACAAATCGTCATTTCAGCATTCGAATATGACATTAAAGGATGTGAATATTAACTAAAATGACCTCGATAAATGCAATATGAATATATTAAACAGGCTATTGATATGCATATAATTGTACTATTTTATTCTTTTCATTTATGATTGTAAACGATATTACCAAACATCTTTAGACGTAATGTATGTTTATTTAAAAATATTAGTCAAATGCTCAGTCAATCCACACGCAGTGAAAAAATGTGTGTTAACACAAAAATTGTCAGTTTTAGACAATGCTTTGTTTCAATTATAACTCAATGGCTCAGACAAACACCTGTCGTTCCCTTTTTTCGATTCCCTTGTCAAACAACAACAAACCATTTGTCACAAATCACAAAGCAAACTTCATAATTTACATTCAATACGCAAAGTAAACCAATTATGTCGCTAAACCTATCCCTAGTTTTGATTGCTAACTATACACCCAAACAAGTCCGTTATAACATTCAAGTCTAGCCAGTAATAAAACAGCCAAATCGATTTAGCATGAATTCCGTGAACGTATGTGCTGATTCATTGCACGTTGAAAATGTCGTCGGTTCATTATTTCACCTTTCAAAGCGTCGTGCCCTAATTTTCCATAAATGGAAAATGACGCCATCTTGTTTTTCAAGCTTACAGGTGTCATTGCTTACCGTCACTTTCATTTAACGACAATGTCAAATATATACAAAAAACCAAAACACAAATGTAAATTACATTCGTGAAAGTATCACTACTATCTGTTCTTATAAGTTCGATTATTTTAGACTTCAAATTCGACAGAGTAATCGCACAGGTATGTCACATCAAAGGTGCGCATGACATCAGACTGCCCACGCCCGCATTGGTTGAAGAGAAATATTTACAAAAATGGGCTGTTACTGTTACCTCCCTCCCCAAGAGGGCAGCCGGTGAAAGTCTTACAGATCCCAAACCTTTGCAACATACAAATATATGTTAGTGTTATCACCGGCTTAAACACATATATGTTGTACTAGACTCGTGTGCTACAGTGCGTCTCAAAACATATTGCTTTGCTCAAATCGCTGGTAGCACACGAAGAGGGAGGGGAAGGGAATAGCCATCACATTCCCTCCGCTGTGTTCGAACAGGAAGCAGAGGACAGATAACAGAAGACTGAGTAATGGAGTGAGAAAGGTAGATAGATCCAAATCACCACACGAAGAAAGGACTGTGATTGGGAAGAGGTGAATGGAAATTCGGAAAATTGTGGATTGTTGTACGTTGGGATAACGCTAGACTAAGTGCGAAGCGGAGGGGATACCTCGACTCGTCTGGATATTCTAATTTTCGATTCAAAGGAGAAAACCTCAACCGTTTATATCAAGATTGTGAAATTACATGTGTGTTCGTCAGTGGATGTTGGTTTATCCACGCTAACTGCTGACCATGTGTAAGGTTTTTTGTTTCTGAAGGTTGTGAATCTTATAGGTTTTTTAATTGGAAACACCGATCTCGTTTTCTGTGAGGGTCGCTCACCTTGACAAACATGGCGGCTTCCACGAACCGATGTGTCTGCAAAGCAGCATTTCTCCTACATTCCTTTCTGGTCTTTGTGAGCTCAGTCCATGGATTACGTTCGCAGGATCACAATATAATATATATGCAAGATGTGGATTTAAATTCTGAAATAAGCCCTTATTTGACACACCATCGCCACGCCAGATCCCGACCATTTCACGAACGAGTGAAGCGCGCTGCACCAGTGACTCTTCAAAGGACCATAGCCGAAAATGCCACTTTTACTGATCCAATTTTCCAACTAAATACAGAGGTTACCGGTCCCCATTTATTTGAGATTGTTTCATCCACGGTTGATATGTTCGCTGTGGATAGGACATCTGGAAACGTCAGGCTGAAACCCGGTAGAACATTTGATTACGAAGACGATACCCAGCGGAGCATTCAGCTCGTAATCAAAGCAACAAACCAAAATAACATCACAGGTAACGTATATACATAGATATAAAATATGTTTAAATGTGTTATATAATAAGATTTGAATTATGTCATTCATCAGACAGTGTAGAATGTCACAACGACAACACCTGTACACCAACCATTGTGATACTGATTAAATTGACTCTTGTTTAAATGTGAAAGTCTGCACCAAACATTCAGCAACCCAGGAATGCTTTGTTCCATGAGCAATGATAAGTTACATGCTTTAAATAGTTTCTGCTTGTTAAGGGGTGTTTTATTGTAGAAGCAAAATATTTTTTGAACATGTTGAATACAATGAAGCAATTTAAATTATCAATCCACCAAACTGAAGTCTGACAACATATACATTCAGAAACATACTGTCTGAATTAATGTCACATGTATTACACCTGAATTAATGTCACATATGACCTAAATGTGAAGCAAAGTTCATTAATGAATTGGTATTTTGATGATTCATGCGAACAGTGCCCCACCCTTTTTCAGTACCTGTTCAACAACTACCATTTCACAATATTGATATGGTAGCATGATAATCACCAAACACAATATGTTCATTTCACAGACAGCCTTAGTCTTTCATTTGTGGAGAAATAAAATGTCAGTCTTGTGATTAGTGTGATATGCGGACAAAAAACAGTCATATCAATATTGATTTGTTTTTTCTTGTGTTAAATTGTCCTCATTGTTCTGAATGTCCACTGATAAGACAACAATTTCTACAGTCACTGCTAAGCAGCATGTTAATGGCTTTAGGGTTCCATTTGTGTATGTTCCACAGCAGGTGCTTTACAGTGGTAGTGAAGTACTTGATGGATGTGTAGAAGCACAGGTACTGGCTTAGGCAGCAGTAGGTTGGGATCTTTTGCAGGTGCCCCTTTCCAGTGAATTGGACATTAGGTTTGACCTGGGCAAGCTTTTAAGAGTTTGGATAAACAGGAAAGAGGTCAGATGCCAGATCTGGTGCAAGCCAGAGTCTTTTAAGTTCAATGTTGTCTGATCATGGTCTGCCAGATTATCTGCTTTAGGCCATGAAACTTAGGGATGTTGTATCCTGTGGACCTGTTGTACTGTAACAAAGTCATAGGTATTGTTTCGTCTACCCTCAATCAATATTTGGTTTCATTTGTTGCATCTGATGAAAACATCCTATAAAATTAGAATGATTGAATGGTGGTAGGGAGAAGACGGATTTAAACATGATAAAGACCAGGAAACAAGAAAATGAAGAAAAGGTTAATCTCAACAGATCAAAATAAAAACAGAGTGAACCTGACTTGGCTGACTCTTTAGATTATGGTGAACTCTGATGAACTGCAGGTGATAAAATAATAATATAAAATATTAGTAAAACACATGAAGAATTAGTAGCAAGTTATACTGCAACTGTTTTATTCAGGCTAGACCAAATAATATAATTGTTTATCAAAACTGCAGGTCACTACTTGGAAAGTAAACAACTGATTCACCTTGGTGTGTATTTTTTTTCATCTCAAGTGAGGGATGCTGCACTAAATTCTGTTCATTGACGTAATCGATATGATCTACCAACAAGTATTTGGATTGCATGTTTCTCAAACCGATACTCATGTTGGTACAATGTTGGTAAAGGTATGAAGAATGGTAGACCCAAAACCATTTGCATGCATTTTGATGTTATTTTGTGGCATTTCATCAGTGTGTGAAATAAGGCTCGTCCGACCACCCGAGACGGTCTAGATTTCTGAATGGTCTAAAGCTAGCCAGCCTGATGGTCTGGTAAAATATTTTAGATGTTCCATACATCTGAGTAAGTTCACCATATTTGGTCTGGTTAAATCCATTTTGGGCTGGTAACATTTTGAAGTTACCAGCCCTGATGTCTGGTTGGATTTTTGGTTTATTTCATACACTGATTTCATCTTAGATTATGTAAAGTAACAACTGTGAAAGGTCCTTCAACTTTGTCAAGTAGTAAAACTGTCATAGCTGACAATAACTCTGTTAAGAAGTGTTATTTTTGACAAGGTAAACAGCAAGAATGATCTGCCTGAAACATGTCGGTGCAATTGAGGCAAGCCACTAACTAAGAAATAATGGTGTTTTTCAACCCTTTTTCATGTCTGCGTCACTTTCAGATTGAATGTCAGTGTTGTGAATATGGAACTTGAAAACGAGACATTCATCGAATCTCTGTTTTTGATAACCTGCTGAACTTACATTTGACCAGCTTCCTGAGATAATGGGAAAACTTTGTGGTAACTACCTTTTTATAATGGCTTACTTAATCATTTGAATCATAATGGCATATGCTTTACCGATGGAAATTTATCTGTCTGTTGACAAGAAGATTGTAACCTTTGAACAAATCCCTGTTTTTCCTTTTCTTCTTCTTCTTTTTGAGCATCAGTCCCTTTCAGAAAGGAATTCCTATAAAGCGAGTGATTAATTTGGTGTAGCCTAAATTGATAATGCAGATAAATTACACAGGGCCATAACTAGAGTGAGTGAGTTTGGTTTTACGCTGCTTTTAGCAATATCACGGCGACGGACGCCAGAAATGGGCTTCACACATTGTGCCCATGTGGAAAACCGAACCCGGGTTTTCAGCATGACGAGCAAACACTTAACCACTAGGCTATCCCACCGCTTTGCCATAACTAGAGTAATGGTTAGAAACATCTGTGTAGTAATGTGATTAAACTATGTAAGAAATAAAAGGAGCCCAAACTCAAATTGTTCCAACATTTCAAAATCTGACACAGTCATATCCATAATCCATGACATACAGAATGGTAGCAATGGCAGAAATACAAGCCATCGTGATGTGTTTCCTGTTGGAAGTCTCATGTTGAGTATCATTGAGTAACCCTGCATGGCCTTCATTCTCATTAAGTACATTTCTTTATATAACAAGAGTGTTGTCATTTTCTATTGTTTCTCAGCGAAAGCCTCCCAGTGGGCAGCAGACTTTAGATAAGCCCCCCAATGTGAAGAGACGAAGAATAATGTTCCAGAGGTCACTGGTGTCACGTTAATCCCAAAGGCTTCATTTTCTCATAATAAATTTGCTTCAGGACTTGAAGGAATTTGCACCGAGATCACTTTCTCATGGCCAGGTTAATATGATCAATCTCAGGAACAACATAAAAGAAAGCTGTTTTCAGCAGCAAGAACCTGATTAAATGAAACTAATGGCTTGTACATGTTGTAAACGATTATACTGATATAGTGGAGAGGAAGCATGCCTCTATTAAACTCATCACCAGTGGTAGAAAACTAGCTTTCTAGATCTGCTTTTGACAAAACATCACTCGGTACCATCAAGTCTTGATATGAAAGGCAGTGAAATCTGAGGATCGTTTATGGACAAAAACTGCAAGATAAGTGCTGTGATTATGTGATTTACATTGATCTGGGAACACGAGAACAAGAGGGGCACCTGCCGATGGTTAGTTTTATCATCATGTCATGAGTAGGCCATGAATATTGGTGATAAATTGTAGTACACTATTTATATCGGGAATTATATGTCACATAATCTTGTCCCAATTTATTGTCATTAAAGTAGGCTGGGACTACTTGCAGGGACAGCATAAACATATACTGCTTCATAAACATATACTGCTTCATAAACATATACTGCTTCATAAACATATACTGCTTCATAAACATATACTGCTTCATAAACATATACTGCTTCATAAACATATACTGCTTCATAAACATATACTGCTTCATAAACATATACTGCTTCATAAACATATACTGCTTCATAAACATATACTGCTTCATAAACATATACTGCTTCATAAATATATACTGCTTCATAAATATATACTGCTTCATAAACATATACTGCTTCATAAACATATACTGCTTCATAAACATATACTGCTTCATAAATCTAACTTGTGCTGAAGGAAATCCAATTTTTAAAGGCATCGTCAGTCAGTCATTTTATTTTGCACATTTATGAAATGGGTCATCAACACAAATAGTACATGGAAAACGTCACTATCAAACCTATTCAGAAAAAAATCTCCCTATTATATTGGTTGCTACCCAAGACTTTATTTGATATGAATAAGAAATAAATAATTTCTTTCAGAAAATTGAGCTTTTTAATATATTAAAGACTGACATTTTGCAATTTACATGTTCTGTAAGATTGCATTTAAGCAGGTCATGGGAACTCTAGCAGTTGTGTTTTGACATGGATATGACAGTGTTATTGTTCACGCTTGTTGTGTATGTATCTATGACAGACAGTGAATCAGCAGCGCCAGATGTTCCTGTAGACTGTGTGTGTGTTGTAATTACAGCAGGGACAAAGGCGAGTAGACTGGGAGCAGAGCAGGAGTGCTCTTCCTGCTCTACATAGTAAGCGAGAGCCAATATTCTAGTGTGATATTGATCTGTTTCACATCTTTTTACACACTGTAGGAGTTTGGGAGACAGAACATCAATATATGTTTTTGTGAAGCATGGGGAATCTTTCCTCCCTTCACACCAGGGTGTAGATTGCCTACGGTAGGGAGATAGAGGTGTGCAAATGTCCTCGCACACACACTCAGGGTGTGTATGCTGTGCTCAATACGGATTAGAGGGAGGCGTGTCGTTTTCAGGTTCATGTTGACTTTAGACTAATGTGATAAAGGGTTGAAAGTCTGATGGTCTGCATTTCAGGCATGTATATTACCAGGCGGTGGCGTAGCCTACGGGTTAAAGTGTTCAGTTGTCGTTCAGTTGTTGCGTCAAAGATTCAGGTACAATTCCTCAACTTTGTAGCCCATTTCAGGTGACACCTGCCATGATATTGCTGAATTATTGCTAAGAGTGGTGTATATTACAGAAAAAGAACACAGAATTGGAAACTGAGTTCACTGGTACTGGTGGTCTAAGTGTTCTTACTGCAGTCTTGTATCCATTCTTATAATGTTTTTATTGCCATCTGTTTCTGAAATAGGTCCCAAGGTTGGAGATTCCCAAGTACTCAGTCACTTGATCTAAGCATGTTCAAATATATCCAGAGGTCTGTAAAAGCTTGGACTATGAGCTGGCATTGCAGTGTTATAATAAGTATATATTATATATAATATGTTGGTTGATGTGGAGAGGTTATTGTCCATCTGCAATAGGAACCCGCAAAACTGATGTTAGATGTATAAATGACGTGATCTTGTCAACAGTGTTTAAAACATCTATAGTGGTTGTAATGCAAAACTCTTTGTAATGCAAGGATTTTACGTATTAGCCTGCTTTTGCTACAGGTTGTTTAACATGTTTGAGCTGAATGAAGAAGTGGTTAGTTATGACATCACTGATCTGTATTGACTGTTCTAGAATGTTTGATCTCGAACAATAATAGTTTGACATAATCATCACACTGATAGAATAAGTATTCATTAATGTTTTCAATGGCTAGTCGTAGAAGCAGCAGGTGCTTGTAATTATATGGGAATACACTGAGGCTCCTCTTTGTGTTTGCATAATGTCTCAGGAAATGCAGCAAAACCTGTTTTTAGCATGTAATGAATCCATGGCCGTCAGTACACTAGCTCCTTGTTGCTAATAAAAGTTGTGAATGTTTCATGTGACAGTCGGACTCTGTCTGGAACCTGGTATTGTATCAGGCTGTCAACTATTGATTCAGTGTCATTAACAAGGACAGTAAACCGGAGGAAACCTTGAATGTCTGGTTCATCTTCAGTGTACTTTTTGTCATGTTTAATGATAAATATATTTAGATTTGTTTTGTATTCACCAGTATTTGACTTTGATGTATTATATCCTGCTCAACCAGGTTTTTTATTCAAGTTTTAAATGTAGAATTGTGCAATTATAAACAGACAGTAAGGTACATGTAGAATTGCGTAATTATAAACAGACAGTAAGGTACATGTAGAATTGCGCAATTATAAACAGACAGTAAGGTACATGTAGAATTGCACAATTATAAACAGACAGTAAGGTACATGTAGAATTGCGCAATTATAAACAGACAGTAAGGTACATGTAGAAATTATAAACAGACAGTAAGGTACATGTAGAATTTGTGCATGTAGAATTGCACAATTATAAAAACAATAAGGTACATGTAGAATTGTGCAATTATAAACAGACAGTAAGGTACATGTAGAATTGCAATTATAAACAGACAGTAAGGTACATATAGAATTGTGCAATTATAAACAGACAGTAAGGTACATGTAGAATTGTGCAATTATAAACTGACAGTAAGGTAATAAACAGATAAACAGACATTATAAGGTACATGTAGAATTGTGCAATTATAAACAGACAGTAAGGTACATGTAGAATTGTGCAATTATAAACAGACAGTAAGGTACATGTAGAATTGTGCAATTATAAACAGACAGTAAGGTACATGTAGAATTGTGCAATTATAAACAGACAGTAAGGTACATGTAGAATTGCGCAATTATAAACAGCCACATCAAAAGATGTATGTAAAATTGTGCAGTTATAACCAGGCAGATATAGAAGGGCAGATATGTAGATAAACAGGTATATCAAAATTTGTGGATAGAGAAACACCTGTTTTCTTATCTTTTCATGTCAATTTAAAATACATTTTTGGTTTGGTCGGCCATTAATTACAAGTGTGATATTCAGCGTTGTACATGATTTGGCTTAAACACCTGAATGTCCATACATCACATTGTACATCACTACAATATTTGTCTTTGTTTGTCAAGGTTGTTCTGCTTCTTACTTTCATGGAATACATGTGCCAGTATGTGGCATATGTTGCTTGCAAGCCTGAACAGCCAGATATAGGATAGGAATAGGATTGGTTCCTAAGACCTGTCAGTCTCTGTAATCATACTTCAGCATGTGAATTGTTACTCGAGCTATCGACCATTGGTATATTGGTGGAGGCACGACTACCTTCAGGCTACTATGATGACCATAACAGTGATATACTTTGTCAGTGACAGATTTGAGGACCTGCATCTGAAGAAAGGAATATTTCAGATTAATTATGTTATTTGGAAACAAGGAAAGCTAATGTTGGAATCGGCTCCTACTTAACGTTATCTGTGTTACTAGTGTTAAAGATGAGTTCCAGCATGCACCCCAGAAAGGACAAGGGCACCATTCCATCATGTCTGATCAATCCTCTTCTGTTGGCACTGTCTCCCACTCTGCAACTGAAGTTGAATCTCGGACCGATGCTCAGCTTGGACGGAACCTGTCTGCAGCAGACCACATTTCATGATTCCTCTAATTCCTGCGCCTCGATGCGGTATTGATCCAGGAATTCCTGGCCCCAGTTTGTCAATGCGCCTGACGGAGGAGGCTGTTTGATCAATCACAATTGCTGCTGCTACTACTTCTTTTAGACAAATGACCTTGCCATGGAACAGATGCACAACCGTTTATCAGTGTTTATTATGCCCAGTATTTTCAGTCATGCCCATTCTTATTGGGATTAGTGACAGTTCAAACTCTAGTTTTTATCATAAACTTTATATTTTGATGTAGAGTTTGTTGATGGGAGAGCATGTTTGGTGGAGTTGAGTTGGTGTTGTAGCACATGGAAAAGCTGGTGTTTGCTATGATTGAGTTAGAATAACAGAATTTTCCTGGTTTTTAGTGTTTGGCATATTGATCTGTTTTTAAGTGTTGCCATTGCTTGATTTTGTGGAGGATGTGATAGTGGAAGAGAGGTTCTTCAGACATATTGTAATGAATGGAGATGGGTAAGAAGGCTTTAAGAAACATGCTGAAAGTAAACTCCCTGGAATTCACCACATTAAACACACACCTATTAGTTGAGCACTTTATTTCCAGTCAGGAAATGGGGGTGTTGGCATTGAAATTTATTGTCCAGAGTTGCAGCCCTTTGTCAAGCTAGGATCTGCTGGTTATGTTTCCAAATCACATATTTGCCCTGATTTTATAAATGCTTGGTTTGCAGGTACCTTGCCCTTCTTTGTGTGCAAAGAGGCAATATCTATGACCTGCTTCACTTACGCTTTTAAGCTGACACGTCACGATATTTTGAACTACATTTCAAACCCATCTTGTCCAACTGATTATGGGGCTAAGGAAATTATTGAGTTAATATAATGATGTAGTAGATACAAGACAAAGGTTAAAAAATCTTATGAAAAGGTCCTATATTTGAACATTTATATAAGCGTCCCCACTAAGAATGTTGAACATGTTCAATGACTGGCAGTCTCCTAGGTGCTGTAGGAATGTGACACAACCTCTGTTATCTTCCACAAGACAACATGGCCGCCATGGCCAGTGACTGGTTTGCTGTCAGACTCCCTTGACAAGAAGGGTCTTATCACGTCTTTAAAAACATCATTGAACAAACACAGTATAAATCTTGTGTCATGTTATCCAATGTGTTTTGTCATGTCAGATGTGGTTTTGATGTCTTCGTCCATTACAGTGAACATAAATCACTCTTCAATTATTTGTGTACCACAGTTGCTTCGAAACCCCAATCAGTTGGTAGGCAACATCATTTGTTGGTTTCCCATTGCCATCAATAATTCATCTCAAAGTGTAGTGATCCAAGTATAATGTGGTTTAATCTTCTTTGCAATTGAATCAGGATATAATCTGTATCACAATTCAGTGATAGGCTATGGTCTTGCATTCAAGTGGTCCTATGGCATCAACTCCAGGATCCTCCACAACAGGCATCAAACATGATATGCCTTAACATGATTAAGGGTCGAGAGCAGTATTGAATGATTGAAAATGTAACATATTTCTGAGAACTAACAGACTTGGTGGAATTGACAAAAAATGGCATTCTTCAGATAGAACTTTCCATTTTGGAGGTCATACATCTTTTCTAGAGGGACTTGATTGTGAAATTTGTTGTACACAGCAAACTTTTTGTTCTCTTTCCATTACAGGCTGAATACATCTGAATCAGTCAGAGTTTGTGTTTTCCAATATGTTTAGCAGTTTTAACATGTTTAACCCAACCCACTAACTAAATCCTATGTGTTTTACTGCAACCTGGAATTTAGCTCTATCTAAAACTTTTTGGGGATTTGTCAGACTGACAAATTTTATCTGATATTCACAAACATCAGCAGTGTTGTATACGTGTAGTTAACACCTCTGGTATCAATCCAGCTGTGGTATATTGCAGTTTTTCCATGAATTAATACAGTTATTAGATACGTTGGTCATCACTTTTTTATATGATGAAATCCATAGGTCTTGTAAGTCAGGAAGGTAAATCACGCTTCTGCTGCAGCTACCGCACGACTGTTGACTGTCAAGGAAGCAGCTCAGGGAATGACAGGTCTAGATAATTACAATGAATGACAGATACAGCGTGGGATGGGAAGATGCTGCTTCCCTGTAGACAGATGAAGGATGTAGAACCAGGATAATGTCAAAGCAGCTGTGACAGGTCTTGTTGCGCTGGGAGCCAGGGTTCGAGTTTGATGACTAAATGTACAATTATATTTTCCCTGTTGACATTGATAAGGTGATGCATTGTTTCGATGGTCAAGCAAGGATGTGTCCTGTCGTATATATTACTTAATGATCATTAATGAAAATACTATTTTTCAGTTATGTGTTGTAAAGATTTTACCTAGATTTTCAAACAAGGAAGCAATGTTTTTACGATACGTGGAATCCAGTGATAGTTCTAACTACCTCTATGTTTAATGATGCATCAAGGGTATGCATCCTCAGTTTGCACATAGCTGTAATGACAACTGGTGTTTGGCCTTGCAGATACAACATAGAGGTCTAAGTGACTTGATTTTTACCAGACCAAACAGGAAACACCATAAATACTTAATTTTACAAAATTGTATTAAATGAAATGTTAGAATACATCTGTATTGAAGGAAATGAAACTTTTCCTCCCAATGTATCTGTGGATATTTTTCTGTGGTAAAAACAAAACCATACACTTGCACAATTGACACCATATTGACCATGTCAGTATTATTTTAACCCCAGCATATGGATAATGGTACAACTTTAATCACAGAAAAGAGAAATTTTCAAATGATACCTGAAATATTCTCACGCAGAACCAAAACAATTGGTGGGATTTTGATTGGTGTTCTGCATCCCTAACTCAGTGTAAGATGAGTTGCTTTGACTTGATACAGCCAGGTAAATACATCCACTTAATGGGGTAGTGGGGTAGCCAAGTGGTTAAAGCGTTCGCTCATCACGCCGAAGACCCGGGTTCAATTCCCCACATGGGTACAATGTGTGAAGCACATTTCTGGTGTACCCCACTGTGACATTGCTGGAATATTGCTAAATGCGGCGTAAAACCATACTCACTCGCACACAACTCCACTCACTCACTCATCCACTCACTCATATCCACTTGCTATAGACTACCACTTACTATTGTCAGATAAGAGCTGGCTAGGATAAAGGCAGCTCAAGTCCATCCTGCAATTTATATGAAGTTATTATAAAACACAAGAAATTTCCTCTCATTAAACGCTAAGAGAAGCTAATTTTCTCTGGTAAATTAGGCTGAAAGACTGAGACAAGGAGGAAGAAACAACAGCATGGGGCTCATTAGTTGGCCTTCCCATCTGCCAGACATCTTATAGGTTGTAAACTTGTGTTATGAAATGGGATACCCTCACTCAGGGCCTGCAAGGGTCTAGAGGAAGGCTATGCTCAAACATCTGTGATGACAGCAGTGCTTTGATGTGTTGATAGGGGGATACAGTACTGTATTGGGAACCTCTTGGTATGGGCGCTGGTGCCAGTAATGGATGTATCATTATTAGAAGAGTGCATAGAAATGTCATGTTGATCATGTTTATGTACTTGTACCTTTGTCCAAGAATATTCAGAATAGTTCGAGTGGGTCAGAGAAATAGACAAAGTTTATTCAGAACTTTGGAGACCCATCTCGCTTGTCCACTTTGTTACAACTTCATGATTTTCTAAATACATGGAGACAGTGCTTGTTTTTCCCCTCTTGCTAGTGTCTCTGTGTAATGCTGTTTGGGGAGGTGAAGGGTGTCACTGAGCAATAATACACTTCTAACTTGACATACGCACTGAATGGATATTCTGTGTATATCAACCTTTGTAGAGGTGTACCTGAGATAGGTTTCCCTGCCGTAGAGATATACAGCGTATGACACTTCTGTTATTTAGAAATCCCCACCATCAACCCATGTGGAGGTATCCCTGAAATCAGTTTCCCTGCCGTAGAGATATACAGCGTATCACACTTCTGTTATTTAGAAATCCCCACCATCAACCCATGTGTAGGTATACCTGAGATCAGTTTCCTGCCGTGAGATACATTCTGTTATTTAGAAATGCCCACCATCAACCCATGTGGAGGTGTACCTGAGATCAGTTTCCTGCCGTAGAGATATACAGCGTAACACACTTCTGTTATTTAGAAATGCCCACCATCAACCCATGTGGAGGTGTACCTGAGATCAGTTTCCCTGCTGTAGAGATATACAGCGTATCACACTTCTGTTATTTAGAAATGCCCACCATCAACCCATGTGGAGGTGTACCTGAGATCAGTTTCCCTGCTGTCGAGATAAGCAGTGTGTCCCACTTCTTGCATCACAATTCCCACTATCCCACTATTCCCACTATATCTCAGTGATATATGAATGTACAATGTATCCCACACCTTGTATGTCAAATCCCCCACCAGCGTTTGTAGCAGTGCATATGTGGTTATTTCCCTGCTATGGAGATATGCAGTGTATCTCACCCCTTGTATGTCAAATCCCCCACCAGCCCTTGTGGCAGTGCATCTGTGGTTATTTCCCTGCTATGGAGATACACAGTGTATCACACCCCTTGTATGTCAAATCCCCCACCAGCCCTTGTGGCAGTGCATCTGTGGTTATTTCCCTGCTATGGAGATACACAGTGTATCACACCCCTTGTATGTCAAATCCCCCACCAGCCCTTGTGGCAGTGAATCTGTGGTTATTTCCCTGCTATGGAGATACACAGTGTATCACACCCGTTGTATGTCAAATCCCCCACCAGCCCTTGTGGCAGTGAATCTGTGGTTATTTCCCTGCTATGGAGATACACAGTGTATCTCACCCCTTGTATGTCAAATCCCCCACCAGCCCTTGTGGCAGTGCATCTGTGGTTATTTCCCTGCTATGGAGATACACAGTGTATCACACCCGTTGTATGTCAGATCCCCCACCAGCCCTTGTGGCAGTGCATCTGTGGTTATTTCCCTGCTATGGAGATACACAGTGTATCACACCCCTTGTATGTCAGATCTCCCACCAGCCCTTGTGGCAGTGCATCTGTGGTTATTTCCCTGCTATGGAGATACACAGTGTATCACACCCCTTGTATGTCAGATCCCCACCAGCCCTTGTGGCAGTGCATCTGTGGTTATTTCCCTGCTATGGAGATACACAGTGTATCACACCCCTTGTATCTCAGATCCCCACCAGCCCTTGTGGCAGTGAATCTGTGGTTATTTCCCTGCTGTTATAGATATACAGCGCCTCGCACCCCTTGTATCTCAGATCCCCAACAGCCCTTGTGGCAGTGCATCTGTGGTTTCCCTGCTGTAGGATATGCAGCAAGTAGAGTTCCATCAGACCAATACAAGCCAACTGTTTCTCGTTGATTGCCTTTGTTAGCTGCTTGTGACAGGACACAGCGGCTGTGGACTTGACATTATGCAGATTACTCTCTGTCAGTCTGCAGAAGAAACCAGATCGACCAAACAAAGACGCTGGCCTTGTCACCGAGAAGCCAGCCTGCATGATAGGGTCAACTTGTTCCCTCTGTGCACTTTCTATCTATAGCAAACCAGACAAGGAATTGCATCACTATCTTGATAAGCCTTCCAAAAATCACTAAGAATTTTTCTCAAGATTATATATATAGAAACTTTGAACACCGTAAATTTGAAAATGGTGTTGATATTGTCAGGGAATTTAATAGATCTGTGCCAAAGTCAACACATCAATTTGATTGTGAAAGTATTAGATTGTAGTACTTAGTATTCCGAAGTTGGAATTGAAGTGAGAAAGTGGGTGTTAGGGAAGATTTGAAATGCTTTGTCCAGTGATAATCGATTCTGGTTAGAAAGTTGAGAAAGTACTGAGTCTCCGTGTATTATGTGTTTTCGTGTTTCCCAACCTGTTACAAATCCATGTGATAAGTCTGGATAACACCAAATGACACTGAGTTAGTGGAATTCACTCAATGTTTGTATCTTACACATTGTTTAGCACATCACTTTTGCATGTTTGTGGAATAAAGAAGTAGCCATAATCATTAATGTGGGCTAAATATCCATGTTCTAAATAATTTGCCCAATGCTCATCTCCGATATCATCATTGTTCTGTGATTAGAGGGTGTATATCATTAGTTATCTCCTGGCTGGTCTTGGAATAAGTAGGCTTGATGATGTGAATCAGGTTTAAGTACTACCAACGTTCCACATGTCCACTTGGGTTGATGATAGGTGTTAATCCTGCAGTGTTACCCAGTACTAGTGTAATCACCATACTCAGCAGAGCACTATCAGTAGAGGTGGCAGTATCGATCCGGAAACCATCAGTGTTGGTGATAGTATCGATCCAGTTACATAAGTCTGTTACTGCTCCAGGATGAGTTGGAGAGAATGGGAAATTGGCCTGCTGGCAGAGTTGTCTGTTCCAGGTTCCTGGAGCTCCTGAGTGTATGACCCTGTCCAGATTAAGTCATTACTTGGCCATGTAACAGCTTGTCAGGAAGGTCTGGAGTTACTTGAGAAGCACTGGATCATTTAAATCATGCTTGTTAATGATGGTGGTCATGTTGACATATCTATCACTTGAAACATCTCAGGAGCAGCAGGGGAGCCTCCTGTTTAAAGTGGTTGCTTGTCACGCCAAAGACCCGAGTTCGATTCCCCATGTGGGTACAATGTGTGCACCCATTTCTGGTGTCCCCTGCCTTGATATTGTTGGAATATTGCTAAGAGCTGCGTAAAACTAAAGTCACTCACTCACTGAAACATCTCACTATCATCTGATGTTCAAACTGTTGTCAGAGGAAGTATATCCTGAGCATGTTGGTATTAGCACTTTACAGACGTGAAATCAATACAATGCTTATTGAAAACAATTAAAAAATAATATCCTCAGAACAGTTGTGAACAAGTGTCATTAAATGATGTATCGCTTTTCATTCACTGTTGTCATGGAGATTAAATCAAATGTGAGATGGGTCTTGCTTATGCATCTGAAGTTTAATGCATCATTTTTATGAAACTAAAATATAATTTCATATGTTTAAATTGGGAACAGCAGTTTGAAGAGCCCCACATCGTTACAAGAGCTCAAGATAATCCTGTCATAGGCATTGTTCTGTTGTTCATAAAAAAACCACTGGTCCCAAATACTCCCATATTATGTACAATGATAAAAATAATTTAAGCTTTATCTGGTGAAACAAACAGGCAGTTTTGAGATAAAAGTGCGATTATTTTTCTCTTGAGAAGCAAATAAGGGTAAATTATTATACAATAGATAGAAATGTGTTTTAATCCTTGTTTGTCCTTTCCTTCAATGAACAAATGTAAAAATTGATTCTGTTGATTTTCAAACCTACTTTGATTTTAGCTTACTCTCAGTTGGTTTAGTTGTTCTCGTGTGAGGCCATAAGAGTCTAGTTTTGGTGAAATATTTTACTTTCATTCTTTATTTATGGGGTCCTGAAGCTACAAATTCACAAAATGAAAAGTCCCCAGATCAGCATGCTATTATGGCCTGAAAGGTTGATGTTTGATCTATTTGTAATAGCAGTCACACTCAGTGTACTCTTTCAATGATTGCTGGTCTATCAGCCATGCATTGACCCTGATTATTTAGCCAATCAGCTGTGATTCAAGGTGTAAATGTAGACCAAATTGAGTTAGCACCATGGTCAGTGATAATGATCACATCAGCTTGGCTGTGGGCATTTAATAATTGAACTATGGAGAAATCACCGCTGCTCACTGCCTGTGATCTGTGCCAGGCCTTCAAATACATCGCAATGTGGAGATGTGGGGTCCTCCTTTGACAAGTCAAGACAGCCATCCTCAGGGAGTGATTTCATCAAGGCCACATCACTCACGGCCTGTCAACCTTCCATCTTTCTTACACGATTCTGGTCAACAGCTTGCACAGCATATCAGCTTGTCCAATATGCTGTTGGGTGATTGCAGTGGTGATCGATCTGTCATGGCCCCGCCTGTAGGAATTGAGAGTCTGGGACAAGCAATGAGCTTCTGACCCAGGGTCACTGTGGCCTTGCAAGCTGCAGTACCGGTCACAGTGGGACGTGGGGAGGTGAAATAGAAGCTGCATTGTTCTGTGTGAGTATAAGCGTAAGCTTCGCTGGAACCTTCCTCACTTGCTAATTCAGTTTTTTTAAACATTCCAGTCCTTTCATTGCTGTTGAAGGGTTTTGTATGAACATGTTGAATTAAATTGTTGAAACTTTTTAGTGTGTGTGTTGCATGTAAACTGAGTGGAAGCAAGGAGGAAAGCTAACCCATTGTGTTTGTCCTCCTTACTAAAGAGTGTTCAAATATTACAAAGTCCCAATTCACACTAGTAAAACAAGAGTGAGTTGTACCACTGAATTATGCAAATTATTTCAGTGGGTAGATCTGGTTTGAGTATTCCTAAAATGATATCGTGAGATCACATTAATGTTCATAGGTCATGAAAGTAATCTAATTTGTTTGTGTTTTGTGTTCACATCGTCAGACTGATGTTCGTTATCAGTCTCTGAAAATGATGGGCCAGCTTTGAGGATGAAAACTTGGGTAAAGGTCCATGTCTGTCATCACATTGGCCAGGAGATCTCAGAAATAGAGGATAGTGTGTTTGTCATGGGTCAACAGTCTGGAAGTCACTGTGCTTTTAAGACTTCATATTAAAATGACTTGTGTAAAAGTAGTTAGGTGTTGTTTCTGGCTTATGATCAATAAGATATGAACATTAAATATGAACATTATCTGCATTATATTTTCAAGTGACAGTCAAAAGTTCAAAAGCACAAAGGTTCCCATGTAATAGTGATTTATGGTAAACCTGACTCATTGTCACTGCTAGAAACCTGACAATGCATGGCTTACACAAAATAATAATGTTTGGGGAGTAATGTGAGCGTGGGAAAGTCCTCCACTACTGTCAGGCAGTGTCAAACATGACTGTATCAGTCATATGTTCATATTCTATAACAGACTCCCTTAATAGGCAGTGTGTGATATGATTGACTTTGGCTGGCTACATTGTTGGGCATTGTCTGGATAACAACTGGTATTAAACAACATTGTTGCATGTGTCCAGGATAACATCACAGAACATTGTTGCATGTGTCCAGGATAACCTCACAGAACATTGTTGCATGTGTCCAGGATAACATCACAGAACATTGTTGTCAGAGAACATTGTTGTCACAGAACATTGTTGCATGTGTCCCAGATAACATCACAGAACATTGTTGCATGTGTCCAGGATAACATCACAGAACATTGTTGCATGTGTCCAGGATAACATCACAGAACATTGTTGCATGTGTCCAGGATAACATCACAGAACATTGTTGCATGTGTCCAGGATAACATCACAGAACATTGTTGCATGTGTCCAAGATAACATCACAGAACATTGTTGCATGTGTCCAAGATAACGTCACAGAACATTGTTGCATGTGTCCAGGATAACATCACAGAACATTGTTGCATGTGTCCAAGATAACGTCACAGAACATTGTTGCATGTGTCCAGGATAACATCACAGAACATTGTTGCATGTGTCCAGGATAACCTCACAGAACATTGTTGCATGTGTCCAAGATCCACAGAACATTGTTGCATGTGTCCAGGATAACACAGAACATTGTTGCATGTGTCCAATGTGATAACATCACAGAACATTGTTGCATGTGTCCAGGATAACATCACAGAACATTGTTGCATGTGTCCAAGATCACAGAACATTGTTGCATGTGTCCGTCACAGAACATTGTTGCATGTGTCCAGGATAACATCACAGAACATTGTTGCATGTGTCCAGGATAACGTCACAGAACATTGTTGCATGTGTCCAAGATAACATCACAGAACATTGTTGCATGTGTCCAGGATAACATCACAGAACATTGTTGCATGTGTCCAGGATAACATCACAGAACATTGTTGCATGTGTCCAAGATAACGTCACAGAACATTGTTGCATGTGTCCAGGATAACATCACAGAACATTGTTGCATGTGTCCAGGATAACATCACAGAACATTGTTGCATGTGTCCAGGATAACATCACAGAACATTGTTGCATGTGTCCAGGATAACATCACAGAACATTGTTGCATGTGTCCAGGATAACATCACAGAACATTGTTGCATGTGTCCAGGATAACATCACAGAACATTGTTGCATGTGTCCAGGATAACATCACAGAACATTGTTGCATGTGTCCAGGATAACATCACAGAACATTGTTGCATGTGTCCAGGATAACATCACAGAACATTGTTGCATGTGTCCAGGATAACATCACAGAACATTGTTGCATGTGTCCAGGATAACATCACAGAACATTGTTGCATGTGTCCAGGATAACATCACAGAACATTGTTGCATGTGTCCAGGATAACATCACAGAACATTGTTGCATGTGTCCAGGATAACATCACAGAACATTGTTGCATGTGTCCAGGATAACATCACAGAACATTGTTGCATGTGTCCAGGATAACATCACAGAACATTGTTGCATGTGTCCAGGATAACATCACAGAACATTGTTGCATGTGTGTCAGGATAACATCACAGAACATTGTTGCATGTGTCCAGGATAACATCACAGAACATTGTTGCATGTGTCAGGATAACATCACAGAACATTGTTGCATGTGTCCAGGATAACATCACAGAACATTGTTGCATGTGTCAGGATAACATCACAGAACATTGTTGCATGTGTCCAGGATAACATCACAGAACATTGTTGCATGTGTCCAGGATAACATCACAGAACATTGTTGCATGTGTCCAGGATAACATCACAGAACATTGTTGCATGTGTCCAGGATAACATCACAGAACATTGTTGCATGTGTCCAGGATAACATCACAGAACATTGTTGCATGTGTCCAGGATAACATCACAGAACATTGTTGCATGTGTCCAGGATAACATCACAGAACATTGTTGCATGTGTCCAGGATAACATCACAGAACATTGTTGCATGTGTCCAGGATATGTGTCACAGAACATTGTTGCATGTGTCCAGGATAACATCACAGAACATTGTTGCATGTGTCCAGGATAACATCACAGAACATTGTTGCATGTGTCCAGGATAACATCACAGAACATTGTTGCATGTGTCCAGGATAACATCACAGAACATTGTTGCATGTGTCCAGGATAACATCACAGAACATTGTTGCATGTGTCCAGGATAACATCACAGAACATTGTTGCATGTGTCCAGGATAACATCACAGAACATTGTTGCATGTGTCCAGGATAACATCACAGAACATTGTTGCATGTGTCCAGGATAACATCACAGAACATTGTTGCATGTGTCCAGGATAACGTCACAGAACATTGTTGCATGTGTCCAGGATAACATCACAGAACATTGTTGCATGTGTCCAGGATAACATCACAGAACATTGTTGCATGTGTCCAGGATAACATCACAGAACATTGTTGCATGTGTCCAGGATAACATCACAGAACATTGTTGCATGTGTCCAGGATAACATCACAGAACATTGTTGCATGTGTCCAGGATAACATCACAGAACATTGTTGCATGTGTCCAGGATAACATCACAGGATAACATCACAGAACATTGTTGCATGTGTCCAGGATAACATCACAGAACATTGTTGCATGTGTCCAGGATAACATCACAGAACATTGTTGCATGTGTCCAGGATAACATCACAGAACATTGTTGCATGTGTCCAGGATAACATCACAGAACATTGTTGCATGTGTCAGGATAACATCACAGAACATTGTTGCATGTGTCCAGGATAACATCACAGAACATTGTTGCATGTGTCCAGGATAACATCACAGAACATTGTTGCATGTGTCCAGGATATTGTTGCATGTGTCCAGGATCACAGAACATTGTTGCATGTGTCCAGGATAACATCACAGAACATTGTTGCATGTGTCCAGGATAATGTGTCCATCACAGAACATTGTTTGTTCCAGGCATGTGTCCAGGATAACATCACAGAACATTGTTGCATGTGTCCAGGATAACATCACAGAACATTGTTGCATGTGTCAGGATAACATCACAGAACATTGTTGCATGTGTCCAGGATAACATCACAGAACATTGTTGCATGTGTCCAGGATAACATCACAGAACATTGTTGCATGTGTCCAGGATAACATCACAGAACATTGTTGCATGTGTCCAGGATAACATCACAGAACATTGTTGCATGTGTCCAGGATAACATCACAGAACATTGTTGCATGTGTCCAGGATAACATCACAGAACATTGTTGCATGTGTCCAGGATAACATCACAGAACATTGTTGCATGTGTCCAGGATAACATCACAGAACATTGTTGCATGTGTCCAGGATAACATCACAGAACATTGTTGCATGTGTCCAGGATAACATCACAGAACATTGTTGCATGTGTCCAGGATAACATCACAGAACATTGTTGCATGTGTCCAGGATAACATCACAGAACATTGTTGCATGTGTCCAGGATAACATCACAGAACATTGTTGCATGTGTCCAGGATAACATCACAGAACATTGTTGCATGTGTCCAGGATAACATCACAGAACATTGTTGCATGTGTCCAGGATAACATCACAGAACATTGTTGCATGTGTCCAGGATAACATCACAGAACATTGTTGCATGTGTCCAGGATAACATCACAGAACATTGTTGCATGTGTCCATTGTTGCATGTGATAACATCACAGAACATTGTTGCATGTGTCCAGGATAACATCACAGAACATTGTTGCATGTGTCCAGGATAACATCACAGAACATTGTTGCATGTGTCCAGGATAACATCACAGAACATTGTTGCATGTGTCCAGGATAACATCACAGAACATTGTTGCATGTGTCCAGGATAACATCACAGAACATTGTTGCATGTGTCCAGGATAACATCACAGAACATTGTTGCATGTGTCCAGGATAACATCACAGAACATTGTTGCATGTGTCCAGGATAACATCACAGAACATTGTTGCATGTGTCCAGGATAACATCACAGAACATTGTTGCATGTGTCCAGGATAACATCACAGAACATTGTTGCATGTGTCCAGGATAACATCACAGAACATTGTTGCATGTGTCCAGGATAACATCACAGAACATTGTTGCATGTGTCCAGGATAACATCACAGAACATTGTTGCATGTGTCCAGGATAACATCACAGAACATTGTTGCATGTGTCCAGGATAACATCACAGAACATTGTTGCATGTGTCCAGGATAACATCACAGAACATTGTTGCATGTGTCCAGGATCCAGGATACATCACAGAACATTGTTGCATGTGTCCAGGATAACATCACAGAACATTGTTGCATGTGTCCAGGATAACATCACAGAACATTGTTGCATGTGTCCAGGATAACATCACAGAACATTGTTGCATGTGTCCAGGATAACATCACAGAACATTGTTGCATGTGTCAGGATAACATCACAGAACATTGTTGTGTGTCCATGATAACATCAGAACAACATGTGTCCAGGATAACATCACAGAACATTGTTGCATGTGTCCAGGATAACATCACAGAACATTGTTGCATGTGTCCAGGATAACATCACAGAACATTGTTGCATGTGGATAACAGGATAACATCATGTGTCCAGATAACATTGTTGCATGTGTCCAGGATAACATCACAGAACATTGTTGCATGTGTCAGGATAACATCACAGACATTGTTGCATGTGTTGCATGAACATTGTGCATGTGTCCAGGATAACATCACAGAACATTGTTGCATGTGTCCAGGATAACATCACAGAACATTGTTGCATGTGTCCAGGATAACATCACAGAACATTGTTGCATGTGTCCAGGATAACATCACAGAACATTGTTGCATGTGTCCAGGATAACATCACACAACATTGTTGCATGTGTCCAGGATAACATCACACAACATTGTTGCACATTGCCAGGGTAACAACTGGTATTAATAAGTACAATGTTGTATGTTGCCAGGATAACTAGCATCACACAACTGTTTCACATTGTCTGGATAACAACTGGTATCACACAACGTTGTTGCTTCAACACAGCACTGGGGGATGCAGCTTTTTGAGAAAGGGAGGGTGCACAGTTAATTTTCATCCGTTTTCACTAGAGTTTCAATGGTCATTTAATAAACTTTCAGGACAAAAGAGGGGTGCACATGCACGTGCATACACGGACGCACGCATGGCAGCGCGCACATACACACACACACACACCACACCACACCACACCACACCACACCACACCACACCACACCACACCACACCACACCACACCACACCACACCACACCACACCACACCACACCACACCACACCACACCACACCACACCACACCACACCACACCACACCACACCACACCACACCACACCACACCACACCACACCGGATCCGCCTAGAGATTCATTATCCAACAGTGTTGTATTTGAGGAATCATCATTGCAACACTATGTCAACTATCTCTATTGTATTGCGCTGTGAAGACTGTTTAACATTGTTTCCTAGATCAGTACCTGGTGATTAAGGGTGTATAACACGAATGATTAATTGAAACACTGTTGTATTGTCCTGTATCTCGCCCTTATCACATGTTGCCATTTAATTGCATCAGCAGCTCTGTTCCATCAACATTTTGACAAGTTCATTGTTTGCTGCAGAACTGGCTATCGATTACAAAATACAATACCAGCTAGAACCTCACTTCATCATGTGCTTCAGATTCTTTTGGTCCTTTCATGCCCATCTTTGGGACAACATGGCTATGGGTAGTCATGGTAACGTGATTTAAACTATGCATAAACTAGTTAATGTTCTAGCACATGGAATAATAGATCTATAACATCTCCTCCCTTCTTAAAAGAATGGTGTTATGGTCATGTAACCATGGTTACGTTGCTGGGTACTTTGTAAACCGCTTCAGTGAACCCATCCTGTTTGTGCTTCTGACTTGAACTGATGTTCTAATCTTCAAGTTTATGTGATTGTCAACCAGCTGAGGTTTATGTCATTGTCAGCCCATGGGGGTGAAGTGATGAGGTGGCCTTGACATTGCAACACAGCAGGGTTGCAGATGGCACACCCTTGACCCCTGCTGACCAAATATTAGCCTATGACTGATGAGCACGCTATGCAAAGCAGCCGTCACAATCAGAGATTTGGACTTAATTTTCTGCCCAACTTGCTGCTGTTATGGAAGTGTTGTGAAAATCCATAGTTTTGTTTTAGTTTAAGCCGCACATCTTAATTGTCACACTCATGCCATTTTCCCACAATGGAACCACCATGTGCTGGTTCAGAGCCATGTACAAGTTAATCCATTAATGGCCTTTGGTAATACTCGCCTTTGTTGGCCCTTTGTAGTCCAAGGAAACTCTTATCTTAACTCACCATTGTGGCACATTCTTTTACCACTTTCCATTAAGGTCGTGCAAGAGTCAGTTCAGTGTAATTCTTTCGTGGATTCTGAGTTTTGTCTCCATGTGGAAGACTAATCTTCCCAGGTCTATATCTATTTCTGTAAATACATCTGATTTTTATATAATTGACTTGTAGCACAATGAGTTTGCTCTTCAGTTGTCATATAAATGTTTCCTGTCAATGGATGGGTTTTTTATTTTTGTGTAAGGTGTTCATGCATACTCAGCTTGGCCTTGGGGTCCCCGAATTTTGTTCTCAAGGATCATTAGTAATATGATGCTCAACGTAATTACTGCTAATTTTGAGCATAATTGTTGATAGTAGTTAGTAGGAAAATGATGGGTTGCACTGTTTGCTAAAGATCCTAAGTAAATATGAAATGTTTCCTGACTGTTTGCTATAATAGTTCGCGAAGTTGATGAAAACAACAGTTTGTGATACTTGTCCAACATTTCAGACACTAAGTTCATTTTTCCAGTAACCTGATAATGGCCTGCTGGTGCTAGCTCACTCATATTTGTAGCATGCATTGTACCTAGCATGCTCAGTAGAAACATGCTGAAGATCGGTTCAAAATGTGGCATGTCGGCCATTGTTACCAGCTGTCTTAGGGCATGTTTTAGGCAATAATTTCCAGTTACACCCAGCAGTTCATGCTGTCCTTCCACACCTACCTGTCAGTCTTATTTCAGGCAGTGCAGCAAGTGCCCACTCATAACAGAATAATGTAATTGTTAAATCGTCCAGATATAATGTTCATACCAACTTACACCTCATGTCAGGATTTACAAAGACAAGATCAGAGTGGGTATTCAGACCCTTATCAGCTGCACATGTCAGTTAAAGTCTCTGAATGGAAAACAGGAATTTCCCAATTTATCATGTTTCTGTTGACTGATGTGACGTATATTTCACTGATAACAGAGTTAAAGGGAAAGAGGGATGCTTGGTTTCACATTTTGGCATTTAATGCAACTTAGAATAGTCTTTGCAGTTTAGAGGTGTGATGATACAGAAATTCCACGATACGATACGTATCATGATATCAATTGGATCGATACAATTTTAACAATTTTAAAGGTATCGATATTTTTATTGTCAGATAAAGTATCACGATTATCGATACTACGATATAACGTCACAGCTCTATTGCAGATACCTTAGAAATTAAGAACATGAGGACTTTTTTTACCCATTTTGTTGCCAAGGACACTTAGATTTGAATACCAGCTAAATATTTGTAGTACATTTTTTAAACGATTTGCCATCAGTCTTTTTCTATGGTAAAATATATATATATCTTTTTGGGGGATATGCTAGTAGTGTTTAATTTTGACTTAGAAAGAACTTTCAATGTATTCCAGATTAATGTGACGTTGTATTGTGTAGCTGTACACAGTTGTATTGACACCAAAAGTGTTTAAATATTAAGTTTCTTTAGACATGATTCTAAAGTTGTCGTGTCTTTATCTTCCAGATGAAACACAGTTCACATTAACCCTGACAGTAACTGATGTGAACGATGCCAATCCAGAGTTTAAAAACAAACCCTATCCATTCCTGACAACTGTGGGGCCCAACACTCCACCCAATGAGAAGGTTTATCGGGTGATTGCCGAGGACCCTGACACAAACGCCAACATCTCCTACAGGCTTGACTCTGGTATGTTTTAGTGGTGGTCGGATTAATTGAGATAATCGAAGATTGGTTGCAGTGACTAAACAACCAAGCGATCAATCATGTTTTCTCATAATCGAACACAAACAAGTTTGGAACACTTGTTAGCATTAACAATATTTTTCACAAGGTTGGTTTTGTCTGCGCCCTTAAATTCACATTTCATAATCACTACAAGCTCGTTCCAAGTCATGATCGAATTTATCTTATGAAAATTATGTTCCTAACATACTAGTAATATCCTTTAAAGATGTGAAATTTGCAAATGCATTTTGTAAAAACTTTAGTCTATTAACAAACATAACAGGAAGATTTCTTAAATGACGCTAACCAATTATTTTAGATGATTGATCGTTTGTGATGAACCAATAATCAATTATAAGATTTTAACCAATTCCCAACACTGGTACGTTTGTTTTTAGAGAACTGACAGCATAGTCACAATATTTAATACCTTTCATACAATACCATGATAATACTGAGCTTTATGGTTATTGTGCTTGGTGTAAGAAATGACTAACAGGATCAGGGTGTCAGGCTCCCAGTCTTGTCAATGCATATTATTGTATCCCTGTTCCATAAAATGATGCATATGATGTAAATCACTGGATTGACTTTTCCAGACTTGCTTATTTAAAGACTACAATGATATAACTGGAATATTACCAAGTGCAGTGTTGAACAACAAAGGAAATGAGCTACTGCAAGATCATTAGCCTGAAAAGTGTAGACATAGAAACTGCTCAGAGCAAACATTTGCTTTATTATTTGTTCTGTTCAGGTTACTAGAGTCAAAAGAAATTTGTGTTCCCTTATTTGATTTCTTGTGTATTTTATCCATTGATAGGTGATTAAATTAGTGGACGAATGGAGTAGATTGCAGACAATCTTGCATCAATGATAAATTGTATGAAAACAAGAATTAATTCATTATAACCTTAGATGTGACACAGTTATCCGTTGTCACTCAGGAGATTGGTGCATTATGTGATGCTTGACAGTAATGAACTAACTGTTTCAACAGGGGGAAATGGCAGATTCTACGTCAGCACTGAGACTGTTCCTTTGGAAGGTACATTCATCAAGGTCGGAAATATCTATACCAAAGGTCAAGGACGATTTGAAGAGGGCCGGGAATTCAACTTGGTTGTGTTTGCCAGTGATGACAATGCCACTCCCCCACAATCGACAATGGCTAATGTTTATGTGAAGGTTGGACTCAGACCCCCACAGTTCTACGAAAACCCATTCAGAGGAACTGTCCGAGAAAACAATGGCATTGATCAAACGTGAGTCTTGAAAACTTCATCTGCTTAGAGTTAACATACATGTATAGTACATGGTACCTCCTGCTTTTGTATCAAGGGAAGTATGGTCCATGGTACCTCCTGCTTTTGTATCCAGGGCAGTACAGTACACGGTATCTCCTGCTTTTGTGTCCTGGGCAGTACAGTACATGGTATCTCCTGCTTTTGTGTCCTGGGCAGTACAGTACATGGTATCTCCTACTTTTGTATTGAGGGCAGTACAGTACACGGTATCTCCTACTTTTGTATTGAGGGCAGTATAGTCCATGGTACCTCCTACTTTTGTATTGAGGGCAGTATAGTCCATGGTACCTCCTACTTTTGTATTGAGGGCAGTATAGTCCATGGTACCTCCTGCTTTTACATTCAGGGCAGTACAGTACATGGTACCTCCTGCTTTTGTATCAAGGGAAGTATGGTCCATGGTACCTCCTGCTTTTGTATCCAGGGCAGTACAGTACATGGTATCTCCTGCTTTTGTGTCCTGGGCAGTACAGTACATGGTATCTCCTGCTTTTGTGTCCTGGGCAGTACAGTACATGGTACCTCCTGCTTTTGTGTCCAGGGCAGTACAGTACATGGTATCTCCTGCTTTTGTGTCCTGGGCAGTACAGTACATGGTATCTCCTGCTTTTGTGTCCTGGGCAGTACAGTACATGGTACCTCCTGCTTTTGTGTCCAGGGCATGGTATCTCCTGCTTTTGTGTCCTGGGCAGTACAGTACATGGTATCTCCTGCTTTTGTGTCCATGGCAGTTTAGTCCGTGGTACCTCCTGCTTTTGTATCTAGGGAAGTACAGTACATGGTACCTCCTACTTTTGTGCCCAGGGCCCAGATTTTCTAAGCTCTCTTAGCGCTAAGAGAGCTTCGAAAATCTAGGCCCAGGGCAGTTTAGTCCATGGTATCTCCTGCTTTTGTATCCAGGGCATTGTCCTGGAGTGAGTGAGTTTAGTTTTTCATGGCACATTTAGCAATATTCAAGCAATATCATGAGCTCGCACATTGTACCCATGTGGGTGATCAAAACAGGATCTTCGGAGTGACAAGCAAAGATTGTAACCACTGGGCTACCCCACCGCCACCATGGTAGTATTGGTACTGGGACTGAACTGAATTGTCCCAACTGATGACAGAGCGTATATCATAATTGTGCTTTACTAAGTTTTCATGTCATTAGAACTGTCACGGTCCAAGAAAATGTCACATCTAATTGGAAGATTGAACCTGGTGACCAGTTATTGGGTATGTTTGTGCTTTCAGGTTAAATGGAGAGTTCAAGGTGGAAGCCCTTGCCTTTCAAGGCAACTCTATCACATATCAGCTGCGTGATGCCACCAACGCCACCTCTGCTCAGTTCTCCATTGATGACAGTGGTGTTGTCAAGACATTGCAAGTACTGGAATTTGATGTGCCACGGGAACAGCGGCCACCGATCTATGAGCTGAATATACTTGCCACAGAGAGCGTCACAAACCTGCAGAGCACTATGAAGGTGGGACAGTAACCAGTGGCAACTGGTAGCCATATTGTGTTTGCCATATTTCAGCTCCATCTTTCAGCTCCATCTTTACTATATAATTAAAAACAGAGCAATTATGACGGTTGAGTAGAATTATTATTTCACATTTATTTTAAATTTTACTCTAAGGACAATAATTCAGAATGATACAATCTATAAGTGATGACATTTTGTATTTTTCCTTATCCTGACTCATGCTCTTTTGCTTGTCTTCTTCTTCTTGCGAACATAGTGGAACACTTGTATCTCCTTAATTGAAGCTCCCTTCAATGTAAAATCACTAATTAGTACTCACCAAGAGTTGCCTCCCTTTGCCCCTGCGCGTGAAAGGCGGCGCCACCCTCTGGCCTCATGCTTCACTCTCTCCTTCTTCGCCCAGTGAGCAGGATGTGAGAGCGCCTGTGTCTCCTTACACACTAAATCCTTTGGTTATTCTTAGTTAGTTACCTCTCCTATAGGTTACTATAGAGGTGTAGCTAGTATCCTTCATTAATATGTATTGATAATTATTCGTATTTCTTCTGTTTATTCACGGGATTTCGTGATTGTTCAGCTAGTTTACGTTGATGAAAATCTGTACTATTTGTAGATTACGTTTTTCTGCGGCTGACCCGCATGTAATATGCCCTAGCTGTACTACGCCTTGTGCGTTTGATTCACGTTGCAGTCTATCTAATTCTGCTTTTAATAAATATCATCTTTGCGTCTTGAGACGTGCAGCAGATAGGTCACGCAAACAAGGGTTAGACATGGCCGATACATCGGAACCCCTAGCCAGTCAGCTTCTGTCGGTCGACCCCCTCCCTTCTGGTGTTCCGCTAGAGTTTCCCTCGGAGGAGGGGCGTGGGATGCAGTCCGCCGCCTCCAAGAAGCGTCCTGCTTCCCCAGACATCCCGTCATCGCAGCCAAAGTCTAAGAGGGCCTCGACATCTACTCAACGCAGACTCCGTACCCCCAGGGCAGCGTCTACCTCCAAGGGAAAGTCTACGAAGTCGTCAAGAACCTTCTCAGCCGAGATTGTTCCAGCCGCTGAACTGGGCCTCTACGATGATCAGCCGATCATCATCCCCGACCTACGCCACAAGAGACCACCGGTGTCGGCAACAGTGACGTCAGCACAGATCGCCATGCAGCCTGATGTGTCTACACCGATGTCGGACGATCTCCCTGAGGGCCCCGTCGCTAACATCGCAGAGAGGGCACCGACTACATCGTCGCAGACCGTCCCAGATGACCTGATGCGGCAAATCATGGTGATGATGGAGGACCACTACAGACTGGAGAGACAACCAGCCCAGGACCTGAGCCTTCGCGAAGGCTCCAACGTAGACGACACCCCAGAGGGACCCCCCGTCAACGTAGCGGCCACGACGAAGCCACCTTCGCGAAGGAAGTCACAGACCACCTCGACGAAGGACCCAGATGTACAGCCTTCGCGAAGGCCTTCGCGAAGGCAGGATAGATCATCACCTACCTCGGCTTCATCCTTAGATGCGGACTCGGACCACCAGACTTCACGCAAGCCTTCGCGAAGGTCAAGTCGTCGTTCCCCAGGACCAGACGCAGAGGAAGCTTCACCATTATCAGGGCACCATTATCAGGGCACCATTATCAGGCTCCAAATCATCTTCGTCCAGAAGGACATCGAGGGATTCCACAAGAGCTTCGCGAAGCTATCAACATTCACCTCACAGTTCTCGCGAAGGTCAACCTTTAGATGCAGATCGTCAGGACGTTCACCAAGACGATCCCCTCGCCATTCTCCATGCCGATCACCTCGCCGTTCACCGCGCCGATCTCATACATCACCACGTCGATCTCCTCGCAGGTCACCACACAAGTCTTCACAGAAGTCCACAGTCAGGTCTCCTTTAACGTCACTCTGTACAGTGGTAGAAGCACATAGTCCACCATCTGAAGAGCATCAACCTCTTATCAGCGATCCCGTGGTAGAAGATGATGGAGGCATCATTTTCTCAGACGCTGAGATACGTTATTGGATGGTTAACAACCTAGACCTTTCTTCACCTTCCAAGAGTGGTAACTCGGCGCATACTTACCTGATGAAGGAGGACGATGCAGACGCCATCACCTTACCTCCGATCGACCCGATTGCTGCGGTGCCACAGAATTTGGACACAGCCTTCCATAAAGCCACGAAAGTTCAAACGCCACACCTACCGCACTTTCACGCTAAGAAGTTTTCAACTCATAATATGGACCCCATCTAGAACGATCAATGAGACTCTTATCACCAGATTTCGTGTCACGACTTCTGAAGATGATAGGATGATCTACTCGGCCCTACTGATGCAAAAGAAGGACCAGCAGTTCCTAACGGATCATCTCACATCAGTCTCAGCAGCGCTAACCTTAGCTCGTCGTCAAGGCCTCCTCGCTACCTGCAGCTGGGGTGAGCAGTTTACAGCTCCACTCTATACAGCCCCCGTGGTCCTCACCATCCATCTTTGACGGAGGAATAGAGAAAGTCTCCAAGGAAGTCACTAAGGATTCTAGAGAAGTCCTTATGATAAAGTCGATGGACACGCTAGCCAGCCTCATCAGGCAGACTTCACAAAGATATTCAGGGAAATCTAAATTCACTGGATTACAGAGAGCACGGGATAGGAAGATGGCCAGCTCCAGGGGAAAAGATTCTTTTCGTCGCCCATATGGCAACTACAGAGGAGGATCAGGAAGAGGCAGGGCACCCAGAGGTTCCCGCAACTATAAACGATGAAAGACAGGTTCGGAACGACTGGAGTCTTCCACCCCCAGCCGTTCCAGTACAACCGTCACAAGTGGGTGGACGCCTTCAACTGCACTGGGAGAACTGGGGAATGTTACAAGACCCTTATGTCTCCAACATTCTTCAACATGGATATCGTATCCCACTACAGGCCACGCCTCCCGCTGACAGTCAACCCTCACAAGTTCGACTTCCAGGCACAACAACTACCAAAGTTAAGAGAGGCTGTTACATCTCTCGTAACAAAGCAGGCCATAGAAGTACTAGATCAAGTAAACGTCGAACCAGGCTTCTACTCCCCAGTTTTCCTAGTACCCAAGAAAAACTCCAAGGAGAAATACAGACTCATTTACAACATGAGCATATTCAACAGAGATTATGTACGCAAACCGCCAACGTTTCGCATGATACATCTACCTCAATTACGGCAGTTAATTCGTCCCATGGATTACATGGCCAGTATAGATCTGCAAGACGCATATCTACACATCCCGATACATCCCGAATCCAGGAAATACCTACGATTTACACTAGACGGGCTGCATTACCAATGGAAAGTACTCCCATTCGGAATATCATCGGCCCCCTGGTTATTCACAAGAATAACTTGAGAGACCTATCGTCACCTATCTACATCGTCTAGGGCTACGCAGTGCGTTCTACCTCGACGACGGGATACAAGTAGATCAAGATCCACAGCGTCTCAAACTACAGTTAAACTACATCATAAAGCTACTAACAGCTAGGATGGTTAGTAAACTTACTCAAGTCGGACCTAGTACCCTCGCAAGATCTGCAATTTCTAGGCATTCGATTTATCACGACTCTCAACCGTATCGTCGTACCAGAAGACCGATGGCTCAAGATCCAACAGACCATTCCTCTAGCCCTACTCTCTCCGTTACCACTACGACATTGGCAGAGCCTGTTGGGTCTCCTCATGTCAGCCCAAGACATGACAGTCAGAGGCAGACTACAGTTACGTCCGTTACAGGTCATCATCAATGCTCATCTCGACGACCTACAACCATTCAGTCTACCGAAACACCTCAGACCTCATCTACTATGGTGGACCAGGAGGTCGAATGTCTGCGAAGGCATTTGTTTAACAGAGCCGGAATTCAAAACCCATCTATATGTAGACGCGTCGCTCCAGGGTTGGGGAGCTCATCTCGCCAACCGGACGGCTTCAGGGTTATGGAAATAAACAGCAAGAAAGCAAGCTCCATATAAACATGTTAGAGATGAAAGCGGTAATCAACGCCATACTTCATTGGAGCACCATTCTACAAAAGACGCATCTGATGATTCATACCGACAACTCGACAGTGGCGTTTTATGTGAACAAACAAGGCTCAACGAGATCACTGAACCTATTGACTTTATGCTTTCAACTGTTCGATCTAATCGACGATCTCAACTTACATGTCAGAGCATGTCACATTCCCGGAGCCAAGAATGTACTAGCAGACGCACTCTCTCGGCCACATCTACCATCACCGACAGAATGGATGCTCCATACAGAAATTTTTGCACAGATTATCAAGCAAATAGGAGCTCCGCTAGTAGATCTATTCGCCACTCGCTTCAACAATCAGCTACGGACATTCGTATCACCAGTCCCGGACCCACAAGCATGGGCAACGGACGCTCTAAGCATATCCTGGGAAGGCCTCAATGCGTACGCGTTTCCGCCGCCAGCGATAATCCCTCAAGTGTTACAGAAAATCAGACAAACACAGAGCCTCCAACTCACTTTGGTCGCGCCCTACTGGCCAGCCAGAACGTGGTTTCCCATTTTAATTCAAGAAATCGGACAACCAACACTAGAGCTACCAAAGCGCTCGAATCTATTAGTACATCCACACACCAAACAGGTGCACGGAAACCCAGAAGTATTCCAACTTCACGTATGGACTGTATTAAAATGTGTTTAAACAAGAGAGGGTATTCAACCAGAGCGGCAAAAGCAGTCACGCTTGCCTTACGCTATTCTACACGTAACTTGTACGACGACAAGTGGCACAGTTTCGAAAATTACGCAGCAAATAAGGGATTTACAGCGGAGAAATGCTACACATCCACAAGTGGCAGATTATTTGTGTTACCTACTCCAAAACAAACATTTAAAAGGCTCGACACTGTCAACATATCTTGCCGCGCTTAGTTCTGTGATAACTATGAGAACGGGTGTCAAGCTAACCAAGACGCCAGAGTTACTGGCCTTACTACGTGCTTTCCGATTGGAAGATCAGAAACGGAAGTTCCACGCCCCAGCTTGGGATCTGAATATAGTGCTCCAACACCTCACAAGTGAGGCTTATGAACCGTTGGAATCGACAACCTTTGAATTTCTCTCACAGAAAACATTATTCCTGTTATCTCTAGCGACGGCAGCCAGGATGTCAGAAATTCACGCTCTAGATTATGAGAGGATACAGTTTGATGACAATCAAAACACAGTGCACCTGGGATTAAGATGGGATTTCAACCCCAAAAATCAATTGCCAGGTCAACCAGACAGATTATTCCATATTCCTGCACTCTCCTCTATTCTCGGATCTCAAGATACACTGTACTTATCTCTATGCCCAGTCAGAGCTCTCAAAATCTATTTACGACGTTCCAAAACAAGGCGACGACTTCTCAAACGATTATTCATCCCCTTATCGGCAACAACTCAGACAGAAGTCTCTCGTACCACCATATCTATATGGATAAGAACTGTCATACTTCGGACCTACAAGGCTGCAGGACTCGACCCTCCAAGAGCATCAAATCCGCATGAGATCAGGGCATTGGCTTCCACACTCGCTCTACATGGTAACTGTTCATTAAATACCATCATGGAAGGCTGCTTTTGGAAATCCGACATGGGGTTTGCTAATCACTATCTGAGAGATATCACCACCGAGGACGTCTCAGGTATTCACCATTTCGGTCCCATGATCCTTGCACAGCAGTTGACAGTCCCTCGTAGACGTTAACACATAGTCTTACGAGATTATTATGTATATTTCATACCAGTATTATCTAGCTTCTAACTCTACGGAGTTTTAGGGCTATTTATATGCTTAGCTTAAGTCTACTCAGCCTTAAGCTTGTACTGATGATTATGTTCAGTTGGATAGCTTCTCCTTGTCGGAGTCGCTTTTATATCTTTATTGCTATTATCATAGTATATTATTATTGTAATACCCCATCTATGGCAATGTATAAACTTATGGTTTATAGTAGAGGAATTATCCTAAGTCAGTGCCATTATGAAGTTCCCGTTAGGGGGTTATTACAGTTATATATATATAAATCACTAATTAATTTTATAAATCCAAAGTATTCTGTTCTTTCCCACCTCCGATTCCGTAGGATTCTACAAGCTAAAGTGCATGAGTCAGGATAAGGAAAAATATGTAATTTTTAGAGTAAAATTGATATTTTATACTTATCCTGACTCATGAGGTAAGCCCTCCCATCCTCCCCACATAACACTTTGGATTTCCCTGTAAATTCAAGTGTTGGGCTCGCTATATCAGGAGAGAGTGAAGCATGAGGCCAGAGGGTGGCGCCGCCTTTCCCGCGCAGGGGCAAAGGGAGGCAACTCTTGGTGAGTACTAATTAGTGATTTTACATTGAAGGGAGCTTCAATTAAGGAGATACAAGTGTTCCACTATGTTCGCAAGAAGAAGAAGACAAGCAAAAGAGCATGAGTCAGGATAAGTATAAAATATCAATTTTACTCTAAAAATTACATATTTCTACAATGTTGAGAATAGTCAAGATAGTTAAGGTGAACTAGGGTTATATTTGTCTTTGTTGTTGTGTTTGTTTTTGTAATAAGTAGAATGTATGTATTCCCTTTTGCAGTTGTTCATTGAAGTCCTTGATGACAACGACAATGCACCAATCTTTGAGCTGTCCCGGTATTCTGCCAGGTTTCCTGAAGATATACCCATAAATATGACAGTACTGGAAGGTTTGTGGTTCCTGTAATCAGTATTCTAAGGCAGTGATTAAATGTGAAATGATTCGCATTTGAGTGAGTGAGTATGGTTTTACTTCGCTTTATCAGTATTCCCGCAATATCATGGCGGGGGATACCAGACATGGGCTTCACACATTGTATCCATGTGAGGAATCAAACCCTAGTCTTTGGCATGATGAGCAAACGCTTAGACCACTAGACTACACCAATGCCCCAAACATTTGAGAACCAAACAACATGAATATAAGTCTTGAATTCATTGTTAAAGAACTTCTGAATTTATGAAAATATGAAATATTGAAAAGTTGTATAAACAATTCCCAATTCGCCCCCAAGGGCAGTTCTATTGAATTCTGGGTAAATGGTTATATTTTGTTTCTAGTGAAGGCAGTTGATGATGACTCAGGGACCAATGCTGAAGTGGTATATTCCATCAATCATGACCATTTCTACGTGGTGACGGAGAACAGAACAGGTCCTGGTGTTGGTGGCATGGAGTATGTCGGTGTCATCAAAGTGAAGCAGTGAGTAGACTTGTTGGAAGTTCTAAAGCGGATCTCCTCTAGCCCTTTTATCCATATGGTGTAAGGCAGACAATTCATTATTCCTACAGTTCATTTGACCAAATAGATGAAGCTTTTAAAACAGGAATTACAATTATAAAAGGAATATGAAAAAAGTAGCTATAACGTTACAAGTTGCAAGTCTTCTTTAGTTAGGGTACTATTCTGGGCACAAAGTTACGGTTTGGCTCCATTCCTGAAGTAATTTAATCGGAACGTTCAAAACACTGTGAATACTTTGTGAAATTGGGACCCAGAATTACACAAGTAAAATGAGGTAAATGAGACATGGAATCTTGGATTTATTTGATTACTTGCCATTTTGAACTTTCCACATTTCTGATTTTTTTGCCCACAGACGCTTGGACTATGATCGTTGCCAGGCCACGTTTACAGCTTCACAGTGACTGCTACAGATAAGGGGTCACCACCAAATAGTGGGACAACTAGTGTCCAAGTGTTCATGACCAATGTCAATGATGAACCACCAGAGATGAGTCTTGAAAACCAGAAGATAGATGTACGTGAAGATGCCAAAGTAGGAGATGCTGTCACTGTCATCCAAGCCATCGATTTGGACAAGGACTCCGTAGAGTTCTACTTCTCTCGTAGGTTCTTCTGCAAGAATTCATATGTTAACACGTAGTATTAATGAGACAGAAATCATTACCTCGGCTTTCAAACCTTTGTTGAACTTACAAAACCTACCACCATTATTTGCTGTGTGAAATTAATAGCTTTCCTGGACAGTGAACCTTTACCCTTCTGTTCAAAATGGCATCGTTATTTCCCAGTTGAGAAACCCCCCCAATCCTTCTTATGAGAAAGTTGTGCAATGTTAAAGGTATGTTAGACTATGTGTGGACAGAATAGTTCCTTTTCTGGCTTTCTTGCTTATTTGCTAACTCTTTGACCTTCTAGCACGAAATACAGACTTCAAGATCTTCAGGATCTTGCCAGCGTCGGGCCTTATCACCCTGTCACAAACTGTGCCTGCTGATGTTGACGAGTACATCTTGAACATCACTGCTTACGATGATGGTAGCTGCTGCGGTGGTTCACCAATCCTGTCCAGTGAAGCCTACCTGAATGTGGAGATCGTGGACATCAACACACACAAGCCGTCCTTCCCACAATGCTCCACCTACAATAATGCTACCATTCTTGAAGGGAAACCTGAAAATACAGATGTTATACGGGTAGGCTGGAATGGTTTTATCTTGATTACTAGTTGTAATGAGTTTTGTTACAGCTGCTGAGATATTCTCAAATGTTGGGAATAACGGATGAAAATCCATGTTTTCCGTGCATGGATGGCATTTTTACGCAGATTTCCGCGGATTTTATTTCAAATTTGATAAATTCGAACCCCCAATTTGATGACACAATATTAAGATTTTAGTTGAAAACAGATTTTTCGGTTTCCATCCCTGTCCTTGTAATGACCCTAATATTAAAGAAGAATGTAGGTCCGTAGCTCAGATACTATTGCAGAAACCCTAACATACTTGAGGACTTGTAATCTCAGACCCACGTCAGTCATGCCTGAAGTATTTTTACTCTCATCTAGGTTCAAGCACAAGACAACGACAGAGGAGAAAATGGCAGAGTCACATACTCCATTCTGAGACCAACTGTAAACCCTACAGTAAACTTTCAAGTAGATGAAGACTCAGGGAATGTCAGAAGTGCTATCACTTTTGATCGTGAAGCAGTGTCGTCCTATACTGTGACAATCAGAGGCGTTGACCAGGGTCGTCCACCACTGGACGGTTACTGTACCTTCACCATCAGCATTGGAGACATCAATGACAACAAACCCGTCTTCGACCTTACAAGCTACACTGCAACAATCAGTCAAACCCTGGAAGTCAATAGATCTATCTTGACCGTCAGAGCTAATGACGATGACCTGGGAATAAATGCAGCAATTGAATATTTCATGGTGGACAGTGATGGTGGTGTTTTCAAAATAGACAAAGAGGCTGGCATTATCGCCCTGAACAAGACATTGGGAGTAGTATGTATCTGTTGTTATTTGGAGTAAAGCAATCTTGTCTGTAACTGATGTTAATCTGGCCTTCGGTCATAAGGCCTGTTGTTACTGCTCAGGTTCAGAGTAATCTTTTTGACCTGTTTTTTCTCAAGATTACACATATTCTGCATTCTGTGTGAAGAAAACCTAAATAAGTCAGTTACAAGAAGTAATAAAGGGTTTGAATTGTTTGATAAGTTCTTACAGGAATAAGTTTCACTAGTAGTAAGTTGGTTTTAAAAAATGCTGAACTATTGTGCACGAAACTGGTTGTAAACACCGGACAGCAAAATTCATTGATCATTGAAATTAGCGCACTTTTTTCTGTTTTTCAATGCTAAGATTGTCTCCACTGAGTAGTGAGAAGTGAATGAACCTAAACATCAGATTATAGTAGTTTGTCTTCAATTATGGAACTTGCGCATATATTGCATGGTTATTGGGGCCTGCCCTCTTATCTTCTATATTTCAGTTACATCATTGATGTATTGGTCAGCTAAAATTTAGAGTCCGAAAATGATCATCCATATCATTATGACTTTTTCAGAAAAATCAATATGACCTGAAAGTCATGGCAAAGGACAAAGGGTCTCCACCTTTGAACAGCACTGTTGACGTGAGGGTACGCGTCATAGACCTCACTAGTCAGCCTCCCACTTGGAACCGTGCGGACTATGATGCTACTCCCTATATGGTGGACGAAACTGCCGAGCCACGCCATGTCATCGCATCCTTCAGTGCCACTTCCAATGTGGATGACCCTACTGTGTCCTTCTCCTTGATTGCTGCCGACGGCAGCCCAGTACAGTCTCTCCCACCGTTCGGTATCAACTCAGGCGGCGGCACAGTCAACCTCACTGTGTTCACCACTACCATGGATTTCAATGTCAAGAACCGATATGAGCTGCGTCTTCGGGTGTCTGTAAGTAGAATCCCTGTTATATATGAGTGTAGTTTCATTGCTTCAAGAGTTTTCGTGTCGAATTCAGAACGACTGATCCACAGTCTCAGTCTTTTGTGCCGTGTGTGAAACTGAGACAAGTCATAGAGAAGTCATACCTGTAAGATTAATCTACATGATTTGATTTGGTTTGAGATGATGTTAAGAGGACCAAATAACCTTGACATAATAGTCACTTTGTCCTCAACCTGTGCTTATTTGATTTAGGTTCTGATATAGTTTTTAAAAACCCAGCAAGAATGTCCAGCAAATTGCAGTCAAAACGAACAAATTCTGGAGTTAATATTCTGTGATGTTAACAGTTGTTGACACTCTATCATGTTTAGTCACGTTTGCTGTGTCCTCAATAGGGATGGGTACAGTGTGTGAAGCCCATTTCTGATGTCCCCCGCCGTAATGTTGCTGGAATATTGCTAAAAGCGGCGTAAAACCAAACTCAGTCAGTCAGTCAATCAGTCCTCAATAGGGGCAGTGGGGTAGTCTAGTGGTTAAGGTGTTGGCCTGTCACGCTGAAGACCTGGGTTTGATTCCCCACATAGGCACAATGTTTGAGGCCCATTTCTGGTGTCCCCCGTCGTGATATTGCTGAAATATTGCTAATTGCAGCGTGAAACTAAACTCACTCACTCACTCACTCCTAAATATTCATGTTCCAAGAGTCGTAATTTGTGTGCGTGTGTGCGTGCTGTAGAACAAGGTGCAATGATTTCACCAAAGATATTTTGGAGTATGTATGACTTGTGTACTATAAATGAAAAGCATTGTTTTTCCTTTCTCAGAATCGTGGTTCAATACCTCTGTCATCTGAAATACATCCTGTTGTGGAACTAAGAGATACAAACAATAAGGTTCCATATTTCCGAGGTTTGGATTCCTCAACAGGATTCTACCCAGGAAGTATTCCAGAAAATTCACCCCCAGGACAGACTGTCATTGAGATAAAAGCTTATGACGATGATCCAACGTATCCCAACAATTTTGTAAGTTTGGAAATACATTAAAACATTTTTCTTGAAGTTAGAGGAAGTGATGTTGCTTAATCATTAAAGAAACTTGAGTAAGGCTTAGATGTTGTTATAATATTAAAGAGACTTTTGTAAGGCTTAGATATTGTTATAATATTAAAGAGACTTTTGTAAGGCTTAGATATTGTTATAATATTAAAGAAAATTGAGTAAGGCTAAGACATTGTTGTAATATTAAAGAGACCTTAGTAAGGTTCAAATATTGTAATAATATTAGTGAAACCACCAAATTACTAAAGTGTATAGTAACAAGGTTAGCATATTGCAACAATGATTGAGACCTCATTCATCTAATGCAACCCTGAAGTCTTACTGGAAACTCCTTTTTTAACTTGATGATATTTTGTTTTAGCTCACCTTTGAGATTGTTCCAAAAGAAAACATCTCTGACAAGTTTGCCATCCGCAAGATTGACGACAACACTGCAGTTCTGACATCCACACACAGCTTTGATCGAGAAGAAAACAGTCAACTGTTTGTTGATGTTAAGGTTTATGATGGTGTAGAATCCTCCCGCCCTGGACACATTCAAGGGCAGCCAAACACAGGTGAGTCCTACTGGTCCTTGTACTTTATTTTATAGAATATTAACATCCACATCCCATATTTGCAGTGAGAGATGATTAACTGCATCAGGTGGTCAACTTGATCCATGTAATAGTATCCAAAATGTGTAGTTTGATGGTCGTGAGGTCAGGATTCCATTATCTGGTCCTTACTCCATTATTGTCAGATATATTGCTAAATATAACGGAGTAGGGTTTGAAGTAACAGACTAACAAACTTTCCCTGAGAAGCAGGGTCAATACCGATTTGAAAACTTTTTTTAGCTCTTGACATTTTCAGAGTGTCCACGACCCATGGATATCCGGATTAGAGTTGATCTTCAGTAACCCATGCTTGTCATAAGAGGTGACTAACAGTATCTGGTGGTCAGGCTCGCTGACGTGGTTGACACATGTCATCGCATCCCAATGCTTATGCTGTTGATCACTGGATTGTCTGGTCCAGACTTGATTATTTACAGACCGCCACCATATAGCTGGAATATTGCTGACTCACTCACTCACTCAGAGTGTCCACAACGACATAATAGGTGTTTGTGTGAATGCTGATTAAGGACTTGTGCAATTAAGGATGTTTTGTTTTTTCAGCTACTGTCCCAGTACAAGTCCGTATCACCGACATGAACGACAACAGTCCCTACTTCGTAAAGGCCTTCTACAACGCGTCTGTGAGAGAGGATGCTCCAGTTCAGCAGCATGTCCTCACTGTCAGTGCCAGAGATCCTGACGACGGTGAGACTAAAACACTCCTTCCTTGTTTGATACATGATGTTTGTGGGTTTAAGCCCCAAACAGCAAGGAAACCACATTTCTATCTCACATAATTGAAAGTCTCATTAGCTTATGCCGTTATGTTTCGGCCATCATCAGTCAAACATTTACAGTTTGGGACGTCATCTTTTTACAATGTAAGGAGACTGAATTCAAACTTTCCTTGGATTACCACTGTTATGCTTTTTCTAAAAGTTGTTAACTGAATTCTGATAAAATTGTGATATGAATACCTTGGTTAACAGCATGTATGAAGTCAGTTACATACCAAGAACAAACTTTTGGTTTGTTTCTTTTTATGAGATTTGCTAAAAAACATTATGATCATTAATTACGTTGAAATTTTTGATGAGGTAGAAAATTCATATTAATTTATGTTCCTCTTCTATCCATCTGCTTACAGCCGCTGTCTTAACGTACACAATCATAAATGGGAATGAACGGGGTGCATTTGGTGTGCAGAGTAAAACAGGCATCATCTATGTTGGGAGACAGCTTGACTATGAAACAGAACGACATGTGAGTTTGATGATATTTCAAAACAATGTTCTTATTTCTTATAAAAAACAGTGGCGGTGGGGTAGCCTAGTGGTTAAACCGTCTGCTCGTCACGCTGAAGACCAGGGTTTGATTCCCCACATGGGTACAATGTGTGAAGCCCGTTTCTGGTATCTCCCGCCGTGATATTGCTGGAATATTGCTAAAAAAGCAGCGTAACACCATACTCACTCACTTTAAAAAAACAAGTATGTTTGCCATTTCGAACATTTGACTTTGATATGTACGAATTTTATGAAAGACATGAACATAGATTAAACTTCTTTGCTATGTGATTTGCTCCTTTTGTTTAAGTGGCAGTGGTGAAACTAAAATATTGTTTAAAACAACATTACACTGTGCTCACTGTTTTCCAGCTTTATGACCTCACCCTGGAAGTAGATGATGGGATTTACAAGAACACCACTCGAGTTAATATCCACGTGTCCGACGCCAATGATAACAGCCCTGTGTTTGTCATTGACCCATATATCATCACTGATGTTGTGGAGGAGGATACATCGATCACTGCCACCAACAAGAGGTTCTTAGTGCAGGTGAGCACCTGTTCTCATTATAAACAAGGACTTGTAATTGCTGGCTGATGTTTGTAATGTTTCTCATGTATGATGTCAATATTCCTTGGAACCAGCACTGAAGGCTGTTTCCTGTCCCCTCATTGGTTAACTACAATACATATTGAAGTAAGGAAGTTGGTGATTGGATGCTTTACAGCTTGTTAAGCTTGTCAAATTCCCTGACGGAATTAAAGAATGGTATTATCTACTTGTCAATACTTCCATATCACCCTTTAATGGGTACTGGTATACTTTAAAAAAATTGTTTGATTTCTTTAAATAAGACACAAAAATCAGATTGATGGTTTTTTGGACATGAGGTCAGCGAACACAACAATGTTGTCTTTCCTGTTGGACCATTATTCAGGGTGTTTCAAGATGGATTTGAACCAAAAAAACACAAGTCTGATCCTTTAAGCATGATGCTTTTTCATTGTCTGCTTGTATTTGCACTTTGCTGTGTAGAATCTGTTTTTAACCAATGAATTGAGTGACTCTCCAGGCAAGGAGACAAATGGGAACTGTATATCACACAAAGTTCAATGTTACTTATTTGCTTTGTGAATACAAACATATGTAAGTGAAACTTATGCATGCTCCCATTAACTCAAGTTTGACCATCTTTTTTTTTTTTTTAAAAAGGTGAATGCCACAGATGCAGACATTGATCGGCCGACGCAGATCCGTTACTCGCTGCTTGGGTTTGGCACCTCAGCACCAAATAAGTACTTTGAAATTGAACCCGAGACAGGCCGTCTGTACCTTCTAACCAGCTTGGACAGGGATCTGCCCAATGGGAGACCAAACTACCAATTCAACATCCGTGCCCAAGATGAGCCTGACCCTTTACCAGGATCAGGTGACCTTGACCAACCTCAGATCGGATTTGCATCTGTTCAAGTAAAACCAATAGACATCAATGATAACAAGCCATTTTTCATCTCTAAATTAGAAGGAAGTGTGATGGAGCACTCTGATCGAGGTAAGTGACATTTTTCTGGTGGAGTTAATGAGCACAATATGGTGCTAGAAACAGTTATTTACTGCAAAGGCCAAGATAAGAATAAGGGTGTTTCTAATTTCCCTACTCTGTGAAATCTGGGTTAGAATTGATCTTCAGCAACCCATGCATGTATGAGGCCAGCAGTGTGATTGGGTGGGCAGACTTAATTGATACTTATCATCATATCACAGTTGTGCAGATTGATGTCCATTATGTCAATCATTGGATTGTCTGGTCCAGACTTAATTATTTACAAACTACTGTCATTTAGCTGGAATATTGCAGAGTGCAGTGTCTGATTCAACTGGAATGGGAAATATTGGTAAGAGTAGTCACATCCTAGAATGTATTGTTTGTTTGATTTCAGGGAGTTCTGTTATGACTGTGGTGGCCATTGATTATGATGAGGGCATCAACGGTACTGTGAGGTACGAAATAGTTGAAGGTCCATCAGATGGATCCGATATGAAATTCCAGATCAGAGAAAACTCAGGTCTGATAGAAACTAGCACCAACTCATCCGGCTTGGACCGAGAGACCACTCCCACATACACAGTGAAGGTGAAGGCCTCCGACCGCGGTGTGGTAGCTCAGTCAATAGAAAAACAAGTCACCATCAATCTGGACGACAAGAACGATCAAATCCCAGTGTTTGAGAAGCCTCTCTACAGGGTGACAATGTCCGAAGCGCAGACATCAGGAGCTATTGCAAGAGTTCGAGCTACGGACAATGATATTGGAGAAAATGCTCGTCTTGATTACAGATTGAACAACTTCATTTCTTTTTTCGACGTGGAGGGTGTGAATAATGAGGGCAGCATTGTTGTATTCAGGGTATGTATTTAAGGATAGAATTAATCCTGAATGTGCAAGTGGATTGGGTGTTCTGACCTCTGGTGGCTTTGTTGATTGGATGTCATTGTACCCAGAGTGCTCGGGTTCTCATTTCTATCGGCAGTTTATAAATTATTTAACCCTGAAGATCTGGGTTAGAATTGATCTTCAGCAACCCATGCTTCTTGTAAGAGATGGCTAATGGACCGGATGGTCAGGGTTGCTGACTTGGTTGACACATGTCGCCGTATCCCAGTTGCGTAGGTCGATGCTCATGCTGTTGATCACTGGATTGTGTGGTCTAGACTTGATTATTTACAGACTGCCACCATATACCTGGAATATTGCTGAGTGCAGCGTAAACCTGAACTCACTCACTTATAAATTATTTATTAAGGAACAAGACAAAAACGTCTTGGTTCTTATGTAGAGTTAATGAGTGGTATCCGAAAACCTTGCTGATCGAGTTGCTTGTGGATGGTTTGATAACCAACAGTGTACCTCAACCAATCATTACTCTTCAGGCTGTCGACTATGAGAATCCCGACCAGCGTTTCTTCAACCTGACTGTAGTGGTCCAGGACCCCGATCCAAGTCACACCGCCACAACACATGTAGAGGTGACTGTTGAGGACTTCAATGATAACGCCCCTGAGTTTGAAAGACCCAGGATTTCTGTGGAAGAGTATGAAGATGCTGCTGTGGGAACATTCCTCGCACACTTCTCCGCTGACGATAAAGATAGTGGCATCAATGCTGATTTCGAGTAAGTTTGTTGCAGTATTAACAGGATGAGAGATACCGTTGCTGGTGAAAGTTCAAGATATAAGGCTCCTTAATTCTCAACCATGTTGGAAATTGACTCAATTCAAATCATCTCGAAACTCTCGAACTCAGGCTAACCTCAGCATCCAGTGTTGTCTGTATGGTGTGACATGTTGTAATGCTGTGTTGTAGTAAGCTGTGACTTGTTGTGTATATACTCACTCGTCTCCTCCATTATAGGTACTCGGTGGACCGGAAGACTGATCCAGATAAAATCTTTGCCATCAACCAGCTTGGAAACGTGACAATCAGAAACATGATGGACCGGGAGAAGCTAAGCTTTCACAAAGTCTTCATACTGGCCATTGATAAAGGTAAACCATTTCACAAGGAGTTCTCAATTGTATTACCGTATTTCCTCTAATAAGCGCCGCGGGTGAAGCAGCAGTTTAAGAAATCAACGCCAGGCCTCTAATAAGGTACGGGTACGTTTTTATCCCCCCGGCATGTAATGCGGGGGGATATAGTCGACGCCTCGTACGTCTGTCCGTCCGTCTGTAATCATTTTGTTTCCAGAGCATAACTCAAAAAACGTTCACTATTTTTCAACAAAAATTGGTAGATATTTCAAACAGAACCTTAAGTGGTGCTTTTTGCTTTACAGATCTTTGGTATTTTTATTTTACTCAGTTTCCATGTAAACGATTTGGACTTAAAAGGGAGGGGTGGGTTTCGTTTCCCGAGCATATCTCAAAAACCGTTCAATATTTTTCAACAAAACTTGGTAGATATATCAAACAGATCCTTCAGTGGTGCCTTTTGCTATTTGCAGATTTTTGGCATTTTTTATTTTCCCCAGTTTCCATGGAAACAATTCGGACTTAGTCCCAACAGGGAGGGGTGGGTTTCGTTTCCAGAGCACAACTTGAAAACCGTTCAATATCTTTCATCAGAAATTGGCAGATATATGAGACAGATCTTGAAGTGGTGCCTTTTGCTATTTACAGTTCTTTTTCAGAAGAAGTCCTTCTTGGGGTACATATAAGCATTAAAATGTCCTACAACAGTTGTAACTATATTTTTCAATAAATATTTACAAAACAAAAAACTCGTTTTTTCTTGTGAGACCACCCCTACAGGGCCCCACCGGACCCCTTACAGCCAAGAGCTGGTAACTCTCGCCGTCTACCTCGTACCTCCCTTTTCATGCTGTGGTTCTGTTGAATAGATGTGCATGGTGTTCGTTTCGAGTTTGCTCTCCTACCAATACGATGAGTGTAAAAGAGTCTCAATCTGTATGTATGGTTCCTTTCTTTACGCACGGGCGTTAGATGGACTTCATATGTTGATATTCTCATATATCTTTTGTTGCAACTTTGCTGTGGGTTCTCTGTTTTCCAGCCTTGATGGCAGGCAAAATGGCGGACCGCGAGATCGAAGGTTTCCTTGCTACATGTTCTTGGTAGCTTGTAGTAGGGAGTTCATATATTATGTTTGCATATTATATGGTAGGCTTGCCTAAATTGTCTTCCTTTTCAGCGAATTTGTGGTAAGTCGTTGTTGAGTAATTTTGATAGTGTTCGTTTTGTATCACTCAACTTTACTCACTAGTATGTACATGCAGGTGCGGCTAGCCTTTTTTCTGCTTTGCATTGTATGTTTAGTATTTAAATGGCTGTAGCTTGTAGCATGTAAATATCGCCCGTGCGTTTTATTTATTGCTATTTACTTGTGTTTATATGTTTGCTGCTTCACAGTTCCTGCTAGTAACACTGGCGTGGTTCTGTTTGTTGCAGTTTAAGCCCTGTGCGTTGTGCCGTGCACACTACCGCCACAGGATGGTCATAAGGTGTGCCTCCAGTGTTTAGCCGAGGACGCTCACGACTATCAAGGATGTTCATAATAAGCGCCCTTGCGTCAATATTCCTGTTACATTATGTTGTGTTATGTTAGACATGTACACATTTCATACGTTTACACACAACGTGGCTCATAGTTGCCGAGGTTGTGTTTTTTGTCTGGGTTTCTGTGCCTCACACGCATTCTTTAAGGCACGCAGATTTTTTTTTTTCACTAATCTGCTTTAGGCGGGGGATAATATTTGATAAAAGGTTTCTAAGGAAATCCCTTTATCATTCCCCCACCTACGCCTCCCCCGAGAACAATGTTGCTACACTAACGATTGATTTCTTATAGCAGCAGCAGAGATCGTCGGTGCACACTCTTATCTCAGACGTGGTTTCCACACTCCGAAAGGAGATTGGTACCCGGTCTACGGGTAGAGATTGCACCGGCGCATCAATTGGGGAAGGTCCCGACCCGAGCTCCGGCTCCGGGAAGTGTCCGACCTCCCGGGGACGATCGGACCCGAGCTTCAGCTCCGGCTCTGGCTCAGGGGACGCTCTGAACCTGGGGACTAGCAGTAACTCGACTTTGGCCCCGGTACGGCGCAGATCCCCAGCGCTGATAGCTCAGGTCTCGGCCTGATGTCTATCGACGCCCAGGCCAAGAGGCTGTTGAGTGTGACAGAGCTGCCGATCACCTCCACGCTCCTAGGTCTACCCGTGTACACCAGGGGAACCCTGCATTGCCAGGCTACACCCATGGGTCTCGAGACCGGGGTTTGGACTCTCTGAACCTGGGGACTAGCACCGACCCGGGCTTTGGCCCTGGTATGGCGCAGATCCCCAGCGCTGATAGCTCAGGTCTCGGCCTGATGTCTATCGACACCCAGGCCAAGAGGCTGTTGAGTGTGACAGAGCTTCCGGGCTGCCAATCAGCTTGACGCTCCTATGTCTACCCGTGTACACCAGGGAACCCTGCATTGCCAGGCTACTCCCATGTGTCTCGGGACCGGGGATCGGACTAGCACCGACCTGGGCTTTAGATCCCCAGCGCTGATAGCTCAGGTCTCGGCCTGATGTCTATCTAACGCCCAGGCCAAGAGGCCGTTGAGTGTGACGGAGCTACCGATCACCTCGACGCGTCTACCCGCGTACACCAGGGGAACCCTGCATTGCCAGGCTACTCCCATGTGTCTCAGGACCGGGGTTCAAACTATATATATATATATATATATATATGTATGTATGGGTATTTATATAGCGCTAAAGGCTATGTTCGACTATATGCTCAGTCGCTTTTAGAGAGTAGTCGGGGAACCCTGATTTATCAGGCTACTCCTACGTGTCTCGGGATCGGGGTTCGGTCTAGAACCGCCGAGCTTCGGCTCCGCGGATGCTCTGAACTCCTGTAGAGTAGCAACCGAATTCGGCTTCGCGTACTGGTAGGGCGCCTATACCCAGCGCCGGTAGTTCAGGTCACGGCCTGATGTCTATCGACGCCTTGACCAAGAAGCTATCGAGTGTCACGGGTGTGTTGGTCACCTCGACGCTCCGAGGTCTGTCTGAGTGCTTGGGATACCTTGATTTATCAGGCTTCTCCCATGTGCCTCGGAACCGGGTTCAGGCTCGTACAGTGGACAAGTCAATTTGAGCTTCGGCTCTTTTCGCTACTGTGAACTTAACATTAGGTAGGTTCGTCCCTGAGGCAAGTGCGGCTGTGTTGCCTCAGGTGTTGTCCACGTCGAATACCCGAACCGGAGGGAAGCCTGCTTCCAGCAAGGCATCCGGGACAAGGCCTCACACTCTACCGTCAGTCTGCCGTTCTTTCCCCTTAACAGCTCAACGCTGTATGCGCATCTCTCAGCTGTGCTGAAGGAGCTGGTGGAAAGGGGAAAGAGCGCCAGTGATTTCATCGGCGACTCAGGGGTATCTGACGGAGGTCAACTCTCATCTGGCTAGGGACTGCATTGTAGCTGTGCCAGCCAAATGATGAGTGCAGTTATGGGCCTATGGCGCCCGGGACTGTTTCGAGCTTCTCGTTAATTCCTCAGGTGCCCAGGTAACGGCAAATGTTATGTTGCCGACTGCAGGGGTTTACTGTATTCTGCCACAAACCGGAGCAACGCACACCAGTGTCGGCTACCCGAGAGTTGGCGAAAATACTCCATGCTGAGATCTTGTCTCTGCTGGGCAAGGCAACCAGCGAGGTGGTTTCCAATGGTCAGGAAAATGTGGGGTTTGACTCCATTTATTTCCTCGTTGCCATTAAGAACGGAATGTTCAGACCCATTCTCATCTGAGAGCTGAACAAGTTAATAGAGGTACTGTCCTTCAAGATGGAGACACCGCGCTCTCCCTGATTTCAAGATTTACCTTCGGTTATTGTTCGACGGGACGTGCTACCAGTTTCGTGTGCTCCCCTTAGGCTACATTACGGCGCCAAGGGTGTTCACCAAATTGAGGTTTATTACAGCCCAGATAGCCAGATCGCAGTGCCGGTGTTCTCACCCGTACCTAGGCGACTGGATCATCGTTGTTTTAGAATAACTGTTGAGTCTGGGAACCTCACGATCAGTGTTGGTCACTCTTACGAAACTGTGCCGAATTGTCAACCTCACGCAGTCAGATGGACAGACCTGGAGACACTGTTGCTCTCAGTCTAGCCAGATACATCCCTCCCGGGTTGAGGCGATGTTCTGGGCGACCTGCGGTCTCTTGATGACGAAGTCACAACCTGCACATCAATGTGCTGGAATTGACAGCAGTCAGGTTGGTGTTCGATCCCGCACACTGGGATTCGAGTTACCATTTCGGCCAGACATTCTCACTTTTGCCTTTTGCCTTTTGCTATACAGATTTTTATCAGTTATATTTCTCATGATTTCCATGGAAAAAAGTCAAGCTGGACTAAGTAACTGTCAGATGATTTGTTCTTTCAAATATGTGGGGGCCGGGGGGATATGTCATCCTTTGATGACTCTTATTTATGAATGTATTCTCCCTTGATCCAAACATAGATTTATTAAGGAATGGTTCATTTAGTCATAACTTCACTAACAATAAATTACACCCCGTAAGAGCAATAAGCACCAGGTCTCCAATAAGCACTGGGCCTCTATATAGCACCGGGTTTGGAAGTCCGTTGAAAAAATAAGCCTGGGCGTTTATAAGAGGAAATACGGTATATCCCTACGCACATGTTTATCCATAAGTTGCTTGCTGGTTCGAATTAGAAATTTATGGGGAGGAAACATATAAAACTTTGGCTGGCGGGATTATCATTGAATTAGAATTATTCATGCAGATTGATGCGAGTATCTACTTAACTAAAGCCCTCAATTCATGGATGTGTTTTGTATCCCAGGTGATCCTGCTCAAACCGGCACAGCTACTCTAGAGGTGAAGGTATTGGATGTCAATGATAACTTCCCCATCTTTGCAAAGCCGTATCACCCCGTCGTCATGGAGAATGCTGCAGTTGTACCAGAACTTGTTATTGTCGTCAATGCCACCGATTTGGATGCTGACCCATTTGGGCCGCCATTTGGATTTGCAGAGCCTGTGTGTAGTGATGGGTCCGATTCTTGCCCATGTAACAGCCGGCCTACCTGCGCCGACTTCAGTCTTTTATTCAAACCCTGTAAGTAAAGTTTGATTTTCATGTTTCTCTGTCTTGCCCCCTAATTCTCTCAACCAAACAGTTCAACATTACATTTGTTAGTACATTTTAAATTTGTCAGCAATAGCCACCAATTATGTACAAAGTACCACTCTGTGTCTAAAACTTAACAGTAATACTTTTTCTTCTGTTTTCCAGCTGGTGACAACAATAAGGGCAATGCCGAAGTGTCCACAAAGAAGGTGTTTGATCGTGAACAGCAGAAGTTTTACTACATGCCCATTGTGATGTGGGACATGAGGGGCTCAGGAAATCCTAAGGCTCAGACTGGGACCAACACACTCACCATAGAGATTGGGGATCTCAACGATAACAAGCACGGCCCAGGCCACAAGGATATCTTTGTCTACAACTACAAGGGTAGGCTACAGGGAAATACTTTGACCGCAACTTAAAACAAATTTCCGTGTGTTGTGTTTTTAAAGTGTCTCATATTGTGATATATTGATGTCTATGTCTGTTTCTACAAGGGTAGGCTACAGGGTAATACTTTGACCGCAAATTAAGACAAATTGCTAGTGTTCTCTGCTGTGTTTCTATAGTGTCCCACATTGTGTTGTGACACATATAAAAACCCTTAAGCAATGTATGTTAATCAGATTTACCGTTTGTATTGGAGAGATTAGAAGTCTAAACTAAGCTCATTGGTGACTGTTTTCAGGAATGTTTGGCCCTCTTGAAATCGGTAACGTGTACGCCACTGATCCGGATGACTGGGATGTGGTTGACAAGACCTTCACCTACACTGGACCAGAGTACATGAAGAAATATTTCACGTAAGTGGGAATCAGTTCATGTGATGTACACTAGATAACTTTTTGCTGTTCACTGAGAAAAGCTATAAAATTGCTGATGCAGCGTTAAGGAATACTCGCTTACTCCCTTTTTATCCCCCGCAACACGTTTTGCGGGGGTTATTAAAATGGAGTCCGTCCGTCCGTGCACATTTGTCTTTTCCGGGAGCAGAACTCTAAAACCGTTCACTATTTCTTCTTGGAATTCTGAATAAAATATTTTTGGCATTTCCATGGCAACAAATTCAACTAAGACTGAAATTAGTGGTAGTGCTCTTTTCCGGGGCAGAACTCTAAAACTGTTCCCTGTTTCTTCACCAAACTTGGCACATAGATAGATCTGGTGGTGTACTGGTGCCTTTTGGTAGTTTTGGAATTCTGAATAAAATATTTTTTGGCATTTCCATGGCAACAAGTTTGACTTAGCCTGAAATTGGTGGTTGTGCTCTTTTCCGGAGCTGAACTCTAAAACCGTTAACTATTTCTTCACCAAACTTGACACATAGATTGGTCTGGTGGTGTACTGGTTCCTTTTTGGTAGTTTTGGACTTCTGAATAAAATATTTTTGGCATTTCCATGGCAACAAGTTTGACATAGACTGAAATTGGTGGTTGTGCTCTTTTCCGGAGCTGAACTCTAAAACCGTTCACTATTTCTTCACCAAACTTGACACATAGATTGGTCTGGTGGTGTACTGGTTCCTTTTTGGTAGTTTTGGATTTCTGAATAAAATATTTTTGGCATTTCCATGGCAACAAGTTTGACATAGACTGAAATTGGTGATAGTGCTCAGGGTTCGAAATACCCCATATATTAGCGTACCATGGCATGGTAAATATTGAAATGGCACGGATAAAAAAATTTCTCAGTGCCCTTATGGCACGTCTAATTTTTTAGAGACATAACACGCCTTTAGTCATTTAATCACCAAAGAAAACTCTTATGCAAATGACAAACAAGCAAAAACATTTATTGACTTTCTCGTCCAGGAAATCATCGGAATTATGATGGTTGATGTAAAGAAATCTGGTTGTTGTTTTTTTCATTTAGAGTGTTGGGAGTACTGATAGTTCAGTTATTAAAGAGGAAATTGTGTATGTTAGATACATTGAAAAAAGTGAACCTGTCCCACAATTCTTAGCTATTAAAAGTGTTGAGAACGCTGAACAAATGAAGCTTAAGAAAGCCATCTTAAACAGAAGACATATCAGTGATAACAGAAAACTGGTTACATTTGTTGTTTTCGGACAATAGATTTCAAAAGATCATCATCCTTGCTACTGTCCTTTATTCCAAAAACATGTAGGCACACTTGATTTCTGAAAGGCACACCTAAAATATTTGCCTGGTGCCCTAAGGCACACTTAGAAAAAAAAGTATTTCTATCCCTGGTGCTCCTTTCTGGAGCAGAACTTTAAAAACCTTTCAATACTCTCCTTCCACTTTTCTATATACACATCTAAATATTTGACATAATCATAACTCGTAGACATAATCATGAAGAGTATTTTGCCATTGCCGGGGATATTGATGACTTTGTATTGTTGCTGTGTCACTGAAGGACATGTTGGCATTTCATTGGCATGACTTTGTTTACAGATGCGTTTTTTGAAACTATTACAGTCATTCCGTGACACAATGACAATAGAGATGTTATGAATATGTTAAAGAGCTAGTGGACAGCAGTAGTCAAATAAATATGGTACAGTCAGGATCAGAAGTAATCAAAGGACATTCTTGAAACTCAGTACCCATGAAGGTCCAGGTTAGAATCTTGGCCTTCAGTAACCCATGCTTGTCGTAAGAGGCGACTCACGGGATCGGGTGGTCAGGCTCACTGACTTGATTGACACATGTCATCAGTTCCCAGTTGCACAGATCAATGCTCATGCTGTTGATCACTGGATTGCCTGGTCCAGACTCAATTATTTACAGACCGCCGCTATATAGCTGGAATATTGCTGAGTGGGGCGTAAAACTAAACTCACTCACTCATATTACTCAGTGTATTCGTTGTGTTTACAAACCAATGTAATAGCATCCCACAGTGTTGACCAGCTACCCAGTATGATACCCACATTTCGACTTTGTTCAGGGTGGATACAAATACTGGTATGATCACCATGGCTAAAGGCATCCCCAGCGACGTATCATACTCTTTCACTGTGGATGTGTATGATGTCACCTGGAAGATAACTGCACAGTGCACTGTAACTATTATGGTCCGAGACATATCAGAAGAAGCTGTTTTCAGCTCAGGATCAGTACGTCTCCGAGGTAAGAGATCTTTTTAGCCAGAACTTTGAGTGAAATTTTCCCAAGTCATTGGTTCAGGTCATTGAATGCTGCTTGAATTGCAGTGATCATTCTTGGAGCTATGTGCGGACTGAGACTAAAAATGTTTTCACCAAAGCCAAGGTTAGGTGACTGATGTGTTTTTTATCCCCCTGGCATGTAATGCGGGGGGATATAGTAGACGCCTAGTACGTCCGTAATCATTTTGTTTCCAGAGCATAACTCAACAAAACTTGGTAGATATATCAAACAGAACCTTAAGTGGTGCCATTTGCTATTTGCAGATTTTTGGCATTTTTATTTTCCCGCTTCGTCCCAAAAGGGAGGGGTGGGTTTCGTTTCCGGAGCACAACTGGAAAACTTCTTAATATCTTTCAGCAAAACTTGGCAGATATGTGAGGCAGATGCCAAAGTGGTGCCTTTTTGCTATTTACAGAATTTTGGCATATTTATTTTTCCCGGTTTTCATGTAAACAATTCGGACTTAGTCCCAAAAGGGAAGGATGGGCTTCGTTTCCGGAGCATAACTCAAGAACCGTTCAATAGTTTTCAGCAAAACTTGGTAGATATATCAAACAGAACCTAAAGTGGTGGCTTTTGCTATTTGCAGATTTTTGGCATATTTATTTTTCCTGGTTCCCATGGAAACGATTTAGACTTAGTCTCAAAAGGGAGGGGTGGGCTTCGTTTCCAGAGCACAACTGGAAAACTTCTTAATATCTTTCAGCAAAACTTGGCAGATATGTGAGGCAGATCCCAAAGTAGTGCTTTTGCTGTTTGCAGATTTTTGTGATTTATTATTTTCTCAGTTTCCATGGAAACGATTCGGACTTATTTTAAAAAATAGTCAAGCTGGATTTTAAGTAACTTTCAGATGATTTGTTCTTTCAAATATGTGGGGGCCGGGGGGATATGTCATCTTTTGATGACTCTTGTCTATTTTTTTCATTTACCAGTTGTGTTAATTGCTGCCTGATTTTTTACTCATGACAGGTACACATGATTCGTGATATTACTAGTTGTATAGGTAACATTATTGGTCTGTTTCAGGTATAACAGCTGAAGACTTCGTGGCTAGACCCAAAAAGCCCAATAGCGGCATCAGTGAATATGAAAAAAGCAAGTATGACCTATTCCAGGAATTTATTGCTGACAAGATTTCTGTGCCCAAAGGGAATGTAGATGTTCTCAGCGTTCAAAACAATGGAGAATTCACTGATGTCCGATTCTCTGCTCATGGCTCTCCATACTACCCATCCAGCAAGATGAATGCGGTTCTGGCAGTAAACAAGGATGCGGTAAGTATTTTAAAAAGTCATGGCTTTATCGAGATCTGCTCTGATCCCAATATTTGAATAATACCGTACATTACCCCGTAGATAAGCTGAATTTTGAGGACCAAATATAGCAGTCTGTAGAAGGGAGTCGGCTTATCTATGGGTTACACTTTCATCAAACTTTTTTTCAAGGGGTAAGAAAACAACATAGTATCGTTTCACGTGAACAAACCAACATGAGAAGACGACTTTTGCAATTAAACATCACTAGACAAGATTGTTTACCTATTCAGTTCTAATTTGTTTTTGCTACGCATTGTCCTAGATGCAGGGTTTAAGATTACCAAGTGTAATTGTCTCGTATACAGCGCCAGGGATCGGCTTATCTACGGTAATATACGGTATGACTCGTGATGACTTTTGTCAATTTGACTACTGGAAAATGCTATACCTTTCTTCCATTGAGTAGAATGTTCCTTTCCATCTGAAATTAAGAAAATAACTTTTAATAAATATGAGCGTTGGCGATTTTTTCCATGTTTGTATGACAAATTCACTTACTACTTGAATCCCAGATAAATCCCTGCAAGTGAAGGATCTTGATGATAGCTGGTTAGTTAGATGTTGATGTTATAATGCACATGTGAACCAGGAAGATTCAGGTTAAAGTTAGTCCCATGCTTGTTTTATGAGGTGACTAACGGGATGGGAGGGTCAGGCATGCTGACTTACCCGATGCAAGTCATTGTATCCCAGTTGCTGGGATCAAAGCTCTTGATGTCAATCACTATTTTGTCTGGTCAAGATTCCATTATTCATAGACAACTGTCATACAGGTCACATATTGCTGAGTGAGTGAGTGAGTGAGTGAGTGAGTATGGTTTAACTCTGCTGTTAGCAATATTCCAGCAATATCATGGCAGGGGACACCACATATGTGCGTCACACATTGTACCCATGTTAGGAATCAAATCCAGGTTTTCAGAGTGACGAGCAAACGCTTTAACTACCAGTCTACCCCACCGCCCTAAACATTGCTTAGAGCAGCATTAGTAAGTCACAAATAACAAATGTACACACTATAAGTCAGTTTGTTTTCAGCTCCAGAAAGCTGTGAATATTGAGGTGGACCAGGTTCCCATCGATGAGTGTAAGGAGGAGAGATTTGAAGGAAGCTGCTATAACTTCCTCAATGTCACCGGCCAACCAGCCATGGTCAACACCAACGGCACCTCCTTTGTTGGAGTAGAGATGTTTGTGCAACCAACTCAGGGATGTCGCTCTGACTTCTATCCCCCGATCGATGATTGTACGCCAGACTACTGCTACAATGGTGGCACCTGCAATAAAGATGACTGGGGAGAACTTTCGTAAGTGTATTCTATTTACTGCATAGAATGGCTTGTTTCAGTTAATTGCAAAGATAAAACTCATAGTTCACTTTGAGCACATCGTCTGTCATCCTTTTATTATCCCCCGCAACGCGTTTTGCGGGGGGTATTAAAATGGACTCCGTCCGTGCGTGCGTCGCGTCCGTCCGTCCGTCCGTGCACTTTTGACTTTTCCGGAGCAGAACTCTAAAACCGTTCACTATTTCTTCACCAAACTTGGCACATAGATAGATCTGGTGGTGTACTGGTGCCTTTTGGTAGTTTTGGAATTCTGAATAAAATATTTTTGGCGTTTCCATGGCAACAATTTCGACTTAGACTGAAATTTGTGGTAGTGCTCTTTTCCGGAGCAGAACTCTAAAACTGTTTCCTATTTCTTCCCCAAACTTGACACATAGATAGATCTGGTGGTGTACTGGTGCCTTTTGGTAGTTTTGGAATTTTGAATAAAATATTGTTGGCGTTTCCATGGCAACAATTTCGACTTAGACTGAAATTGGTGGTTGTGCTCTTTTCCGGAGCTGAACTCTAAAACCGTTCACTATTTCTTCACCAAACTTGACACATAGATAGATCTGGTGGTGTACTGGTGCCTTTTGATAGTTTTGGAATTCTGAATAGAATATTTTGGCGTTTCCATGGCAACAGGTTTCACTTTGACTGAAATTGGTGATTGTGTTATTTTCTGGAGCAGAACTTTAAAACCTTTCAATACTCTCCTTCCACTTTTCTATATACACACCTAAATATTTGACATAATCATAACTCGTAGACATAATCATGAAGAGTATTTTGCCATTGCGGGGGATATTGATGACTTTGTCTACTTGTTGACACGTTTTTGACCTCTGAAATAATAATAAGTCAAGCAAGCTTAATCTTCTGCCTTGGTAACCAGTCATATGGCATAGATATTAAGACATCACTTACTAATGAGTAGATCTGGCCACTCACTCACTCACTCACTGATGTTTTCTTCTAGGTGTAAATGCTCTCCTGGCTTTAATGGCCCCCGATGTCAAGGAACTCATCACTCCTTCGACGGCAGCAACTACGCCCTATACGACCCTCTGGAACAGTGTGAGTTCGGACGCACCAGCCTCTACATCATCACACTGGAAGAGAACGGACTCATCTTGTACAATGGACCTGTGGATGACTTTGCACCTGGCTCTGATGAACCAACAGATTTCATCTCCCTGGAGCTGAGTGGAGGCTACCCGAGACTGAGGATTGACCATGGATCTGGAACTCTGGAGGTGTATGTGGATGGCCGAGATGCTCACGGTATTGCAAAGATGCAGAAACTCAGTGATGGGAAGTGGCACAGGATTGACATTGTCCGAAATGGACGGGTATGTATTGCTTGCTTCTTCACATGTAGTGTAAGTTTTTACAGTTTTATAAATATATGCAAACCATTCACAGAATAGAGATGGATGTGTATTAAGAAATATTTTGTGTGAATGAAGCAATTTTTTATGACATCTTGAATGGCATTTAGAAGTGATACACATAAGGAAGAGAGTTTTTATGGATGTCAACTTCATTATTATGAGAAACACAATGTTTCAGAGTATTCATCAGGTGAATGAAGGTGTAAGGATATACTCTATTCACCTGATGAAGGAGTAAGGATATACTCTATTCACCTGATGAAGGAGTAAGGATATACTCTATTCACCTGATGAAGGAGTAAGGATATACTCTATTCACCTGATGAAGGAGTAAGGATATACTCTATTCACCTGATGAAGGAGTAAGGATATACTCTATTCACCTGATGAAGGAGTAAGGATATACTCTATTCACCTGATGAAGGTGTAAGGATATACTCTATTCACCTGATGAAGGAGTAAGGATATACTCTATTCACCTGATGAAGGAGTAAGGATATACTCTATTCACCTGATGAAGGAGTAAGGATATACTCTATTCACCTGATGAAGGAGTAAGGATATACTCTATTCACCTGATGAAGGAGTAAGGATATACTCTATTCACCTGATGAAGGAGTAAGGATATACTCTATTCACCTGATGAAGGAGTAAGGATATACTCTATTCACCTGATGAAGGAGTAAGGATATACTCTATTCACCTGATGAAGGAGTAAGGATATACTCTATTCACCTGATGAAGGTGTAAGGATATACTCTATTCACCTGATGAAGGTGTAAGGATATACTCTATTCACCTGATGAAGGAGTAAGGATATACTCTATTCACCTGATGAAGGAGTAAGGATATACTCTATTCACCTGATGAAGGAGTAAGGATATACTCTATTCACCTGATGAAGGAGTAAGGATATACTCTATTCACCTGATGAAGGTGTAAGGATATACTCTATTCACCTGATGAAGGAGTAAGGATATACTCTATTCACCTGATGAAGGAGTAAGGATATACTCTATTCACCTGATGAAGGTGTAAGGATATACTCTATTCACCTGATGAAGGTGTAAGGATATACTCTATTCACCTGATGAAGGAGTAAGGAACTCGGATAACTCGATATCTCGGTTGTCTCGATGTAATTTCTCGGTCCCGGCAAAATCCTTCATTATTTATCATTATTTGAACCCTTTGAACTCAATTGAACGCTATTGTGTTGTGGAGCTAAAACTGTCTGATTTCTTCACTTCGTTTGTGGAGTAAATCCAACTTTTGTATATTTCAAAATGGACACTATGACGAGATTACCATGTGTATTTGTGATCTCTGTGAGGACAAATAAATAATAGACATGCAATCTACTGTTTTCATTTGTTTTCTTTCATTTCTTTCATGTTGGTATTGTGATGATATGCCCAACTCGGATGTGTCAATATTCGGATACGTCAATATTTTTTCCTGGTCCCGTAAATATCGAAACAACGGTGTTCGACTGTACTCTATTCTCCTGATGAAAGAGTAAGGATATACTCTATTTATCTGATGGAGGAGTAAGGATATACTCTATTCACCTCATGAAGGAGTAAGGATATACTCCAAAACATTGTGTTCCTCATAATAACAAAGTTGACGTCCATAAAAACTCTCTTCCTTAATTTTTTATGTATCTTATGTTTTTCATCAGTTTCTGTTAAGTTAGGTTATACTTCTAATTTACATGCCTGTTGTAACTTTTCAGGATGTTGAGATGATCGTTGACCACTGTGAACGAGCCACATTGGGCCCCGGAGGTTCAGTCGAAGATGATAAGATGTGTCGTGCAGCTGGTACCACCCCAGGAGAAAATATTTACCTGAATGTGAACACACTGCTACAGCTAGGAGGCCGGTACTCCACCCCTAATAAACCCACTGGAATAATGCCCACCAAGTTTAATGGATGTGTCAAGAACCTGATGCACAACAGCATAGTGAGTTTCCCATAATGTGTTTCTTAAATATTGCAGAAGTCGATGATGTTGGAGGACCTTGCACGGCCCAAAAGTGGTAACAATATATCTGTTTCTAATAGGTGCTCAATTATGAGTGTTTAAACATTTTGATGGCCAGTTTGACTACTGACTGCCTGAACCTCATGTCGGACTAGAAAGTATCTGGATTTTCGTCACCCCTGATCCTTTATCTGTAATCGCCAATCTGCTGTGCAGAGTTGCATACTTTGAGCAAACCATGCAACCATGGGTATTAAATTCTTTTATTACCTACGAGGGCGAACATATCGGGGTTCATATTTTTCATATGATGCCCAAGGGCAAAATATCACTTTGTCATGGTGACGTGACATCATGAACAAGGCCATGACGTCACGTTTCTTCTGTGACGTTGCATTCTACATGCGGCGGCGGCGGGTAGCCAGCCTGTGTTTGAAAGTAGATTTGGTTGTATTTTCCTCAATTTGACGACTTTGGTAATAAACAGAATATTATATTCGTGCCTATATCATACTATGTTTACGACACTCGTGCCGATATATCGGTATATCCCTCGCTCTCGCTCGGAAAATACCAACATTTAGGCACTCTTGTCGTAAACATAGTATGACATGGGCACTCATATAATATCCACTTTCTTCACACCAATTGTATTTCTTGGGTGGGACAGGGTGTATTGATGCTTGTCCTCTTTGGTTTCACCAAGTAGTAAGTGTCCTGCCTCACTTCAGGCTTTCCTTGCTCGTTCAGTTGACATGCTGTTGTAATACTGGACCACTGTTAAGGAGCCATTAAACCCCACTCACTCACTCACTTGTTGCAGCTGTATGATCTGACAGTGCCAGGGAACCCGGGATACCCAGCAGGGGAAAACACATGCCGACGGGAAGATGTCATCTGTGACGAAAACAGCATCAATGGCCCCAAGTGTGGTGACAACGGCATCTGCGAGTCCACCTGGCAGCCCGATACCACCATCTGCATCTGCAAGCCAGGCTGGTTCGGAAACAAGTGTGAGACAGGTACAGTCTCCGGCAGGATTGAGCTTGTATATATAAACCAGGTTATAGCAGCACCAGGTGTATGCCAGACAGGTGTGAGATGAGATGTATGGGGCAACAGTGTTAGAATATATGAGGCAGCAATGTGACATGCATATGTGGGATGGATCTCTTTGGCTCCAGTGTATGATGGGATATACAGGGCTCCAGTGTATGATGGGATATACAGGGCTCCAGTGTATGATGGGATATACAGGGCTCCAGTCGGAGAAGGGATATACAGGGCTCCAGTGTATGATGGGATATACAGGGCTCCAGTCGGAGATGGGATATACAGGGCTCCAGTGTATGATGGGATATACAGGGCTCCAGTCGGAGAAGGGATATACAGGGCTCCAGTGTATGATGGGATATACAGGGCTCCAGTGTATGATGGGATATACAGGGCTCCAGTGTATGATGGGATATACAGGGCTCCAGTGAGAGATGGGATATACAGGGCTCCAGTGTATGATGGGATATACAGGGCTCCAGTGTATGATGGGATATACAGGGCTCCAGAGGGAGAAGGGATATACAGGGCTCCAGTGTATGATGGGATATACAGGGCTCCAGTGTATGATTGGATATACAGGGCTCCAGTGAGAGATGGGATATACAGTAGTGTTGGGAACTGGTTAAAATCTCCTAATTGATAATTGATTAATTACAACCGATCAATCATCGACAATAATTGGTTAGCATCAGTTATCAAATTTTCCTGTTTATGTTTGTTAATGCACCCAAAATAAAGAAAAAACATGTAGTTCTTTCGAGGGGGGTTCAAATTGCACACAATGCATTTTGCAAATTTTACATCTTTAAAGGATGACTAGTATATTAGGGACATTACTTTCCTGGACTCTTTAAGATAAATTCAATCATGACATGGATCGATCTCACAGTGCTTATGAAATGTAATAGACAAAACTAACCTTGGAAAATATTGTCAATGCAGACAAGTGTTCCAAAATTGTTTGTGTTAGATTATGAGAAAACATGATCGATTGCTTGGTCACTTAATCATTGTGACCAATCATAGATTATTTAAAGTAATCGGACCACCGCTAATATACAGGACACCAGTGTATCATGGGATATACAGTTCTCAAGTCGGAGAAGGGATATACAGGGCTTCAGTGGGAGAAGGGATATACCAGGCTCCAGTGTATGATGGGATATACAGGGCTCCAGTGTATGATGGGATATACAGGGCTCCAGTGGGAGAAGGGATATACAGGGCTCCAGTTGGAGAAGGGATATACAGGGCTCCAGTGGCAGATAGGATATACAGGGCTCCAGTGTATGATGGGATATACAGGGCTCCAGAGGGAGAAGGGATATACAGGGCTCCAGTGGGAGAAGGGATATACAGGGCTCCAGAGGGAGAAGGGATATACAGGGCTCCAGTGGGAGAAGGGATATACAGGGCTCCAGTGGGAGAAGGGATATACAGGGCTCCAGTCGGAGAAGGGATATACAGGGCTCCAGTGGGAGAAGGGATATACAGGGCTCCAGTGGGAGATGGGATATACAGGGCTCCAGTGTATGATGGGATATACAGGGCTCCAGAGGGAGAAGGGATATACAGGGCTCCAGTGGGAGAAGGGATATACAGGGCTCCAGTGGGAGAAGGGATATACAGGGCTCCAGTAGGAGAAGGGATATACAGGGCTTCAGTGGGAGAAGGGATATACAGGGCTCCAGTGGGAGAAGGGATATACAGGGCTTCAGTGGGAGAAGGGATCTACAGGCTCCAGTGGGAAAAGGGATATACAGGCTCCACTGGGAAAGGGGATATACAGGGCTCCAGTGGGAGAAGGGATATACAGGGCTTCAGTGGGAGAAGGGATCTACAGGCTCCAGTGGGAAAAGGGATATACAGGCTCCACTGGGAAAGGGGATATACAGGGCTCCAGTGGGAGAAGGGATATACAGGGCTTCAGAGGGAGATGGGATATACAGGGCTTCAGAGGGAGATGGGATATACAGGGCTTCAGAGGGAGATGGGATATACAGGGCTTCAGAGGGAGACGGGATATACAGGGCTTCAGAGGGAGATGGGATTTACAGGACTCCAGTGCTAGATGAAGGGGTGTGGTGGGCACAAGCATCTGTCAGTCTGGATACAATTTAGTGGAATTGAGTGTGCTTTAAGACTTACATGATCCAACTACATAATCTAAATCTTCTTTCACAGTGGCAACAACAAAAGATTTAGGGAAGGACAGTTTTATACAGTACCGACTCAAAGACCAGTTCTTCAATAATGTGAGTTCTCGAGTGATGAAGATGCAAATTCTGTTCCGGACTCGAGACCGAGATGGAGTTCTCTGGACCATTTCCACTTCTTCCGGAAGCATGACCACCACATTGCAGGTACATCAGTCTGCATACAATAACAATGAATCTAACTATTTTCACTGACCATAGTAACAGCTCATTCGAAGCAATTCATGGAGCCTCATGAGCTGCTCACAAGAGGTGACAACATAGTTCAGGTGGGGATACTCATTATCTTCCTCAGTTTAGGAGGGCACCAACTGGATGATCTCGTCCCAAACCACTTATTAATAGTCAACTTCATGTTACATCACTTAATCAGAATGGAACTGCCGTTTACCTTAACATATTAATGTTTTGGTCCTAGGTGTATTTGGCTTTTTGTATCCAGAATAGGTGTAAATGCAAAGATTGCTTTGTGCAAGTGGGCTCTATCGTGTTGCGTATATGTGTAAACATGCAATTTTTACAGATCGTGGATGGAATACTGACCTTGACCTACAACCTGGGCAATGGTATTCGTAACCTGGAGTTGTCCAGACGCGTTGTGAGTAACGGTCAGTGGCATACCGCCCAAGTGGAGCGTAATGGCCGCGAGTTTGTCCTGAAGATGGACAACATGGAAGGTGCCAACTATAACTTCACATATGGCTTCCCTGACGACAAGCAGGAACTCCACATGCACAACATGATGTTTGCTGGCGCCATCGTGTCATTCACCAACAGCCTTCCTGTCCTGGCATCCGATCTGCAAGACAGTAGGTCTTTTTTTTCATCACCATATGTGGAATTTGGCTTGACAGTTTATTCAAACCTATGACTATTTGTGTGATTAAAGTTTTAAGGCTGATTACTACAAGATGTAAATTTCAGGATTTAGACCTAAAGAATATTCTTCTGATTGTAAGGACGACGTGTCGTCAATGCACTACTATTTACAGGTCACTGTTACTGTATGTTTCTAGGTCTTTTACCACTGTTTTACTCATGCTTGTGGGTTTCACCAAACTGGTAAACATCTGAGACTGGTAAACACCTTGTGGTTAAAGCGTTCGCTCGTCATGCCGAAGACCTGGGTTCGGTTCCCCATGTGTGAAGCCATTTCTGGTGTCCCCACTATGATCTTGCTGGAATATTGCTAAAAGTGGTGTAACTCCATATTCATTCACTCACACTCACTCTAGATTGAAGGTAAAAAGCTTGAAGTAGATTGTGAACCATATGGCCTTTAATTCCAGCCTGCCTGCAAGATATCCGCCTCAACAACGAGTGGTTCCCTATGGAAGTGTCAGAACAGGCACTGAGCAAGGCTGCTGAGATTCAGAAGGTCAGCCATGTGACGGACGGCTGTGTACGAAACGACTGTGCCGGCGTAACCTGCCCCCCGGACAGAGTCTGTTACCCCCTCTGGGGGGATCTATGAGTGCAGGTAGGCAGAATTGTCATTTGGGGATAATTTCTTTATTTTAATTTCTTATTTGTTTCAAACTGATGAAGCACAGTTTGTTGTACAACTCAGTGCAGACTTTCATGCAAATCACCACAATGTAAGCAAAAATTCATGAAGAGCATTGAAACGTCTTTCTTTAAAACTAGGGGTGGTGGGGTGGCCTAGTGGTTTCAACATTCACTTGTCACCCCAAAGACCCTGGTTTGATTCACAGTATATCATGCCCATTTCCAGTGTCTCCCACCATGATATTTGTTGGACTGTTGCTAAAAGCATCATGAAATCGTATTCACACTCTTAACTCACTCTGCACACTTGTCATGTTCTTAAAACATCTAAAATGAAGCCTTATATATATATTTTTTAAATTAGAAACTAATTATTGACCATTATGTTACAACTAAGATATAAACCATTGTGGGCTTGTTAAAGTCTCTATCTGTCTAATCACAATCTTGTTACCTTATTCAGGAGAATGGGTCTATGCAGATAAGGAAAAAGGAAGTGTTTTAATGTGTAGTTACCACGGTGATTAGGATTATACAAGTTCTAATGTGCGTGTAGGCCACTTTACTATTGGTGTGAGTGATACGAGATTGTTCTGGTTGTAGAAGGGGCGGTGGGGTAGCCTACTGGCTAAAGTGTTAAGTCGTCACGCCGAAGACCCTGGTTCAATCCCCACATGGGTACAATGGTGTCCCCCTCTGTGACATTGCAGGAATATTGCTAAAAGTGGAGTAAAACTAAAACTCACTCACTCTAGTTGTAGAATCCTTTACAACCCACTTATGATGCTCGTAAGCCCACATGGATCTTAAAGATCAGGAACAGGAACAGAATGAATTATAAATGTAAATAAAACAAAACGTCCCATCTTTAAAACAGTTGTCAATACCTTTCAAACAGACGCATATATGTCCCATCTTTCAAACAGACTTAGAAACATCCAACCTTTCAAACATATGCCATAATGTCCCACCTTTCAAATAGACCTCAAAACATCCCACCTTTCAAACAGACTGTGGGGTGGTGGGGTAGTCTAGTGGTTAAAGTGTTTGCTCGTAACGTGGAAGACCATGTTCGATTCCCCACAATATGTGAAGCTCATGCATCACTGCATATTGCTGTGTATAAGGTAAGTTGTTCATTCCTAGAATTAAAGGAGTTTGAAAGGGGAGTCGCCTTATCCACGAAGTCAAAGATCCCACATTTTTTATCCAGCTGTATCACTTTCAGGTTGCACTAGTGATGTCAGCCCGGCGTCTGCTAGCCAGCCCACCACTGAGGTTTTTTAGTTGCAAAACTTCGCATTATCTCGCGGAATACCTGTATTTGTATGTGAACACCAATTGTATCTGAATTCCTTGTTCATGATATACATTCTGTGCAAATAAAGTTTTAAATTCGCCTCATCTCGATTGCCAAGCCAGCTGACTAGGTGAAAAAAGTCCATCTCCGTCGATGGAGGGCCAGCAGTAAGCATGAGCAGTATGATCACAAACTGATACAACTTGTATATAATTAGTATGAGTCAGGACAAGTAGAAAGGATATTTTATCCATAGTATACATTTGGATATATATTTCATTCAAATCATTGCTTTGTTATTATTGTTTGCATAAATAACTTCATAACTGTATGGTTGGATTGAAATATACTATGAAGTAGAAAAAAATGTAACCTATAATGAAATTACTTCTACTTACTGTAGGATGTTCCTGATCAGTTGCACATGGTACCCAACCGGTAAACCTGAAAGCGATTCCCTTTGTTTATGCATGTATTAACAAGAGTTGGAAAAGAAACATATCAGAGATTATTGAAAAACCAAGCTCATGCTCAACAAAATTAGGCTTGGTAAACTAACACATAGTTAACTGGTCACTGAATTGCAGAAAATAGGCTCCCTTTTCTAACTTAATTCAGCATTAATACTGTAGCTTGTTTTGCATCATGTTGACACACAAAGCGGCACCTTGTGCTAGAGTTCTCGGCGACCAAACATCATATAAAAGATACAACAGAAGAGAAACATTTTGTTCTTGGAAATGTAGGGATTGTATGGTATATGTAATGTGCTTCATTCACACTAATCATAGACAGGATATATAAATTGGCATTGATTTTAGAGGTTTTACAAGGGGGCAGTGTTACATTTGGGTCACTTTATAGACAACGATATACAGTACTACGTATTGTATTGTAGCTTGTGGTATAACCTTGTATCTGATGCCATGAGACTATATTAATCGTAGCTGTTGCATGTCATGCTATAGCAGTGTATGTATGGAACTCGGTAACATCACACGGGTTATGTTACTTACATGAACATGTACATCCAAGTAAATCTGCATTTTATTTCCACAGATGCCCCGAACACTTCGAGGAGATAGATGGCAGCTGCCAACGCATCAACTACTGCGCTGATCACCGATGTTTCGACGATGCCACCTGTGAGGAAGACTTGACCGAGGAGAAGAACTATGTGTGCAGGTGTTCCAGGGACTGGACTGGGGAGTTCTGTGAGCAGAGGCAACCTGCAGGACTACTTGCAGGAATCACCACTGGTGCCATTGTCGCCATTATTGTTTCCATCTTTGTGCTGCTTGGTGAGTGACAGTTTATTGGAAATGAAACAATTGGCAAAATATCTTGATGAAGTCCTTATTAGAAAGTAGTTGTAAATAGGACATGTGCCTTTGCTTGCTGATTGACAAATTGGAATGGCCAAAATATGTGACAGTGCTGGCTGTGTATCAACATACCTGATGTTACAAGTCTTCTGTAGCCTGCCACTTGTTTGCCCAACCCTAACTCAACTTACAGGCCACCTTGTGACAGCTGTATTATTATTCACTGCTGGGATTTGTGTCTCATCTCACCAAGACATCTGATGATATATATTTTGTTGTGGCCCCTCCGTGATGCTGGGACCCGTGAAGATCCGGGTTAGAATAGGTCCTCGGTAACCCATGCTTGTTGTAAGAGGCAACCAACGGGAACGGGTGGTCAGGCTTGCTGACTTGGTTGACACGTCATCATATCACAATTGCATGGATTGATGCTCATGCTGTTGATTATTGGGTTGTCTGCTCCAGACTTGATTATTTACAGATCACCCCCATATAGCTTGAATGTTGCTGAGTGTGGCTTTAAAGCACACACCAACCAACCAATCCATGATACAGCTGGAATGTTGCTAAAGGCAGCATGAAGCTAAACTCACTCACCCAGTCATTCACTCTTGTTGTTTCATTAAGGAATAACATGGCCTTACTCAGCTGTATTTAGTTCCTCATAATGAAGGAGTGTCTTTATCATTGATCATGCACCAGATGAAGGGACCAGAATAAGCCCTGAAACACTTGTAATAAAGAACTTGTTATCCATAATGATATTAATCCAGCTTCTCAGTTCTGTAAAGTCTCTCAATATGGTACTTTTTATGGTTTCAGTGTTGGCAGTTGCAATCATTCTGTTGGTGAAGTGTGGACGGCGCCCTAGCCCAGATGACAAGTACATTCTTGAGGTGGATCCAGAAGACGATATCCGTGAAAATGTCATCAACTACGATGAAGAGGGAGCAGGTACGAGGGCTTACAGCACTTACAGCTGACATATTGAAGTTCACTCTCCCCTCAAACCAGTTCTCTCATCTTTGAGTTGTGATCTATGTCTTTGAGTTCTGTTCTGTGTTTATGACCTTAGGTCTTACTTTCAGGAGAGGAAGACCATGATGCTTATGACATCCACCGACTCCGTAAGCCCGGATGCAGAATCTCTCCACAAGCCCCCACTGGACACCATGCCACGGAGGGAAATGCCCAGGAGAAGTGAGTTGTCTGCCCTTGCTACTTCAACATGCTGCTGCAGTTTTTGGTGGTGATACCGAATAGACAAAAGCATGAAAGTGTTGGGTTTTTTTACGAAACAACAACTTTTAGTGATTATTTAGCAGGTCACATGCTATCTTTACGCCATGATGATCAGGCACAATGAACTGGTCTGTCATTTTGTTATTCATAGGGGATATTTGGGTATTCACAATCATATATGTCCGTTGCCACGGTGTGGTATTGCTGTGACGGGGGATTCTACAACTGAATAGATCCCAAGTTCCATATGCTTATCTTCAGAGTTTACTAATCAGGATCAGTGTATCACCCAGCTGATTGTGTTCCATCATCTGCTTACAACTGAAGCTATGCTCATGCTATCGACCTCTTGATTACATGGCTCAGACCATTGTTGAAATAACCAACTCCAGCATTGAACTATCTGCTTCCAGCGAAGCTCTGCGATGTACAGCCAGATAATGCATATATATGTACATACAATAGAGAAACAATTGCTGCATATGTTTCAGATGCTCCTGGGGAGTCTCCAGATGTTGGCAACTTCATCGATGACAGATTAGTAGACGCAGATGACGATGATAATGCACCGCCTCACGATGCAGTGCGAGAGTTTGTGTACGAGGGTGAAGGGAGTGATGCTGGATCCCTCAGCTCGCTCAACACATCCTCCAGTATCAGTGAACAAGACTATGATTACCTCAATGACTGGGGTCCCAAGTTTGCCAAACTGGCAGACATGTACGGAGCAGGCATGGAGCCTGGAGAGGAGGATGTATAAAATGTGGATGTGTGTGACGACGCTTGAGAATACCCTCAGGGCACTGTACCCTATGCTGGAAACATGGAATCACATCTAATTAATGACTTTTGGTGGAGACTGTTCACCCAGGTTGCTTATAATGGAACAATATTATTGACGAACAGTGCATTAATTCCATCTGGGGAAGACTTCGCCGTTTGATTAGAGTGACGCATGAAGTTTCGTGACGAATGGATTTTAAAATTGCAACAAAATCTGGGCACACTCTTCCAAGACTTAGGTGGCCTTACATCGCAGAATATCATCATATGCCATGCCTATTAATTTTGCAAGCCTTTAGCTATTGAATGCTGTTCCTATTGAATGTTTTGCTTTTAAAAACATATAACCAGTTTTTGACACAGGTGCAGGATAACACTCGTTTCAGCTGTGAATATAATCCACAGTCCAATACAAATCTTGAAGCAGATGAGATCATCATTTTAGCTTTTGATACCAGCTTTTTACCAATAACACATCAGGTATTGTCTGTAGTCTCTATTGTTGCTTTCTGAGGGAATTTATCCTTGAAAAATGCTTTATATTTTTGTATTTGTGGTGTAATATATATATCTTCGACATCCAGCCTAGCTGGTCATGGTGTGAGCCACCATTGACGCTGTCACTTCTTGTTGCAGAGTGTGTGTCCAGTGACTTTTTATTTGTCTCAGTCTAGATTTTAGAGTACTTGGAAACAACTTAATAAAAAAGGCGGAAGGTGTATAGTGGGTAGTGTTTGCAGGTTATGCTCGATTTGATCTAAACTGGGATAATATATATACAGTTGCTATGTGCATTATTGTCCTCTATGTACATAATATACTTTATAGAACAAGCTGATTTCTGTAACCAGAATTTTGGAAATACTTCTTTCTTTCCAGGAAAGTATGCCTATCATTCAGATGAGAGGTTGGTATAACTCACTTTCCAAAATATCAGAAAACACCAGGTTTGACTGCCTTCCTGACCAGTCAGAAGTCAGCAGGTATAACCTGCTTTCCTGACCAATCAGAAGTCAGCAGTTATTACCTCCTTCTTTGACCAATCAGAAATTAGCTTGCATAATGTTTAGTGTAAGTAGCACAGGACTTCTCATCCCAGCTTTTGCTTTGGTCATTCATTTCAGCTCAATTTTGACAATCTTCCAAAATGTTCAAATTCATTTTCAAAACCTACAGAAATTGGTTCTCATCATTTCCATTTATGTTCATAAAATGTATTTTTCTAGAACACTACAAACATTCCCTACTATACAAACCCCTATCGATTTGTGATTCATGTTTTATATGTGTAACCTTCTCTTGTTGTGTACAAAGAAAACAGTTTAGGATCCATAGCCTAGAGGATTCCATTAATTATTGTATCTACTACCTGTGGTGTACAGAAACTCCCCTCTAGGGAACATTGAACTAGCATCATACTTGATTTTTGTATATAGTTATCCTCATTGTTCATCCAAGGGAAGCAAATGTAGACAGCTCAGTCCAGAGAGGCTTCATCCACAAACATAGGCTGGGCTATCATTTATCAAAGCAGAGGACCAAGGCAAATAAGGCAGGCTTGGAGAGGGCTGATGTTGTTCAGTGATGCTGTTGTATTGTAAGGGACAGTGATTTAGCCCAGTTGTCAAGTGTTCACTTGTTTCACTGTGGCTCTGGTTCTGTCCCTATGTTGGTACAATTTGTGAATCTGTCTACTTGTTCTTTGTGGATGTAGAATTAATAAGTACAATCTGACGAAAAACATGTTAAATGTTGAAGCAGTTATACTGATGTTTGTTGAAGTGAAATCTTAGGTGGTGTCAAAATGTTGTTTTCATTATGAGCGCAACATCGAGTGTCCCTCTTCAGCTGTCAGCCAATCAAGTTACATTTAGCTTTGTTGCAGTGAACATTTACCCGAGTACATCAGTTGAATGCTTCAGAATCGTGCTCATCATCTTCAACTGTTTTCCATTCTCGACTCAATAGAACAGGACAGTATGTGTAACGACTTCATAGGCCATGTTGGCACTGGTTACCATGACGATGGCCCTTGTGACGTTCTGAAACTGTCCACGTAGTTAGGGAACATCCACCTGTCATTGGGAACAAATCTGTCTACATTTGCTTCATCCATATAACTATGATTTGACATGTTCATTCATATTTAATCAAATAACATAATTTCATCTCACCTTAATTATGTGTGACATTAATCTGAGTGAAAGGATTTGAGTACTGTTGATTTCACTTCATTTGAATGATTGTGTCCATTTCTGATCAAACCAACAGTCATGTTATTGTAGAAATCTGTCTAGACATCAGGGGAGTGGTTTCCATGACAACTGCCAAGGTTTCTGAGTGGTTTCCCATGACAACGTTGTGACAAAACACTTGTGAACAGATTTCACAAGGTTCCTTACAAATGAGGTTGCATTCTGTTGCCATGACAACTGTTAAAAACCATTCAGTTTCCTTGACAATGTTGTGGATCATCAGCACCCTCGTCGCTCCATATGTAGTTGTTTGTTATTTCTGTGATTATAGATCAGATTAACCTTAATTGCACCTCATTGTAGACGTTATGGTAACTATCGGAGATGTGTAATTATAATGTACATACCTACAGGCTTCTATTGGTAGTGATGACAAGCAAATAAGTGTCATGACCTACATCATGATATGTCTCTGTGATATTGGCACGGTTAATCTATTGCGACAAGGGTCAGCGAGACAGTTGCCAGGATGTCACTTCCATCCTTTACGAAGCAGGGTTACCTCCTAAATAATCACAAACTTTCCATGAAAATATATTTTTAAATGGATATTTCCCAATGTAGTTATTCTTGAAAAAATTCATTCTTTTGAACTTAAGTTGGAAAGTTTTTAAGATGTAAAGACTTGTAAATACAATTAAGCAAGATTATCTTTCAGTTGACCTGTGTTAGTCTTTTGAAATTTGGTTTAATATCCTTGTGAAAAACTTGTGTGACAGTATCTTGGCACCATCTCGCTGTATCAGCTGCCGATCTGAATTTAGTGGCAGTTGCTATGACGACGTGAAACATATCAGCTGACGGTGCTGCAGTAAGGTGCCAACAATGGCCAGACTAACACCCTGGTCACGCTAGCCCAGGCCATGCATGACCCATCTCAAACCATGGACAGCACTCATCGTGATGGTCAGCATCACCCGAGGACACATCTATAGTGTCTAAAGCATCATTAAGGAATAAATCACTTTTCATAATTAATTCTGGACCTGTCTGACCATGGTTTGAAAGGGTCAGTGTTTAGTCCCCAATATCAATATTTAATATTCTTAAATGACTATTTTGTATGATAAAACATCGTGACACATAACAATTGTTGGTTGTGAAAGCATGATCATTTGACCTCACACAGGTCAGTCAGGATCATACATTCATTAAGTCATCATTTTTTTTCAATTTTGAATAAAAATGAGGATCAATTAATATGTCATTTGTTTGTTTTCTCTATCAAACAAGAGGTGAGAGTAGATCAAACAAGAGGTGAGAGTAGACCAAAGAAAGATCTGAAGACATTGTTCAGCTGCCTGTGATGATAGTCGACCAAAGAAAGACCAAAAGACATTGTCCATTTGCCATTGATACATCATAAAGATACCAGTCCAAAATTAGGTCTAAGAAGTGATTGAGTTTAGTTTTACGCCACACACAGCAATATTCCACCTATATGGCAGTGGTCTGTAAATAATCAAGTCTAGACCAGACAATCCAGTGATCAACAGTATGAGCATTGATCTACACAATTGGGATACAATGATGTGTCAACCAAGTCAGTGAGTCTGACCACCCGATTCCGCGAGTTGCCTCTTACGATAAGCATGGGTTACTGAAGTTCAATTCTAACCCGGATCTTCACGGGTATTTAGGTCTAAGGACATGTTAGCCACTACCACTCGCTTTCATACTGTGAAAAAGACTCAACATGGCTCATACTGGTATACACGAGTAAATTCACATCAGCGAAACATAACATTCAAGGAACAGGGTTGTCAAAAAGCCTGTACTACTGTAATTAGTACACAGTATTACTAATTAACTCGAAGTCTCAACTCTAGAGAATAATGCATATCTGCTGAAACCGATTCATCTACAGTGATGACAATGTACGATCATTATGACATTAGGTGTTTAACATGACCTCCTCTAGTGGAATGCATGACTTTCTTGGTTATGAAGTATTGACCTGAAAGCAGCGTAAAACCACCTCACTCACTCAAGCTGATAACGGTGTCGGAATCTACATCAAAACATTGTTCTATGCAATAAACAAGAAGTTGTCATCCATAGAGTTGTATGCTTCATTTTTGACTCTCCAACTTCTAGAATGATGATCGAACAATTAGCCTGGGGTTTCTGATCACCATTTGCTCGGTCTTAAAACAAATGCTCCATTGAGAACCAAAATATATTTTGTGGATTTAAGTTTCTACTTTTCACCGCATAAAAAAATAGTTAATAAAATATACTCTCAGATTTACTTTTACACCATTTATACAAATATTCACATCATCGATGGAGGACACCATAACCGGCAATATCATTGTACTCATACGCAGAATGGAATCCAGAACTTCGGCACAACAAGCCTTACTCCTATGCTGCCCATCTGCACCTTTCAGTTAAGTGTTGCCACCTAAGGTATATGATGAATTACATTCGGGAATCATATTCAAGAATATACTTTTCTTTTAATAAAAACAACATACATGTAAATAATGTGCTCCTACAAGTAAGAAAATACTTATGGGAATATTTCATAATTTGAAGAAGGCTGGTGAAGTAAATTATAATACATTCTTTAAAATATTTGACTCCAAAATTAAACCTATTCTGTTATATGGCTCAGAGGTTTGGGGTTTTACACATTTTAATGGTTTAGAATGGGTTCATCTTTAAGGGTGTAAAAGATGTTCAGGTGGTAAGGTCAGTACTTATAATTGCATGGTTTATGGAAAATGTGGACGTTACCCTTTATATATTGAAGCATATAAGCAAATTTTAAGATATTGGATAAGGTTAGTAAATATGCCACAGTCACAATATCCCAAAAATGTTACAATATGATGTGTATGTATGATAGAAATGGTAAGATACACTGGGTAACAAATGTGAGAAATGTGCTTGAAACATGTGGATTTGAATATACTCTTAAACTTGATTGTATTAGCTTCCCAAATGTATTTATTAAATCTGTAACACAAAGGTCAAAAGATATGTACGTGCAACTCTGGACTGCCTCGCTAACTCTATCACCCAAAACCTCAATAACACATTTAATTCAGATCCTATAGCAGAGCATTACCTCTTTGATGTTAACATTAAAATGTTTAGGACAGCAACTGCACGATTCAGATGTACATCCCATGAATTAAATATAGAAAAAGGCAGATATCACAATGTTCCACAAGAAAACAGACTGTGTATGTTATGTGATTTAGGGGTGATTGAAGATGAGTATCATTTTATATTAGTTTGTCCGTATTTTCACAAGTTAAGAATGTTATATATCCCTCCATTTTACTGCATCAATCACTGTGAATATAAACAAGCATTGTCACTAAGGTGACATAATCCCCCGCTGCAAATTATCAAATCAAACTTAAAAAGTAATGAAAGTTTAAGATGAAGTTAAATGTCAACAAAAACATGACCAGTCAACCTCTCTTGATATCTTGCTCTTTAGCTGTTCAAACACATAAATATTTTCAAGACTGACTTTGACCTTGACATGAATGTCATAGTGTATTAAATATGCAAAAATGGTACTAGAGAAATTGCTTTTTGAAAAAAATTCAAGGGAGTCTTGAAAGTCTATGAAGAAAATCCAGTGAATTCAGGTTAACATGCTGAAATCTTCAAAGTGTCGCAGTGACCTGGAAAATAATGTGAAGATCACCAAAATTGACTGGGCCTTGCACTTTCCCTAGATGAGCTTGGTGTCAAACTGAAGAAAAAATTGGTTCTGGGACCATCTTAACATGCAGGTTAACACTAGAAATCTTCAAAGAAGTTGCTGTGACCTTGAAAATTAATGAAGGTCACCCAAATCGACTGGGCCCTGTGCCTTCCTGGATGAAGCTTAGTGTCAAATATGAAGAAAATCCAGAGAATGGTTCTTGAGATATCTCGCTGACCATCTTAACATGCAGGTTAACACACTGAAATCTTCAAAGTGTTGCTGTGACCTTGAAAATGAAGTGAAGGTCACCCAAATCGACTGGGCCCTGTGCCTTCCCTGGATGAAGCTTAGTGTCAAATATGAAGAAAATCCAGAGAATGGTTCTTGAGGTATCTCGCTGACAAGCATGACATGCAGGTTAATATGCTGAAATCTTCAAAGTGTCGTCATGACCTTGAAAGTTATATGAAGGTCACCAAAATCGACTGGGCCCTGTGCTTCCCTAGATAAAGCTTGGTGTTGAATATGAATAAAATCTAGTTAACGGTTCTTGAGATATCTCGCTGGCAAGAGTAAAACGTTAAAGTCCCCTTGTGACCTTGAAATTAAGGTCAAGGTCACCAAACCTGACTGGGACCTTTCTTACACTGTGATGAACATAGGTACCAAGTATGAAAAGAATCTAGTCAACAGTTCTTAAGATATTCCAATTCGTACGTACATACGGACGGACGGAGCCTAATACTATATCCCAAGCTTCGCGATAAACGCACGGCGGGGGATAATTAAAGCTATTGTTGAAAGCAACGAATCTACAAATTGTTAATAATCTATCAACGTACATCTATCATGGGTTCAACAATAGAAAATCTGTTTTAAACATTATGTGATTGTGCACACTTGCATTGTACTATAGGCCTGAGCCCTATTCAGCACTGTGAATAAAAGAAATTGAATTGAATAAAAAGAAATTACATTGAAAGTTTTACTTTTATCTACATTCACATACACACACTTGAACCCTCACAATCATGTATCCTTCTTGGACTTCTTGCTGTAGTCTGGCATTGTCCAATCAATGGGCTTGTCATAGCCCATAAAGTGAATGTAGGCCTCTTTGTTGTAGAACATTCGCGCATCCAGGAAGAGTGGCTTCCCTTTGACCAGTACTGTGGTAAACATGCCTGGGATATCCGGCACTACAACATCTTCAGCTGTGAACTGAATCTCCTTCCTCCTTAGGAAGAAGCTGTAGGTGGCTGTGGTGAAGCTACTAGTGTCTCTGTTCAAGTAGCAGTAGGTTACATACTTCTTTGTCACGAAATGAATTAGAAGTGGGGTGACGAAGATGAAGAAACTTATTGTGCCTCCTATCATTACTTTACTAAACATGGCAGCCTCCCCTGCATTCATCAATATGTATGGCTGTAGCCCCAGTCCAATAGCACTGGTGGACACTGAGAAGGCTTTGATGCCTTTAACCATTTTCCACAGAGGTCCGCCATAGATGAGCTCCCCTTTCACAGGGTCCTTCAGGGGCATCTCCGTGAGGACATCCTGGTTTGTCTCAGAGGCGAATGTTCGTGAAGAAGAGATTGGGGTTACCCTGTGTCCCAGTTGTAACTTTGTTCTTCCACAGGTCAAGGTCATGCTATAATGACCCCTGACCTGTTGGATTATCTGACCAAGCAACTTCATGATTCCTGAAAGGCGAAAAGCAAGTGGATTATCAAATTACATATCATCTGGCACAAGAAGCTAGAATTCTGATTATTTCTTGCTTGAAAAAATAAATAAATTCTGCTAATAAAAGCAGCAATGAGGGAAACTTGTCCTTGATCAGAAAGCACCATTTTACATTCAGGTTGAATTGTAGACATTGTTTTACATACCAGATGTATGTTCGAAGCATTTTATAACATCTGAGATCATTTTTAGTTCTGTTCTGTAAACAGTGTATATTAAATATATCAGAATATATTTACTGTTTCCATAGAAACAGCAACACAAAGTCATTTGTTAATTTCTACACACATCAATCTACACATCAATCCCTTTATAATATGTGTATGTATTATTACTAATAGCAACATAATCTAATAGTAATTGATGACACTTAGACACAGTGTGATTCATACTCATGATTCAGCTGAGGTTTGGTTTGGTTGTTGTTTAACGTCGCACACAGCGGTATTCCAGCTATATGGTGGCAGTCTGTAAATAATCGAGTCTGACCAGACAATCCAGTGATCAACAGCATGAGCATCGATCTGCACAGATGGGAACCGATGACATGTGTCAACCAAGTCAGCGAGCCAGACCACCTGATCCTGTTAGTCGCCTCTTACAACAAGCATGGTTACTGAAAATCAGTTCTAACCTGGATCTTCACAGGTTGATTCAGCTAAGGTCTATCACATTACAACATCTATTACAATAACTGATATATTCGGGTACTAATGATAATGTTTTGATACACTGTGCCTACACTGTACTGACAAACAAAACTAAATATCAGAGACAACATTAACACCTTCACACGGCATGATTTCACCAAAAGTAATGTCAACAATATCAGTGAAGTTTTGAATAAAATCAACATAACATATCTATATTAGTCAAGATATTTCGCAGACATGTTTAACAGGGCTAACCTGCACACTTCAGTACAGGTTTGTTGACATGATCCTCGGTGTTACATGCTCATTATAATGGAAATAATAATTAATTATTGTCTGAGAGTATTATGCGCCAAAAACCTCGACACATTGTTATGTGTTTTTATGTAGAAAATATGTGTACTACATACAAGAAAATACAAAATACAGTATCAGATACGGTGCTAAACGTAGGCAACATCATAGTTGTGGTCAACAATGGTACTTGGTACAATGGTACATAAATCATGAATGTAAATAGTTGTGTGATCAAATAATATTTCCCATATACCTCTACAGTATTTATCACCACAGAAAACGTGCTTACATGGTTTCAGAATGTGTCTTTGCGCAGAATGCCAGATGATGATAAATTTTGTCTGAAATGATTTTACTTTCGCTTCTTTCACCTGTAACAGATAGTTTGACGCTTGAAATTTTCATCTATTATTACTTGACTTTTCTCATTCATTCATCTGCGATCTTTGGAGATTACATCATAAAGAATCAACTGCCAAACATGTCGGGACAACGGTCTATATTTTACCCTGATTTCGGTGTCTACATGAAGGTCGTTCTATCACAGCACATTTCACATGGAGTTACTCTCTATGAAAGGAGGTACGAAAGGTTTATTGAGGCTACTTTCTGATTGTCGCTTTTTTAAATAAATATCTTTTAAACTAGAAATATAGACCGGAGAGTCCACACATAACCAGAAAATCATCACACGCTGTCATTTCAATGCCAATATATAGACAACTAAACTAACATTTAAACAATAAGTATGTCGTAATCGCTAGAGGGCTGGTATGTCGTGGTTAAACAAAGTCGTGGTTAAACAAAGTCGTGGTTAAACCATCGTGGTTACGGCCCCGCAAGCCTCCTTATATAAGCTCGCAGACAGTAAACGAGTTCACCCTTTCAGTGTCAAGTTGTAGATAACATGAGAAACAATCAATACGCATACGCATAAATAAGTATTCCCGAAATTAAAAGAATATTAATTAATTTAGAAAACTATTTGCTGATGTTTTACTTGACTGTTCCTTGAATGGATTTTGATTTTGTAGCCAGCCTCATTTAATCTTTTTCACTTCTTGAGAATTCATATTTTCGTAGTATCTAGTTTTTTAGACAAACAATTTCAAAATATATTTGTAAAATGTATTTATATGTATCTCCAACTGTGCATATAACAGAGTCCATACAATATATTATAATATAGTCTCTCATTTAGTATGTGCAGGCCCTCCCTTCTCAAACAAACTGAGCGATTGCAGTATACTGGTGTTTACATTGAGATGAGGAAAGATCCAGGTTTTCTGGAAACTTGTTTATTTTGTTTGTTTTTCTGTAGGATTTTTGGAAACAAAATCTAATAGTGTATATTGCATCTACCAATTCCGTTAACTGAGCCTGGTGGCCCGTGGTCCTGTGCTCAAAGCTCAGGTCACAAATCGGTGAAGTTAAGCAGCGTCGAGCTCGGAGAGTCCTTAGATGGGTAACCGTGTTTGGCAGCTTGACTCCTGAGAGTTTCTAGGGCTTGAGTCCTGCCCAACAACGAAGCACATGTGACACATGTGGTCTCACCTTAGGCAAATTGTCTCTGTTCACCCAGCAGGATAATGGGTGGAAAAAGTCACATGACTATAACCTTCTAGCGCCTAACAGGCAGCTTGGGTTATCCGGGGTAATAATATGCTGTGCCTTGATTGTTAGCGCTATGAGCGCTATATAAATGGACACATTATTTATTTTATTTTATCCTTTCTATTAGTTGTGTACACTGCTTCCATCTACCAATTCTGTAGACTGCTTCTCTCTATCTGTTGTGTATACTGCTTCTTTCAGCAGGCAGACCGCCTCCGTGGTGTAGTGGTTAGAGCGTCCGCCCGGAGAGCGGAAGGTCGCGGGTTCGATCCCCGACCGTGTCATACCAAAAGACGTTAAAATATGGTACTTGTTGGTCCCTGCCTGGCGCTCGGCATTAATGGGTACAACAAGGACTGGTCGGCTCGGAGTTAGTATAATGTGTCTGAGTGGGGTATTCATGCTTCACTGCGGCATGGTATCTCAGTGAGCTGGCACTATAAAACCAGCTTAAGTCTGGGCTAGTACAAGCAGCCACACATACACATACACACGCATGCACGTCGTCATATGAGCGAAATATTCTCAAGCACGACGATAAACCCAATTTCACCTCACCTCACCTCTTTCAGCAGGCCATTGACATATTCAAGTCTATCATCCTTCACATAATCTGGCGCTTTACTAGTCCTTTCATTGAAGTCATAACTATTGGCATTTTATATCCTATTAAAATTGTGTTGAGGAAAGATCCGATAGGTTTTCTATGTACTTATTTCAAAACTGAATTATTCTTAACAAAATTAGTTGTGTATACTGCTTCTATCTACCAATTCCGTGGACTCATTTTTTCTGTCAGTTGTGTATAGTGCTTCTATCTACCAATTCCGTAGACTCCTTTTTGCTATCAGTTGTATATACTGCTTCTATCTACCAATTCCGTATACTCATTGTTTCTATCAGTTGTGTATAGTGCTTCTATCTACCAATTCCGTAGACTCATTTTTTTCTATCAGTTGTATATACTGCTTCTATCTACCAATTCTGTTAATTGATTCTTTCCATCAGTTGTGTACATTGCTTCTATCAGTTGTTGACGATGACCTATGAACCATCCAAGGACATATATACCAGGCATGTACGATGGGTGGCAAGTCTGGATTGAGTGCTGGTCAGGGAAAGGTAGTTATGTTCCCCTGTTGGAGGTTCTCAGTACGAGCACCGTGTGCACTTTCGTTGTCTTCCTGAATGCACCCACGAGAATAAAATGTAAAGGTGTTCAGTCAGTCACGGTGATCCCACCCCACACCGTTCTTCGGTTCCATCTGTACAGCCGATTGCGAATTGTCTTTCCACGCAAACGCATGTAGCTCTGTGACACTCTTCTCTAATCTAAGGGGCACTTTGACCACTGTTTCATAACACAGTTGTTTTGACGTACCGGTCTGTGTGTCCCGTTGGTTACCCTCGGTCGACCAGATCAACGTCTGTCTGTCATATCATATCAAATGATTTTTACAATGATAGACATTCACAGTCACATAACTTTGAGAGTCCTAATCTACTCTCAAACACAAGGTTCAGACGATGTCCCCTGCATCGCCTGGCCCACGTCACACCCTTATCGCTCCTCTGTGTCAGTCTACCACCTATGTTGGCGTTACCCATGGACAGGAGGAGGACTGTGCCCTTCCCCTGAATTAACTATAGTGAAGCGTACGTATTAGGTACGGGAGCAGATGTCAGCTTACCGCCTTTATTGAAATGTTTCCTTGGATCTCTCATTGTTTTATGTCTTGTCTCTTCTTGTTTATCGTCAGACCATTCGCTATACCGTAACGTCTGGACTTTTGTCTTTTTGTATCGTGGCAATGAAGCATTTTCGCAATAACATCATTTCATCCACCGGTACTGATATTCGCTTTCTATCCGTTGTATATACTGCTTCTAACTACAATTGGGGCGGTAGGGTGGCCTAGTGATTAAAGCGTTCGCCCGTCACGCCAAAGACCCGGGTTCGATTTCCCACATGGGTACAATGTGTGAAGCCCATTTCTGGTGTCCCCCGCCGTGATATTGCTGGTGTTAAGCCATACTCACTCTCTCACTCACTCTAACTACAATTAGTTAACAATATTCCGGCAATATGACAACAGGGTGGCACCAGCAGTGTGATCACATATTACATGTGGGGAATCAACCCCAGGCCTTGGGCCTGACAGGCAAATGCTTTAACTCCACTGCCCTATCAATAATGCAATGCATTTTACTGAGCAAGACAAAACTGCCTGAGAAAACATGCAACTAAGGTTTGTGTTAATGTATTGCATTGCAATGCCGTGTTGTATATGTCACAGTGTAAATGGCAATACAGGGTTGTTATTTTCACTTCACTCACTTTGCACATCTATGATTGAATCTATTTTACACAGATTTATCCAGATGTCTGTAGGTTTGGAGTGAGTGAGTTTAGTTTTACGCCACACTCAGCAATATTCCAGCTATATGGCGACAGTCTGTAAATAATCAACTCTGGACCAGACAATCCAGTGATCAACAGCATGAGCATCGATCTGCGCAATTGGGAACCGATGACATGTGTCAACCAAATCAGCGAACCTGACCACCCGATCCCATGTGTAGGTTTGGAGCAACACACCACCATAGTGACAAACTCACTTCCTTCCACATCAAGCTGACACATCCTCATGCCAAAAGCCTGGGTTTGATTCTCAACATGAGTACAATGTCCAATTTGCCATTTCTGGTGTTCCCCACTGTTCTGGTGTTCCCCACTGTTCTGGCGTTCCCCACTGCTCTGGCGTTCCCCCACTGTTCTGGTGTTCCCCCACTGTTCTGGTGTTCCCCCACTGTTCTGGTGTTCCCCACTGCTCAGGTGTTCCCCACTGCTCTGGCGTTCCCCCACTGTTCTGGTGTTCCCCCACTGTTCTGGTGTTCCCCACTGCTCAGGTGTTCCCCACTGCTCTGGCGTTCCCCCACTGTTCTGAACAGAAAGACATCCAAGACATCATTCCTGAATGGAAGGACATTCAAGACATCATTCCTGAATTGACGAACAGTAGAGACATCACTCCTGAACAGAAAGACATCAGTCTTGAATGGAAGGACATTCAAGACATCATTCCTGAATGGACGAACAGTAGAGACATCACTCCTGAACAGAAAGACATCCTGGACATCACTCCTGAACAGAAAGACATCCTGGACATCACTCCTGAATAGAAAGACATCCTGGACATCACTCCTGAACAGAAAGACATCCTGGACATCACTCCTGAACACAAAAGACATCCTGGACATCACTCCTGAACAGAAAGACATCCAAGACATCACTCCTGAACAGAAAGACAGCCAAGACATCACTCCTGAACAGAAAGACAGCCAAGACATCACTCCTGAACAGAAAGACAGCCAAGACATCACTCCTGAACAGAAAGACATCCAAGACATCACTCCTGAAAGGAAGGACAGCCAAGACATCACTCCTGAACAGAAAAACATCCAAGACATCACTCCTGAACAGAAAGACATCCAAGACATCACTCCTGAACAGAAAGACAGCCAAGACATCACTCCTGAACAGAAAGACAGCCAAGACATCACTCCTTAACAGAAAGACAGCCAAGACATCACTCCTGAAAGGAAGGACAGGCAAGACATCACTCCTGAACAGAAAAACATCCAAGACATCACTCCTGAACAGAAAGACAGCCAAGACATCACTCCTGAACAGAAAGACATCCAAGACATCACTCCTGAACAGAAAGACAGCCAAGACATCACTCCTGAACAGAAAGACATCCAAGACATCATTCCTTCCTGAAGGAGACAGCCAAGACATCACTCCTGAACAGAAAAACACAGACATCACTCCTGAACAAGACATCACTCCTGAACAGACATCCAAGACATCACTCCTGACAGCCAAGACATCACTCCTGAACAGATCACTCCTGAACAGAAGACATCCAAGACATCACTCCTGAACAGAGACAAAGACATCAAGACATCACTCCTGAACAGAAAGGAAGGACATCCAAGACATCACTCCTGAACAGAAGGACAGCCAAGACATCACTCCTGAACAGAAAGACAGCCAAGACATCACTCCTGAACAGAAAGACAGCCAAGACATCACTCCTGAACAGAAAGACATCCAAGACATCACTCCTGAACAGAAGCACAGCCTAGACATCACTCCTGAACAGAAAGACAGCCAAGACATCACTCCTGAACAGAAAGACAGCCAAGACATCATCCCTGAAAGGAAGCACAGCCAAGACATCATTCCTGAACAGAAGACATCCAAGACATCATTCCTGAAAGGAAGGACAGCCAAGACATCACTCCTGAACAGAAAGTCATCCAAGACATCATTCCTGAACAGAAAGACATCCAAGACATCATTCCTGAAAGGAAGCACAGCCTAGACATCACTCCTGAACAGAAAGACAGCCAAGACATCACTCCTGAACAGAAAGACAGCCAAGATATCACTCCTTAACAGAAAGACATCCAAGACATCACTCCTGAACAGAAGCACAGCCTAGACATCACTCCTTAACAGAAAGACAGCCAAGACATCACTCCTGAACAGAAAGACAGCCAAGACATCACTCCTGAAAGGAAGCACAGCCAAGACATCACTCCTGAACGGAAGGACATAACATTACCAGACTAATTATTGCCAACTACAGAAGGTACTTCTGACAGATTATTCTAGACAACATAAACTGGTCTGGCCTTAACATATTCAGAAGAAGTATTTGCGTCCAGGACATCTTAATAACAACATACATATAGGAAAATGAGTTTATTTCATATGAACTGTGTGTGAAATACAAAGGTATGAAATGAGTTCTGCATAATGAGATACATGCTGTTTCTCTGGTCCCATGTAAAGCACTGATGTTTGCTGCCCCTTCAAGCCAGGTGTTTAAAACATAAAAACAATCAAGTCTACACCTGGTTGCAACTGCAACTTGTGTATAAAATCAAGCTTAAAAATAGTCTTGTTCCAAGACAGAACATGTCAACAGTTTTTCTTTTTCACCATTTAAAAAAAAAAGAAGAAATTTGTGACACACTGTGACATTTAAAAAAACCCAAATGTCCAATTTTTAAAAACCAAATCAGCCTCAAGTGACAAAAAATGACGCAAAAAACATTTCCATGTGAATTAACTCTCAAAGGAGACAAGGAAAAAATAACATACATGGCTACAGGGAGCTTTTACATCTTACAATATTCAGTGAACATTCTGCTGTACTGTAAACAGTATCTCTCGTTTCATTCAACAAACAACAAGCTGTTGTCAAGGCAACATATAAAGACTCGGTGTGGGACATTAAAAAGGCACTGAAGACCTAAATATGGCACCTACTGCATTTTGAGTAAAACATTTCATAAAAACTATAAAAGTGATACATGTACATACACAAGCCTCTGTGGTATGCCAATGAAATACAACATGTAAGTGTGGAATGTTGATAAGAAACACAGGAATGGACAATCTGATTGATCTCTGTGACATAACACACTACAGAAAACCAGATATAAACAAATATATGATGCAGTACCTAAACAACATGTGTTCCCATGTGAAAATCCTTCACAGAAACAGCTGTTTAGTAAAACACACAAAGAAGCCCTCACCTATATCGATAAAGACAGAGGCATATCGTTGTCCAGGCATCAGGTGCCTAACGAGTGTACATAAGAGTTGCTGTTACATCATTACCATTGACATGGTGCAGTGCATGGGAATGTTTTGAAACAACTATTTTTCGAGAAAATGGAAAAAATAGTTTGTACTCATGTTTCGCCACCCACAAATAATTTGTTACTGGTCATATTTGATATCTTTAAAAAAGTGTTCTTAGAACACATAAATTTGTATTTGAAGGTCACCTCAATACATAGCCATTTATTTCACAAGGATACAGACACCTTAATGTACACACCACTAACAAAAAGTGTAAAAGTTAGTAAAATGGGTACAATGCTACCAGTTAGATACGATATTTATCACATAGCATTCCATGAAGGAACAGTATTTTAAACAATATTTCTTCAATATCATGACAGAGAAGACAAAGAAAAGGCTTCATTAATAGTATCCCATTACCTCTTATATGGAGACTTCTATTGCTAGCAATCTAGCTGATGACAATAACCCTTATCATACACATACAGTGCGCCAGTCAGAACTAGTCCCTACATTTCTTTGAGAGGCATTTTAGAGTGAGTGAGTGAGTGAGTTTAGTTTTACACCACACACCGCAATATTCCAGCTATATGGTCTGTAAATAATCCAGTCTGGACCAGACAAGAGGCATTTTAGAAGTTGTAAAGATGAAGCAAAACCAAGTTCTATGGATAGTCAACTTCTTAATTGCAATGAGTGCGACATCGTGGTGTAGGTTCTAACACCATTATCTTGCTTGATAACGGTGTTAGTACCTACACCAAAACATTGCACTCTTTGCAATAAAGAAGTTGACTCTCCATAGAACTTGGTTTTCTTTAGTCTATACATCGTGGAATTATTCCAAATATTTTCTCTTTACATGTATACACATTAATGTCATGTCTGTCTTCACATACAAAATTCCATAAAAGTTGACAGAACTACTTTTACTTTTTACATTTGAGGTGAATAAATGCCAAAGGATAAGAAGAATCTTATAACAGAAATTCACTTCATGAAATGTAGGCCAAGGATGCTATAATAGTCTTTACTGGGGTATAAAGTGATATCATCACATCAGCCTCCACCATTAAAGGGCTTTATGAGCACTCACGTGGAACATAGGTAATAAAATTCTTATAAAGAACATTTTTGTTGATTTTATCAAGTGTTCAAGTTTGTCTTATGTGAAACACTTGGCTGCTTAAGTATGATAAGTTAACTGAAAAAATATGAAAATAAAATAAAAATATGTCTTAGGTCATTGTCTGGACAAAATGAAAAATGTATTATGAAAAATAAGAATAAATAAGTTTACATGGTTCAACGTCGAGCAAAAATTACAAAACAGATATTATTGTAAATAAATATTACTCTTTCAACTCTGTCACTATCATAGAAAATGATAATTCCTTGCATTGATATGAAGAGGGTGTGATTTGAATTTGATTTGAATCTTTTATATTAATGAAAAAACTACTAAAATCTGTTCCTCTTTCACTACCATTCTGGGTTTTTATTCACTGAAAATGTTATCCCCACTCCTACAGATGATTCCGACTGTGAAGTAAAACAAAATATCGTCTCAGTCAATCTCGTGTCATTTGACTTAAAAAGGCAAAACCAATTTCATTGATTGTTTGACACGTTTTCTATATTTGTTCCAGGAAATATTTTGCATGAGGTAAAAAGATGTGAGCAGTGAGACGTTTGTGAAGGAATTGTGCGTTATTTTGAACATTACTAACTAGTATTTGACTGACATCTCTGCTCATTGACATAAAAAAGTCAGATACCGTACTTGGTACTGGCACATACCATATAGGGAATTTACAATCAAAGATCATTATATTTGTGATTGTTGCATTTGGACAAATAAGCAGAAGAATCTGACAGAAGTAAGGGAAGAAACTCTGATGTTTTGGTGCTTTAAACCCTTAGGCTACCTTGATCTTTACTAAAACAAGAATTCTGGACAATATTTTTGAAAATAAGTAATTATAACTTACTAAGTATAAAACTGGGCTAACCTTATTGTGATAAAATGCAGTTTTCTGAAACAAGAATGGGGTTTGCACTTAATAAGATGAGTGAAGATACATGTACAGTCACTCAAATGGAATATAAACTGCAGTTCCCACACCCATCGGAGACCATATATGGCCGACACACTAGAGTACAGTACATCAACATCATGATAACCGGCCTGATCGCATTAACAAACATACCTCTATGTCAACAACAACTGAGTATCTTCTATCCACAGAAAGTTTGTATAGACCTGTCACAAATAAACCAACATGCATGAATTGATCACTTCACTGAATACACACAAGAAACTGATATGCTTTGGGGGCATTCAGGCATACAGGCATACAGACGTATGACTAGCACACAATACAAGTCCTACCCATGAGGCTGAGGGCATACATTCTGTACATCCTCTTCTTGACTGACTGTGCAGGACTGAGCTGTTCATTACAGGACAGAATAATACCCATCCTTGGAATTATGAGTTTTATCTGCCAATGGATTACCTGAACACAGCAGTTTATCCCCTGTAGACATATTTCCACGAACCTAACACCCATCCACATGCATCAACATCATACAGGCTATGCATACTTTCATACTTTCACATGCATACGACTCTCATGCATGACTCATCTCACACACACACACACACACACACACACACACACACACACACACACACACACACACGAACTAGCTGGTACTAAAATACTACTCCCCTAACACACAGATATGGTATTTTGCATGTACACACATCGACACATGCACACACTATGCCTGCCTTCAGAGGCAAACATCATCTCTCATGTCTTGAAATACTCTTAAAGCCATCCTTGATATGTACCGGTCTATTGCTACAGATAAACTCTGCCTTACCATCACACATCTTAGACAAAGCATGGATGGCCCAATCTCTACGATAACTTGGGTAAAAACAGTTGTAACAATGACATGAGCTTACAAACACATCGCCCATCCCAATAAGTCCATGTAAAAAATCTACAGCTGATACAGCTGGGAACAGCTGGATGATCGTGATCATCCTTTGTAAGTTACAAGCATTCCATATAAAACAAAAGACTAACAGGAGGAGAGTAAAATATCTTCTTGGCTATGGTGACAAGTTGTCTTGTTCTTGGTGTCTTCTAGTCCAATGATTCACATGACAACGACACACATGAAAACAATATACACACAATGGTCAATGGTATGAATCAAGCATGCACAGTAGAGTGTCTACAATTATCTAGGTTACCATGGTTACGATACAGACAAAATTAAAATGTTCTGGTTCTCATTACCAGACTTTCCTTATTTTTCATGCCAGGAATGCAGGCAATCTGTCTTACCATACTTAATTACTTTCAACTATCCTTTCATTAAAAATAAAAATATTTGATGTTTATTACTCATGTGTGAAATCTGAGGTTTGAAGAAATGGAAAGCACATAATTCAAAAGGATATATTTTCGTCTGTAACAGGAACCAGAACATCTTTAATAACCTATTACTCCTAGAACTACACAGTCGATTCCATGCCTAAATTGACACTGGAGCCACTACTGATGGATGGCATCGACGAATAAACACTATCAGCGCCACCTACAGTAGGGTTGTGACTTAATGATGTGGTTTCAATAAAAATGTCTGGATTGGAGGGCATAGTCTGAAAGTACTTCCTAAACACAAAATTATGATCCGATTCATTTAATGACACACTGTCAAATGGATGTTCTTTTGGTTCCAGAAAATCAAGATGGCTACTGACTGGCTCGGATGGTGACTTGACACACTGTCTTCTCAGCTCATCTCTTGTTTTTCCTCTTTGCCATAAGACTATGGCCAAGATTATAAAAAATATTGCAATTATTATACACGGCAGGACTATTGCCAGTTGGGTATTTGTGGGCAGCGGGTCTGATGTGGAATCTTTGCTGCACACATTAAGATCAGAGTCTTCTAACATTTTTATTTGAATATTTGCTAGCGAGGATGGTGAGTGGCACTTCTCCAGCGTGCACTGATCCCGGTACAGTGCATCTCGATGGCAGGTTCTGAGATCAGACCCGTGACCTTCAAGCCACAGTTTGAGTGCTTTCACATAACAATCACAATGCCAGGAGTTTTTATGCAAATGTAACAACACATCCTTTTGAAGTGAAGTGAACACCTCTCCTGGAACATTCTTCAGTTTATTCAGAGATATGTCTAGCTCATTAAGATTTTGTAAATTGTCAAACTGATTCTTTTCAATCCTCTCCAACTGACAGTTTGACAGATTAAGACTCTTCAGTCTGTACAATCCCTCAAAGGCAAATTTGGGAAGAGTTCGGAGTGGATTTCCTGCCATATTTAACAGTTCCAACTGTGGAGCAGTTGGTCGTAAGAAGTTGTTCTGAATCTCAACAAGCATATTATAGGAGAGGTCAATGACACGGCGTTGAAGTATTTAAAGGTCTCCAAGGTAACCTTGGTGATCTGGTTGCGTGACAGCTGCAAGGTGTCTAGTGTTATTCCTGAGAATTGTGAGTCTGTGAGGGTGGTGATCTGATTGCTGTCCAGGTACAGGTGCTGCAGCGAGGGCAGGTTCCGGAACTCCTCTGATGCAGGGAGCTCTTGGATCTGGTTTTGGCCAAGGTTAAGGACGCGTATGCTCCTCACAATGCTGAACATATCACTAGCGATATTGATCAACAAACAGTGTCGCAGGCTTAGATGCTGAAGGTTCTGAAGTCCTTGAAACACGTAGCCACGCAGGCTCTGAAGCCTATTACCATCAAGACGAAGGTAGACTAGTTGTTCTTGGGAACTGAAGGCACCAGTGTGAAGGTCACTTATAGCATTGTAGCTTAGGTCTAGTATTTTTAAATTGTGTAATGATTGTAGAGCACTTGCTACATTTGCAATATTATTGTGTGAGAGGTTGAGGACTTGGAGACCTGCAAGACCATTGAATGCACCTTTCCTGATTGTGGCAATGTAATTAGAGCTAATATCCAAAGCCGACAGATTTGTTAGGTTCTGGAAACTGCCATCTTGGATGTTTTGCAACCTGCAATTAGTGATGGACAAATTGGTCAGGGGTACCTCCACATCGGCCAGAAGGTCAGACGCTTGCAATGTGCGGATATTACTGGATGACACCGCAAGAGATTTGAAGTCCACACTCAGGCCTCTCATAATGGTTTGCAAGATTCCACCACGGCAAACAGCCTTCCATCCATCTCCAGTATGGTCACACTTGCAATTTGTTGGGCACGCCTGTGACCTTACCAAGGTCAGGAAGACCAAGGTGAAGGCCACAATCAAGACAGGAAGCGACCTTGACATGTCTGCGATCACCTCCTGTAAAGAGAACAAAATGTTGAAAAGTTGTGTCAGCAAGTTATAGATAACAAAAACATATTTTCAGCTGTTCAAGATGTCATCAGGGACACTTAGAAGTTGCTGTTAATGCAAATGTTCAAATATTTGCATGCGTTAATCCTCAAAATCCAAATGATTTGAATAAAATATGTCATCACAAGAACAAACATACATACAGATAAGTGTAAAGAGTCTTTTGAAATTTGAAAGAATTTAAAAGCATCATCAAAATGGAAATTTACTTTTAAAAAACAGTTTGAAAAAGGACAACATAGATCAAGTCCCACTTGACTTGAAACATACACCACCCTTCAATACATTTTGAACAACTTGTCTGAGTTATAGACACACAGATTTTTCAACATGGCTGCCGACGCTTGCACCAATCCAGCTGCACTGCAGCAGTACATAAATACCACCAGTGTATCACACATTTAACATGTGTGTAAAGAGATAATTGTGAGAACATGTATAAGAAGTTAGACCTTTAAAAAATATTAACATGCACTTTCTGTGTCTAAAGGCTACTGGTCGACTGCATGTTATCCGACACAGTCATGCCCTACACTCCAATGCTTAAGAAGCTAGGCACCCATGTATTTTAAGGTCATGTTCAACCTGTCGAGAGTAGTAGATGAAACGGATAAAATGTCAATACTAGTGAATGTTATCAACATTCCTTGGGTGAGAATAAGCCCTAATGACAATATTAGTTGTGATAACCTCACGTTATCTCCAGGTACCATGTCTTTCACTTTGTGATAACTACACAAGTATACAATGTTATCATTACGCAAGGAGAGCAAACCATGTACATAAAGAACAATGTATTACAAACTATCAAAACTTCAATGGCACATTGGATAGTATTGTCAAGGGATTTACAAGCTTTGTTTACTGCAAACTGATCATCTTGGTCAATCTTGGTTTCATCAGTTGGTTAAATAGTCTGACATAAGCCTGAAATTTATATCATAAAAACAGTACCGATAAAAATTGTTTAATTAATTTCGGTATTGGAGTGTGAATGCCTGCATCATATTATTTTCCTTCCATCAAACATTTTCTGTAAAATTATCATCCTAAATACAGGCTTTTCTGTAAAGCTATCGCCCTCAATACAGGCTTTTCTGTAAAGCTATCGTCCTCAATACAGGCTTTTCTGTAAAGCTATTGTCCTCAAAACAGACTTTTCTGTAAAGCTATCGTCCTCAAAACAGGCTTTTCTGTAAAGCTATCGTCCTCAATACAGGCTTTTCTGTAAAGCTATTGTCCTCAATACAGGCTTTTCTGTAAAGCTATTGTCCTCAATACAGGCTTTTCTGTAAAGCTATCGTCCTCAATACAGGCTTTTCTGTAAAGCTATCGTCCTCAATACAGGCTTTTCTGTAAAGCTATCGTCCTCAATACAGGCTTTTCTGTAAAGCTATCGTCCTCAAAACAGGAAGTCAGGCTCAGCAGTTCCCTTCTGAATGGTGCTCCTTTTCAGTATAAAGGTGTTTTTTGCACAGTCTAATTTATAAATTTCATAAAAGCATAAGTCTCTGGTGGGGATAGGCATGGCTTGTGCCACTGTTTTGTGACAGTTCAGCCTATATTCATTTCCTTCCCATCAAGCAGCTTATACTCACTCCATTCTCAGCTCAATTCCTAAATTTTAGGAACTTACTTGTGTAATATTGGAGGATTCTGTTGCAGAATCATGTATATTTAACACTTTGCAATATTAATTGTTTGATTGGTATTCTAGAAGTTGGTGACTCAAAAATGAAACATACACCTTTATGGATGACAACTTCTTACCTATTGCATGGAGCTCTTTCACCTTTGCAATATTACACTACAGAACTGCATGTCTGTCTAGTGACAAACAAAAGATATTATCAGCACTTTGATCAAGACATTTGAAAATGCCAGCTCAATAAACTAAAAATGTCTGCATTGACGCGTCAAATTCAATGAGCTTACCTAGAAGCAGAGCCCCTGGACACTGTAGGCCCTCTCGACTTGATCAGTCGTCTAGCATACTGTGGAGGTCTCCCCACAAGAGGCAGATAGTGCTTCTATTGTAAGCCCCTGTACTACATGGTGATAGTGTTAGACTTTCACCCATCTCTAGTCACAGTTACATCACCTGCTTACCTACTAGAACAATGTTCAATCGCGTGTTATCCAACAGGACCAGAAGTCATAAATCACAATAACAATGTCAACATACAAGCTACATAACTGGTCACTTCTAACAGGACATTTCTATTTCACATCTCATCACGACATAACATATTTATCCAGCATGATACTTGACAAGGCATTGTCACCTTGACCTCTCGCTGACCTTCAAGAAGGCAAGTCTTGACCATTCAGCCCTCCCAACAATAAATACCCTATAGTTTGGGGCAACAATTATCGGGGTACTTCCTCCTCACATACATATCACCTGGCCCCTACTCAATGGTTTATTGCACCTCTATAAATCCCAAGGTTCCCTGACAAGATGGGATATCAATGAATGGTAACAGTCCCTGAGACTCTGAAACCACCAATTACGCTGAAGGGGTCATTGTTGGCAAAGGTACTACAGATGTGTACCCCAGATACATTTCTGTATATAGAAATGTACCCTAGCCAAAATCAGAATATAGAAATGTACCCGGTACCCTAAACGGCGGACGAGTCCATATTCCACAATCCAAAACGGAAACCATATGTAGCTGTTCCTGTTCAACTGACTGCGAGTGTTATTGTGCATCGCGAAATATTTGTTAGTGTGTATGCTCGTTTCTTATAAAAAGCAATCAACTGTATGTAATACAACAGTATGATAGTTCCGATCAAGAAAACGACACAGTGCGGAATGGAATCATCCTAGGGTACGTTTCTGTATTCTGATTTTGGCTAGTGTACATGTCTGTACACAGAAACGCACCTGGGGTACACATCTGTAGTACCTGTTCCGACAACGACCCCTTCAGTACCAGTTACAACCTATCACAAGCCTAGTCAGCTTCCCACTTTATGTTCAAATCATTACATTCTTCTGCCACATACAGTTATAGATAAGAGGTCATATGGCCTTCAGCCTCTCATCTGTTGAATGTGGAAGACTGAGCTCCATAATCAGGACAGCCTTATCAAATCTCCTAAATACATAATAGTTTCTTTCTGCATATGAGGTCTTCCTCAAATTGAGAGAGCATGAGCAATGAATTTCTTTGGGGGAAATTAACAGTTTGAAAAGTATGTAACAGTAATGAAATTCCCGACATGTTTTCTGACTATAGCAACAAAGTATCCTTTTCAGAATCAAGTGTTTGGTTTTTGTTTACATAAAGACAGTAATTGACCCCACCAGGGCAAGTTGTCTATCCTTACACTGTCTCAAATTTGACAGGCCTTGTAGAAATAAAGGCAGCTGAATGACCAGGTGGTGATTAGGTTCCACTACACTTGATCAAATACATCAGATCAGCTTCCAGCCTTGAAAGAATAAAGTGGGTGTGCAGTGAGATACCTTTCAGATGTGAGTTGATGACATTTCACAACATTTGTGTGTCTTTCACATGTATATATACATCTAATAATTAAAACTGACTCCACTGTTTAGTACTTGGTCCTCTTTTAACACCATCCCTTCAGCTGAATGTGTCCACTGATATTTTAAGAGCTGTGGATGATGTGTTTGGCCTCCTGAACTTGTTAATGTAGCCTTAGTAGCCAAATATTGAGATCTTATTATAGTTGTGAGGTCACGCTGCGCACACATGCACATGTAATTGCAGGTCTCCACAAAAGTTTATGTGAAAATATTGGCTGCTTGTAGCCTTTAGGTATTGGCTTTCCCTGCATAGGATCATCCTCTGTATTTCCTGGGCTCAGTTTGGTAAGCCTATACTTACTAACCTGAACCCATTACTGTGTCTCTTCCAATCTCAAATTACCTGCACTAAATTTTCCTTAAGGTTTTACCAACCACTCAGCCAAAGCAACCGAAGAACATAAGAAGGGTTGGATTTACAATCGCTGGTTTTAATGGACATGAAAATACCCTTTTTCAGGGTTTTCTCTTGAGTGTCAATTTGCATGTTGAATTACCTGCAAATGCTATCATAATCAATGGCATTGGTGGTCATATTGTTGATATCACCCTTCCAACATGGAAAATGGCTTGTTGACTCACATTTTGATTGGTCCAATAGATTTAGCATTGTAGTAAATCAGGTTGGCTGATGGGAAATCATGGGCGGGTAATTTGAGATTGCATGAACTCAGTGAATGGACACTAGAACTGGGGTTAATGACGGTTACCAGAAATGAGAGCCCTAGAGATGTATCAAAGATGTTACATGATACGCTGGTCCCATATCAGTCCAACTACAATCCTTGATTGGTCTGCACTGTAACTAACATATCTAGTGGTAAACATTAGCTTAATCTTGTGACTCACATCACTCTCTACCAACTTTTCAAAAAAGCACTACTCTTGGCAAGTTCACCAAACATTACTGGCCCCAACATTTGTTCTATGTCTCAATGTCATGAATCTGTTCATTGCATAAAATATGCAACTTTGTTAAGTCAAAAATGACTTAGCAGAACTCATAACAGAAAAAGCAATATTCATAAAGAAATATTGTCTCTACACAGTGAGTGAGTGAGTTAAGTTCAACTCTGCTTCGAATAGTATTTCTATTTCAGGGGTTGTATGTTTATCTAACCTATATATCCTTTTAAGGACATATCAGAACTTTTGTAATGGCAACAAATTCCTGGGCTCACAAGCAGCAATGACAGTTTGCGCTGTTAATCTTTTATTGTTAAGGAAACATTCATCTTGGTTGTCACAGATGACACGTGACCCGCCACTTGAAAAAGAATACGACTCTTGGACCATACCATGTGACATGTCAGGAAGTTGTCAAGTCTCTGTGACTCTCTGATAAGTCACATGACCAACGTGGTGTAACATCCCGTCAAGCGAATAATAATGGGGAATAATTCATGGGAATTCATAGAACAAACCAAATAGCTAACATTCTAAACAGAAACGACCGACAGGGTATGTGAGAAAAATTATTCATAATGTAGAGTCTCAAGCAAGGCGTGATATCATCTGCTTACTAATGGTAACTGAGCCAGTGTTTCACTCATGAAATGTGACAAAATATATTGTCAGTTATCTGGCCATATGTGAAAACCTGCTGACAATGTATTGAGAAGCAGTCACTATCTCAATTACAGTGTTGTTTGTTTGTTGCTGAACTCCACACTCAGCTACATGGCGGCAGTCGGTAAATTATCAAGTCGCAACCAGACAATCCAGTGATCAACATCATGATCATCGATCTACACAATTTGGTTACGATGACATGTGTCAACCAAGCCAGCGAGCCTGAGCACCTGATCCTGTTTGTGGCCTCCTCACCAAACACTCACACTAAGAAGCATATGGTTCGGTCAAACCGGGCCCTTGTCTTCAAGAGTGCACCTAGCCTTCTAGTCTGTCTCACAGTCCCTGAACCACATTAATTTCCCTACTGCCAAGCCATCTCTGCAGTGCTAAAGCCCTAAATAAAGCAAGTCTAGATTTCCTCAGGTTCAGGTTCTGAATCTCGGGTCTCCCTAGGGCTCCTTTTCAATATAAATGGGCTTCTTTGTTACTATCAAAATTATATATATTCAGAGACTAAGCCTTAGTCTACTAGCCTTCATGCACCAGCAGATACCATGTACTCCCTACAGAGATGGCTGACTGCTGTTTGTCCTACATAACAGTATACTATGGTCCTGCATCAGATGACTTACACTCTTGATCATTGTTTTTTTAAGTGGCATTTCATCATGTTGATCTTGAGCGTCCTCAGCGCCCCACATGTAACCTGACACGCAGAGAACTAAACATTCACTCATGGGGAAGCTAATGCTGTGTTTCACGTGTAGATTCACGAGTGTGCTTCATTCCATCCTCTATCTAACATCGCATAGCAACAATTGGCTTAACAGAGTAAAAACAGAGACTGAAACACTTGAGTTGACAGCCTGGCTTACTTTTCATGACCAAGAATATTCACCTTATGGCTAAAAACTGGGCCCCTTTACTCTTATCAATGTTATGATGCACAAACCAGAGTATTAGGAGTAGGACATACCATCCACAAGGAACTAGGGCACATCAGCCACAAGGTATTAGGACAGAACAACCATGGCATACTAGGAAGTAAAAAACACAAAGTAGTATTCCAAATGTTTATTTAAGTTTGCGTTCAACATATATTTAGAGTTAGCTTGAATATCAACCATTCAATACTCCTTCACCAAACTTGGCAGACAGAATGGAATTTGGAATGTCAAATGGTTTTTGAGATCTGCACCTGAAATGAACACTTAGGTCTGCATGGTATTACCTGACAACCAAGTGATCAACAGCATGAGCATCGATCTATGCAATTTGGATATGATGACATGTGTCAACCAAGTAAGCCAATCTGACCACCCAATCCCAAGACCATTTCTAACCCGGATCTGGTGCTGACAGACCATCAAAATCGGGACAAACCAACTTGCTGCAAGTTCAAAACTACTTTAGTGCTACAACTGTTGTATATTAAGGTATGGGAGGTACGGTTACTTTATCGCTAAGATGATGAAGGCATGACTTTGGTACACAACACATAAAATAGAAGTGTTCTTATGAAACATACACTATTGATTTATTGCCTACCAGCATAATACCCATGAATATTTAACCAGATCCTCCAGTAATATCACATTCCTGGATTAACAAGCACAACCATAACACTGTCAAACGAGATAACAACAGAAGCATCATGGAGATCTAAAGTGCTGCTGTGCCACGCTCCGACTGGCTCACGTGTCATGTGCCTGAGCTGCCATCTTTCTGTCACCTGTCTCCCACACATCAGGCCTGCTGACTTGAAGCATATACTCCGTTCACATTGTTAGTAGATATCAGAATTATACATTCTACCCTATCACACAAATGACATAACACTACAAACTTGAAAGTGGAAATTTGACGTTCAACCAGATAAAAACTAGACATTCCTGCCATTGATATATCAGCAACTGTTTCATTCCTTCTTTATAACATTAGAGTCTTCTGACAACAAAGCCCCTTTATGCTTAAGTCTGATGGGCTTAACCAGACCAGCGGATCATAAACAGACAAAACTTCATCATAACCTACGTCACGAAGTGCCAAAAAAGACTGGAAAATCTACTCCTGAGTCACCTCCACATGACGTTGCTGGGAACAAACTAGACTAACCCTTAGTCTGTGATATATATATATAACTTTGATTGTAACAAATAAACCCATTTCAATTGAAAACGAGCCCCAGTGAGATGGGAAATTCAGAAGCTGAACCTGAAGAAATCTAGACTTGCTTCATTTAGGGTTTCAGCATTGCAGGAGGACTAGGCAGTAGGATAAAATAATGTGGTTCAGGGACTGTGAGACTGTCACAATATTCCACAAGCTGTTTAGTAGAGGTGTGAAGCTACTGCCATGATGACAATGTCAGCCAGGCTATAGAAGAAAACAACCTGTGATTGCACAAACAAATGATGATGGGTCATTAAGCCAAGCGTTGTTACTTGTTAAAGAATACAGATATATAATTGGCAGGTTTCCTTCTTGTACAAAGCCATGCAAGTTTCCTGCCGCCCTCCACAGGTAACATGATGTCATTTGCTTGTGATGTCACAGAACCTGGGGCTAAGGGGTAGCCTAGTGGTCAAAGCATTCGCTTGTCACATTGAAAGACCTGGGTTCGATTCCCCACATGGAAGACCTGGGTTCGATTCCCCACATGGGTTAAATGTGTGAAGCCCATTTCTGGTGTTCCCGGCCATGATATTGCTGGAATATTGTTAAAAGCGGCGACTAAACTCACTGACTCACTCACTGACTCACAATAGAACCTGAGAGTCATTTTAAAAATATATTGTCTGGCACAAATATTTCACCAAATTATATTTTTAGAATTTGAGACCCTTGTTACAAGTGATGTATTAGTGGGGTGAACAGTATCTTGTGAATACAAGCTGAATGTTTGCATACACAGGACACATACACAATGAGACTGAAGCTAAATGAGCTCATAAAATCACATATAACTATCTAGTCTGCCTCACAGTCCCTGAACCATATTATTTTCCTTTCCACCCATGCCTTTCTGTAATGCAAAATCCCTATATGAAGCAACAATGAAGCATGTAACTTTATAGAAAACAACTTCAACTAGAGTGATGTTTCAGTGAAGATTCTTATACTGTTATCCAGCTAAAAGCCTTTTTTCCCTTAATAAACTCTCAATAAAAACACAAAGAAATGTTGGCCTACCTAAGCTTTTTCAGCGGTAAACAGGTATGCTTTTTTGTTTGTTTCACAAGTTCGTCCCTCCTTGGGAAAACCAAGCACACAAACTCTCTCTCCATCTACATCTTCAGTGAAAAACATTTCTACCAGGATCAGGGATGACAAGTTTTCTCTAACAATTCTTTTGAACAATCCCACATAGATTTTCTTACCCAGAAACATGTCCGATTGCCGCCCTCTTCACACTTCTAAACATTCCCATGGCTCACTAATACTCTCACTGTCAACAAGGTTACCGTCTTATTGAAAATTTCTTCTTTTGAACATTTTTTTTCGTTGACAGTGTTTTCAAGTCATCCCTCAATTAGCAGGCATATGTTTTACAGGGCAAACAAGATCTGTAGTTCTCCCTGCCTAACAAACTCTGTTCCACTAAGTCCCCGGAATGTAACAGTCTAATATCTGTGTGAAGTAACAAAGTGTCCGGTAAACATGTTAACTTGGACATAGGTCCTAAGAACAAGTGTTTTCACAGTCTTCAGTGTGAAAATTAATTTATTAACCTAGACTTCTTTCTTTGAAGGCAGTAAATAAAATTATATGTAGTTAACTACAATTTAGGACAAACTGAGAGTTACAAAGAGGTCACATTGATAATAATCATTCGGACAATAACATGGAAACAGTGTTTGGCAGATTGTCCACAGTGTTAATGAGGTGTCACACTACTGTGCTTGCAACACGGTATATATGATATGAAACTGATGGGCTGGATTCGATCCCAGGTGGAGGCACCTAGGTTCAGGTCACCAAGGTTGATCAATAGGTACACAACAACACAATACATCTCCCACACTTTTTCTCCACACAATACATCCCCCAGACTTTCTGCACTAGTAGAACCGAGATGAAGTATTGTACCCTGATGCTGACACACGACCTGTCACAGTGACATAAATAAGCAATGACAAAGCTCAGGAGATGTCTACACTCCTGTTACAACCAGCCAGGGCTGACACCATCCACCTCATCACCATACATAACTCCAAGTGATTACTGATACCTAACACATTCCATTATCATGGTGAGTGACTGAGGATGGTTTTACGTGCTTTTTGCAATATTCCAGCAATATCACAGCAGGGACACCAGAAAATGGGCTTCCCACATTGTATCCATGTGGGGAATCGAACCCGGGTCTTCAGCGTGACGAGCAAACACTTTAACCACTAGGCTACCCCACCGCCCCTACATTATCATGGTGTACCACCGAGCACACTGTCTTAACATTACAAACAGTACACTGGTGCACGTTAATACCATGAAAATCTTGTTCTAGAGAGACATAGTAATTCATTGTAAAGTACAAAATCTAATCGCAAAAGTTGCAATCACTTATTGATACCTTACACACCTAAAGTCACGTGACTCACCATACTGCACTGGCTCTACTAAAACATCATTGGTGCACATCTAGTGCTATGAAATCAAGCTCTGGAAAGAGACACAGTGATTGATCGTAATGTACCCAGTACATCGCAATAACACCTGAGTTATTGATACTGTAACGCACCTGTTGTCATGTCGAACATTCCAGTCTTGAACTTCCCCAGAACAGTTCCATTAAATACCAGGACAATGCTGGTGTACAGAGTAGGCTGCTGGTACAGTGATAGACTAACGCTTGGTCTCCGAATACATACAATTTTGATAGAAACAAACAATTCCTTTTAAATTGAAAAGGAGTCCCTGTGAGATGGGAGATTCGAACTTGAAGAAATCTAGACTTGCTTCATTTAGGGCATTACAGAAAGGGGTTGGCAGAAGGGAAAATATAGCGGTTCAGTGACTGTGAGACTGTGCATACAGTGAGTGCAGGTGCACCTGATGAACGTCCTTCATGACAGCTTGTTTCCAGCCAGTCGAACTTGACACGTAGCAGTCACATGCCACCATGATCTTGTTACAACTGGTAGATCTTGTGATCTACTACAGCTCAGTACCTGTACCTGTACGCCAACATATGGGCAGGGAGCTAGCAGGGAGTGACACAGTTAAGGCTCATGACAGGAAACATGATCTACAACTGTGTATGGTACAAACAGACTATTGTAAGTGTGGGACTGTAATCAGTGTTAGAAATGACAAGATTGGAAACAGTCTATCCATTCCTTGTTTGTAATTAGTAAAAGGTTAAACTCTTTTTCCAGGTATTATCATACACAGAAGCCTGCAGTCTGCTGTTACCTGACAGTGAGTGAGTGAGTGAGTTTAGTTTTAAGCTGCTTTTAGCAATATTGCAGCAATATCACAGCGGGGGACACCAGAAATGGGCTTCACACATTGTATCCATGTGGGGAATCGAACCCAGGTCATTCGCGTGACAAGCGAACACTTCAACCACTAGGCTACCCCACCGCCCCTATGTTAACTGTGAACCAGTATCATGGCACCTGATGGACCCACAGATGCCAATTTCCACAAACCTTCTTTGAAATAAGCTGTCTTTTCTTTTACCACAATAACTTGATGATGTAGCAGCCAATGGTTTTGACAAGTCCAGATAATGCATGCACAAAATCATAAAGGTAACATATTGTTCATACACATGATTGTCCGTTTGTCTCAAACCTACTTAACATAAAATGGCCAATATACTACAGGCTGTAGGCTAGGTGATTCACACATATTAATGCCACATTCATATGATACATTGTATCACTGTTCAGTTCACTTCAAGCACTAATTGTGGCACTGGAAACTGATCATACTGTTTTATAAAAATGAACACTTAGGCAACGTTACCAACATATTCACCAGCATGTGGATTACTCAATAAATATCCACAAATTTGAAAATGTTTATCAACACAATAAAACACAAGAATCATCATTCATTTTCGAAACTTGAAATATCACAGAGGACAACATCACAGGCCTTTGTTATTCCTGAATCTGCCTGAAGGATGTGGAAAATACAACTACACCAAATTCAGACATATATTGCACAAACTTAATATTCAAGTCATGTGGTATCAATTTTACGAAACCAAAAGGCATTTCTTGTAAAATTGGGATTCAGAAAAGGGGTTTTAATCACATTGAAAATCCATTCATTACATATGGAAACAATCCACGGTGATCATTCTGACACATCACCTACCTGGAGTGAGGGCTGTCTTTAGTATGCATATTCACGGTGATTACTTCATTACTTTAATACTAGGGATGATGCCATTCAAGCACATCCACTAGTGTAGAATATCAGTAACAGGCCTGCGAATGCCTATTGGCTGACCAACTTTCATTACAGATACTACCACCCTGCCATCTTTTATACTGTAGCTACAAATACTATTCTTCTAAAGACATTGAGAGTAATACATATCTTTGTTTGAACACATATATAGGTGGGAATTCTTCAGCAATTACACTTTCATCTTTCTTGTTTTGTTAAAATTTGAGTTTTGTTGAGAAATGAATCTCTTATTGGTGCCCGGATAGGATGGTCATGTATTTGAATCTCAAATTCCCAGATAGCATTCAGACGTTGGACCAACATTGGCAATGGTTTTGCCAACATTGCCAACGTTGGGACAACGTCCGAATGCTATCTGGGTTCTTCCCTATTATGATGGTGATTTAGCAACAATACACCATTTTGAACTTTCCTTTAACATTAAATTGCCCAATATGACATAACTGGAAATCAACTTTTCAACAGATGCTAGAAACTTGGATGTGAAGCTAGACTCATCACTCAACATGACAAGCACATCTATAACCTCGTCAAAAAATGTGATTTTCACCTCCAAAACATAGGTAGCATATGCCACCTTCTCACAGAACAAACAGCTGCAGCATTGCATGTTGAGTCATTCTTGCCAGGATTGACTATTGTAATAGTCTGCTTGTAGGGGATCCAGTGTAACACAGTAAAAATATTACCAAGGTTATGCTAAAGTTTACCTCATTTTACCTACTACAAACCTGTGGTCTGTGTACTGTTGGGTGCCTCAGTATTACAGTAGTCCCCCAGAGGGCTGAAGACAAAGGTTTGATTCTCAGGTACAATACAACCTGTCTGCCCCATTCTATGTGCTCATTGCCAAAGTCAATACGACAGTCCCTGCGTTTCAGGCAGGAACGAGTCTATCTTTAACTCGTCTCTAACTACAAATCGCTGACACCACTACTAATTGGTGAGATCATCTACAGGACATGTCCATGTCAATGGCTGTAAAAAGTACTTGCACTTTCTCAACCTGCTCTGAAAACATCCCCTTCCTGGAGTCGTAAACCAGACGTGGTCATCCTTCTACCTTGGCATGTTCCTCCGTGGTCAGTGATGGTCACTTCGAGGCAATCATCCAGCAGGGAGAGGACAGAGCAAAGAGGACAAGCTCCGGGGATGTGCAGTATCCTAGCAACCACACATACCTGCCACCTCCATTGTACCCTGACACCAACCTGTGGGGACAGCAAGGTGCTTGGACAAGCACTGATTGGTGTCTCTTGCACTCCTAGGGGTGATAGGGCCATGTCTTTCATTTCAACCTTCAACCCTTAACTTAAGTCAGTTAAAACAGAATTATTATTCCATAGTTCAATGTCTGTTTATTACAGAACACAAAGTTTAAATTAGTGCACAAAATAAATACAAAACAATTTAAAGTTGTTTATTACCCTCACAGTAAAGTGTATTTGTGCTTGCCTTTAGGAAGGCTTTATTCCCTTTGTTAGAGGTTTTCCATATCCACAGAGGACAAACTACATAAAATGCCTCGGATCAATTAGCACTTGAAAAGTTAAAAGTTACTCTTACCTATAAGATTTTATAGCGGCATTTTTCACTTTTCTAATCTGTTATGGTTGAAGCAATTGTGGAAATTAGGGACACCTCATTCATTATAGAGGAAGTGGGTCATGTGGGGGCGGGAACATTGAACAATGGCACAGTAGTACTTGAAAAGGTTATCAATGCGAACATTACTTACAGACTGGTCATGTATTATAGGGAGGTGGGACATGGTCTTGCAAAAATGTGAAACTTATTGGAGGGCAGAAGACATGAAAAACAGAGTATGGTGGGGGAACAGCAAAATATGACTGCTTCAAATCTGAGGTAAAAAAACGACCCCCATCTGTTTTACAACTCCAGGAAGGGGATGTTAAGGGGGTTCAATCCCATTATGACTACACCCCAGTATGCACACATGTCCAGTAGACAGCAGCATTACCAGTCCGGCTCAGCTTGTATGGTAACCCTGTCATGAGGGGACGATTTCGTTAAGAGAGCAGGTTGAGGGAGTGCAAGTACTTTTAACAGTCATTGACACAATCTAAAGATAGATTTTGACCCAAACCAAACACACTATCCCCTATCCTAACTGACCAGGGTGTCATTGTCCAAAACAACCTTAGTGTTAAGTGTCTATGTTAAGTCAATGTTAAGGTATGGGAATTATGGTCACCTTAGCTCTAAGATCATTTTGTACAACGGCATCTGGTCCCTAACTGTTCAAACTAATATTTTTCATAGCGTGGCATTGGCCTCAGTTGAATCTGTATACGAAAGGCTTGAAATATTGTCACGTATTGACAAAGCAGGATTTTCTCTGGCATACATTCGGGAGATTGTCCTGTATTTCTGTCACTAGGTTCAGCCAGTTTGGGATAGTGTTGTATCTTTCTTCTCACATTAGACAAGAGAACATCTTAACATAGAGCTTAACTGCTACAACTCCAGGATCAAATGGTGACAGTAATTTGACATGCATGTACATGTTCATGATCCCTGCCCATCGTGTGGCTATAGACACAGATGTCTGACAGTGTGTATATTGTAGTATCAAGTTTTAATGCACACTTGGAGAGAATAAGGAACTGTCCACAAGTTGAGGCTTAGATTGCAATGTTGCCCAATATCTTCAGTAAGAAAACTGAGCAGGAAGTGGTGTGTTTACACTCCACTACAGACTGTGATGGCTTGTTAACATATTGTGTACAGGACAGTATGTCTGTTTAAAGATTACCATAGCAATGTACCACCAAAGGATTAACAAATTTCACCATACAATGTGAGCAACTACAGTTAAGAGTAGTGAAATAATTGAAGATTGGTCGCAATCGATCATATTTTCTCATAATCGAACATAATTTTGGAACACTTGTTTGCATTAACAATATTCTATGACAAGGTTGGTTTTGTCTGTTACATTTCATAAGCACTACAAGCTCGTTCCAAGTCATGATTGAATCTTAAAAACTCCAGGAAATTTATGTTCTTAACATATTTATCATTCTTTAAATATGTGAAATTTGCAAATGCATTTTGTGCAATGTGCAAAAAAAGAAAGAAGAGCACCATGTTTTTTCCCTATTTTTTGTGCATTAACAAACATAACAGGAAAATTTGATAAATGACACTAACAAATTATTTTTGATGATTGATCGGTTGTAATGAACCAACATCAATTATGAGATTTTAACCCATTCATAACACTAGTTAAGAGTCAAAACGTAGTTTTATTTTGAAATTTTTCAATCTTTGTTTACAAAGACATAATCTGAGCATCACAACATAGGACAAACATGTATCTTATAGTAACACAGACATTACTGATACAAAAATATAAATATATGATTACAAATTTACGTTGTATCACATGGACGATCCATATTTATAACAACAGTGTCATAATAACCACCTAGAGGTGAGATCAAGTGGTTGATGATGGCCATCTGTTGCACCACGGAACAACTCTGTACTTGCTATACTCCCTTAATCTAGGTTAAGTAGGTTTCAACAGGCTTATTCCGTAACTCCTATACAATCATTATGTAACATGTTTGACCACTTCCGAACAACTACATCTGACCTACTTTCACAAATCAATTATGACCTTGCTTGAATATCGCCACTGAATCAATTAGTCCGGTCATCAGGTGCAGTGAACCTGTCCAATTCACCAAGCTGTGCACTGAACCAAACAGTTTCTCGTCCTACAGCCTTGCTCTATTTCCTATCTTTCCTTTACAGATAGACTAACATCTAGTCTCTAAAATGAACATAATTTATAGAAAAAACAGTTCCTAAATTATAATTATAAAATATAATGAAAAGGAGCCCAGAGATTTTCTTCATTTCCAAAAACTGGGGCTATCTAGACTTGACACATATTCTAGACTTGCATGGGCTTTCTTGAATATATTTGTTTCAGGGTCTGTATGACAAACTACTTTACTGCCTGTCGTGTTTTCGTATTCGTTTAAGTATAGTTATCGATTGGTGACATGTGCGTGGGGTCGAACACCACATGTTTTATTTAAGTGCTGGTACAAGGAGGACCATGATGCATTTTGTCAAATAATTACGTAATGTCACAATATACTATTTGTAAACAACTAATTATAGATAAATAACACTGCCACCTGAAGCCCCTATGACCAATGTTTGAAATGTATGAGTTATCTGGGTGCCAAGTTTGTATTTGTTTTGCTTAAATAAACGAGCATTTAGGTAACTGCCCGTTGAAAGAAGTACCTTGACTGTCACTGCTTTCAATTTGTATTTAGTCACAGTTTATTCATCTCAATATTATTATCATTATTATATGGGTATTTATATAGCGCTATAGTCCATCCCACATGCATGCTCAAAGCGCATCTTATCTTAAGCAAAGGTTATCATGGTTAAGCCTCTAACCAAACTTGATATCTTACTGAAAATGTACACGTCTGAGTAAGTGAGTGAGTTGGGTTTTATGCAGCTTTTAGGAATATTCCAGAATATCATGGTGGGAGGACACCAGAAATGGGCTTCACACATTGTACCCATGTGGGGAATCAAACACAGGTCTTTGGCATGATGAGCAAACGCTTTAACCACTCGGCTACCCCACACTATGTCTGAACCAAGAGAAAAAGTAATACTTATACAACAGATATGTCAGAACATTTTATTGGTTGCAATGATGCACCACCCCATGTACAAAATCTTGTGCATAGTAAGACCATATTGAGCAATGCACCATAGTAAGACCATATTTAGCAATGCACCATAGTAAGACCACATTTAGCAATGCACCATAGTAAGACCACATTTAGCAATGCACCATAGCAATGCACCATAGTAAGACCACATTTAGCAATGCACCATAGTAAGACCACATTTAGCAATGCACCATAGTAAGACCACATTTAGCAATGCACCATAGTAAGACCACATTTAGCAATGCACCATAGTAAGACCACATTTAGCAATGCACCATAGTAAGACCACATTTAGCAATGCACCATAGTAAGACCACATTTAGCAATGCACCATAGTAAGACCACATTTAGCAATGCACCATAGTAAGACCACATTTAGCAATGCACCATAGTAAGACCACATTTAGCAATGCACCATAGTAAGATTGAGCATGCACCATTTAGACAATGCAATGCACCATAGTAAGACCACATTTAGCAATGCACCATAGTAAGACCACATTTAGCAATGCACCATAGCACCAAGAGACCACATTTAGCAATGCACCATAGTAAGACCACATTTAGCAATGCACCATAGTAAAGACAATGCACCATAGTAAGACCACATTTAGCAATGCACCATAGTAAGACCACATTTAGCAATGCACCATAGTGCAAGAGACCACATTTAGCAATGCACCATAGTAGTAAGACCACATTTAGCAATGCAATGCACCACATTTAGTAAGACCACATTTAGCAATGCACCATAGTAAGACCACATTTAGCAATGCACCATAGTAAGACCACATTTAGCAATGCACCATAGTAAGACCACATTTAGCAATGCACCATAGTAAGACCACATTTAGCAATGCACCATAGTAAGACCACATTTAGCAATGCACCATAGTAAGACCACATTTAGCAATGCACCATAGTAAGACCACATTTAGCAATGCACCATAGTAAGACCACATTTAGCAATGCACCATAGTAAGACCATATTGAGCAATGCACCATCAGTATGTCAACTGTCAGTGACCGTATGAATGCAATGAATGTTTCCATTGTTGTTTGAGAGCGTGTTCTACAGCACAGTAGTAATACAACTCTCACTAACCTGAACTGAGGTTACCAAAGGTCTGGTCTTCTTAGACTGACGTGCTACTTACAATTGTACAGAGACATGACCTTGTATACCTGAATGGAAAACTCTGTCAAACCCGTTGTAGCCATGCTGTTGAATATGTACCACAGTCAGATTCACATTTCTTCTGTGTCCTTCATTTCAGTTGTAAATCATATTCCTTCAGCAGAGATTCACCTTGTATACATTCAAGTTATCAGTCAACAATAACTATTATTCTTACCAAGAATCTTAACAAATATAAGTATGGAATGACACTTTCAAAATGTGTCTATAGATCTGTAAAACTACTCAAGTGAATGCCGCATCAGCTATTTGTGGCGATAAAACCATTTAAGAGGTGAAGCAAAATTCTCAAGCACGACGTTAAACCCAATTTCACCTCACCTCTATATGTGGAATATGGATTAAATTCACATGTAACCTGGTTTTACAAGCATGGCACACTTGTCGGACACTCGTTGCTAAACTCAATAGCAAGATGTGCCACATGTGTAAGTTTTATACAATCACAAAACATGTTAGGAGGATGACTTTCTGGGCACTGGTGTATACAAAGACCACAGAATGGTTTTTACATTGTCATCACATCCATGTTTAGGATATCTAGTGCTCAAACATTTGATAAATATAATTCAAACTGGCACAAGTTCAGACTTGTCTAAGCATCCCCCATGCCGAAGACCCGATCCCACATGGGTACAATGTGTGAAGCCCATTTCTGGTGTCCACCGCTGATATTGCTGGAATATTGCTAAAAGTGGCATAAACTAAACTCACTCACTCTAAGCATCCCCACCCCCAACTAATACACGGACTCAACACATACAAACACACTAACACTGACACACTCAGACGCTAAAACACTCTACCCAGGTCAAACAGAAATACGAGGATCTTTGTAAAGTATCACAAGAGTAGTCAAATTTCAACATGTGATACAGGACATGTCATAAAATGTCTCCCCCTAATCTTAGGGTTTCTTCAGAGTAATGCAACAGTGCATGTGTGAAGCAAGTCAGCTGGTTCAAGTAGTTTCATCAATATTGATCCTAATGCAATAAGCTGATCACATAATGTGTTACACACCTGGGCAATAAAACACTCTTCTCCTACACCTGGATACATGTGCTCATTTACATGTTCATCCCCAATAGCAAACACACTGGACCTCAATGTACATACAACCTGCTGCGAATTTCTATATCATTATAAAATGAGAGACATGCAAATTTGTACAGTGACTCTATGACTTATCAAATTTTGGTAGTAATAAACTTTGTAATTGGTCCCTTTGTCCAACTGAGACATGAATATATATTATGTGTGTGTGTGTTATTATATACTATACATGTAATACATTCAGCAATATCATAGACAATAAGCAAGTAGTAAACATATTTTTGAGGGATGGAATTATACCTTCTAGAACAGCCAGTTAGTTGCCCCTTTACGTAGCAGTTTATCTGTGAAATGCTGACAAATATGTCATGAAAAAACACCTTATTCTTTGGCAAGAGATGCATCACGTACATGGAGTAAAACCTAAATTTAGGATAAAAGTGGAACCAAAATTCTTTCAAAAATTCAAGGCATTAGTTATTGTAGCTTATATTATTTCAAGAACAGACCCGTGAAGATCCGGGTTAGAATGGATCTTCAGTAACCCATGCTTGTCGTAAGAGGCGACTACAGGATCAGGTGGTCAGACTCGCTGACTTAGTTGACACATGTCATCGTATCCCAATTGCTTAGATCGATGCTCATGCTGTTGATCACTGGACTGTCTGGTCCAGACTCGATTATTTACAGACCGCCGCCATGTAGCTGGAATGTTGCTGAGTGCGGCGTAAAACTAAACTCACTCACACTCACTATTTCAAGAACATTTAATGTGATCAAAAACAGAAGGAAATGTCATCTATTTTCTGCTGCACACCTTCCCTAAAGCCGCCACTCACTGGAGATGAGTAAGCTGCAAATGTCAGCGCAAGTTGTGGCCAACCAGTCGCTGACATGCACCAGCTCTCACCTTAAACTTTAAAGGGGAACAACGTAACAACAAAAAAAACAGCCTCTGCCATTTTTATACAAGTTGAAAACCTATCTATAAATCTGTCAGATCAAAGTTGTACAGAATTTAAAGATTGTCTTAGTCATGCAGAGAGAATATCTCAATTTGAAACATTGCATTAATTACAAAATCTAATCCCAGACTGGCAATTTGAACCAAGCTTTGGAGCACTTGCTAAATCTTGTTTCTGAAATTAACATATTTTACAGGAAAAATTACCTTAATAAAATGTATCAAAAATGAGATTTTCTTCCTTTTCAAAAACAGCAGTTATCTATACCTGCGTCCTACTAAAGACTCTTAAGGTATTGTATTAGATATACATGTAATTGTTTCCGGGTCTGAATGATGGGTTGCATTTAGCATTGCTTCCTATTACAGCTGACTTGTCACATCTCTTGTCTGACCATATTTCATCTATTCCTATTATTCAATAATGGTCTGTCTAAGACCTGATCAAGTCTACATCAGATTATCCTGTGTGATGTATGTCCAGGAAATGGGGGGATGATAACATTATATAACAGCCAACATTAGCCCCTGTCTATACAACACTGTCACGTCTTACTGTATACCAGTCTCCATGTAACACTGGTCACTCTCCATGTCACACTCTCCTATGCCGCCTACTGTATGTCAGATCAATTGGGCCATTTCTGTACATAGCCTTGACCACTCCATGTAACACTAGCATTTGTACCCGTGAAGATCTGGGCTAGAATTGGTCTTCAGTAACCCATGCTTGTTGTAATGGCATTGGCTGGTCAGGCCCGCTGACTTGGTTGACACATGGCATTGCATCTCAACTGCATAGATCAATGCTCATGCTGATGGTCACTGGAGTGTCTGGTCCAGACATGGTTACTTACAGATCACTGTGATATAGCTGGAATATTGCTGAGTGAGGTGTTAAACAACAAACTATCATATGTCTCCTGCTGTATGTCAGGTCATATTGACGATGTCTGTATGTTACATTGACCAGCATCTGTGTATCACTGACACACTCAAGAAAATTAGTGATTAACAAAGGTGCTCAAAAGTGCATTGCAATTTCTAAAAATACTTTCCCGTACTTTCAGTTAATAGGCCAATCCAATTTCCTATGTGCTATGTACCATAAAACTTTCAATGTAGATGTATTCATACCTGAATGGATGCTTGTTATTACAGCCCTGATGGAAACATTCTAATGATGTAACGTAACAATGTCACACAAACCCAATGGCGCACCCTGGCCCTACCCCAAGTGTGGGTTTATAATCCTCTACCTCATTACCTGCATGAATAATCACCCACAATTGGTAGCATTAATTAACATGTTTTAGGGATTAGAACTTGACCTGACAAACCCTTTATCTGCAGTAGCTGATGACAGGCAGTGTTAATCAACTAAGTTCACACCGAAAACAGGTCGGGTTTGTACACCTGAAGAGCCGTTGAATGGCGAAAGATCTTGTCAAAATTACTTTATCAGCACAAGAGGAAATTTTTCAGGGAGAAATAAGCCAAGTATTTAACAGATACAAAACAACAGATAATTTTCAAAACTGCATCCTGATTTCTTACATTGTAAATTTTACTTTGGCCAAGGCTAAAATGTGAAATTCAAATCTTTACATAATCTGCTGAAAGCATGCACTCTTGTGAGAAATGTAAATATCAGTTGAGACAAGTTCAGCATTTCAGTATTTAAAAAGTAAGTTCTCACAGTGACAAACCTCATCTTCTCTCCCAAAAAAGAAATACAATGATGTAATGGATTATGTAATATTATAAATATGCAAATCATCATCATCATCATCATCATCATCATCATCATCATAAGCAGGCACACAGTGAAATAATGACATACATGGCCATGTCACATTAGCCTTCACTCAGCCGAAGTGAAATTGTTTAATCTCCGACTGCAGAGACAGCTCTACACATTATTCCTGTCAAAATATGTACTTAAGCTCCTACAAACATCATTTTTAATCTGCATGTGTTTGCGTACTGCTTTAAGTAAGGTTAGGGACTTACCTCCTGGCTGGCTGAATATAAGTCTGTGGTAATCAGGACAACTGCTCACCTACGACCATGTCCTCCAGTAACCTATCAACTAAATATAACCACCCTGTCTTCCTGACACCACATATAGAATACAAGTCTATTTTACGTCAACTGTTTTGTCACTGCTACTTCTTTTCTAAATCTAACCATCTGTTTATAACACAAACTAAAGGAGAATTGGAGACTTCACGTCACAGTCTGCCTAAAACCACTTAGTTAAAATTCATCATCTTAAATTTCCACATTCAGTTATCTCCCCTGAAACTCTAAATTTTATCTATGAGCATGACCAGTGACGAAATAAAAACACATTATCCATCATGAGTGAAGTACTGACTATCTTTTTTACCTGAATCAGCAGTTTCTGCAGTCAGTTAAAGGTGCATGTCTCAAATGTCAAAAGGTGTCCCTGGTATTTTAGATTTTGATGATATACTCACAAACTATGATAACATATCTTCAACATAGGAGTCAAATGTCCCAAGTGGCTGAATAATCTTGTTATCCCTGTCATTTTCAGTGTCATAGTTGTAACACTGTACAATAATGTGAATCCTAAATCATCATGCTACAATAACATTTCATCAAAACATTTGCATAATAGCATTCTGGAAATTTGGGGCATACAGTACTTTTCACTACTTGCACAAACTAAGACATGGGGTACTTTTCACTACTTGCACAAACTAAGACATGGGGAAAGTCTTTCCAAATCATTAAAAAAGTTAATTTGAGATGTGGTCATATGAATGAAAATTAGACTTTTTTTAATTCACCAATTAAATGTTTGTGTCTTCTAAAAATACTGATGCATATATTAAGCCAAAATTGTGCAAAGATATTTTAAAGGTGTTCAGAAATCATATTTCTAATAGGTAAACAGGAATAAATCTTTGACCCAACTTCGCTATTATTTTTGCTGCTATGGTTAATCTTCCGTTCTGACTCATATACTATTTATGTATTTAATCAAATCAGAAGAAAATAGGCAAGTTGTCAGCCATTTAAACATGTCTCATAATTTTCTCATTATTACTTCTGCATCTTTAAAGTTGATATTGCCAGCAGGCCAGAGAGTTTTCTCAATCTCCATCTTCCTTTAACATTAACGTTTGTTTAAAGATTCATCAACACAATTTTTGGGCATTCTGGACAAATATATCAGCCATAATGTGTCCCTGTCCTGAATACAAATCTGAGTAACAATCTGGATAAACATGTGTTGATGGATAAGACAGGAACCTCATGAATAACAATTCCCACAACGCATGTATGTTACACGGAGATGGATACCATCATTATCCTGATGAGATTTATGTCAAACCTAACTTTCAGCGACATTGTCTTCCTCTGTAAACACAGTGACATGTCAAAGGTCTGTGTGTTTCCGTCATTTACTGCAAGACACGACATCTGAATATATTACCAGACCATGTTGGTTGGACTATTTTAAGGCTCGATCTGTCATTGTGAAAGAGTCACATGTCCATGAAACCACCCACAATTTTTTAGTGGTTTCGCTTATTGCTGAATAGTGGTAATCTTGAAAGAAACTTTTTCTGATTTACGTGCATAATTTAGGGGTTTTTTTTAAATGATGTTACAGATTTCTTTAAGCATAAGCATAAATGTTTCATTGAGTGAGTGAGTTTACTTTTATGCCACTCTCAGCAATATTCCAGCTATATGGCAGCAGTCTGTAAATAGACAAGTCTGGACCAGACAATCCAGTGATCAACATCATGAGCATCAATCTATGCAATTGGGATATGATGACATGTGTCAACCCGATCCTGTTAGTCGCTTCTTACGACAAGCATGGGTTACTGAAGATCAATTCTAACCCGGATCATCACAGGTCATAACTGTTTTAACTACAACAGTTCTAACTTCTATTGTAGGACTGGCTAAAAACATTGATAGCAGAATATGTTCATGGAAAGAATTTTTAACAATTATTAAAATTGTGCAATCGAAGATATTTCTTACCAACTATTGATAAAATAACATTTCAATTTACACCCACTATATACAAAGTCTTGTCTTCATATGTTGGCATCTTCTAAATCATGTTTAGAACATCATTTTTGTCAGTAATCCATGCATAAATGTGTCAATGCTCACGTGTGACCTGAAACATTGATTTCTTTGGGACTTTCTTTGTTTTTTAAAAGACTTGTGCCCATTCACAGTCTATGTCAGACATCTAACACTTCAAAATAAATTTTCATTTTTGGCAAGTCTAGATTTCTGACTCCAATAGATAACTATCAGTATTAGCACAACAGAAGAACTATAGCAATTTCGAAGAATCAGGTTTTCTTAAATTTCTTTTCAGTATCTTTTGCATGATATAAGTACTCAACAATAACCCAAATATCTTTTCATTTCAGAAAACAAGTTGAGATAATGTTAGTGGTGGATGATATTGATCATAATTATAACTAACACACTAACAGTATACGTTTTGAATGATTGGAATAAAAAAAGCTGGGCTGCCTGCTGTTTCAAGCAGAGACCCCCTTTAATTACAAATAACATCGCCACATGCGTGCAACATAAGGAGACATAAGCTCTACTAAACCAGGTCTATGAGTTAACAGTCAAAATTATATAATTTTAATACTTACTGGTTTATAAGCTTAACTTAATACCTAATTGACCAAGAGATCAACCAATTCTCTGTTTCTAATAATTTGCCCTGAGGTAATGACTTTGAGGGCCGTTACACCACTTTCGCGGAGACATGTTAGCTTGACAAGCTGTGTGTACATACCCTCTAAACACACATCCTCAGTGGAAGGTGGTCCGGGGTCGGCAGCACACAACATCCAAACCACAGGGTCTACGGCGCTAAGGGCAACCAGGTATACAATCCCTTTCTTAAACAATGAAATTATTTCTTTTATTCAAAAACACTGTATGACCTAAATCAAAGAGGAAACCACGGCTGAAATTGTGTTTCAATAATCTTGATAGATAATTATAGGCGAAAATACATATGAAAAAGAATGGAATCTGGAGTCAAAGGTGGACCAGCTGTCAAAAGCTCTGCTATGTGTTGTGCAGATTTGTCTCCCTTGAGTGCACCAGAAACCTATGACTGTGCTTCAAAATCCTGATCGTCTTTGATTATGTTCTAGTTCTGTCAGCACCATACCCATGTTCGTATGGTAACCATCCTTTTTATCTTACAACCCTGTTTAAAACATATCTAACTTGCATTCTCTCATTTATAATAGCTACATTTTGAATCAACTCGTAAGACAAACAACATCTAAGACACTTGTTTACGAATTTCTGTCACTTTCTATGGCTATCAGTTTGAATAGGAGCAAGTTTTTGGTTTCACATTTTTTAACTCTGTGCACTGAAAACACCTTCAAATTACCACGGGTGAGTGAGTGAATATGGTTTTTCGCCACTTTTAGCAATGTTTCAGCAATATCACAGTGGGGAACACAAGAAATGGGCTTCACACATTGTACCCATGTTGGGAATCGAACCCTGGCTGGTGGCGTGACGAGAGGACACTTTAACCACTAGGCTACCCCACCACCCCTCTTACCAAGGACAACACAGACAAGCGCTAAGTTGTGAACACAGTCGTACAAACAACTATTATCAGAGGCACATAATCTGTATGATCAACCTTACTATGGTGATTATTAACTGTAGGAAGACATGCTGTCCTCCACTTGACTAACAATAGATGTGCAACCTGTTCTTGTTATGTAACTGAAGGTTACATCATCTTCAACAGGGACATATCTGGCCACTACACTAGCCTTTGTCTGATAGCTGGGACACTGTAGTTCAGGAACAGACTCCGCAAACATTTGTGTATAAACAACCACAACCTGGCCAATTTACACTGATGATGCAAGAAACGAAGACCATTTTTACCACACAGATGTGACTTAATGATATCTCGAACAGACAGCAGGGACAAATCTAAACTTCTGTTGTCTAATGGTAAATAAATATTTCACCTAAATGTTTGAACCAGAGGGGAAATAGGGAAGCTCGATGCAACAATTGACTGGACAGTTGTTTTGGTAGACAACTGGAAGTTTTGCCTTTCAAAAACTTCAACTGGAGAGTTATCAAAAGCATGTCATCTGTTTTGTGGTTCACCTTACATGCCCGAATGTTGTTGGTTATTTCACATCACACTCAGCATTATTAAGGCTATATGATGACAGCCCACTGACTGATATGTGAGTGAGTGAGTGAGTATGCTTTTATGCCGCTTTTAGCAATATTCCAGCAATATTATGACAGGGGGGGCACCAGAAATGGGCTTCACACATTGTACCCATGTGGGGAAATCGAACCTGGGTATTTGGCATGACAAGTGAACGCTGGAACCACTAGGCTACCACCACCCCCCACCCCACCCCTACAGATACTGTGAGCAACAATTTAAGTCCTATGGGTGCCAAATATGGATATCAGTTACAGTTGTTTAGTCCAGGCTTGATTATTTACAAGCTGCGGCCATATAGATGAAATATTGCTGAGGGCAGTGTTTAATATGAACAATAAACTTTTGATGCAGAAGTTAAAACTTATTTTTCTGTGAGATCAAACCCAGCACTAGACACTATCTGTCCATTATACTTATCCCTTGAAAACGCTACAAGTCACATGAAGGCAAGTTAGTTTTAATTTCTAACACTGACATACACAGTAAAACGAAAAATGACAACAATACTTCGAAACAATTGACAGCAAAATCTACCCTATTCTCTTTTGAAACATACAAAGGACATTGTGTCCAAATGTACTCAGACACTGTGTATAGTTTTGTGACAAACTACTCTTTAGCTACCAGCAGAAATCTTTCAAAGTGTAAAACATTTTTGCAAGAAGATATTTTCCGTGAGCTACGAATGGGTTATAGATGGGTGTTTCAAACGTCACCTCAAATGTTTAAGAGTCTGGTGTTCCAGCCTATTCCAGGGTCTAGTAAAACAAATACTTTTTGCTTTCAAAACTTGAGTGTCATCGTATCCCAATTACACAGATTGATGCTCATCATGTCGATCACTGGTCTGTTCTGTCCAGACTTGATTAATTACAGATCACCAATACAGAGCTAGAAAATTGCTAAGCGTGGCTTTCATCATGTTCCACAACATATGAAAATTTTAAAAATTTATAACAAATATTTTATTATGAAAAAATATTCCTAACCATCTAACAGGAAATGCATATGTTTTTATCATATTGACACAGTGTCATAAAATGTCCACCTATTTCTGCATTATCAAGTTTCTATCCATATAATAGTGGATGTTACGGCAAATAAAAAAGCTAATAACAAAAACAAATTTAAACACCAGGAGTTTCTTCAAAGATTAATAATAGTTGAAGCAAGAGAAAATGTGATATATATGCCATCAGCAATGCACATGTATATCTCATTTCTACATCAATGTATGCATATGTAACCATGGAGACCACAAGGTCTCATTAAACACACATTATGATAGCAACCAGTTTCAACTTGACTGAAAACATAATCTTTCTCTATGTATTAGTTGTGGATGAAATTCGTTTCTAGTTCAGTAAATGCATTATATTTTAGAATAAGTAAAAAAATAACTAATGATTTTCAGCATAATAATGATGACATTGTAATTACTTGTTTAAGATGTTCATGTGAAGGTTAATGACCAATTATTATCATATGTACATTGCATAGACTAAGAGCATGGTATATTTCAAAGACTCATTTTAGGAACTTATTTTATCAACATCAAAATGAAAAACATGTTTATATACACAGACAATGAGGACCTGTTAATGATACACCTACAAGTAATGCTAATCAAAATCTATGTCTTGTGAATAATATATGTACAACTAGATGTTTCTTTTGCTGCAATCACTAAAAACAGAATATCAACATATATGCAAAGGTCCATCATAAGCAGTAAGTGGTCCTGTGCACAGACCTCAGGTCATGAATCAGTTGAAGTTCAACAACATCCAGCTTGGACATTCCTTGGATTGGTGACCATGTTTGGCAGCTTGACTCCTGAGAGTTTCTAGGACTTCAGTCCTGCCCCACAACGAAGCACATGTGATGCATGTGGTCTCACCTTAGGCAAGTGAGCTTGTTCAAAATTGCCTGTTCACCCAGCAGAAAGTGGGTACCGGTTGGATAAAGTCATGTGATTATAACCTTCTAGCGCCTAACTGGTAGCTTGGGTTATTGGGGTAATAATAATCAGATTCTGATTAAGCGCCCCGAGCAATCACTTGGTGTTTGGAGACTTTGCGCTATAGAAGATGACTTCTTCTTCTTCTTATTATTATTAAGAAAGGTTTTACGCCACTTTTAGCAATATTCCAGCAATATCATGGTGGGGACACCAGAAATGGGATTCATACATTGTACCCATGTGGGGAATCGAACCTGGGTTAATTCAGCATGATGAGCTCACACTTTAACCACAAGACTACCCCACCAACCTCTCTATCATAAGTAACAACCCTTAATCTAGATATTACGTTTCTTATTAAATATTATATCATTTTCAGGAATGAAAAGAGAATGTGCGGAGAATATGTTCTCAACTCCACTCTATTATAATACTTCCTTGAGACAGTTCCATATATATGACGCACCTGTTCCATGCATTGAACAACACTGCATTATAAATAACCACAAGAACAGTTCCCCAGGAATTGTTACTCATTCTCATAATGATTCAAAGTGAAAATAGACTCTTTTGTAACCAGCCGGTTATGTGACTCACAAATCAAATCAAACAGGGTTGACAGCTCTAATTTTTCTATATTTATCAAATGATAGCTCCAAATATTTGAAAATAATTATCAGATTGGGGAAACCTACCGATCGGCCTATATTCATAGGCCGAACGGGATATTATAGGCCGTTCTGCCTATTTTGCTATAGGCCGACCGGGCTATATTTGAACATTTTTCTAATTATTTCACAAACTATCAATTTCCGCACGAAATGGTTTAATATGATCATAGAGATGAATAGTTAATGTATCTCCTCAGCTTGAAAAAAATAAGTTTTTAGACAAAATGGAAAATTTATATCATGTTCAGGAAAAGATGTTTCATTAAGAACACAATTTTGCATAGATTTTCCTTTTTGAAAACTAAAACTGAATATCTATGTCATTAATTTTCAGTGAAAATTTTCAAAAATATTATAGACTTATATCAATTACTAATTTCCAAACTCCTTTATTATGCAATGAAAATGCTCAAAATGGGTTTGAATGAAAACCTTAGGACATCACAACCTGAATGATGTTAATATCCTCATGCAGAAATGCACCACTTCAAATATATTTGATAAGTATCATAATTATAGGCCGATCGACCTATAGCAAAATAGGCAGAACGGCCTATGATATCCCGTTTGGCCTATTATAGGCCGATCGGTAGGTTTCCCCAACCTGATTATTGCAGTATACAAGGTTAACAGGAGATTTTCTTCAAAAAGTTATTTTTAACAAATATGGTAGATTTGCTTTTAAATTTCTTCTAGTTTGGCAATGGTGGTGGAGTAGCCTAAATAAAGCGTTTGCTCGTCACAAGTTTGATTCCTCACATGGGTACATTGTTTGAAGCCCATTTCTGATGTCATTGCTGATATTGCTGGAATAGTAGTAAAAGCAGCATAAAACCATACTCACTCACTCACTAAGATTTCATGACCACCAACAAGTCCTTTATGTTATCATGAAAAGGTTTAGCTTGAAGCTGCAATTCACTATTCAATCATAATGTCTTTTCATAATTGACTTTTTCATTGAAAACAATAAAAAACATTAAAAACAGTAGTTTGAAATTCAAGTTTTTTAAAATTTATTTCGTCTAATATCTGAAACAGTGACTGTATGGCCATATTTCTTTCTCTTGTCACCCAAAGCTGTCATGTGTTAACTACTTACAGGACATGGACTCATTAACTATCCTTTAATCATTAACATCAATATCATCATGATGTACAAAATGCATCTCTGATGAGCAGCACGATGTTTGTGTACTAGACCCACTGAACAGCACCGCAATGTTTGTGTAACTAATGACACGTCTAACCTGAAATGCTGATTCTAAGTAACTTGTTTATCAATTGGCTGATCAGAAGACATCAGGTAGCTGTCACTACCATGCCCTTAATAAACTCTCCGTGTCCTCATCTACTACCCTTACCTAATAGATCCCACAAGCAGCCCAGAACACAAATCCACTGTCAGCAATATGCATCCCACCATCAGACAGACACCGAATTGGACATCTCACCTGTACGCCATGACTCTTCTACAGCAGGTGCTTGTCAGCCATCGTCCTGTATCCAATCCCCTGGAAGTGTCACGCTTCGAGTAGCACGCCCACTGAGAAAGTGTGGGTCGGGTCAGCATTCACCGAACATTAGATCACCGTGGGTTATTACCCAAATACTTCCTTTTCCGGAAATCAAATTCTCCTGTTAGTATATAGTATCTAGCAGCAGTAACACTTTGTGCGTAACAGTCGTCAAAAATTACCTTCTTCTATTTTCGCCTTTCAATGGAGCAGTTCATTTCTTTTGTAGGGACCATGGGTTATTTGTCAATTGCGCGCACTCATAATATAATGTACGCCAAGTGACTTGGTGTGCAACAAATTCTACACGTGTGTTAGGTTAATGTATTTTTAACCCAAGAATGCGCTCTTGGTTCCTTTGGCACATTTTCATCGCATGTTCGTGGGAAGGGTACCCAATACAGAAATACATCACAATGGATTCATCCACAACTCGCGACACTGTTGACACTTCGATCACTGGGTCGGGCAACCTAAGGCCCTTGCACGAGAAACACGAAGAAATAGATTACAGTTAATACCGGTCAAAAAATTACGAAAGTTTTCACACATACAGTATCTCTGCAACACAGATGAAAAATAAACAAAAAGCTACTAGATTCAAGGGAAGCAACTCTGAAGTGATCTCGAGAAATGGACAAGAAGGCAAGGTGTTGATGGTTGAGGAATTTTTGGTATGTTGCTGGTTGGGCTAGTTGTCACTAGCATTTATTTGCAGTACCGTAGCTTGATGGGCAGGTGTAGCGTCCCGAACGTGAGTTTAGGTGTGTCGATGCAGTCAAAACCCACTGCATACGTGGATGGTTGGAAAGTGTTTCCCGAGGATGAACGCTGAACCCTGTCCCCCGCACTCATCATTACCTTATGTGTACGTTCAGCTACTGCGACCACGCCCCTTTCTAAACACCCCAATTTGCCTAAACAATTAAAGTAGTTACACGGGGTTTACATGCTTAAAATGCAGAACAGGTGACCCATTACGCGTTAACTGTCGATCCAATGGGCCCGCTGTCCGTGTGGAACGTGTTTTGAACAATGAAGGTATACCAACCCGGGACATGTCTTATCTTTGCCTGTAGTACATTTATTAGTTGAAATATGTCTGATAATTAATGCATATCTGTCATTTTCTATATAGTTATACTAACTTACCCTTTGGTGTGTGAAAAAAGAGGGTGGGGGTGGTAGGCACACCCAGTACAACACCCCCACCCCACCACCACCCCCACCTACACCAAATGGTAGGCTCATGATTTCAGTCACTGTATTATCTGGTCCCGACTTGATTATTGACGAGCTGCTATCATATATCGGGAATATTTTTGTGTGCTTTCTTAGCTAAACATACAAAAACAAAGAAGACAGTTATTAATCTCCATGAATATAGTTCATACAAGAATGTTTAACAGAGGTACAGATAAGCTGCGTATCTGCGTAAATTACGCAAATATTTATGTGAAAATTCAGTTCCTATTAAGTCTATTGCGTACAAGTACACTTGAATTTTTGTAAATACTCAGGAAATTTGATCTTACACGCATACACACAAAAATGTCAAATCTTAGCTTGCATACCGGTGGATAGATAAACTAACTGAGGTATATTTTGAGGTTCATTTCAGCACATGGCAACTTGCAGTCTTTCTTATCATTTCTCATTTTACAGATCAAATATCAATAAGAAACATGTAAACCAACATTTTAGTTTTATCATATTTTTACAATTAATGGAAAATGGCAAAATACCCAATTGAGTTTGAGTGAGGTGGGTACAATTTGTTTGGTTACTCAAAGGAAAATTAGGATACCCAATTGAGATGACCACAAGCGGGTTCCGAACTCAATGACCCCAGTTATCTGTAGTTCTGGATTAATATGTGCATACATTTACAGGATTAGCAATTATAGAGCATTATGCACACCGCTGTTTCTCATGCTGACTTTCAAGTGTATGATAAATATTTCTTAAACCTCCAGAAACAGAAACAAATTACTTATTATTGCTTCATTATTTCTCAGTATGCTTTCTCTATGCTTATTTATCAACAAGGAACATATGGCTTCGACCATGTTTCATTTATAAAAAATATTTATTAATCTGTAGGAATTGAAGGAATAAATATAGACCTGATCAGAGGCCAATATTTGGCACCAAGTCTGCAGCAAGTGTGGGTAAAACTTCCCAAATGAGAAATTAACTTTTCACAAATTTTGTAGGAGTGGTGAGGTAGCCTAATGGTTAAAGCATCTGCTTCTCATGCTGAAGACCAGGGTTCTATTCCCCACATGGGTACAATGAGTGAAGCCCATTGTTGGTGTCCCCCACCATGAATTGCTGGAATAATTGCTAAAAGCGGTGTAAAACCATACTCACTCACTCGCTCACAATTTTGTAAATATTTTTTAATACATGGGATGACTTCATGGTTGTGAATATAGTCATGCTTATAAACTGACTCCCTTCTTGTGTGATCTGATTGACTTAAAATTACTTTGGTTTGACATAGGTTTGACTTTGGTTCGACATAGGTTTGACTTTGGTTCGACATAGGTTTGAGTTAGGTTTTCCTGTTTTGCTGGTGTTGTACTGGGTGAAACGTAAGACAGTTTCCCAGTGTTACATACTTTCAGTGTAGTGGGACTCTCCCCTTCTGCAACAAAAAGCACTGGGATAAGTCAGTACAACCCCTTGACAAGAAACAAACACCATCCACAATTGATTTTGCGTTTTTTAGTACATGCTTTACTCTATGAATACATATGGGGTGGTGGGGTACCCTAGTGGTTAAAGCGTCAGCTCGTCATGCTGAACACCCAGGTTCGAATCCCAACTGCAATGTGTGAAACCCATTTCTGGTGTCCCCCGCCATGATATTGCTGGAATATTGCTAAAAGCGACATAAAACCATAGTCACTCACTCACTCACTCACTCGTCCGTCCATCCCTGGACATTAAGATGACCATGAGAATGCAGTGTATTTTTTCTCCACTCTGTGATGTTAAACATCCTGGATGTGTTCTTCACTACAGGGCTACAACTGTCGTATCTCCTATACAGTAACACAGACTAACAACAGTCGTAGTGCTACAATAGCTTTGTGAAACGGGGGCCCTGGATCTGCTCTTCACTACAGTGTCCTCAGGAAGTGTCATCACCACCTTCATCTCAAATTTCATGCAAAACTTCTCAAGATCATTTAGGAGATAAACCTAGTGTGTTTGAAAATCAGAGACATGCTTTACTGAATTGATGGCGACTAAATTTCAATTGGAACCGAACGCGTAGCGTGAGGTTTCAATTGAAATATTTAGTCGCCATCAATTCAGTAAAGCTTGTCTCTGATTTTCAAACACACTAGGGTTATCTCCATTCTACCATGACCCATTTAAAATCGAACTTCCTCGGGCTCTGCGGAAGACACTGCGTAATCCGCCATGGGACGAGGGCGAATTGAACTCGTCTGTGAAGGGAGCGGTAGATGCTGTTCGTATTTTGTTAACATTACAACATAACAATATTCTGTCCAAAGAAATCAAACTACTGTTTATTCAATGCAATTAGGTAATACCCGAGTAATACCAACTCCACACGACTAAAACCAGCCTATTGTTTTGTGTGCCGTGAAACTGTACCCCCCTGGCCACACTATAATGAAATCGTCTGACCTACTTATTTTCTTGGAAGTAGACAGTTACGCAACAGTTTGAAATGGCGGACGAGCCAGTGTTGTTTACATTTTGCTTAAAGGTTGAAATTGAAGTGACAGTGGACAATACTTGACTGACTGTTGAATCTGAACCCTGCAGAATCGAAGAATAGATCCTTTCCTGATCAACCTACGACCTGTAACTTATCAAAGACTGTTGATTTTTATGACCGGCCGATCATGATTTCATGTACTGCCTCCACCCCGGCATGCGACAAAAGAGTGACAGTACTGCTGCTTATTGTACATGCGACTAACTTGTGATTCCTTGGAACTTTGTTTTCATCGTTTGGGACTGGGCTGTGTCCAAGCGTTTTCAAAGTAGATGAACATAACAGTGACAACCTAGCGAGGGAAACTGGCAGAGAGCAGAATTATTTTGTGAACGATGCAACGGGATATGATGGAGTATGGCTATGAGTGGCATAAATGTGGTGTTTTCGCCAGACCGTTAGATCTATCTTGCAAATTTCCCATTCTAAACGGAATTAAATATACCATTTACCAGGTAGGTAAATGTTTACTTAATGTTTTGCTGCATATTTTGTATAAATAGGGATGTATGTTTACAAGGCTTTCTGATTTATATGTTAGATATTGTTTTGTTTATGTTTGGGGCTGTGTATTGTAATTGAGTTTGAATATTTTTATAATAGAAGGTAATATGATAGTGAAGTTCCCTCATAATTGTTGGGGAAATCATATAACTGTATTTTTCGAGTTTAAATAAATGTTTTATCAGCATTTCCATCACGTCTGTTGTGTTGATATTAGTCATGTTGGTGGTCAAGCTGAAGTAGAAAAGCGGCAGTGTTCTATACGCGGCGCAGTGAAGCGCAATGAAATCAAACGCATTTTTAATCCAAAAATTTCCAATTGCCTGTGTGGAAAATTCGAAAGTCAGCGTCAAAATCCATGGAGTTGTTGTTATGATCCGCCATCATTGTGGTCAAACGGAAGTAGTTCTCACAATAAGATTTGTCAATGCGCGGTGAAGCGGCCTTACAATCAGATGAGCGTCAATCCACAATTGATGCCGTCTGATTTTTCTGAACAACCAATCAGAATCTAGTATTTTCTTGATTCATGGTAGAATGGTGTATTTTTACCAGAAGGCTAAGTTTAGCTTGGTCTGTTTTGAATCAATCATGATTTAAAGCTCCGATGGAATGTCCAGTTGAACACATTGTGTCAAAGTTAAAGGGACCTACCTAATTTCTTTGGGTGAGACATAACCGTTAATTGATGACTCAATTAGGAATATACAGGGACTAAGCTTTTACTTTGATACAATGGTAAGTTTGACATGCAACAGTGTTTGACTGTATCTCGATACAATGGTAAGTTTGACATGCAACAGTGTTTGACTGTATCTCGATACAACGGTAAGTTTGACACACAACAGTGTTTTGACTGTATCTCAGTACAACGGTAAGTTTGACACACAACAGTGTTTGACTGTATGTCGATTGTAAGTTTGACACACAACAGTGTTTGACTGTATCTCGATACAACGGTAAGTTTGACACACAACAGTGTTTGACTGTATCTCGATACAACGGTAAGTTTGACACACAACAGTGTTTGACTGTATCTCGATACAATGGTAAGTTTGACACACAACAGTGTTTGACTGTATCTCGATACAACGGTAAGTTTGTCACACAACAGTGTTTGACTGTATCTAGATACAACGGTAAGTTTGACATACAACAGTGTTTGACTGTATCTAGATACAACGGTAAGTTTGACACACAACAGTGTTTGACTGTATCTAGATACAATGGTAAGTTTGTCAGACAACAGTGTTTGTATCTAGATACAACGGTAAGTTTGACACACAACAGTGTTTGACCGCCTCCGTGGTGTAGTGGTTAGAGCGTCCGCCCGGAGAGCGGAAGGTCGCGGGTTCGATCCCGACCGGGTCATACCAAAAGACGTTAAAATATGGTACTTGTTGGTCTTTGCCTGGCGCTCGGCATTAATGGGTACAACAAGGACTGGTCGGCTCGGAGTCAGTATAATGTGTCTGAGTGGGGTATTCATGCTTCACTGCGGCATGGTATCTCAGTGGGCTAGCACTATAAAACCAGCTTCAGTCTGGGCTAGTACAAGCAGCCGCACATACACATACACACGCATGCACGTCGTCATATGAGCGAAATATTCTCAAGCACGACGTAAAACCCAATTTAACCTAACCTAACCACAACAGTGTTTGACTGTATCTCAGTACAGCGGTAAGTTTGACACACAACAGTGTTTGACTGTATCTCGATACAACGGTAAGTTTGTCACACAACAGTGTTTGACTGTATCTAGATACAACGGTAAGTTTGACACACAACAGTGTTTGACTGTATCTCGATACAACGGTAAGTTTGTCACACAACAGTGTTTGACTGTATCTAGATACAACGGTAAGTTTGACACACAACAGTGTTTGACTGTATCTCGATACAACGGTAAGTTTGACACACAACAGTGTTTGACTGTATCTCGATACAACGGTAAGTTTGACACACAACAGTGTTTGACTGTATCTTGATACAATGGACAATGGAATCATGGACGATCAAAGATGCCATGTATGTCCAACTGACTTGACCATGTATATAGAGGCATCCTCGGATCTTGACACTTTGGAGAAACATATTAACATGTTGAGGAAACATATTAACACATAGAAGAAACATATTAACACATAGAAGGAGCAAAGTGAAAGGTCTAATTTTAATGGGATTTACTTTAGTGATAGCCACTTTATTCTTGGTGTTTGAACCCGTGAAGAGCTGAGTAAGAATTGGTGTTCAGTAACCCATGCTTGTTGTAAGAGGTGACTAACAGGATTGGGTGGTAAGGCTAACTGTCTTGGTTGACACATGTCATTGTATCCCAATTGCGTTGATTGATGCTCATGTTGTTGATTACTGGATTGTCTGGTCCAGACTCGAATGTTTTCAGGTCGCCGCATATAGCTGAAATATTGCTGATCGCGGTGTTAAACAACAACCAACCATCTGATCTTGGTATTTAAAAATGTGAAGGTCATATTCAAAATGCAGGTAGCAAATTAATATGTGGTTAATTTTAACTAATAATAAAAAATCATTTTCAGCGTGGTTATTTATAATAAGTCTCAGTTATCTAATTTTTTAAAAAGTACCCTTAAGTTGTTACAAAACTACTAACAAGTATAGGTTTGGAGAAGGGCTGCCAATACCATGCTGGGCTAAGAGTGTCGGCTGACGCCACTATTTCTCCTTACTTTAGATGTAATTCAACAAAACTTGGTCTTATCCACAAAACCACATTGCAAAATCTTTCATTAGAATAAACAATTCTCGAGGATTTCCTAATTCAGCAAGTCAGCAGATAGGAACTGGCCTCAGGAAACTCATGTATTTATCATGGTGATATTAGCAGCAGGGTGTTGTATGACAAGGAAGGACATCTGATATTGCAGTTACTACTTGGCGAACTTGACTCATGCAGGTGTTACACGGCAAGTTAAAATAGTATCTACACTGTGGATTGAAGATATATATCATCATTTGAAGCAGCAGTGATCGGAGAGACTAGTTGGTGTTCATTCAGCAGCTGTAATTATGAAATCTTATACTGCCAATACATGTATTTGTCATGACTAAAGTGGTATCTTTTCTGCTTGATGCTAACATGCTATTAAGAGTAGGATCCCTGTCATGATATAGAAATTCAAACTTTTATAGCCTGTTAGCAGTATGAATATACTGTGATATTAAATTAAGCCATATTAATGTTGGTGTTTTTGCATTGTGTGAGTTTGGCATAACATGACAGTTTTTTTAATCAGTTCACGTGAACAGGGAAATATTTGTGCCTTATGTTGTTAGTCTTGTGGAAAACATGATCTCATCAATTCTGTTGTATGTGCTCAAGTCCCAAGGGGGTTCCATTGTTGACTGAAAAGATGACTGAAAAGTATCCAGTGGTGTTTTGGCCGACTTTGTGTATTGGATCACGCATTTGCCTTGTCTACACTGAATTTATACTTGTGTAATATGGTAGAATGTTACTCTGATGTCTTTTGTTAAAGGTCACATAAACCCTAGGGGGTACAAATACATAAATCACTAACTGGCATCGTTATAAATGAAACCCCGTCATTAAAACTACTCATTTCGACCTTTAATTGACTTAAATCGACCTTTTTGACAACAGTGCACAATTCTCACCCGCGAACGAAATTTCAACCAATCAGAGCGGCGCGCCTCTGTGACGTCATATGAGGAATAGCTTTGAGAGCCGATGCAGAATTCATCTACATTTTAGGGGGTAAATTATCGTGTTTACAGGCTTGTATAAACCTGAAATCGTGACAATTGTTGTGGAAAATGAAAGCTATATGTTCTCACAATCTACTGTCATTTAATTTTGTCTCCTGCTTTGCCTAGTTTCGAAGTTACAACTTGTTTTCATAGACGATTCTGTCAAAATCGATTGGTGTCGTTAGGCCCTATTTGTATAATGACTGATCCAAATTGATCCCATTTCTGTGTTGTTTTACCTCGATATTTAATCATGTCATGTAAAAATCTGTTTGTATTCTCAAAACAGTGTCGGCCCATAAGTTTTCACATGCAATACAGCAATTAATACTCCCTCGTTGTAACCCGTGTTAGGTGGTATAAACCTACACATGTTATTTGTCATCATTCACTTGATGGTCAGTTAATGAATTTATAACAGGTATAATTAGTGGTAACACACTTAGATTACCCGACAAAGGTTCCCATTTGGCATTTCTTGTGTCTGGAGTAAATATTCAACATTATAAACATCGATCAAAGGATTAACCGATAACACGCTGATTGATTAATTACTCTTATCTTACACAGCGGAATTGTCAAAGGTAGTGTTTATGTATGTAGATTTACTAATCTATACTGAATACACTCTGTCGTGGTCGGTGTTCATGCGTAAAAACAACGTCCTTCTTTCAAAGGATTAACCGGCAATACATTGATTGATTGCCCATTATTGGCTAACTAAATTACTGGTTTTAAAGAAAGGCGGACATTATGCAATTAGTTGCCAGGTGTGCTATCTTGGGTGACCAATGAGACTATACACCAATACCTGAAAAGATTTATCACTTTTTCGTATATTAAACTGTTAAAAGACACATCATTTGGAACAGTTTTGTGGATATTGATGGATACATTCCTCGAACAAGGTAATGGCCTGATATTGTTCCTATAACTTTAATCTGTTTTAATTTTAATATTTGCATTTTGTTTTATTCATTTGTCGTAGCATTCAACAGAATCATTGTTTTCGCCGTGAAGTGTAATGAGACAGACAACATGCACTAGGGTGTGTGTGCGAATTATTATTCACATTGGCAAACTATAAAATGTCTAGATATTACAGTTCTGTTATAAATTCACTATAAGTATCAGCAGATTGTCTGCTTTTATTTAGTTTCAAAATGCATACAAGTGTGATAATAAACTAATTAGGATTATAAGACCAAATATAAAGACGCACATTGACTAGTATCTACATACTGGTGAGTGGACATTAACCATGGGAATGTAGCAAGAAATTTATCGCTAGCAGTATTGTGACTTCGACCCCATCTCGCTTCTGTGGAAGAAATCGTTATGTTATAAGTTGTGTCATGCAAAATCCTTTTGGTTATGATTCCAATACATATTTAACAACGAGTAGAAAGTAGTCTTGATTTTCTAACTTGATGAAAACAAACTATAATCTCATTAATTCTAACAGATTTTTTATTTTTAAAATGATAGCCCTGTCGGGAACATCCGCCAGTCTGAGGATAAATGTTATTTTAGGTTTGTTTTCACCGAAGTTACAAAATCAAAACTACTTTCTACTGGTAGTAAAATATGTATTTTATTGATGGCCAATAGGATTTTGCATGACATAGCAGTATATCATAACAATTTCTCTCGTGGCAGCGAGGTGGGTGTCAATATAATACTACTTACAATATTATTGTTATTTGACCACAACCTCACTTCGAGGAAGAAATCGTTATGTTACAAGTTGTGTCATAGAAAATCTTTATGGTCATCAATCATATGCATATTTTACTACAACTAGTAAGTAGTTTTGATTCTTTAACTTCCGTGAAGCGATCTGAACACAAGTAAGATATCGTTTCAGGCTTCCACAACGCCAACCGCACTCACAAACATAACCCATTTAGCACGAACTTCGGGTCCTGTGGAAATCTGTGCATGGGGACACCATCGCCCGACCCCTAGGAGCAATTGACGACAAAGCAACGATTCGGCATGTCGTCATTGATGTCGAGAAATCATCAAAATGATGAGCGTGCTACACATTTTCTATACAACTAACTGAAAATCGTTCCTCATATGACGTCACTGCAGTGCTCTGGCGACAGAGTTACGTAACCTGTCTGTGGTTTCGTTGGCGGGCGAGAGGGAAGCAGGCGACTTTTTGGCCACTTTTAATCGCTCGGTATTAATTAACCACAAGTTTTTAAAGAATAAATTTGGTGTTCCGCATAAGACTAACCACAAATCTTTCATATGTAATGGTTAAAAGAGTAACAAAAAACAAAGTTTAGTGGTTCTTTAATAGTGAAATGCAGTTTTGGTGATGTTGATGAAACATCTTTCGGACTGTACAGCCATTTATGAAGAAAACAGAAAGGGCTGTGTGTGCAATGTTCACATGCATGTTTCTGTATATTTCTTCGTTCCTGTACATTTAACATATTAAATGTAAACAAGCATACACAGATATCTCTGGGAGAGGACTTTCTAATGTGCCCATTTCTTTTCATGAGAATAAAATATCTTGAACTAACACTAATATTACCAATAGCACTCACTCACTCACTCACTCACTCACTCACTCACTCACTCACTCACTCACTCACTCACTCACTCACTCACTCACTCACTCACCCACCCACCCACCCACCCACCCACTCACTCACTCACTCACTCACTCTACCATGTTTCAGATAAAACAAGACTAGTATTGACAGTCCTCCCACCATGGAGACAAGAAGTGCATATGTTGAGGACGTCCTCCGTTCTGGAGTAAAGAGTTCTGATGACCAATTCGAGCCACTGGTTGTGATCGAGTTTTCTGCCGGGGCAAAGCAAGCATCCATTGAATGGCTCATGGCTCGGATACAGGCGCCAAAGTCTGAGGCTGGCGCCGATCTTCAGCTTAGGATGATGGTTATGCAGCACAATAAGGTATGAGTGTGTTTCCAGGGGTTACACAGAATACTGTGTGACATGTACGATCAGGAAAATGCTGTTGAGAGAATTTATATAATAAGATTCCCTTTTGTAAAACAGGCCATGTTTGTAAGTTGATATCTTTTCTGATACGATAAAGTGAATGAAACAATTGCATCGTGTTAGAAGGAAGAATGCACTGTGCTATGAAGATTGTGGAATGGTGCAGTGGTATAATGATGGACAAGTTACAGGTCTCATCATGACTGAGAAATCAGTACTCACAAATGATGCTGACACCCTGATTCAGACAGTGGTTCAGATGTGATGATTCTGACACTGTTGTTCAGACACCATGGGTCAGACAGTGGTTCAGACATGATGGTTTTGACACCATGGTTTAGACATGATGGTTCTGACACCATGGTGAAATCAGTGGTTCAGACATGATGGTTATGACACCTTAGTTCAAACAGAGGTTCAGACATGATGGTTCTGACACCATAGTTCAGACAGAGGTTCAGACATGATGGTTCTGACACCATGTTGCAATCAGTGATTCAGACATGATGGTTCTGAGACCATAGTTCAGACAAGGGGTTCAGACATGATGGTTCAGACATGTTCAGACATGATGCTTATGACAGCATGGGGCAATCAGTGGTTCAGACAATGGTTTTGACACCATTGTTCAAACATAATGGTTCTGACACCATTGTTCAGACAGAGGTTCAGACATGGTTCTGACACCTTGGTTCAGACAGAAGTTCAGACATGATGGTTTTGATATCATGGTGCAATCAGTGGTTCAGACATGATGGTTTAGACAGTGGTTCAGACATGATGGTTATGACACCCTGGTGCAACCAGTGGTTCAGACATGCGTGAGAGAGTTCAGTTTTACGCCGCACCCAGCAGTATTCCAGCTATATGGCGGCCGTCTGTAAATAATCGAGCCTGGACCAGACAATCCACTGATCAACAACACGAGCATCGATCTGCACAAATGGGAACCGATGACATGTGTCAACCAAGTCAGTGAGCCTGACAACCCGATCCCGTTAGTCGCCTCTTATGACAAACATGAGCTACTGAAGATCAATATTCTAACCCGGACCTTCACGGCTCGGTTCAGACATGATGGTTTCGACACCCTGATTCAGACATGATGGTTCTGACACCATGGTTCAGGCAGAGGTTCAGACATGATTGTCCTGACACCATGGTTCCGACAGAGGTTCAGACATGATTGTCCTGACACCATGGTTCAGACAGAGGTTCAGACATGATGGTTCTGACACCATAGTTCAGACAGAGGTTCAGACATGATGGTTCTGACACCATGGTTCAGACAGAGGTTCAGACATGATGGCTCTGACATAAAGCCATACTTTTTGCACAGTGTCTTACTACCTAGCATCTTAAAAACAAATCAACATCTCTTCCCAGCTCACAAAGTGTATTAATGGAGCCTTGGTGAGGAGGTGCTGACTATACACTCTGCTCAGTCAGGGACACCAGTGGTTTTAGGCACTGCAATCTGATTTATATAGTTTTACTAAAGTGGTAAGTAACCATGGGAGACATGAACCACTCCTGATACTAGTTAGGCACTGCAATCTGCTGTGCAGAGTTGCTTCCCTTAGGCATGCAAGGAACCTATCTCACTGTTTCAAATCTGAATCCATGGGTTTACGCTGAAAATGTTTGTCAGCACCGTGCCTGATTTTTATAGTTTTACTGAAGTGGTAAACATGTGAGACGTGAACCACTCCAGACATGCCGTGAGATAACTGGAATACTGTTCCAAGCGGCTCTAAACCAGACTCATTCACTGAATGCCATGATTGTGACTTCCAGGACAGAGGAGATCTGACCACAGAAGAGGACCGGGTAAGGCTGTTGTAACATGTGAAGGGGTCCCCGCACTTATTGTTTCCCTCCTACCAGGTTGCAGTACGCCCGTCAGTGCACCCTGTAGTACACCATTGCTGTGGATTGTGACATTACTGAATGACATACTTACAGATGGACCTCGGCATGGCATGATGTATCGCTGTATTGTCTCAAATGTAGGCCCATGTTTGGGAATAAGCCAATCATTGTCTGTAAATGCTCTTAGTGAAAAACAGTTTGAAACAAAATTAAGCCAGAGCAATATATTTTCCTGTTTCTTGTATTGAATTGAAATAACAAATTGTTGATGAAGTTTATTTCTTGAAAAAAAAAACACTCTTGGCATAAATATTTTCATAACAATACAAAATGGCTGATGTTAAATCAGCAAATTTGTAAATAGAAAATATATTTTCTGTTTTTACTTACGAAGAAGGAAATACATTGATCCAGACATACACTGTATGGCTTTTAGATTTTTTTTCAATGAAATTTACAGTGTGTCAGCTTATATGTGAGACAATACAGTAACCCCAAGTTGTAATAGTCAGAGTGTTGCTAATTGTATATCCCTACTGATATGTTATCATGCTGTAGCTCACCTGGACTGAAATACCAGGATGAGTGTACATGCCACATTGTTAATGTCATATTATCAGCTTCAGATGCTGGGTGGATATTCCAGGGTAGAAATGTTTTATATGGCTTTGGGAGGCAAAGATTTTCTCTGGTTGTAATGTTAATTATAACTGCCCTATTTTCATGTCATTTTCCAACTAATTACAAAAGTTTTGGACCATGAAAGCTGATATTTGAAATTTCAGTTCTGTGTAGTATGGAAATACTGTTTGGTGCCCGAACCACAGGCTCTAAAGATTATGATCCATTTAGAATATTTTCACTGAAGTGATGCATTGTGAAATGCTGTTATTGGGGTGATTTCTCTAGACCAGTGGTAATGATGCTAAGATATAGATATCAAGGCACCAACATGATCTAGACATCGTAGCTGTGGAAAAGACAAGACTGCTGTAATATTTTTGGGGCAAGCTCAGTTCAAATGTCAATGACACCGTTATTGATGATGTTAGTACTGGTTACTCTAATAAATCACTCAAACCATTAGTAGATCAAGTCATCAGTGTCCATTACAGCAATTCTCTCCTGCATGAATATATTTACACTCTCCATTCAATGGAGAATTATATATCATTGTTTTGTATTGGTGAAAGGGTTTAAATACACCTGAGGAGACGGATTATACTCATCCTTTATTATTTGACATTACCTAATGGGGGACCCAGGACTGGTTGTATCCTCCACTGTCAATGATGGAATTGGTTTTGTTTCACCACCCCTCATCACTTATTTTCAATATTGTCCCATCTTATACCGTAGGTTGTGGTATTTCATTTATCCTGCCTGGTATATTATGTTTTATACAGTAATTGCATGTTGTGTGGATATACCCTATGATATGAGATCAGATTAACTCAATACTTATCTCTATCAACATCTGTGACATCCATACTTATCTCCACCAACATCTGTGACATCCATACTTATCTCCACCAACATCTGTGACATCCACACTTATCTCTACCAACATCTGTGACATCCATACTTATCTCCACCAACATCTGTGACATCCACGCTTATCTCCACCAACATCTGTGACATCCATACTTATCTCCACCAACATCTGTGACATCCATACTTATCTCCACCAACATCTGTGACATCCACACTTATCTCTACCAACATCTGTGACATCCATACTTATCTCCACCAACATCTGTGACATCCACACTTATCTCCACCAACATCTGTGACATCCATACTTATCTCCACCAACATCTGTGACATCCATACTTATCTCCACCAACATCTGTGACATCCATACTTATCTCCACCAACATCTGTGACATCCATACTTATCTCGACCAACACCTGTGACATCTTATCTACCAACACTCTGTGACATCCATACTTATCTCTACCAACATCTGTGACATCCATACTTATCTCTATCAACATCTGTGACATCCATACTTATCTCCACCAACATCTGTGACATCCATACTTATCTCCACCAACATCTGTGACATCCATACTTATCTCCACCAACATCTGTGACATCCATACTTATCTCTATCAACATCTGTGACATCCATACTTATCTCCACCAATATCTGTGACATCCATACTTATCTCCACCAACATCTGTGACATCCATACTTATCTCCACCAACATCTGTGACATCCATACTTATCTCCACCAACATCTGTGACATCCATACTTATCTCCACCAACATCTGTGACATCCATACTTATCTCCACCAACCATCTCCACCATCTGTGACATCCACACTTATCTCCACCAACATCTGTGACATCCATACTTATCTCCACCAACATCTGTGACATCCATACTTATCTCCACCAACATCTGTGACATCCATACTTATCTCCACCAACATCTGTGACATCCATACTTATCTCCACCAACATCTGTGACATCCATACTTATCTCTACCAACATCTGTGACATCCATACTTATCTCCACCAACATCTGTGACATCCACACTTATCTCCACCAACATCTGTGACATCCATACTTATCTCCACCAACATCTGTGACATCCATACTTATCTCCACCAACATCTGTGACATCCATACTTATCTCCACCAACATCTGTGACATCCATACTTATCTCCACTAACATCTGTGACATCCATACTTATCTCCACCAACATCTGTCATTTGAGGGGCGGTGGGGTAGCCTAGTGGTTAAAGCGTTGGCTCGTCACGCCGAAGACCCGGGTTCGATTCCCCACATGGGTACAATGTGTTAAGCCCATTTCTGGTGTCCCCCGCCGTGATGTTGCTGGAATATTGCTAAAAGCGGCGTAAAACCAAACTCAGTCAGTCAGTCTGTCATTTGACTGAATCCTGAAATAACCTTGACCACCCAACCACAGTACAGGTTGCAGGGGTTTCTTGAGCCAGTCAGATCACAGTTTTCCCAAAAGCTAGGTTTGATCACCTTAGTTATAAAAATTCAACCTCATCAAAAGAAATTTCTTTGAGAGGCATTTAAAAGTTGGAGGATAAGAATGTATGTGATCCTCCTCCTGTAATAAAGAAGTTCATTATCCATATATTCTTATCCTTCCTCCTCAAAAGAACACCCACACAGAACTAGTCTCCCTAGGTGGCGTGGGTGTACGTTCAAGGGGGTATGAAATACATAACAATTTTCTCCATTTGGAACTTCCCGTTTACATTTGTTTTTGAGACAGGAATCAAGTATGCATGCATCCTCAATAATCTCCAGGGTATACGTTACGATCACTCTCCACTATACCCTGGATGCATCCACGGCCTGGCCCGATAATTGTATGACCTCCCTTTGCTGGCTCCACATTCTCACAGTAGCCAATCAGCTAAGCTGCCGTTACAGATGAGCTTGCCAGTGTCAACAAAAATAGCGGTCACAGTCACGAAGGTTTGTTCGCAGTGCCACTCATATTTTTTGGGAAATCATACTGAGAATTTGACAGATCTGAAACTTTAAAAAAATATATGAAAGAACTCCTTCTACCTCTTTCAGAGTACCTCTGCATCAATTGTGTTGCCAAGTTTAAACGGTTAGATAATTTAAGAAGCGAAAGTGAGTATTGATTGGTTCGCTCAACTTCCCAGCGTAGACACCTGATTGGATAAAAAGCCAGCCAAGGGAGGTAATAAAATCATCAGGGCCATGCCATGGATGCATCCAGGGTATAGTGGAGAGTGATTGTAACGTATACCCTGGAGATTATCGAGGATGGTATGCATGCTGCTACCCGGTATGATTATTTCACTCAGTACTACCAGTCATTTAGACGCCTCCACACTGATTGGCTGATCAGAAAGCTCTGACATGACCTCCAATGAACTGTTTTCCGATATTGATGGGGAGAGGTAAAACATCTGATTTTAGTACGATTGTATGGATGTGTGTTGATGTTCAGAGGAATGTTTAACCTGAGAGTATTGAGACTATGTAAAGCCCCATTGCTGTATCAGTAAACATGGTTGTGCATGGGTTACGCTGGATAACTAGCATGTCACTAAAGTAAGAGGAGTTTGCTTAACTTTGTTACAGTCAGGAATGATTGGTGAACATAACATTTGTTTTTGGTTTTTCATTTTATTAATGACATTATATAGCTATTTATGCACATAATGATTTGTAACTGATCACAAGTGAAAGCTTTCAACAGACTGCTACTGATTTCAGGATAATAGGTGACATTCAAACAGATAGTTCCAGAAGAATCGGTATTATTTTTTAAATAATTGTTTCCTACTTCAGTATTAAGCTGTCCATTAAGTGCCATGTTGCTGTGTTGGGGTCGCTTTCCAAAGAATGCCCCCAGTACACTGTTTTGCAAACATATGTCATTCACTTTACCAACGCTCTCTTCCTTTTTGAAAGTGTATAGTGCCATTTTATGCTTACTTCTTTGTATGTGGTACTCAATGTACACTGAGGTGTTCCCTGTTCATTAGAGTTGCCTCCCTGTGTATTATAGTTATCCCCCCTTATTGCAGGAGACCATCCTGTATGTTGGTGCCAGTAGTGAACGTCTGCTAATGTCAGCAGAATTAATGGCTATGAAGAAGGCACATGTAGATGGATTTGTCCACGAGTTTTCAGTCGCAGACTTTGACAACTTTTGTGGTTCAGGTGAGTTTTCATTTGAAAGTAGTTGGTACTGAATCTTGACTTGAAGTGAGTGAGTGAGTGAGGATACTTTTACATCACTTTTAGCAATATTCCAGCAATATCACAGTGGGGGACACCAGAAATGGGCTTCACACATTGTACCCATGTGGGGAATCGAACCCAGGCCTTCAGCGTGACGAGCAAGGGCATTAAACTACTAGGCTAAACACACCCCCACCCCCTTGACATGAAGATCTTAGGTTAAAATTCCATGCTACTATGTTGCCATATTACTATCAGACTAATCTTTATTTGCTTTTTATAGTAGGAATAAAATAAGCTGTGTGTAATACTCTCTGTGTAGGTTACGACATGGTTCATATATAAAATACTGTTTGTAATAAGTTAAAATTTCAATAGTAGTTAATTTTTCACATTTACTGAAGATTGAAGCAAATATTATGAAAGAAAATTTATTCTCTTTTGTTTTTCCCTTTTTTTGCAGGAGATGTTGGGACATTTTTCTCCATGGCAGAGAAACAGAAGATCATCCTGAAGGAGCTGGAGGGTATTCGGGCTGGGGAGATGGATGCCCACATCCCCGGATATGAGCAGCATAGACTGTACCCTGGGAAGAGCATAAGTAGGGATATAATGGAAATATACACCCAAGATACTTCACTTGCAATAGTTATATATGGGGAATAACAGCTGCCATGATGATTTTTAATTTAAACAATGTACAATGTAATATGCTAGGAATAACAGAAATATGCATCCAAGATTGATTTGTAAATATTGTCAATACTGTGCATAGGGAGTAATTGAAATCTGCAGCCCAGATAGGTCATTATATCAAAGACGTATGTGGGGATAGCAGAAATGTCAAGCTCTATCAATGATGTAGGTAAGGAGTATCAGAAATATAGAAGCCTGTCAATATTTCAAGCTGAATGATTCATTCTTGATGGATGTGTATGTAATGGATGTAACAGCTGTGTGTATATACCATGGAAATAGTATGTGATCTGACGTTCCAGTCAAGAAGTACCAGAGTCGACAGATTGTGCTGCAGCTGTTTCCCCTGAATGACGAGGATGCTCTGAAGAACCTAGCAGATGACTGGTGTGGTGTCCGTAAAGTCTTCAGCAGGCAACCTATACGTTAGTAGAAAAACACTGTTGTTCTATTTAGCTGATATAATGTGTTTAGAGGATAGGATTTGTTGTATATACAACACAATGTGATCATCTGTTTCAGATGAGAGAGGGGTGGGGTTAATGTGTTCACACATCACACTAAAGACTAACTCACTCACTCACTCACTCACTCACTCACTCACTGTCACTCAACTCACCCACTCACTCACTCACTCACTCACTCACTCACTCACTCACTCACTCACTTGCTTCTGCTGAGCATCAATATTATGAATAAACCTATGTACCAGTTCAGTTTTTGTGCTAGACAATCTTGAATAAGGTCACATTGCCAATAACCAATAATGTCAAGAACAGTTCAAGCTGTTTCTTCTTCGATACTTCATTGCAACCCCTTTCATATTGTTTTGCAGATCGTATACAAAGATATTTTGGCGAGAAGATCGGTATTTACTTTGCATTTCTGGGCCTGTACACCATTTCCTTGATACCACCAGCTCTCATCGGAGTTATATATCTTGTTACGTCATGGCGGAGTATGTACAGGGAGGCAATATTCGCTGTGTTCAATCTCATCTGGTCCACTATATTCCTGGAGGCCTGGAAGCGGCACTGTGCGGAGCTCACATATCAGTGGGGAAGCATGGATTCTGCATCAGCCAAATTTGAAGAGCCCAGAGCAAGATTTCATGGCTCTCTTGGCCGGAACCCTGTTACCCAGAAGCCGGAGCCCACTTTCCCCAAATGGAAGCGTCAGATGAGGTTCTATTTGATTACAGTACCTGTGATATCAGTATGTCTGGTGGCAGCATTCTTCGTCATGCTGGCATATTTCTGGATGCAGGACTGGGCGGACAGTGTCTATGCAGCGGAGAAACATTGGGTCAACTACCTGATGTTGTACGCCCCGACAGCTGTGTATGCTGTCATGATCGGCATCCTGAATGGCATCTACAGGATGGTGGCCAAAAAATTGAACGATTGGGGTAAGGTCAAGGACATGCGTTACACCTCTGAAAACCAAAATGGCTGTAGGCTAACTGTATACAACACCAAGCATATTGTAGATATGAGGGTTTTTTCTTCAGTAGTATAACGTGGTGAGAACAAAAGTAGAAATCACTATCCTACGATAATTCCTACTTTGAATCCCTTTCTTGTGGTTGTGCCTTTCAATAGGATCCCCTGCATTCATCATGGTACTTTAATAGTATACACTTCTATCCAGAAGAACTGAACTTCCTTGTTTAAATTCACTGAGGGTGTCAATTGAGCTATAAAACTTTTTTTTTTTCCACCAAAATATTTCAAATTTTACAATGGTCACACTTAGATATACATCAGAAATAATTTTCGCTGGATTCCGAGGTTCCTCCTGAATGTAAACCCACCGTAACTGCAGCCAGAAACAGCATGACTGACATATGTTCCTTCACAGTTCACATGACAGGGTCACTGGCTGCCCAATTGTCTGAAGCACTGCTACTACTATCTGTATTGAAACATGTCCCTTTGTCATGCCAGAATCCTGTGATTGTGGGATTCGAAGCCACACTCTCAGAGTCAGGCACCTACTCGCCAACACACAAAGTCAGCCGTCTAATCCACTCAGCCACAGTGGCTACCACTAGTGGGTTAGATGGCTAGCTTTTTGTGTTGGCAATTGCCTGACTCAAAGAGTCTGGGTTGAATCCCTGGATAGGACTCAACCCAGCATAAGTTATTAGAATCTGTACTCTACAGAGTGTAATCCCAAATATAACATCTGTTACATTTGACCTTTCATAATGACACTGTTTCTTCATTAATGCCTCAAACAAACTGTTTGATTACAGAAAACCACAGATACCAGTCTGCCTATGACAACCATTTTACAATCAAACTAGTTCTGGTGAGTCACGCATTAGTCCTACCACCTTACTGGTGTCCTCACAACATGCAGAACCCCTAAAACAACACAATGTATGGTTGGCTACACTTGGTTTGCCTGTACTGTACCCTTGTACTTAAAGTGGTATGGTCTAAGAAATGAGAACAGAGACACCATTGATTATTCATAAACATCTTGCCCAGTCTGAATTTTCATTGTGCATATTGGGAGTTCTGCATTATGGGAGTGAACCACTTTACTTACCTTTGTGAAAATTTGCTTTTGACAAATTTTAACTTTCAGTAAAGAATATGGTTGTTAGGAGCTAATATCTGCCATTGGCATGTTGTATATCAAAGTTCTTTCTATCTGACCAATCAGTTTTATTCAGGGAACTGAAGAAATGTACTTCTTTAGTAGTTTTTTTCTAGTGATCCTGTTTCAAATGATGCTAAAACAAAATAAGGATGCAGTCAGAAAGTAACAAAAGTGCCAGGTTTTGGTTGTTATGGGCTGAAATTATCCTCTAACATCTTGGGTTGAGTTATTTATCAGTCATGACAGACTTTGGTTGGACACAGAGTGTAGATGTGTGATAATTCTGTGCTGTTATAGACACAATGTGCAAATGTGTGATATGTCTGTGCCAATATAGAAACAGCATTCTAGTATAGGCACAATATGTTAATATGTGATATATCTGTGCTGGTGTAGACACAATGTCTTAACGTGTGACAATTCTATGCTTCAGTTTGACTTTGTGAACTGCTTCATTTCACTCTTCTATGTGGCCTTCTACATGCAAGACAGAAATGTCCTCCACAGTGTAAGTATAAATATGTTATACACCCTTTTTGTCTGTAAAAGGGGGATTATGACTGTGTTTTCCCAAATTTGACTCCATATCTCAAATACCTCCTTTATCCCCAGTGTCATTTTTCTGACATACGAATGAATGGCATCGAAGGTCAAGGTCACGTCAATGAGTTAGTGAAATGCATATGTATCATAGGTGGATCCCGAAATTTTCGGGGGTTGGTGGGGGGGGCTGAAACCCACCTTTGTTCCGCCACTGTGTATGATGTATCTTGAGGTTTTCTGATTGGAATTAAACTAAACTTAATATGTATGATACCTTTAATAATGAAGATCTGATAAATCCTACAGGAAGTCACCTCAGTTGAGGATGCAGTGGGACAATCAGCAAAGGGGCATTCATATTTTTTGTATTTACAAGCAAGTGGAGCATCATATCCACATTCTGTATCTCAATTGTTAACAGACAGGAATATTAATCAAGAATAGTATTTTATTACTTTGATAACATCAGGTAGTTTTCCAGTCATTGTGAGAATGCTGAGTGCGCAGTAAACATGGCTGAAAAGGGGTGCTGTGGATTACTGAACCACTTCTTGATAGTGTCAAAGTTAAGGTTGTGACCAGTTTATAATAGCATACATTGGCAAAGATCATTGCCATAGGAAGGAAGGAGCATGAAGGACATACATTTTGACCAACTGATCCCCATATAAGTCCTCTTTTACAACCACCCTGGAGCTACCTTCACTGGAGACCTCCATGATAAGAAATAGATACACATGAATTTAACCCTGACTTATTTGTTTCTCAGCACCTGGCGTGCCTTCTCATAACGTCTCAGGTCGTTGGGCAGATCCGAGAGGCAATCGTACCCTTCTTCATCTTCCGCCGCAGAGCCCGACAGCTGGACACTGTGCTGAAGAAGACAGAAGCATTGCAGATGGTAAACGGCCGGAACGATGTGGAGAAGGTGGTGCAGAAGCAGGCCAACCTGGAGGCCACCATGGACCCCTATGATGTCAGTGTAACCCTTTTCTATTGACAACCAAATGGTACAGTGATGATTGCACACCTGTCAGTTTGGGGCTTCAGATATGTTCTTGGTACTCTTGCCATCTGAAAAGTATCAGATGATGAAGATTTCTTATTATTCTTGATTTTTTGTATCAAACTTTCCACAGAACCATTTTATCTATCATTTCAGTAAATATTTTGGATCAAAATGAGATTTCTCATGCATTTAGAAAATACACATATTGTTAATGGTCAATGAAAGTTAAGTTTCATCCACTTCTTTGTCTACTGATTAAACAGAATACATGTAGATTTAAATCCAATTGGTTTAATTTTGTTTAGAAAACTGTAATAATTATTTGACTGACAACTGCCTGCAAATGCAGAAGGGTATTGTGAGACTGCATGTCAGTTGCATTACTGACCACTTTTAATACTTTGCTTATGTTATTTTGTAACCAACTCAAACAAATGCCTTGTAACTTGTACAAAGAGTGAGAAAGAATGACTAACTATGAAAACTAACTGTTTTCTCCACAGAGTAGTAGTTATCACACATTGCACAGTGTCATTAATTTGTAGGGTCCAATGGACGACTACCTGGAGCTGTTCCTGCAGTTCGGCTACGTCTACCTCTTCTCCTCTGCGTTTCCACTGGCTGCTCTGTGGGCACTCCTGAACAACATCACAGAGATCAGAACTGATGCCTTCAAGATGTGCAGGATCTTCCAGAGGCCGTTCTCAGAGTCAGTGCCAAACATTGGTGCATGGCAGGTAAAGAGAATGTTATTAATATGACATCTTATACTCTGATACAATACCCCACTGAATGAAGACATAATGTCCCCTTCACAGAAGGTCGTGTCAGATGAACCCTGAATGCCCTTTGACCTTCAGAATTGTCAGAAAGGTGAGCTAAGGCTTCAGACCAGTAGTTCATATTTCTGTGTGTGGAGAGCAAACTCAATTGTCCTGTACTGAAAATATATAATAAAGGATGTGCTTGTATATTGTTGTGGACACACTCTGTCATTTCTGTCAATCAAAAATAGTAGAGATATATTTGTGTTGTGTTGGTTTCCTTCTTTTTTTCCGGCTAAAATAAAAATTTACATATTGAGGTGATATAGAAATGAGACCAAATTCTTTCAGTAAGCTGACATTCAGTTGGCTTAAGATCTTTCATTTAGACAGGATGATCAAAGATCACTCAAGGTTTACCTGACACATCTTCTTTGGAGGTGTCATGCACAGAGGTATTAAAGTGAGATTAAGAAAATGGAAAGATGTCCTCACATCCCCATCTGACGCCATGTTGTCTTGTCATTCGGGAAGGGAATTAAGTAATCATTTTTCATGGGGATACTGGATAAATAACAATTTATTGTCTAGTGTTGATTGTTTGAATAGGCAGCCAATAATGTTTTCAATCACCATTATTATTGTCCATGTACCAATGCTGGCTGTCCACAAATGATTTATTAGTATTTTGTTCATAATCCTGTATTTGTAGTTGAATGAGTTAAGTTTTTATGCTTTTAGCAATATTCCAGCAATATTATGGCTTAGCACACCAGAAATGGGCTTCACACATTGTACTCATGTGGGGAATCGAACTGTGGTCTAGAGCATGATTAGCCAACGCTTTAGCCCCTAGGCTACACCCACCGCCCTTTTTTAATCATGAATCTTCAGTCTGCTTGTGTGAAGGCACCATTAGCTCTTGGACAGAAAGTGACGAACTATCCTTACAGATGTATGGAGTTTAAGGTTTGTTATAGTAGGTTTGTGTTAGTTGACAAACTATGTTCGTCTTACATCAATTCTTGTGCACATATTTATTCATCCAGAAGACTTGTAACTGTTTATCTGATAGGTAATTATCAACTTTAGTCAACATTACCTGCATTTGTTTGCAGGTCGCATTTGAGATTATTGGGGTCATCTCAGTAATGACGAACTGTGCCCTGATTGGGATGGACCCTGAGGTACAGAAACTCCTGCCTTCTAATGTCACGGCTGTCAACATCGTTCTCATCTTTGTTGCTGTTGAGGTATGGTGAATCTTAACATTTGTTGTGGTATCACATTTGTTAAATGTAGCATGCCAACACCTTGTAAGTTTTTCAATATTTTCGAATTTTTTGTTTGTGTGCATCTATTCAAATTACTTTTCCAAGCCTCACTTCTAAATCTGGTCAGGAAATTTTGAGATTTTCCTTAAAGGTCACATGCAACGTAAAACACAACTTTGCAGATTCTGATACCTTTGGGTATGAACTTATCAAACAAATCATCAAAAATGCAAATTCAACTTATAAAGTTGAAAAATAACGCGATGATGAAAAAACCCGCGCGAAAATCGTAGTTCAAACGATTCACTAATTTTCCCCCAGCCCTTGGGGGAATTCAAGTGGTTTCAACAGCTGGGCTGCGCTCATAGCACGTGCGCAGTGAAATAGGTTCGCGCAGCTTGGAAGCGGGTTGTCTCGGCTTTGGTGTGAGCTATTTTTCTAATGTTTTGTTGATATTTCACAGGCCGAGCCTTTTTATATGTTATGACAGTAGATTAACTGTTTATATAATTTCATTTGTCTATTTCACCACACGTTCTTCTTACTGAGTCACTTTCTCAGTTCGATACTTAAAAGACATGTCATTATTTAGCATCGACAGAATTTCTAACTGTGATATAGATATGTCGTTGTCACAGACAAAACTCAATGTCTGTTTTATTGACACCTATGTGTCTGCCTGCCTGTCTGCTAATGACCATATTCAATACACAACTGCGATCACTGACCACATGCAATTTGAACTTAACACCAATCAGGCTATACACCATAAACAAAATGCATTGATTTATGGCCCTAGTTCGGTCTCTGTCACATTATGTAATTACACAGACAGGCAGGTGTGATACTTGTACACATGACATGTTATGATGTCTGTTGATTGCAAAATGTTATGCACAAAAAATGAGCATGTATTTACAAAACCCAACATCTCTATATATACACACACAATGAGCTGTGAGGGCATCTGCAAATGAACCAGCCGTTACACATGAGTGCACACCCACCCACTCTGACTGGGTTCGGTATCCTGGCTGCTTAGTTTCTTGGGAAGTAAACCCAAGTACACAATATTGCACTTTTGATTTTGCGATTGTGCGGCTTATAATTTTATATATGTTTTTTTAACCAGTTATATGTCATATGATAATTGTGTTTTAATTATGTTTGATTTTTTTTGCATGTGACCTTTAAGAGGAAGTTTGAATAATTTGTTTCATTCCTATTTGTATATAATTACAAGTCCATATGCTAAGTTAAGTGCCCCCAAATTATAGATTGTGTTTTAAGCCCCTAAAGCTATATCACCACCACCACCACCATGTCAAACAATTAGGCCATTGTTTGGCAATTTGTTGTTTCCTTTGTCAATTACAATGTATGTAGTTTCATTGTTAGGAAGTTTGAATAACTTCATGTATCATTGCTTGACAGCGGTACAAGAATCTGTATCAGAAATAAAGAGTTGTTATCCAGGTTTATGCGTCTCAACTTCTAAAATGCCACTCAAACAAGCATTGAGACATGTAACAGTTTCTTGAATTTGTTACCCTGAAGATCAGGTTGGGGTAGAATAGGTCTTCAGCCACCCATGCTTGCCATAAAAGGCGACTATGCTTGTCGTAAGAGGCGACTAACGGTATCGGATGGTCAGGCTTGCTGACTTGGTTGACACATGTCATTATATCCCAATTGCATAGATCAGTGCTCATGCCATTGATCACTGGATTGTCTGGTCCAGACTCGATTGTTTACAGACCGCCGCCATGTAGCTGGAATATTGCTGAGTGCGGCGTAAAACTAAACTAAACTAAACTCACTCACTCACTCACTCACTTCTTCGAAGTTAACAGATTACGTTAACTGAATGTCAAGTCTACTGATACCCTGTGACTGTGAATGTATTCACTGTTGCAGCATATTGTATTGGCGGTGAAGGCTGCTGTGGCATTCTTCATCCCCGATGTACCCAAGTGGGTAGAGCTTCAGATTGCTAGACAGGAATACAAGCTGAGACATGACATGATGAAGGAGGTTAGTACACATGTACTCGTTGTCCCAGTCATATTTTAGCAGCCTTTATATTTCTTGATTTGACATGGCCCTGTTTATCAAAGTGTTCATAACTGTAAGACTATCGCAGCTATACTCCACATGGACTTAGGACAATCATGCGCTATGATTGCTTTGTGTAACAGGCCCAGAATCTGTTATTTACACATTTTGCAATTGTTATTGGATTCATGTGCCGATTGAGGGGCAGAACAGTAACCCCAGTAACCCCAGTAACGGTGTACTTAAACTTAAATGGTGTTCACACCTTCAAATGTCCCACAAAAGCTTGACTGACTGACTGACTGAGTTTGGTTTTACGCCGCTTTGAACAATATTCCAGCAATATCCCGGTGGGGGACACCAGAAATGGGCTTCACACATTGTACCCATGTGGGGATTCGAACCAGGTCTTCGGTGTGACGAGCCAACACTTTTACCACTAGGCTATCCCACCGCCCCTACTAAAGCTTGAAGCTGATTTTACACAATCCTTCACGATCTCTTACAGAGTGTACATTAATATATTTTGTGATTGCAATTTTTTCAAACAATGAGCAGCCACAGGTAATCATTTGTTTTGTATTTTCCCATGAATTTTAGTTAATATATAACTGTTTTGTTGGTTTCCCAAAACAAGGTTTAGAGTGGTATGTAATTTAAGCTTTCTCCCATATAGCAATAAGACAGAAATATGTTTGGTTTTATCATTTAGAAATTTAAATATGCCCAAACATTGATTACTCAGTCTCTCCTGAGTTTTGTTTTGTTGAACCTGTTGGTGAAGGTCACTCCTTCAAGTATCCTGCCAATCTCCCCAGCTTTGTCTAAGGCTTACAACTACTGGTATTCTTGATTGGATTTCAAACATGTTTCTTGTCAGATTAACACAATACGTTGCTGTCAATATAAATTATAAGCTTTTGAATCTGCAGACACATGGTATATTTCAGACTGTACTGGCTAGACAGCATGCTTATACTAATGTAAGGTTTTGATAATTATACACATATTATTATTCAAATAAGCATTCAGGGACTGGCCATTTGATATTCTTTGAGGTGATTGTTACAATGAAAACAAATCAGAATTTTTAAATTGAAACTATGAACCTAAATATTGTTTTTGAGAAAAGTATTTTTTGTGTTGACAATTGCTCTCATTAATTCATAAATTAGATTAACTCATAAGCCATTTTGTATTTCATTGTTCATGTGTGACAAAGATAAACCGAACAAGTGCCTTTTGGTGTTTTGTTAATTCTATAATAAAAATATGTGTAGCATTCATACTGGCAGAACTTGGAAACGATGTCATATTATATTGTGAAACTGCTTTGAATCAAACGTATGCTGAACTGGTGCCTTTGAGTGTTTTAGGATCACTTAACAACAAAAACTTTGTGTGTTTCCATGGAAACAAAATTAACTTAGAAATCCAAAGAATTTGTAGTTTCATATCCAAATCATAACTGTTTAATATTTTCGAATGAAACTCTGCTTATGTAGCAAACACATGCCAAACTGCTGCTTTTTGATGTTTTTGTATTTCTAAAACAAATATTTGTGTTTTCTTGGCAACAAACCATACCTAGAGTAATTTCTGTTTTCTTAGTGCATAGTGGATGCAAAAAAGGACAAGTATTCTCAGAAACTACTGTGGATATGTGAATAAAACTTTGCATGTTTAACAGATATTCCCTGCCCCCAACTTCACCTCCCAAATTTCAAGTAGTCAGTCCTTAACACTCAATGTACAATTTTATGTGTAAATATATAAGGGTTCAAACCTAAGCCCTAGGCAATACATTAGCTCTTCAAATATGTAATGTAGTCTGGTAATATGATCTAGCTCCTTGTGTAAGCCTCAACACTGCTCTGCAAACTGTTTACTTAAAGGCTGGTCTGTTTAAAGGTGAACAACATTTGCTTGAAGTTTTAGTTGAGGAGACGGAAAAATTCTTTGACTTTTGGACTGGTTTCACCCGTAGTTTAACGCAACACACTGCTTTTCTATGATTATCCTTCTCTGCAGGTATGAATTGAGTATGGATGATCAAGACATTGAGATTGCCTCATGCAATAGGACTGCTTTAAAACCATGTTGGAATTTTTCATATGTCTAACACACAACTTGATCAAGATCATTAATAAACAATTTTTCAGATAGTTTATTTTCAATATACTTTGAATAGACCTTCTCTAGGATATTGCACTGCCTGAAACTGTAAGGGTTAAAATAAGTCAAAGATCAAGATTGCCATTTAGGTTTTTTGTAAAAGAAAGTTGGTTGCCAGTTCTTGAATCGTGTTGACACCTTGAATTATTAAATGATGAACAAATGGTGAAATCTATGACAGTGATTCTTTAATTACCCAAACCATCACCGTAACCTCTATTATGGTTTAAGTTTCATTCGCTCATGCTAGATACGGGGAGCTTGTCAACAAGTTGAACTCAAGGTTATAGTGGATAGTGTTTCTCTGTGGACCTATGAGAGCAGGCAGGTGGCGCTACCTGCACTATTCAGATGGTGGTGTTATCTTACATGTGTATAATGCTGAGCACTGCATGCATATCCTGCCGAAGCCTGTTCTTTTTTTGCCAATTTGCCAATTCAGATTGATCGATGTTATGAAGTTTCTATTTGTTGTCAGTTTGTAATGGAACTAGATTAATTTTCACTGTGATATTTAGCTTATTATTTATGATAATGCTTCTCTGACCATAAGTCAGTGTGTAACCACTGGAACAGTGCATACTGGGAACATGTGCTGGTATAGGCTCTTAGGGAAATACAGCCTCAGTGGTGTTGTGGTTAGAGCGTCCGCCCAGAGAGCAGAAGGTCGCGGGTTCGATCTCCGACCGTGTCATACCAAAAGACGTGAAAATATGGTACTTGTTGGTCCCTGCCTGGCGTCTCGGCATTAATGGGTACAACAAGGACTGGTCGGCTCGGAGTCAGTATAATGTGTCTGAGTGGGGTATTCATGCTTCACTGCGGCATGGTATCTCAGTGGGCTAGCACTATAAAACCAGCTTCAGTCTGGGCTAGTACAAGCAGCCGCACATACACATACACACGCATGCACGTTGTCATATGAGCGAAATATTCTCAAGCACGACGTAAAACCCAATTTCACCTCACCTCTTAGAGAAATACCCGTGATGATCTGTGTTAGAATGAATCCTCAGTAACCCATTGAGATCGGGTAGTCATGCTTGCTGACTTGGTTGACACATGTTATCGTATCCCAATTGCGCAGATTGATGCTCATGCTATTGATCACTGGATTGTCTGGTCCAGACTCGATTATTTACAAACCGGTGCCATATAGCTGGAATATTGCTGAGTGCCGCGTAAAACTAAATTCACTTGCTCACTCTTAGGGACAGGTTTAAATGGCACTTTCTATTTATAACATGCACCAGTTTCCCTTTTTCCTTATAATGTTTATGTACATACTCACAAGAAAATGCATATTCATGCTTTCAAGTATCTGACAACATGTGTCCACCAAGTCATATGAGATGAGATTGGAAGCCTTACAACACTGTTGTGTTTGTTTACATCTTGCCTTAATCCACAGAACAGCTTGCTTGGATTTTTTAGACCAACTATTGCATAAATCTGATTACCGACACACATTTTCAGAGTTATCATTATATGTATCAGGTCTCACCACAAGCTATCATTCCATAGGGTTGTCTTTGACTGAGTCTCAGTCCATGGGGATGATTCCAGGAAATTAGTGTTGCATTCCATACAGTCTCTCTAGGGTCCATTTCCACAGGGTCCTTCACAATGGTTTTACTCTAAAGGGTCTCACTGGATTGCTCTCATTCAGTAGGGCTGCACTCCATGCAGTATGTATAAACTCTCACTCTGCTGGGCCTAGACTGATGCTCAGCCTCTGAATACATATTACTGTAAACCAGAGTATGAAATAAGGCCCATTCGACCACCCGAGAAAGGGCTAGATTTCTGACGGACGGTCCACATTTACAGCTAGCCAGCCCGATGGTCTGGTAAATTTTTTGAAAACATGTTCCATACATCAGAGTAATTTTCTTTGGATTGTCTGGTCTGGTTAAATCTGATGTCTGGCTGGGTTTGGGGCTTATTTCATTCACTGCTGTAACATAGTTATATTTGGGATTACACTTTCTTAGTAAGGTAGAGATTCTAGTACTTTTGTTGGGTTGAGTCCCATCCAGGATTCGAACCCACACCCTCAGAGTCAGGCACCTAATCATCAGCACGAAGTCAACTGCCTAATTCGCTCAGCCACCGCAACTTCCACAAAAATGAAAGTCGGACAACTGGTAGTCTAGACTGCAGACTTTGTGTACCCCTCTGGTAAGTGTTACTTGGCACAGCTCCCACGGCCGAAAGCTATGATCACACAATGTCAGAAAGTGGCCTAAACGGGTTAGGCGGCTGATTTTGTGTGCTGGCAATTAGGTGCGTGACACTGAGGGTATGAGTTGGAATCCCAGATGGGACTAAACCCAACAAAAGTACAAGAATGCATATTTTACTAAGAAAATGTAATCCCAAATATAACATATGTAACATTTTACCTCTTTCTAAATGGCATTGTGCAATCATAACTCTCATACTGTGTGTGTTTACAGAAAATGGCAACATCAGCTCGCACAAAACAAATCCTGAAGAAAATGATCAAAACCCGGACACCCATGACAACGGAAATGAAGTAGACCATCCCAGACACTGATGGATTCCTTGTCCAGAGACTATGGTGGAGGCTATGCATAGTCATGTTATAGTTCTATAGTATGGTCTGTGAGCTTAGTTATACGTCTGTTTTCCATCTTAGGTGGAGTAAATATAAATACTTTCCTTTCAAAAACACACCATTAGACAGAGTATACATACAGCTGCTTGTGGTATACCAGTAGTTCTGGTATGTAAGTGCTACGATTAATAAGGCAAATGGGATTTGTGTGTGATGGAACAGGATTTTCTGAATTTATGATGGCAAAAGAAAATGTATAATAAAAAACTATAATATAGTCTTACTGGTATTAACATAAAACTGCTGATGTTGATTGTAACACAAATAGTCAAAGCCTTCATCATGGGTCCAGCACTTTTGTCTTCCTGTCATCATGTGCCTATCAGAACAGATACTATTAACCTAAGTACTGCCATTCTTAATATCATTAGTTTACATGAACCCCTGGTGTATCAGTCAGAGGATGATTTAGACAATCCCCAAACACCCTGGCTGTTTGGTAAATGTGATAATTACATTAGATGTAGGGTAGTGATTATTTCAGTTTAATATTAAATTTTGTTCATCATGTTATTGATCCATGACTAGTTGTTAAGAAAATAGTATTCCTATATTTATTTTCATATGCTTACATGGATACCTGGGTGAAGTGATTTGTTTAAGTTGTGTTTATGGGATACTCTGGCCACTACAGTCGCCACTTATTCATGTTTATTCATATTTAAACACTCATTTATCTTTTTAAAAGTGTGAAATGATTTGCATAACTCCCAATATTGTGACCATATCAGGTTGGATACAACCACGAGGGTCTCCACATAGTAATGCCACGTGAGGATTCCAACCTAGATCTTCTGCTTGATGAACTAACACAGAATCCTCTAGACCACTCACTTACAACATAGTTGACTGTAGTGTGTTCTTTGTGTGAAGTGTTGTGCAATATCCTTTACTTTTATAAAGGACATAGTTTTACTATTTCTGTAGCATATTTTAGTGACAGCTAGTGAATAGTTTATGTGTTGCTGAAAGTCAAGTTGTTGATCTGAATAAGCCACTGAACATATCATACAGTTTTATTCTCTCCTTTGAATAGACTGTATTTGACATTACTTATACCTCTGTTTGAGTATTTTCCTCAATGCTTTAGGGACCATTCATAATTTATGCCTAGGGGCGATGATGATGTTTATGGGGAAGCATGTACATGCCCATCCCCCCCCTAAAATTTATGTAAAAGTAAGTGACCCCCTCCCCCTGCATGTCATGTACAAAATCAATGATGGCCCACCCTTTCTCTCTCTCTTTCTCTCTCTTTTTTTCATGTACAAAATTGCTGATCCCCCTAGTACATGTGTACAAAATTGATGACCTCCCCAGAACAAAATGGGTGAAACACTCCCCCACCCCCACCTCCTTAAAGTCATCACCCTCCCTAGCCATATATTATTAACTGTCCCTTATCCATTTAGATCTAAGCGGTTTTATCTTGGGACATAAATTGTTTTGTTGCTTGATAGATGATTTAGATATAGATATTTTAGAGGAATCAAATTACACAGAAAAACAGGATGTAAAAATATCCACAAAACAATGGCAGCCTTTGTTTTTTTCAATTCAGAACAGACTATTTCAATTCATTTTTGAGACAGAAACTTGATGTGGTACCCTGAATACTTTGCTGAGTTATACCAAGTATTTATGAGGCACAAGTCTCTTTGGCTGATCTGAATGTTCTGAAAATGGAGAGTTTGTCTGATCCTCATGCTGAGACGTATCATGTCTAGCTCTCTAATTTACATAGGATACATGACATATTAAATAGATTCAATGTTTCATTTGAATAGCAAGATCCTAAACTCTTTGGATCCAGTGTATGCATTCAGATCAGCAAAACAGCATTGTTGAAATGTAATATAAACCAAATTCACCTGGATTAGTATTGTTAGGAATAGTTTGCTTGTTAAATATGATCTTTGTCCCAAAGTATTTAGAATTGTTGATATTTCTATGAAATTAAGTACTTACAATGTGAATTGTTTTATTCATTTGTTTTCAATGTTGTTTAGTATATTTTCTACTTTCCTACTTTTCCATTACATATCTTGTTTACTTTTATCAGCTACTTCATATTTGATGGCTTTACTGGTTTCTTTATTAGTGTGTGTGTGTTACAAACTGGTACAGTGGTTATGTTTTATATTGAGGGACAGAAGGAACAGCTCATCTTTAGTATTACTATTGGGATTTATGTCCCAGTTGTGGGAAAATGCTCAACTTGGAATGTACAGCATTAGGAGAAAAGTCTCAGTGCCCCAAAACTTTTAACGAACATTTACATTTTATATATGTATTCGTCTGTTCACATTTATCATGTTTTAATTAGTTTTAAATACCAGAGCCATTTTTGTGTAAATGTGTAATTGAAATATGAAAATGACATCTGATATTAAATATTTCCGTAGAGGTATTTATGCCTATGTTAATGTCATAGTCTTTGTGATCTTCAGATCTTCTTTCATCCTCATCACAGGTCTTCCAAACAACTTTTGGTAAAACTTTTATTTCTCAAGTTTTGGTGTATAAAAATTCAGCAACTTTCTTTTATAAGAAGTAGTATTTAGAGATCAATGACTAGATGAAGAGTATGTAGTCATTAAAGAAAGTAAATCTGAAGAGTTGTTAGAGTTAGCTGCCCTTGGAAGAAGTCTGATTGGTGAACCATAAAAAAGAAAAATGTTTGACTGATAAGTGTCATATTTGTGTGTCATTTCATGTGACAATATATATCTGATTATGCAAGTATGGACTAAAATATTGATTTAGAATTAGTTTGTTTACCTGTCGTGAGTAATACCAATGTATTGCCCTGTGCATAAGCAGCTAGAACTAGTTATTGTTAGTGTTCAGAGCACGGAAGGTGCATATTGATTAGAAGCTGCAGTAAACTTGGGCACACCGGAACCTACTGTGAGTTTGAATCCTAGTTCACCCTGCTCATGGATGTCACCCAAGTGCTAAACATCTAACACCAGCAGCATCTCAGGCGTTTGTCACACATGCTGTGATGTAACTGGAATTTCTGTTCAAAGCGATATAGAATTCATCTCACTCATTATTTTATGAGATGATTACAAATCTAATTATCATCAGTCCTCAACAAGAGACTTTAATTTTACTGGAATAGTCACTCTTTTTATGTTGAGATCATTATACAAGAAATTATGAAAAGAAGAACCTCCTGTGGACAGTTATAGTTTAGTTTCTTTTGTCCATGATTTTCTATTTGAAAAGCCAGTTACATCTATGAAGGGATTGTAATGACAAAAATAATGTGTACAACTTTTTGCATTGAGCAGTTCTGACAATATGACAATGATGAATTTGTGTTCTTATGACTACTAGAATCAGGAAGCCAAATTATGTATCAACCTTCTTGTTGTGTACAAGACTTGCTTTAAAAAGATTTTTGTGATTGTCATGTATGAAACTAAAAGGCATCTGATCATTGAAACCTGTTTAACATTGTGGCTTAGGGTCAGGTTATGCATCATGTTCTGCCTCTAGCCCCTACTTCTGAAACCTTACAGTTTTGTGGGAATACTGCACACTAGGTCTTTGAATTTCGTACTTGTACATTTCAGTCCAAGTTAACTAAATATCTGTAATCTAGGGCTGTGACGGGTAGGAAAAAATGGAATCGAGTACCTGCATGTACATACCCGGAAAGGAATCGAGTACCCGGAAATGTAAGGAAAACAGCGCTTCTGTCAACTTTCTGAGTTGATAGAGATTTTTATAGAAAAACTTGAAATGATATCAATAAGACACTGAAAGTGAACATAGGCTATTTATTTTACGTCTGTTTAACCAGGGAGACTATATGTGTTGTAGATTACCCCTGGTTTAACCAATATAGAGAGTAACACCATTGCCGCTGTTACTGTAACTTGACTCCTCACTGCTCATGCTCAGATATATTACAGTCGTTATAATAACCTCCATTAATCGGACAATGCCAATGATGCAAATGTGTGTTATGTCCATAATGAAAAAGACAAGTTATTGTCTGCCCTTGCCATTACAGAGTTCACTCCTTTTCCGGGTACTCGATTCCTAGAAATAGGACTTGATTCCAGCTGTACCCGACCCGGATTCAAGTACCCGTCCCAGCCCTACTGTAATCAATAAATTCTAACCGTCTTTAGCTTTATTATGTGTATATACAACACACACATGCATGTAGAGACACAGACAGACTGATACACATACACATGGAAAATTACCATTAGTTTTCCTCTTTTGAGATAACTAAACTTGAATGTATTGTAAGAGGTTAATAAATTGTGTGTTGATCTTTCGGCATGACTTCAGGAAAACAGTGCAGATAGGGAAAGATCACCCCAATGTGGGATTGGACATGATTAGCAGCCAATCACGTGTCAGTATCTCATATCAGTGTTTTATCTCATGGTGTGATGTCAGTAAATAATACATATACCCCGTGACTGGAACACTGCATAGGTTAACAGGAATCATTTGTGGTGGTCATTAATCATGAATTATTCACCTGCATATTTGTGAAGTATATGGGACTTAGGAGCATAGACGATATATTTTACTGTTTCTTCTGTTTAGTGAAGGAATGATCCCTTTCATGCATTCTAGTGTTGGTGATAGGTACATATTCTATTTATGAACTTACATTATAGGGTATCGGTTGAAGTATTGCGTATTAACTCTTGTGTTTTCTCAGTTGTGTGGATATTATCATATAATCATAGAACACAAATGTATTGGCCATATCTTCCCACCTTGGGTGACTGCAGAAGTTTAGAAAGTCTTTCATATCATGTTGTTTACAAACATGTTTTTTCAAATTAGTGACACAAATATATTGTCATTAAAACACACTTAAAACCTGTTGACTTTGTTTTAAAACTTATGTTTCACTGGTATTACTCTACGCAGCAAGAGTTACTCTTCTTTGTGCTTAAGATATCTTACTTAATATAAAGGTTATACAGGTTTCATAATAATTTGTTTGTGATTCCTCCGACTATAAAATAATTGACATGTAAAAAAAACAGTAACTTAAAAGTGAGCTCTGTTTATGTCTGCTAAACTTAAATGTTTACCTGTACAAATTGTGCTGGAAATGTTTAAACTTTGAAACCCCTGAGACAAGCTGAAATGTAAAAGGGACATTGCAGCATTTTCAGATGATGTTTTGTAAAGCCCTCCCAAAAACATATTTTCTTTGTTTTATATACCTTGTTTTCTTATCAGTATTGCTACAAAAGTATCTTTTAACCAAGAAATTAAAAAACTGTCGTTGCTATTGCGAGATTATGATGAAATGTTCATCATGCTGCTCATGTTCTGATCATGTGGTGCCAGCAATTCACATACTTTCCTTGTGAAAACATGATCTCACGCTTAATATCTATATCTGTCAGTCGGTCTACCTGTCTGTAGGTAATGGTTTCTCATCAACCATTCTCCAGAATGTTCAAATTTTGAAAACATTAAACTGACATAATAAATTCTCAGTCCCATTTTTCTTTATCTACGGTCACAGAATATATTTTATTGTTTTACAGATAAAAGTGACAAAGAGGAAATATGAAATATATTTTGGGGGTTTATTTAAAGTAAATTCAATGAAAGAAAATAGCTGTTGAAACAACACTAAAAACAAGTAACCGAAAATATGTTAAAGAGCTTCAAATTATCTCTGCATATCTTTCACTGCTGAAAATATTAGAACACATTAATCAATAAAACAAAAGAATAAATATGTGGCCTAACAGACATATAGCTAACTGTAATTAAGACAATGTTTTGTACTTTGTGTGTTAAACTTGAACAATACCAATCACCAGCCATGATTATCTTCTTTAAAGAATGTACGTGCACTAGAAGTCATTTCTTATTTGTTATAATCTGAACTAATGGTTAATAATGATAATAGAAGAAGAAGAATGACTGTGATAAATATATTGAAAGCTCTTTATAAGAAAAGAGAAGGTCTTTTCATTTAGCTGCTTCTGACATTGTCTCTTTACCATCTTGTTGGTAATAAGAGTGGTCGGTGTGATTTTATAACACTTTGACCAAAATATTTAATCTTTAGTGATAATTATGATTGCCTATGTTATGCTATGGTCATACTGTGATCCTATAGTGCTGTTATACTAGGGGCTGATATACTGTTTTCTTTCACATTGTTTGTTATAAGTATTATTATCCACTGTGAACATGTTTTGAGAGCCATTTTGTATTTTACATCTCAGGGTATACGCACTAAATGCTGGTAAGAACAATTTACAATGAGAACTGCCTTAAGATGGATTCTGGTAACTGTTTGTTAAGATGCTCCTTGTTGAGTTAGTGCTGATAACTCTGTAATATGCATGACTGTCAAGGTCATACAGGCATGGGGTCACGAAGAATTATTTTTATACATGTCCAGATATGCTTGATGCTGTTATACTATCTGTCATCATTGAAGTTTCATGTAGATGAACCCATCTGTTTCTTTATTTTGATGACTCTTGATTTTATGTACTATTTTATCCATCTATCCTTTTAACATGTTTAACCATTGTTACTAGTATAATAAAATAATGAATCTTTGCAATGACTTGTTTGATTTTTCTTGGAACAGCGAAGTTTGTCTGGAGGAATTGCTGCGTGCATATTATTGCGACATTACACATGAATGTTGGATTCTGATAGGCTGAGACCCATTCTATTATGTTTACTTTAATCATTACAAGCATGTAAGGCTGTTCAAAAAATTTCTGTGCTTTTAATCTCCCACCAGCCCTGAGTTTTCATTCCCAAAAGAAATTATAAGAAGTTTTCCTATTTCAATTTTGACTGCCATTGAGGAAATTTATGACATGACGCAATGAAAAACAACAACTCTTGTCCTTGCACTCATAAAACCCCTAGGTCATATTTGTTTATCTATGTTTTTTTGCCAGTATGCTCTCTCGGCAGGGTGAAGATGGAGATGAGGTGATGTCTATGAGGTAATCTTATTTCTATGGTAACTTACATTGGGAGTCAGTCTTCAATAAAGACATTTCAAATGAATTTCAAATTATTTCAGATTTTGAAACAAACTCTAACAAAGGCAAGAATTAAGAAGTAATTCAATCTGTTATGATATCAAATTCAAAAGCTACACATTGGTGTTAATTATTATTATTCATAAAATGTCAAATTCCTAAATATCAAATTTCAAATATTTTTGACAGTTTAATTTATTTTTCCATTTGAATTTTATTAAACATACAATAATTCATAATTAATATCATTCATAGTGATCCCTAGCTGTTAGAAGGTATGCAGTAATTCAAGTTATACACCATGAAGTACCAGCCACTGGCCCACTTGCCTCAGTCATGAGAGTTACCTCCCTTAGATTGATTGTGAATGTCAACAAAACACATGTCATTGAGGATTTGGTGTACTTATATTCAGTAGCATTGACAACATGTCTGTGTACAGAGGAGCCCTCAGACGTTTAATGAGGTTATAAACTTCTTGTTGTTGAAGTCAATCACACATATTGCATTAGATACAGCTAGAAAATCAAAATGGCCTGACTATAACCTGGCTGGTCATGATACAATGTGCATGCATGTATATTCTTTTACTTCATGGGAAATAAGTTGATCTAAATATGTTCCTTATCACCTAGCCCTCTGGCCTAGATCAAGGATGTACGGATTAAGACTGGAATGAGTCCATAGTAGTCTACTCAATGCACGACCTCAATAGTTACAATGATTGACCCGAATTACAGGGAACATTGCCATGCTATGGGCAACTGTTTGGCCTGGCCTAGCTAGAAAAACCGTTTGTTTGATGTGATCAAGTCAGGGTACATCCTGAATGGGTGTAACATCACATCCCTTACATGTCATACACAAAGGATATGTTGTAATTGTATCGACATATCAACCTAGTTGTGAGCAGCTTATTTTGTCAAGACGGTGTAAAACAGTTTGTTTAAAAGTTATTGTTATATTGTGAAGACAGTGTAAAAGAGCTGTTTTTAAATTATTGTTGTATTTTTCCAGACAGTGTAAAAGGGCTGTTTTGTTTTTTACTTATTCTGTGTCCATCTAATGTGTGGCAGGGCATACCCAACACTGAATCTGCGGATTGCTGTTAGTCCCTCCCAACATGAAGCGGACGTGGTATTGCCAGGGCTTCGGTATGAAGACATTGACTATACAGGTAAATGTCACTTCACTTCAACACTCACCAGGAAAACTTTGTAATATATCTGTAGATATTGAGATAAAAGAATTGTCCAAAAATGTAAATAACTAACAATGTGATGATGATTTTTATGGAGAAGCATATACAATGAGAATGACGCCCCCTATAATTTATGTACAAAGTAAGTGACCCCACCCCACCCCTACGCATGTCATGTACACAATCAATGACCACCCCCCCAATTACCCTATGTTACACAAGATATTTATTGCATATAATATTTTTATGTACAAAATTGCTGACCCCCATAAGTTCATGTGTACAAAATTGCTGACCTCCTACCTCCCCAGAACAAACTGGGTGGCCCCCCTTAGAATAATCATCACCGCCCTTGCCATTAATTATGAATGGTCCCTGGGGTGATCAGATCCGAGATCCAACAAATATGAAAGTAAAGGCCTATTTTGCCCTCTCCACAGGGCAGCCAGACATCTGGAGGATCTACGATATGATGGGAAGAGTTGAGTTCGCTGCCTTCTTTCAAGATTACCCATTCATAGACTTCACCTCTCTTTACAAGAAGGGAATAGGCGCCTTTGCCAAAGCCGTCAGGCTAGAGATAAAAAAAGGCTTTTATCAGACAACAACACCCAAAGCTCCCCTGCATGTGCATCTGAAGCTCGACCACATAGGGGAGACAACTTTCACCATCAAGTCTTCCCTATCAACAGGCGGGAAACACACACCATCGGTAAACATACAGAGTCTGTACACGCTGCAACATGTTGAGAGCAAATTGGTTGAGAAGATACCCGACTGGTGGAGAATAAAGTTCGCACCTCAGATTTCAGTAGATGCTCAGAAACTTGTCATCTATCCTCCGATGGATATTCCGGAAAAGGTCTTTTCCCACTCACTCACTGTCCCACGGATAGACACAGATATACACACACGGACACGATGTTCATCGTATGCAAAGTATTTCATGGATAACGCAAGCATCGCATCACACAGAGCATTTTATCCTAATATCTCAACATCTTTTCATGAACTGCTTGTCAAGAAGATGAAAATGGTGTATTTTTCTGCCAGCAGCTGGGGGGATACATTGACAGCGGAAACATGGGAGGATGAGGAGATTCCACGGACATTACACTGTAATGTCATTAAACAGGGACATCACATCTGGTACGGATCAATGGTTTTTCATTCAGAACCTTCTGACCTCTCCGAACCAAGCTTAACAACGATTTGATAATGATTTTGGCTTGAAATTCACTTCCAACCGTGCTTAAAGTATACAGTTAAAATCAAATTTGCATCTGTGACATCTTTTCCAACAAACAATTTCAACATATGAGGCTATTAGGCTGTTTATTGTTATTTTGTTTGAGGGAAACAGTATAAAAAGATAACGGTAATGATAAAATGAAACACATTCACTAACAGTTCATGAGTGAGTGAGTATAGGTTTACACCGCTTTTAGCAATATTCCAGCAATATCATGGCAGGGGACATCAGAAATAGGCTTAACACATTGTGCCCACATGGAGAATTGAACCCGGGTCTTTGATGTGACAAACACTTTAACCACTAGGCTACCCCACTGCCCCTCATTATTGAGTACGTGGTGTAGTGGTTAGAGCGTCCGCCCGGAGAGCGGAAGGTCACGGGTTCTATCCCCAACCACGTCACACTAAAAGACGTTAATATATGGGACTTGTTGGTCCCTGCCTGGTGCTTGGCATTAATGGGTACAACAAGGACTGGTCGGCTCGGAGTCAGTATAATGTGTCTGAGTGGGGTATTCATGCTTCACTGCGGCATGGTATCTCAGTGGGCTAGCACTATTAAACCAGCTTCAGTCTGGGCTAGTACAAGCAGCCGCACATACACATACACACGCATGCACATCGTCATATGAGCGAAATATTCTCAAGCATGACATTAAACCCAATTTCACCTCACCCCACCTCATTATTGAGTATCATAGGGAGGGTGGATGGTGAAAGATACTGAAATGAAGGATGTGCTTCAAGAGTACTTCTTTGAATGACTAGTTAAGGTGTTCTCTTTCCATAAATTAGCTTTGCTTTATGCCTCAATAATTATGTTATCCCTACACTATGAAACAATCAGCCACAGATGATTTATATTCCCAAAGTATGAAGAAAATTGCAGCATGTGTTCTTGTCTTTCTTTACATAATGAAATACACTATCCAGGTAAACGTTCGTACATACTTCTTGTGAATTACATGTTGGCATGTTGCCAGGTTATGTACACAGATGACTTGTTTTGCTTAAAAATCGTAAACTATCTCAAAAGGTACCTCCTTGGTTTTAATGCATCTTCTACTAATCTTGTGTATAACTAGTAAAGAAATGGACTTAGCATTGGTGACAAATGGGTGTGTTACTGGTGCAGAAATGAACTTTTCAGTTTTCTTGATGAAACTGTGTGCAAAGCTGGTGTTGAAATGAACTTTTCAGTTTTCTTGATGAAACTGTGTGCATAACTGGTGTTGAAATGAACTTTTCAGTTTTCTTGATAAAACTGTGTGCATAACTGGTGTTGAAATGAACTTTTCAGTTTTCTTGATAAAACTGTGTGCATAACTGGTGTTGAAATGAACTTTTCAAATGAACTTTTCAGTTTTCTTGATGAAACTGTGAAACTGTGTACATAACTGGTGTTGAAATGAACTTTTCAGTTTTCTTGATGAAACTGTGTACATAACTGGTGTTGAAATGAACTTTTCAGTTTTCTTGATGAAACTGTGTACATAACTGGTGTTGAAATGAACTTTTCAGTTTTCTTGATGAAACTGTGTGCATAACTGGTGTTGAAATGAACTTTTCAGTTTTCTTGATGAAACTGTGTACATAACTGGTGTTGAAATGAACTTTTCAGTTTTCTTGATGAAACTGTGTACATAACTGGTGTTGAAATGAACTTTTCAGTTTTCGTGATGAAACTGTGTACATAACTGGTGTTGAAATGACTTTTCAGTTTCCTTGATGAATTTGCATGTATAACTGATACAGTACAGTACTGGTGAACCTGTATTTAAATCTTGTTTGAATCTCAGAGTGTAATATCATTCCTTTGTACAGAGACCATATATATGGCAGCATATTGAGGTGGAACTGGTGATTGTGTGTACATGCTGCATTAGTCACAATAATTGCCTCACTAATCAAGGGTTAGTTTAGAACAACAGGCAACTGTCTGGTAATCTTGACCACCTTCAAGATAAGTATTACATTTGTGCAATGAACATTTTATGAAAGCTTCCATGGGTTTGTATAACTTGAGATTACTTAAGAGTATGTAGGGGTCTGTTGGGAACTATATGTTGTCTATTTTTCTTGATATTTTGCGTTTTAGATCATCAATTCTTGTTTTCATCCATAGATACAAGTTGTAGCTTTAGAATCTGGCAAATAAACACACACAAGAAAATAGATCCGACGTATTGCAGGCATAAGTGTCACAGACATTCCTGAATGAAGGATGAGCACATTAAGTACACTATAAGTGAGTGAGTGAGTTTAGTTTTACGCCACACTCAGCAATGTTCCAGCTATTTAAAGGCGGGAGAGTTTAAGTAAGGTAACTTACAAAGTTAAATCTCGCAGAAATACATGCAAAAGATCCATTCCGGGCTGACAAACAATGAACCTGGTCATACCAAGTATTTTGTTTATATGACTCAGGTTAAGTATTCCAGTCTTATTGGACAGATGGGGGCCATTATCTTTAATATACCATCAATACCACAAGAGACTAGGTTTGTCTTCCTTTGAGTTGTAGGCGTTCTCTGTGGTTGACCCTTAGTTATTAATTGAAATGAAAACTTTGTATAGGACATGTATAAGATATCTGCAGTATTAATGTAGTTCCATACTATATTCTTTGTAATATTTTTTAACCAAGATGCTAGGGATTATGAAGCACTACTAGGTTTGTCTTGACAGTGGTGTAATGATCTACTTAAGTCAACAGATGTAACCTTCCTGTTTTTGAGTCGATCCTTGTACAGAGAATCATAATATCAACCAACACGGAACGGATTGCTGTTCAAGTTTTGGTTTGGTTTGATTTGTCGTTTGGTTGAATATTGCACTCAGCAACATTCCAGCTGTAAATAACAGACAATCAAATGATCAACAGCATGAGCATCATACTATGCAATGGGGATACAATGACATGTGTCAACCAAGTCAGCAATCCTGACCATCCAATCTCGTTAATCGCCTCTTGCGACAAGCATGGGTTACTGAAAATCAGTTCTAACCAGGATCTTCAAGTGAAACAGATTGTGAGATTTCAGTACATAGACTCAATTTTTCTTTAACGCTGTGCACAGTAATATTCCAATAACCCGATATTACTGTGACTATACTGGTTGTCAGGTTACAGACATATTCTGCATCCTACATCTCTGATACAATCAACTGTTTTGGTCCTGTACCAACCCCTATAAAATAATTAATTAGTTTTTGCTGCTCAGGGAAGGTGTACTCAGCAGGAATGTTTTAAGATAATACAATAGTATTTTTAAAGTGTCAACAATGTTTTCCAATATAATCCATTGACAGTATAATATTGTAGCTTTTTGGTCAGTTTTGTTGATAAATAAAATAATGAAATCAGAGATGAGTTAAATGATGTTCTTTATTCCTCCAAATCAAGAGACTGACAGAGAATATACCAGAGCTGGTGTGTTTAAGTCTCACTGATATTCCAGCCATGTCACAAATAGCTTCACACACTGAAGAGAATTGAACATGGGTCTTGAGCACGAGAAGTCAACTGCACCTACTGTTTCCCACACAACATAGTTCAGTTGTACCATCTGTAATAATCAGAGGGTGAGTGAGTTGGGTTTTACGCCGCTTTAAGCAATATTCCACAATATCACGGTTGGGGACACCAGAAATTGGCTTCAAACATTGCACTCATGTGGGTAATTGAACTGAGGCTGTCAGCCTGACGAGCTAACCCTTTAACCACAAGGCTACCCAACCGCCCCGTAATGACCAGTGGGAATACCTACTTGTCAACAGCTGTACAAAGATGTACATAATCTGGCAGAAATAGTTCATACTCGCTCATATTTTTTGACAATAGCCTTTTTCACATTTAATCCTGATACATTTTTCTGATGCATTACATTTATTGTTGCTTAACTAATGACAGATTTTGTACCTGTCCCAAATCAACAGTTGTTATGAAGCTTCCCTTGTTTCCTTGTATATGACTGACTGACTGAGTTTGGTTTTAAGCCGCTTTTAGCAATATTCCAGCAACATCACGGCTGCCTTGTATATGATGTAACCTAGTAGTTGTAACTTTATCAAGAACACATACTACTACTACTACTACTAATAATAATAATAATAACAGTCCATTTATCATGCGCATTGCTCCATGTACAAGCATGCTCGAAGCGCCCAAACAACCTGATTATTATTACCCCGGATAACCCAAGCTGCCTGTTAAGCGTAAGAGGGTTATGGTTACATGACTTTATCCCACCGGGTACCCATTTTCTGCTGGGTGAACAGAGGCAATTTACATACCAGAAACATAGAAGTGTGTAGAAGTAGAAATAGCAAGGGCCTGGAACTTACACTACTAAGAATCATGCTGATGTCAGTACAAGTATTGTACACAATATTTACACATGCTGAAATAGAAGCAAAGAAGTTCCATTTGGAAAGGTATAATCTGACTGCCCTTGATACTGGAAATAGTGTGAAAACTATTTTCGACAACACATTCTAATAACTCTCTGATCTGTGGGCATCTTGTTTATCATGTGTTCACCTGAATGATCCCCATGCCGTGTATTTTCTGACTAGCACAAGACATGGTATTTCAGCTTGCAGCATGATCACCATGGTGGGGTGCTGCATGAATACCAGTACACCTGAAATATATCAACACCTGTACTCCAATCATACATCAACACCTGTACATCCATAATACATTGACACCTGAACACCTGTCATACATCACCCGTACTCCAATCATACATCAACACCTGAACATCCATAATACATTGCCACCTGAACACCTGTCATACATCACTTCTACACCAATCATACATCATCACCTGTACACCAATCATACATCAACACCTGTACACCCATAATACATCAACACCTGTACACCATCATACCCTCATACATTGTACACCAATCATACATACACCTGTACACCTGTCATACATCAACACATGTACACCCATCATACATTGACACCTGTACACCTGTCAAACATCAACACCTGCACACTTGTCATATATCAACATCTGTACATCCCTCATACATGGACACCTGTCATACATAAACACCTGTACACCAATCATACATTGACACCTGTACATCTATCAAACATCCACACCTACACACTTGTCATACATCAACACCTGTGTACCCATCATAAATCGACACATGTACACTCATCATACATCAACACCTGCACACCTGTCATACTTCAACACATGAACACCTGTCACACATGTCATACATCAACACCTGTACACCCATCAACACCCATCATACTTCAACACATGAACACCTGTCATACATCAACACCTGTACACCCATCAACACCCATCATACTTCAACACACATGAACACCTGTCATACATCAACACCTGTACACCCATCAACACCCATCATACTTCAACACATGAACACCTGTCATACATGAACACCTGTACACCCATTCATTATTCATTAGCATGCTGTTTACAAGTGTAGAAAACAACAGTCATCTGTCAGTACACATGACATTCAGGTTATACATGACTTCTAACAGTTCACTCACAGTAACAACACACTTGTTTATTGCACATTCCCTGAGTTCTTGCTGTCATTCTGGAACTCTAGCAAGCTATATCAAGGTTAAATACACCCAGTCATGCAACCTCTGTTAGTACTGTTCACATTCACACATTTGAGTTGACATGGGACTCATTTTGTTGTGAGTTTTGGAGAGCTTTACAGTCTCAAAACAAACTCTACTAAACAAAATCTATTGCAAATATTACAGAAATCTTCTAAAACTTTCCCCATTGCTTGATTCCAAGTTAACTTTGTTAAAATATTCCTTGAAAGGATCAGTGTTCACTTCGGACCACTGGAACTAGATTCTTCAATTTCCTCTGAACAAGCTGAATTCCTACTGTCTTAAAGCAGAGTTCACCAATGTTTGCAGTTATGTGGGACAAAATCTCAAAGTGATGCAGATCACAGACGTTGATCATTATGGTACAGTTTAGACACACCAAGGATCAGGGCCAATCCTGGATTCAAACCTATGATACTGGTATCCACCAGTTGCACTCTTCTATAGGCTTCAGTCCTGGCTCAACTGAATATATTGCAACCAGTCTTGTATCATGACTTCACTGTTGAGTTACAAAGCAAGCATCTAGCATTACTAAACATAAGAACCATTAACTGGGATCATGAGAATCAATGGTAGCTACATGGAGTATAGCCTGGGTGTCCCCTAGTTGAGAATCTTCCTCAAGAAGTGTGTGATAAGTTACATTCATAGTTATGTCAGCTACTTCGTAGTTTATTGTATTCCCTTCACTATCGGTGGCAATCACCAACTGCCCATTCTGTAGAGCACTTTGTAGCTGATCCCGACTCATATCGGAATTGACTATCAGGTTAACAGTGTCAGGAATATTGGAGACTGGGGTCTCTTTCTCTTCTTTCTTTTCCTCCTCAACGATGGTGACATTTGTGGTGTTGGTGATGCCATGCATGTTGCTCTGATGTCTCTGGAGATGGTGCTTGTACGGAAGATGTAGCTACACACGCTGCAGCGATACTTGCCCTCTGTTGTGTGGGAATTGTAGTGGCCAAGACACATAACCTCTGTCCGAAACCTCCATGTACAGCCTGGGAACGTGCATGGGAATGGACGATTAGGGTCATGGACTAGTTTGTGCTTCTTCAGAGTTGACTTATCTGCGTAGGCAAACCCACATACATCACATATAACGCTGCCATCATTATGCAGCTGACGATGAGCGTGAATGACGGCATTAACAGACGATGAGAAGTTGCACTGGCTACACTTATATTCCCTCGACTTGTGGGTTCGATAATGAGTCTTCAAATAACTGCGAGTCTTAAATGCCTTCCCACACTCATCGCATAGATACTTCTTGTCAGATTTATGAACTAACATGTGTTTGCGTAGATATCGTAATCTGTTGAACTCCTTGCCACACTTACTACAACAGTACTCTCCAGGCAAGTCCTGCTTCTCAACACTTCGAATCCTACACTCAACTGATTTGGTTTTCTTCTGTTTTAAGATAGCGATATAATCTGACATTTTCATGATGCTCTGATCGCCTTGGTTACACTGGGCTTCCAGTGGTTTGATCTGAATGTTCTGATGTATTGACATCATGTCTCTATGCATTTGTTTCATGTGAGTACACATTGAGTTCCTCCAGTAACTCTGAAACTCACAATGTAAGCACTTAAACCTATCTTTACTGTACTTGAATGAATTCCCATTGATCATGTTTTTCAGCAGTACAAAATGGAAGTCTTCAGCTTCATTGTAACCTTGTAAAGACTGCTGAGTACCAGCCTTTTCAGGACTAGCAGTTGAGTCTGTGTCTTTGTTTGATTCCCGAAGACTCCCCTTCAGTTTCACACTTCGCCTCATCAACATCCATCCTGTCAACATCCCCATCAGTCTGCATTTCATCTGCTTTGTTGTCAATATCATTCTGAAAGTCGTCGTTTTCAACATCCTCCCTGCCATCCTCCTGCAAGTGCTTACTCTCAGTTATGTCGTTTTCATCCGAACTACAGTCATTTCCTTCTTGTTCTTGTTCATATCGGGCCTTCTCTTCATCTTCTTCCCTTGTGATGACAACATGAATAGTTTTAGTTCCATTGCTATCATCAGTGGTGGGTTGGGAATCGTTAGAGTCCAAACTGAATTGTCTCCCTGGGGAACAACCTGGCTCAACCAGCTTCAGTCCTTGTCTATCTGTAGATTTTGGCAAGGGTGGTTTGCTATTAAAACTGATCCTGTGTTTCTTCTTGTAATGTTCCCGTAACGGGGAAGGACGGGAGTAGGCCGTACCACACAGCTCACAGCTCACCCCACTCTGTGGACCTGCATCTGCAACAACATGTAACAACATCACATTAAAGTCAGATCCTTTACAACATCCCCACCCCCCAATGCACCCACCCCTCATACAATGTCTGTGTATGTGACGGTCTGACAACAAACACCCACAATGAGGTTACATCAAGTGACCAGAGTAAACTTTGACCACCTAGTGAATTTGTTTTCAGTGTCCAGTCTCTACATTTGGACACACATTTGCATGTCGGATAAACCCTGCTGAGATGTCAGCTTTAAAAAGCAACAAACTATTATTTCATTACAGCTTGATCTGGAATAGTAATATGAAGAATCAGGTGATCCATAACTTCTTCAAATAAGTATATGAAGAGCAGTTTATATTTTTCCTTTCAGAACAGCATGTTTGTATCCATTTTTGAGACACTGAAATCGAGTATGCCACTCTGATTAAAAATACAGCTCTCAGCTCTCAATTCAGAAATTAGTAGCACACCAGAGTAGCAGATTCGACTTTACAATTATGACAATTACATTAACAAAATGTTAACACCAGGTCAAATACACAATGGCTGATAATGACTAGCCTTTAACGTGGATAAGCTCATTCTCTAAAATCAGGGTACACTTAGATATGGTCTGGTTTCAAAACAATATGACAAAGAAATATTTGGTACAGCTCAATGTATTTTTCTACCAAAGCTACATTTAGATGGTAAACATATGGACAGTGAGCATAACAGGGATAATATAGACAGGTTTATGTGAGTGCGTGAGTGAGTGAGTTTAGTTCTACAACTCTTTTTGCAATATTCCAGCAACATCACAGCAGGGGACACCAGAAATGGGCTTCTCACACTACTCATGTGGTGAATCGAACCCGGGTCTTCGACGTGATGAGCGAACGCTTTAACCACTAGGCTACCCCACCGTCCCTGTTTATTTATAAAGATCATTCATTATCCACCTGATGCTGAACTCCAGTGCAGGTGTCCTTAGATCTTGAAGAGATTGTATCAGAGTACAAGATCTGATTTGAATGAGACTGTTTGAATCACTTGATGAAGTGATGTCCTGATCATTTTGCCTCATGAACTGTTACGAGGCAATCCGTATTGGAGCTAGTGTACAATAATTATTGCAACTAACCCTGCTACTTGGAACATGAGAAAGCAAAAGCATGAAGACTCAAAACGTTTGTTTACCCGCATAGGAAAACAGCATGCAACGTACATGTAATATTCCAAAATATGCATCTGTGCACCCTCTTTATTACAGGATGAGGCTTTATTTACACTAAAAAATGGTGTGAACATTATTTTAATGTAATTGAGCAATGTAATTTGGGTGTACAGCCTCTCTGACTTAGATGACACATATAATTTTATTATCATCATATCCAATTTGCGTAGATCGATGTTCATGCTGTTGATCACTGGAATGTCTTCTCCAGACTTGATTATTTACAGACTGCCACCAAATAGCTGGAATATTACTCAGTGCAGCATTAAACAACAAACAAACACTTACGATCTATCCTGTGTTTGAGATACTGAATGAGAAGAGGGAAGCTGGCATCACAGATTCCACACTGATGAATGCTGAGGCCAGCTGGGGAAGATAACTTATCTGCAACAAGAAGACAAAACCAATATTCCCCGCAATGGCAAAATACTCTTCATGAATATGTCAACTAGTTATGACTATGTCAAATGTTTTGGTGTGTATATAGCAAAGTGGAAGGAAAGTATTGAAAGGTTTTGAAGTTCTGCTCCAGAAAGGAGCACTACCACTAAATTCAGTCAAAGTCAACCCTGTTGCCATGAAAACAGAACAATATTTTATTCAGAAAGCCAAAACTACCAAAAGGCACCAGTACTCCACCTGACCTACCTATGTGCCAACAGGGCTCCAGATAAGGGCCTTATGTACGGCTAAAAAATATGCATGATACGGTGGGAAATAATTTAGAAAACTCAGTGGATACGCACCACACCAGTGGTGTACAGTCTCAGAATCATTTACAGATGTATTTATCTGAAAACGTATTATTTTATTGTTTATTGCTCCATTTACACAAGAGTAGCAATGTTGTGGTGCATATATGAAACGAAACACAAGATTACTGATACTGCATTAAATTCCATTCAGTACTCGAAATGTACTCTTAAGGTTTTCCAGTACTCCCATACTGCAAAAATAAGGAGTACATACTCCTGATGTTGAAAAATTATCTGGAGCCCTTTGGTGAAGAAATAGTGAACGGTTTTAAAGTTCTGTTCCTGGAAAAGAGCACCAACACCAATTTCAGTCGAAGTCAAACTTGTTGCCATGGAAATGCAAAACTTATCTTATTCAGAAATACAAAACTACCAAAAGGCTCCAGTTCACCACCAGACCTCTCTAATCTATGTGACAAGTTGGGTGAAGAAATATTGAACGTTTTATGTTCTGCTCCAGAAACAATGAATGTGCACTGACGAAAGGATGGACGGAGTTTTAAACAAGGACATTCTCATGTATTTTTAGTAAACAATGACTCATTAAGGTATGGTATCATTCAATTTTGGAAATCAAGTAAAGTATAACACATACTGCCAGAATGCTATCGCCATAATATTTGTTTATAATCAGAAATAATCCCCTACTCCAATTTACTTGCTGTCTGTAAAATGTGACATTGTATTGTGACGATGATAGCTGACAACATTGTTAGTCCTGTGCGAGAATAAGCTGGAAATACTGTGACAAAAATAGAATAGTGATTGAGTTTGGTTTTACACTGCTTTTAGCAATATTCGAGCAATATCGCAGCAGGGGACACCATAAATGGGCTTCACACATTGTACCCATGTGGGGATCGAATTCACGTCTTCGTTGTGATTAGCAAACTCTTTAACCACAAGGGTAACCCATCGTACCGACAAAAACAGAATAAGAAGATGACAAAAATGATAGCATGGTTAGTGCTGTGTAGAAATATGCTGACAGTTAGTGACATCCTACATTTTAGCATAACCTTCGGGAGGGCTGTGTGACATTCTGACATTCTGCTGAGGTTCCATTTTAACCTGCACCCGCCTGTCAATATGAGCACTAGCTGCTGTAGTTCATCAAAAGTAATGATAATTACATAAAAGTTTATATGACAGTGCAGGTTCAGCCACCAATTTTTACAGGTTCTATCTGGGGTTTTGTTTCTATATGCAATTATCGATATTAGGGATGTGCATGAAAAACCTACCTGATTTATGTGCTGATTTAGCCACATTTGCCAAGACTATATCAGCCATTGGTCAACATTGTATTGAAATTTAAGCATTTTTAAACACAAACGCATGATGATCGTTAGATATATGTTGTATAATTTACAACTAACACATTATGCTCTTATATGTCTGTAATAACAAACCGACTGGTTACATGACACACCACATTAGGGAATATTCTGAATAGTTCTTAACGAGGGAACTGGAAAGACGTACCATTGCTTTCTTCAGTGTCGGGTATGATTTCCTCTGAGTTCAGTTCTCCGCTGTTAGATCCCTCACTCGACTCTTCCATTATCTATTAATATATTAATTGTGAACTATATATGTAAATTTTACAAGATGTTGACATTTTATCATCCTTTTCTTGAACCTCTCTCGCTTAGGAGGCTTAGAAAGGTTGACGCATGCGCTGAATTGTGATACATTAACCGGACGGGAAATATAACAAGAAAATAAGCGACATATGAAGCTTCCATTGATATATTTTTGTACTGTATTTATGTATTCTTCTACAAGTAGCGTTTAAACAGTGAAAGGAGGTCAACAGTATTGTAATTGCAACGGCACAGCTCTATATCATTAGCGTAATTGTTGTTTCCGTCTTTTATTATGATATTTCCGTATCCGGAAAGTTTGTTTACATGGGTTACAGCGACTGCTATGTTGGGATATAGGTGAAACGGTCTCTGGTGAAACATAGGATAAACACGCCCTGCGAACCAGCGTTTATAGTTCCGACAGAAGTGAACTATGGCAAGTTCATCCCACCATAGACGACATCTTACTGGATACTTGGATAAACATAAAAATAAACAGCACACCAACACTGTTGGCAACAGTGATTCAAGTCCAAGCGGTGGAGGAGGAAACAGTAGTTCCACTAGACACACTCTTATGACTCCCGGAAACGATAAAAAATCAACAAAGCCTGTAGAAAATGCAAGGTAGGATATGAGCTCATATTTGTAAGGTGTCAGAATAACAAATCGACTAAATCATTGTAGCATATAATTTGAAGCACCTTTAGAATACAGCTCCGTATCATCTCGTGTGGATGGTCTCTGTCGTAGGTCATGTGTCACTAAGACAAGCAACCAGTTTTGTAAGAATCCGTCGGGCACAAACCCACGACCTTTGGATTGTTAGCCCGACAACTAACCAAACAAACTACGTCCACATGATTACACAAGGTGCAAATATATCTAGTCGTTCCTGAGATGTTACAGAAATGAACGGAAAGAGTTACCAGCATGATGAGCAAATAGTACTAAAACAACAAGGAAAGTAAAATTGCTTCCTCTTTCAGAGCAAAAGGTGGAAGAAATACCACTGCAGTCACTAACAGTCGAAGACGACCTCCACCACTGATAAAAGGAAAGGCGACAATAGAACAGTGGGTCTTCTCTTAATACTCGTTGCATGTCATACATATTTATACAAATAATGAGTTGTTCCCACTCATACACAAATGAATTTGTTCACAGTATTTGTCTAGGTCATAGATAGCATGAAATGTGGGTGAGTTTCATTGTGGGGCCCCAATGAGATTTGCTGGTCTATGGCACTGGAATCTAGGGAGACTCTTCATCTTTTTGTTTAAAGGTCACATGCAACCAAAAAATCAAACATAATTAAAACACAATTATCACTTATTCATGACATATAATATACATTGCTGGTTATGAAAAAACATAAAAACAAAATTATAAGCGTACAATCGCAAATCAAAAGTGCAATATTTTGTACTTGGGTTTACTTCCCAAGAAATGAAGTAGCCGGGATACCGAACCCAGTCAGAGCGGGTAGGTGTGCACTCAAGTGTAACGGCTGCTTCATTTGCAGATGCCCTCACGGCTCATTGTGTGTGTATATATAGAGATGTTGGGTTTTGTAAATACATGCTCATTTTTTTGTGTATAACATTTTGCAATCAACAGACATCATAACATGTCATGTGTTCAAGTATCACACCTGCCTGTCTGTGTAATTACATAATGTGACAGAGACCGAACTCGGGCCATAAATCAATGCGTTTTGTTTATGGTGTATAGCCTGATAGGTGTTAAGTTCAAATTGCATGTGGTCAGTGATTGAAATTGTGTATTGAATATCGTCATTAGCAGACACATAGGTGCCAATAAAACAGACATTGAGTTTTGTCTGTGACAACGACATATCTATATCACAGTTAGAAATTCTGTCGATGCTAAATAATGACTTGCTTTTAAGTATCGAACTGAGAAAGTGACTCGGTAAGAAGAACGTGTGGTGAAATAGACAAATGAAATTATATTTACAGTTAAATCGGTAATCTACTGTAATAACATGTAAAAAGCTCGCGCCTGTGAAATATCAACAAAACATTAGAAAAATAGCTCACACCAAAGCCTTCACCGAATACATGTATTCACCGGACAACCCACTTCCAAGCTCCGCGAACCTATTTCATTGCGCATGTGCTATGAGCGCAGCCCAGCTGTTGAAACCACTTCAATTCCCCCAAGCGCTTGGGGAAAGTTAGTGAATCGTTTGAACTACAATTTCGCACGGTTTTTTTTTTTCATCGCGTTATTTTTCAACTTTATAAGTTGAATTTGCATTTTTGACGATTTGTTTTGGTAAGTCCATACCGAAAGGTATCAGAATCTGCAAAGTTGTGTTTTACATTGCATGTGACCTTTAAAATTATTGTTAGGGACCGTTCATAATTTATTGCTAGGGGGTGATGATGATTTTGAAGGGGATGGGGACCCATTTTGTTCTTGCAGATAGGGGGCATCAAGTTTGTACACATGTACTGGGGGGGTCAGCAATTTTGTACATAAAAATATTTTAAAATTATGCTTCTCCATAAAAATCATCATCAACCCCCCTAGTCATAAATTATGAACGGTCCCTTATGACAAAATTAACGAGGACTCCTTGAGTTTACTTCTTGATTTTTTCACATTTTAAAGAACTTTGGATCTTGACATTTGAAAAATAGGACAAGTTAAATGGTTATAAAAACATTTACATGTGAAAAACTAGATCTTCTTCAGATATGTTAGACATGTTTGAAGGTTCAGAATCACTGCATGATTGAATGACCAATTTCTTAGGGTCACATGATGGATTATCTAAACTGAATTTTTCTGTTTCAGTCTTCCATATGAGATTATGTTGGAGATATTTAGCCGTTTGGAAGCTCAGGATCTGCTAAAAGCTGCTTGTGTATGCAAAAGGTGGCACAAACAAGCGAATGACAAGTGAGATATATGCATAGGGGCTAGATATCCTTAAATAGGCCTTGTATTTGGTGACTCGTGTTTTGTATGAGTCATGTATGTTGAACAACACACATGCTGAATAATGCCAGTGATATTACCAGAACATACCAGAGCAAGACCTAAGCCAGTGTAGGATTTATATACTAGCATAATCAGATTGTGTCAGGCCTATTTTCTGTTAGTGGCGGTCCAGATTTCTTCAAACGCATACTGTTCCAGCTTTAAAAATAAAAAAATGAATAAGTAAGTAAATTGTATTTTCTGAAGTGATTTATCAAAGATGGGGTGGAGTAGAAAGAATAAGTTGAAAGAAAATATTTACAGTGTTATTTCCTTACCCCATTTGACTTACTGTGCAGGTGTTTTTCATGGCTGAGTTGTAAGATGTGTCAGGGAATGACCCTAGACTGTCCACAGTTTTCTTATAAAGTTTGTCGAAGCTTTAAGAAATGACTTAAACATTTCAAGTGTTGTGATGGTTATTATTTCGTTCCTAGTCTGCTATGGGAGAAGATATTCCGAACACATGGTACCACAGTGAAAGATGAGGGAGGCAAGCCACTGCGACCTCCTTTGGAGTACTGGAAACAACTGTGTATCAAACGGTAGGAACATCAGAACACGCTGCTTATATGTGGTTCCAGCTCTTTCAGGTGAACATTCTGCATTTTGAAGCATACTAATCATTTAGTTTCCCGGAATTTTAGGGTGATAAATTATAAGAAAACATACAATACATACATTATATTTCATGATATATTTACTTAGGTATACTTAGGTACTGGGGCCGTGGGGTAGCCTAGTGGTTAAGGCGTTCACTTGTCATATCAAAGACCAGGGTTCGATTCCCCACATGGGCACATAGGTACTGAACATCAACTGGCATATCTATCCATTTACTGTAATGTAAAATTGTAAAATGTCCATAATAATGTGAATAAAAATGATAAAAATGGCATATAAAAAAATGCAACTCTCTTTTCTCAAAGGTTGCATAGTAAGTATCATGCTACATGCAAATTCCAGTGTAGGTGTAAATGTTATATTTATGACTTCTCTTGTCTAGTTGCTCTTTAAGTAATCACTAAAGATATAAAAAAATATCATACCTTACATGGCAATTTGTACCCATGGAGATACCAGTACCTAAAGTTGGCATATTTTTAGACATTGTCCACTAAATCAGTGCTCATGCTATCAACCCCAGGCTTGCTTGACCCGGGCTTTGTTGTTACAATACATCTGACTATAATTAACTGTGGCACTAAGCAACGTTCAACTATATTGGTCTGAGACACACTATTATTTTTGTGCAATCAGTTTCAAGACTCCAGCATTTTTAAGACCATATTTGGAACATCAAGTATGTCCGGTGAATAATTTATATTATGTCAAACTGAAGGGAAAGTATTTTTTTCCATCATTTTGTGGTAATGAATTTTTTTTAAATCTCCAAGATGATGAAATGGTCAGTCCTTTATATGATTTGTTTGCACCTTCTGTATTTCAGGTGCACAGAAAAACGAAACAAGACTTGTCTGAAGTTACTGAAAAAGATGCACCCTTACACTGGATTGCCAAGATTTACAGAGAAAGCTCTGAGGTATTCATTGTAGTCTTCCAATCAGTACATGTTAGCCATCCACTCTTCATTTTTCAGTAATTTTGTACAGATCTTAGTACATTCTTGTTAAATTTTAGTACTCTCATCTTTTAAATCAATTCAGAAGACTCTGGTCCATGTAATCAGTGTTTCCGTTTTCCAGTATTTACCGGACTTTGAACGGTACAAAGTTGGAATGTCCAGTAATTTCAAAGGCTGTCGGTCATTGTGTCCGGCAAATTTTAAAATCAATTTTCTAATTACCCATCTCAATTATATTTCTCCTCGCAAAAAGATTACGTGTTCACAATGACATCGAGGTGTTGTCAAATAAAAAATAGCAGTTTTTTATTAACCCTGGCTAAAAATAGCATCACTGACGCATTGTGATACCCTCTACATTTCTTATTGGTTGTTAGGGTGCAAGGTCTCACTCAATGAAAAGCGTGATCACTTGACCGGTACAATTTACAAATTACCGGTACTTGAAATGCTAAACCGGTCACAATGTCCAGCTGTAAAAAAGGCCAGCGGAAACACTGGTGATACTGATATTTGTACGCCAGTCAACAAATAAACACATAATGATCAGCTCACATCACCATTATTTGTCATACAATATATGCCATTGTCATCTCAGATATTATTTGCTTCAGATGTATTAAAACTCTTAATTTTACACTGCATTCAATTCAATTCAATTCAATTCAGTAAAGTTAAACAAAGCAGAGACATGATATAAGCATCTTCCTTCTTTGAGAGGTATATATTTTGACAAGCATTTTAGAAGTTGAAAAGATGAAGGAAAACCAGGTCCTGTGGATGGTCAATTTCTTTATTGCAATGAGTGTGACATTTAACTGTAGCTACTAACAGTTAGCGTAACAGTTAGCGTGATAACGGTGTTAGTACCTACACCGAAACATCACACTCATTGCAATAAAGAAGTTGACTATCCATAGAACCTGGTTTTCCTCCAAGCATCTTTCTCTATATTTGTCCTGTTATCAGTGTCCAAATACAAATTACAAATCTACTTAGCCACAACCATGATGACATTAGGTTTACCCATAACAGCATGATGTTCAAATATGATTTGGGAATTTATACAGACATTTGCTGTTAGGGCTGGGACGGGTACTCGGGTACTCGAATCCGGGTCGGGTACAGCTGGAATCGAGTCCTATTTCTCGGACTCGAGTACCCGGAAAGGGAGAAAACTCTGTAATGACAAGGGCAGATAATAACTTGTCTTTTTCATTATAACGTAACACATTTACATCAATGGTATTGTCCGATTAATGGGGGTTATTATTAACGACTTTAATTTATCTGCGCATGTGCAGTGAGTAGTCAAGTTACAGTAACAGTTGGAACGAAAAGTTTATTTTAACGAGCAATGTAAGTAATGGTGTTACTCTTTATATTGGTTAAACAGACGTAAATTATATAGCTTGAGATCATTTTAATGTCTTATTGCCACCCTTATAAGTTTTCTATAATATTCAGAAAGTTGACAGAAGCGCTGTATTCCTTACATTTCTGGGTACTCGATTCCGATTCAGGAAAGTACATGCGGGTACTCAATTCCAATTTTTCCTACCCGTCCCAGCCCTATTTGCTGTAGACTTGGGGCTGAATATCAGATAAGTCCCTGTAATGATACAGAATTTCCTTTTGTTGCAGATGTGCAGGTGTGTGGTTTCAGCTGTGTTTGATTGACAGCGATGGAAAAGAGCACGAAAGTATGACGTGTGACGTATTCCACCACAGCATGTCTATAGCAGTGCGCTGGTACAGCCTCACCAATGTCCCCCTAAACAGAATCAAGCAACTCAAAGTCTTCTCTTGCAATCCTCTGTTCTTTGATGACAAAGGTCATGCCGTCCGGAATGGGTAAGGGGACAGCTGTAGCAGGTGTAGGGTGTCATAAGTCTCTGTAATCATAAGTCAACAGTACTTTTGCACTGCACGTCCATGTTCTAATAGACACCCTTGTTCTTAGACTATCTTCTTGGTGAACATTGCTGACATAAAAGATGAATAACAAATCTGATTTTTCAGTTGAAAATGTAAGCATGACAAAGAGAGAGTGTTTTCATTTTTTTGAGAAAACATTTATCCAAATTCTAAACCATCTGAATGCAATTAGGAGTAAGAATGAAAAACACTGGAATTCCTTTACTGAAAAACAATAGAGTACCGGTAGTCATAGTAGAAAACAACTTCAGTGACAGTGAGTGAGAGTAAGACCTGAAGTAACTGAAGTTACTTAAAAGGTTGAATATGCTTTCATGAGCACATCAATTAAACAATGGGTTGCAATACTAAACCGGGAGTGTGCAGATTCTGTTCTCAGCTTATCATTTTAATGTGAATTTTTGTGTGGACTTCTACTAATCCAAAATCAATGATAGATGCATATGAAAGAGTTGTGTATATGATTCTAGTTCAGTTCCATTGCAAAACTTGAAACATGTCTTACAAGTGAAAAGTAGAATCTGTCAACAATAGTCATATGAAAGTAGTACATCTCAGTACATCATTATGAGACAGCAAGATACATGTACATTCAATACTGTACCCAAGCGTGGCATTAGGTTAGAAATCAGACAGTGTGTGATGTCATTTGACTGCCATTTTCCTGCAGACCCTACCAGAGGTCACTGATGACCAGCACTGACCTCAAGTGGAGTGTTTATGTGAAGGACACAACGCCCGTGGCCGCCAATGACACCATCGTGTTGTATGCTGTGCCTGCATCTGATCTCCTTGTTGCCACATGGAAGGTAGGGGGTTCATCAACCTCTTTAACTGCATATCTGATGGCTGAAGTTAGGAATATCTAATTTCCCATTTTTGTCCTAGGTAAGAATCTGCAATGATATCTAAGAATCACATATTCTTGGTCCATGTGATATCGAATGTTAATTATCTCATGACATTTCTGATAATCTTATCACCAGAAGACAAAATCTCTTTTTGAAATCACCCTTTTAGAGGCATTTAGAAGAGCAGAGTAGTAAGGAGGGATAACAACATAGGGATAAACAACTTCATTACTACACTATACAGTACACTGTAATAGAGACGTTGTTCATCCATATGTTGTTGTCCCTCCTCAATAAATCTTGAGGTTCTTGAGAGGCATATAGAAGTTGGTATTCAAGTATAAGACAAAATATTATGGATGTCAACTTCTTCTTGAATTTACATGTCTTTGTAAATCGTTGTCCTCTTCCACAGGCAGATGGTGAGTTGGCGTTTGTTGCCGTGGGTTACCACCATCTACAGCTGGTACATAGATGCTTGCTGGGCACCATCAAAAGGTAGATAAACAATTCTGGTGACATTATTCATTAGATATTTTGATAGACAAAGAATTTAGAAACCAGATTGCTGAACCTTATTGTGTGGTGAACTGGTTTACACGTTTGTCCTGGAAATATGCAGTGAATGCATGAGAATGCTTGTTGAATAACAGTTCAGGCATTAATATGGATTACTGCACTGGGCCTTGTTGGAATTAGGGTTTGAACAGGTCCGAAGTGCTCCCATACAGCAGTGTATGACATAAGCCCCAAACCCAGCCAGACATCAGGGCTGGTAACTTCAAATGTTACCAGCCCAAAATGGATTTAACCAGACCATACAATCCAAAGAAAATTTCAATGATTTTGAATCATACGAGCTGAGCTGTTTAGTTTACGAAACCCTGTGCATCGATATGTCAACACAGTGCTTTGAGCTTGCGATACAATAGTTCAATTTTCAAACAGTAATTGTCTAAACGTAACCCTCAATTTGGATTAGATTTTAAGATATACTAAATTTACTCAGATGTGTGGAACCGCCGCCTTGGGCGGATGGACAGGCCTTATTTCATAAACTGCACACAGATCTAAATTACATTGTGTTGTCAATCAGGTGTTAGTTAGAATTGGTCTGCAGCAGGCCATGCTTGCCCAACCAGACGATTACAGGATTGGATAGTCATGTTCACAAACTTGTTTGATATCTGTCATAGTATTCAAATGTTGGGATTGATGATCATGATGTCAGTCCCTTAATGGTCCACACACAAGTATTAGAGTGAGGGTGTTTAGCTTTAGGTCGCACTGTGCAATATTCCACCTATATGGCAGTGGTCTGTAAATGATCGAGTCTTGACCAGAAAGTCCATTGATCAACAGCATGAGCATCGATCTATGCAATTGGGATACGATGAAATGTGTCAACCAAATCAGCAAGTCTGATAACCTGATCCCGTTACGACAAACATGGGTTACTGATGATCAATTCTAACCGGATCTTCACGGGGGTAGCAAGTCTGAAAACCTTGGTTAAGGTTCTTTTCACTGTCAGTAGATTAAATGCAATGTACCTGGAATATAGCTGACTTTAACATGCAATGTACCTGGAATATAGATGACTTTAACATGCAATGTACCTGGAATATAGCTGACTTTAACATGCAATGTACCTGGAATATAGCTGACTTTAACATGCATTGTACCTGGAATATAGCTGACTTTAACATGCAATGTACCTGGAATATAGCTGACTTTAACATGCAATGTACCTGGAATATAGCTGACTTTAACATGCAATGTACCTGGAATATAGCTGACTTTATGTACCTGGAATATAGCTGACTTTAACATGCAATGTACCTGGAATATAGCTGACTTTTAACATGCAATGTACCTGGAATATAGCTGACTTTTAACATGCAATGTACCTGGAATATAGCTGACTTTGCAACTTTAACTTTAACATGCAATGTACCTGGAATATAGCTGACTTTAACATGCAATGTACCTGGAATATAGCTGACTTTAACATGCAATGTACCTGGAATATAGCTGACTTTAACATGCAATGTACCTGGAATATAGCTGACTTTAACATGCAATGTACCTGGAATATAGCTGACTTTTAATGTACCTGGAATATAGCTGACTTTAACATGCAATGTACCTGGAATATAGCTGACTTTAACATGCAATGTACCTGGAATATAGCTGACTTTAACATGCAATGTACCTGGAATAATATAGCTGACTGGAATATAGCTGACTTTAACATGCAATGTACCTGGAATATAGCTGACTTTAACATGCAATGTACCTGGAATATAGCTGACTTTAACATGCAATGTACCTGGAATATAGCTGACTTTAACATGCAATGTACCTGGAATATAGCTGACTTTAACATGCAATGTACCTGGAATATATGTACCTGGAATATAGCTGACTTTAACATGCAATGTACCTGGAATATAGCTGACTTTAACATGCATGCATATAGCTGACTTTAACATGCAATGTACCTGGAATATAGCTGACTTTTGCAATGTACCTGGAATATAGCTGACTTTAACATGCAATGTACCTGGAATATAGCTGACTTTAACATGCAATGTACCTGGAATATAGCTGACTTTAACATGCAATGTACCTGGAATATAGCTGACTTTAACATGCAATGTACCTGGAATATATAAGCATGAATATAGCTGACTTTAACATGCAATGTACCTGGAATATAGCTGACTTTAACATGCAATGTACCTGGAATATAGCTGACTTTAACATGCAATGTACCTGGAATATAGCTGACTTTAACATGCAATGTACCTGGCTATAGCTGACTTTAACATGCAATGTACCTGGAATATAGCTGACTTTAACATGCAATGTACCTGGAATATAGCTGACTTTAACATGCAATGTACCTGGAATATAGCTGACTTTAACATGCAATGTACCTGGAATATAGCTGACTTTAACATGCAATGTACCTGGAATATAGCTGACTTTAACATGCAATGTACCTGGAATATAGCTGACTTTAACATGCAATGTACCTGGAATATAGCTGACTTTAACATGCAATGTACCTGGAATATAGCTGACTTTAACATGCAATGTACCTGGAATATAGCTGACTTTAACATGCAATTTAACTGGAATGCTTTAACATGCAATGTACCTGGAATATAGCTGCTTTAACACTTGTACCTGGAATATAGCTGACTTTAAATGTGTACCTGGAATATAGCTGACTTTAACATGCAATGTACCTGGAATATAGCTGACTTTAACATGATGTACCTTTAACATGCAATGTACCTGGAATATAGCTGACTTTAACATGCAATGTACCTGGAATATAGCTGACTTTAACATGCAATGTACCTGGAATATAGCTGACTTTAACATGCAATGTACCTGGAATATAGCTGACTTTAACATGCAATGTACCTGGAATATAGCTGACTTTAACATGCAATGTACCTGGAATATAGCTGACTTTAACATGCAATGTACCTGGAATATAGCTGACTTTAACATGCAATGTACCTGGAATATAGCTGACTTTAACATGCAATGTACCTGGAATATAGCTGACTTTAACATGCAATGTACCTGGAATATAGCTGACTTTAACATGCAATGTACCTGGAATATAGCTGACTTTAAATGCATAGTACCTGGAATATAGCTGACTTTAACATGCAATGTACCTGGAATATAGCTGACTTTAACATGCAATGTACCTGGAATATAGCTGACTTTAACATGCAATGTACCTGGAATATAGCTGACTTTAACATGCAATGTACCTGGAATATAGCTGACTTTAACAACATGTACCTGGAATATAGCTGACTTTAACACCTACCTGGAATATAGCTGACTTTAACATGCAATGTACCTGGAATATAGCTGACTTTAACATGCAATGTACCTGGAATATAGCTGACTTTAACATGCAATGTACCTGGAATATAGCTGACTTTAACATGCAATGTACCTGGAATATAGCTGACTTTATAGCTGTACCTGGAATATAGCTGACTTTAACATGCAATGTACCTGGAATATAGCTGACTTTAACATGCAATGTACCTGGAATATAGCTGACTTTAACATGCAATGTACCTGGAATATAGCTGACTTTAACATGCAATGTACCTGGAATATAGCTGACTTTAACATGCAATGTACCTGGAATATAGCTGACTTTAACATGCAATGACTGGAATATAACATGCAATGTACCTGGAAATAGCTGACTTTAGCTGGAATATGACTTTAACATTCAAAGGGCACAATATATCATCACTATTATATATTCTTCTTTGGATTCATTACAATTCTGTTATCATAAGATGGACTGAGCACTCTTCTCCCACCAGCTTCATGTTACTGATTACTCTGAGGGAAACTTTTATGAAAGGTATAAACATGTTTGTGACTTGTGTTTTCAGTGCATATCCACTCCCTGGTCATACCCCGGTACCAGATGATATTGACCCTAGTTACGGTAAGGGTGATGATATTGACCCTAGTTACGGTAAGGGTGATGATATTGACCCTAGTTACGGTAAGGGTGATGATATTGAGCCAAAAAAACCAGCATGAGTCAAGTTTAACATTTGTGTATTTTAAGGGCCAAAAAATGTTGAAATTCATTTTCTGTGGTTTATGTGTTTTTTGCCAGCCAACTGTACTAGACTCCATGTTGAAACAAGTACACAGTGGTTGAAGCAGAGTGCAGCAGTAAATGTTGAATACATATTGTGGAATTTGTGAGAATTTGTTTAGTAGAATCAACAAGTGATGGGTGTAGACTAATGGTTGAAGTGCCCGCTCATCATCAAGTTTGATTCCCCACATGTGTACAATGTGTGAAGCCCATTTCTGGTGTCCCCCAGCATGATATTGCTGGCATATTGTTACGTACAAGCAGTGAAAAAACATACTCATTCATTCAATATGTTCCATGAAAATGTACATCTCCATTGTTTATGGAATTCTACTGTCAAGTGTTAACATTGATTTGTCATAAGTGGTACAGCAGTTGACACAGAATTATTTAGATTCCTATACAACAATACAGAAACATACAAAGGTGTATATTTTCAAAGACTTTGTGTAACAGTGTTACTGTGATCTCTTTTAGTTGATGGGGAGGGAGTGGGGTAGCCTAGTGGTTAAAGCTTTTGCTTATCACCCCAAAGGCCCGGGTCCGACATGGGTGCAATGTGTGAAACTTATTTCTGGCGTCCCCCACCATGAGATTGCTGGAACATTGCTAAAAGCAGCGTAAAACCAAAACTCACTCACTCACTCATTCCTTTATTGAAAAACAATAGAGTAGTCATAGTAGAAAACAAATTCAGTGACAGTGAGCAAGAGTAAACTCACTCACTCATTCACTCAGTCTGAGTTGATGCCTGTCCTATTGTTGTTGACTAGGTCTCCATGACTACCGATGTACAGTGGATATCCGCAACATGAGGAGCTCGCTATGGACACAACAGTTTCAGGGACTTCACTGCAGGAAGCAAGACGTTGGTGAGTACTGGGTGGCATCTCTCATCAGCATTCGGGGACGAAGAAGGTTGACTTCCCCAAAATGTCTTTCTTATCCTTTTCTGCATGTTTGTATTTTATCACACAGATTACCTTCAGTTGAGCTTAGCAAGAACGCTAGAATTGCTATGTTGGGCTCCAGACTAGTGGTTGAAGTCACAGACTAGTACAACAGTCTCCTGTGTACATTTCAGTAGATAGTAGTGGATTATTCAGTGTATTTCATCTCCAGTCTGTTTTGATAAACATGAACTACCATTGCTGAATGTTCAGCCTGAATGGCACAATGGTTAAAATAAGTGTTTTGAGAGGGGAGCAATGGCGCCAGAACAAAGGTACTGGTATTTAAATGGATCAGTGTAACAATACTGTGGGGCAGCCATAGGATACATATCCAAATACTATAGGTGTGATAGGATTTGTATCCAAATGATATGGGTGTGATACGATTTGTATCCCAATACTATAGGTGTGATATGATTTATATCCCAATACTATGGGTGTGATACGATTTGTATCCCAATACTATAGGTGTGATACGATTTGTATCCCAATACTATAATGGTGTGATATGATTTGTATCCCAATACTATAGGTGTGATGCGATTTGTATCCCAATACTATAGGTGTGATGCGATTTGTACCCCAATACTATAGGTGTGATACGATTTGTATCCCAATACTATAGGTGTGATACGATTTGTATCCCAATACTATGAGTGTGATACGATTTGTATCCCAATACTATAGGTGTGATACGATTTGTATCCCATTACTATGGGTGTGATACGATTTGTATCCTAATAATATGGTTGTGATATGATTTGTATCCCAATACTATGGGTGCGATACGATTGGTATCCCAATACTATAGGTGTGATGCGATATGTATCCCAATACTATAGGTGTGATACGATTTGTATCCCAATACTATAGGTGTGATGCGATTTGTATCCCAATACTATAGGTGTGATACGATTTGTATCCCAATACTATAGGTGTGATACGATTTGTATCCCAATACTATAGGTGTGATACGATTTGTATCCCAATACTATGGGTGTGATACGATTTGTATCCCAATACTATGGGTGTGATACGATTTGTATCCCAATACTATGGGTGTGATACGATTTGTATCCCAATACTATAGGTGTGATGCGATTTGTATCCCAATACTATAGGTGTGATGCGATTTGTATCCCAATACTATAGGTGTGATATGATTTGTATCCCAATACTATAGGTGTGATACGATTTGTATCCCAATACTATAGGTGTGATACGATTTGTATCCCAATACTATGGGTGTGATACGATTTGTATCCCAATACTATATGGGTGTGATGATTTGTATCCCAATACTATGAGTGTGATACGATTTGTATCCCAATACTATGGGTGTGATATGATTTGTATCCCAATACTATGAGTGTGATATGATTTGTATCCCAATGATATGGGTGTGATACAATTTGTATCCCAATACTAGGGGTGTGATATGATTTTTATGCAAATACTATGGATGTGATATTCTCTACCTTTTGCAGGTAAATCACATTGCTGAATGTTTTGTTTGTTTTCAAATTTCAGAGAGCAAAGATGGGATATTGTAGGGGAGAAATATACATGCTTGGGGGCACCAGGAAATACTAGAGAATCTGCATGAACAGTTTCTGTTATTATTCACATGTTTTTGTATCAGTAGAACCTGTAATGTATTGAATACTAAATCTTGTAAATCAATGTATTTTATTGTGAACCTGGTATTGCGATACAAGACTGTACTGCTGTTTCGTTACACCACTAGCAATAGCATACTGAATATTCAAGGATGAGACTCTAGCGGCTGCCATATTCCAGGTGATGGCTACGCATACTTTCGGCTTATCAGGAAGGACCACACAGGTGACCACGTGATCATCCCAAAACAGTTCAGTCTCCCCTGGAAAACCGATCTCTTCAAAGGCATCATCAAGGTAACCCAACCTACCTCGTCCTTGTCTCTGTTTTGTCCCTCTTAGTTTATTTTTTGTCTTGAAGTACAGGTTTCAGGTTTTTCAAGTAAATGCGTAAATATAACATCAGTGATGGCATATTACTAACTTTAGGTTATTTTGAGGGGTTGTTATCCCCCGGTTGTTATCCCCCCGTTGTTATCCGTCCGTCCGTCCATAATCATTTTGTTTCCAGAGCATAACTCAAAAAACTTTCAATATTTTTCAACAAAAATTGGTAGATATATCAAACAGAACCTAAGGTGGTGCCTTTTGCTATTTACAGATTTTTGTCATTTTTACTTTTCTCGGTTTCCATGGAAACGTTTTGGACTTAGTCTTTAAGGAGGGGTGGGCTTCATTTCCGGAGCATAATTCAAAAACCGTTCAATATGTTTCAACAAAACTTGGTAGACATATCAAACAGAACCTTAAGTGGTGCCTTTTGCTATTTGCAGATTTTTGGCATTTATATTTCTCATGATTTCCATGGAAACGATTCGGACTTAGTCCCAAAAGGGAGGGGTGGGCTTCGTTTCCGGAGAACAACTTGAAAACTTCTTAATATCTTTCAGCAAGACTTCGCAGATATGTGAGGCAGATGCCAAAGTGGTGCCTTTTGCTATTTGCAGATTTTTGGCATTTATATTTCTCATGATTTCCATGGAAACGATTCAGACTTAGTCCCAAAAGGGAGGGGTTGGCTTCGTTTGCGGAGCATAACTCAAGAACCGTTCAATATTTTTCAACAAAACTTGGTAGATATATCAAACAGAACCTTAAGTGGTGCATTTTGCTATGTGCAGATTTTGGCATTTTTATTTTCCCCTGTTTCTGTGGAAACGATTCGGACTTAGTCCCAAAAGGGAGGGGTGGGCTTCGTTTCCGGAGCATAACTCAAGAACCGTTCAATATTTTTCAACAAAACTTGGTAGATATATCAAACAGAACCTTAAGTGGTGCCTTTTGCTATGTGCAGATTTTGGCATTTTTATTTTCCCCTGTTTCTGTGGAAACGATTCGGACTTAGTCCCAAAAGGAGGGGTGGGCTTCGTTTCCGGAGAACAACTTGAAAACTTCTTAATATCTTTCAGCAAGACTTGGCAGATATGTGAGGCAGATGCCAAAGTGGTGCCTTTTGCTATTTGGCAGAATTTTGGCATATTTATTTTTCACGGTTTTCATGGAGACGATTCAGACTTAGTCCCAATAGGGAGGTGTAGGCTTCGTTTGCGGAGTATAACTCAAGAACCGTTCAATATTTTTCAACAAAGCTTGGTAGATATATCAAACAGAACCTTAACCTTAAGTGGTGCCTTTTGCTATTTGCAGATTTTTGGCACATTTATTTTTCCCCGTTTCCATGGAAACGATTCGGACTAAGGCCCAAAGGGAGGGGTGGGTTTCATTTCCGGAGCACAACTCGAAAAGCGTTCAGTTTCTTTCAACAGAACTTGGCAGATATATTAGACAAATTTTGAAATGGTGCCTTTTGCTATTTACAGATTTTGGCATTTTTATTTTCCCCTGTTTCTGTGGAAACGATTCGGACTTAGTCCCAAAAGGAAGGGGTGGGCTTCGTTTCCGGAGAACAACTTGAAAACTTCTTAATATCTTTCAGCAAGACTTGGCAGATATGTGAGGCAGATGCCAAAGTGGTGCCTTTTGCTATTTGGCAGAATTTTGGCATATTTATTTTTCACGGTTTTCATGGAAACGATTCAGACTTAGTCCCAATAGGGAGGTGTAGGCTTCGTTTGCGGAGTATAACTCAAGAACCGTTCAATATTTTTCAACAAAGCTTGGTAGATATATCAAACAGAACCTTAACCTTAAGTGGTGCCTTTTGCTATTTGCAGATTTTTGGCACATTTATTTTTCCCCGTTTCCATGGAAACGATTCGGACTAAGGCCCAAAAGGGAGGGGTGGGTTTCAGTTTCGGAGCACAACTCGAAAAGCGTTCAGTTTCTTTCAACAGAACTTGGCAGATATATTAGACAAATTTTGAAATGGTGCCTTTTGCTATTTACAGATTTTTGGCATTTATATTTCTCATGATTTCCATAGAAACGATTTGGACTTAGTTTTAACAAAAGTCAAGCTCGACTTTAAGTAACTGTCAGATGATTTGTTCTTTCAAATATGTGGGGGCCGGGTGGATATGTCATCTTCTGATGACTCTTGTTAAGTATGCAGCAATTGTCCAGCTCACTTCACTGAACGCCGAGAGAATTAATGTTACACCATACTTGCCTTCTCATCACCTGGTAGAAATCAGGACAGCTGGATCGGACACTGTGTGGCCCTCTGCTTAAAAAATGTATTGGATATCACATATTTTTGGATGTCAATGTTTACTCGGGCTATGACGAGGCGGGTTGTGTCACACCTGCTTGGCATTGAGGGGATAAAACAAGGAGTGGTTTGCTTACAGTCAGTTTAATTGTCAGAGTAGGTATCCACATTTAAATACGCAGCATGGTATCTCATTGTACATGGGAGAAGTAGATACACTAGCATGTACGTGTTGATGTATAAATGTAATAATCTTGTCACAATGTTAATCCCTATTTTACTTCACCTCTTGGTACAAACTTTTAATCATCTGAAACGATAGTGTTGTCACTGTGTGTTGATGATTAGCAGTATATGTAGATATATGTCTTTCCAGAACATTGCATGGTTGGATCTGACACTGCTTGATGAGAGGGAAACAGTATTTTGGTCGTTCAGGTATGTTTTTGGTCTCATTGTGGAGGTAATCTATTTAAGTGCAATGGTGGGGTTAATGCCATAATGGCATGGCTGAGGTAAGTTCCGTGTGCCGCAGAGGCACATTTAAAAGCCTAATTATTTTAATGAAAATACTGTGATGATGTGGGGCGGTTGGGTAGCCTAATGGTTAAAGCGTTGGCTCGTCACGCCGAAGACCTGGGTTCGAATCCCCACATGGGTACAATGTGTGAAGCCCATTTCTGGTGTCCCCCGCCATGATGTTGCTGGAATATTGCTAAAAGCGGCGTAAAACCAAACTCAGTCAGTCAGACAGCTGTGATGATGTTGTCAATATGGAGTTAGTGATATATGTACAGTTACCTCCCCTTGGCATGTATGGAGGGTAACATTTGGCCAGTTTATCATAAATTCAAAACCTTAAACAAAATGGGAATAATTCAAATTGAAAACTATAGTAATTTGTTTGAAACTATGTAACTAAGTTTGGATATTGTTTAATAATGTGACTATGATTTTTTCTGTATAGAACTGTTATTACAGTATTACATTAAGATGTCTCCTTTTCATTACAGTTCACCATTAACAGCACAAGCAAAAGAAAAAACAAAAAGTAAGTGTGATTTTGGTGTTATGGAGGTATATCATGTGAACAGCTTTTGCACATGTCATTCTTTCACTTTCAAGTCTATGTCCATGCATTTGCTAGGTTTTTGTGTGATAGATGTTCACGGACCTCATGCATCACATATATAAATACTGGTGTACATTATAACATTATTATACTATATTGGGCCAAAATGATATGCCCAGTAGATTTAATGAATGATTTGTTTTGTAGATCTTGACTTTGATTACAATGGAGACAATCACTTGGCGGCCATGTTCTCAGGAGAGAAGGGACAAGTGCATATTGAGCTGAATCAGGTTTGTTGTCGTTCTTGATTTATCAATTTTTCTAATTTTCTTTCTGTTATGAAAAATGCTACACAGAGTTTGGGAATTGGTCTTCAGCAATCTATGATGGTTTAAGAAGCAGCCAATGATATGGGATGGTCAGGCCAACTCCCTTGTTGATGCATGTCATGGTGTCCCAACTGTGACGAGTGACACTGATGATGTTTATCACTGGACTATCTAATTTAGACTTGTTTTATTACAGACTGGAATGTAAATGTTGAATGCAGCACTAAATAACAAAAAAGCAGACAATATGAATAATTTAGATTCATTCGCAAACGTAGCTACAGTTTGGATGCCATGTCTCAACCTTGATACATGAAACGTTTTATGGATAATAAGTTCTTTAATTTTGTATACAATGTTTCAGAGCTAATCCTTGCTCCTTCTTTTTGTGATGAAGGAGCAGGAATTAGCACTGATGTTGTATAAAGAATGATACTTTTAAGAGCTAATTCTTGCTCCTTCATCATCTGAAATGTTGTATAAAGAATTTAAAGAAGTTGTTCAGATCTTCATCATCTGATGAAGGAGCAGGAATTAGCACTGATGTTGTATAAAGAATGATACTTTAAGGGCTAATTCTTGCTCCTTCATCATCTGAAATGGTGTTTAAAGAATTTAAAGAAGTTGTTCAGATCTTCATCATCTGATGAAGGAGCAGGAATTAGCACTGAAATGTTGTATAAAGAATGATACTTTAAGGGCTAATTCTTGCTCCTTCATCATCTGAAATGTTGTATACAGAATTTAAAGAAGTTGTTCAGATCTTCATCATCTGATGAAGGAGCAGGAATTAACACTGATGTTGTATAAAGAATGATACTTTAAGGGTTAATTCTTGCTCCTTCATCATCTGAAATGTTGTATACAGAATTTAAAGAAGTTGTTCACATCTTCATCATCTGATGAAGGAGCAGGAATTAACACTGATGTTGTATAAAGAATGATACTTTAAGAGCTAATTCTTGCTCCTTCATCATCTGAAATGTTGTATAAAGAATTTAAAGAAGTTGTTCAGATCTTCATCATCTGATGAAGGAGCAAGAATCAGCTCTGAAACATCGTACATGTATAAAGAATTATAAGAAGTTATCTATAAAATGTTTCATGGTCATTGACATCAAACACGTCTAAGTGGTGTGTCAGAAATGTTTGCAAAGTGTTCAACGATGTTTTGGCCTCAGATAGCTGGAAGCATTGGAATCAGTCATAGAGACGCTCAACCACTAAGCAGACTGCTTCAGAATGTCAGATACGGTTGATCGTCCAATCTTTGCAACAAACAAACTTCTGCTCAGCAAAAGTGATGACTTCTTGATGTGTTGTCTGGGGTTTGTCTTTCTTCAAAAGGAGATTTCTTTCTTGATCAATGGCGTAACTTCTACAAGGGGTCGCTTAGTAGGTGGTGTACTCATGACAAACATCTTGTGATGAAAACTCATGTCGGTTGTAAACATTTGATACAGCTCGCTCTACTATTATTTCTTGATTAAATCGTCTCAGTTAAATATCTTGTGTTCCTAATTAACAAGTGTGATGTTCACCGACGTCGGTGTCAAGCAGCCAGTAAGGCACACACTAATTACTACTCACGTGTTATTGTTTCTATACAGTCGGATTATCCAACTGGCTGTGTTGATTGTCGGATTAACAAATGTTTTTACAATGTATTTACAATAATCAGTTGCTAGATTGGTGTGTCGGAGTCGGAATGCGAGTATGTCGGATTAAGGAGAGTAATTATCACTGTTTTAAATGGTTCCCTAATTTTTTGTCGGATTAACGTGATTGTCGGATTAATGAGTGTCGGATTAATGAGAGCTGACTGTATTCATGTTCATCCTACTTTTACATGCCTTTCAAGAACTTCATGTCTCAATCTTTCATAATGCTAATTTAGAACCGTATTTCTCTAATGTATGACTGATTTCTGAATAAACAACTGTTTGGGCATTTTCTTTTTCAGATAAGGTTCAATACAAAGCTAGGATAGCGAGTGGTTATAGGAAATGTATCATAATATAATACAGAATGTTTTGTTTGTATGTAAATGTATCGCTGCACTCAGCAATTTCCCATCCATATGACAGCAGTCTGTCAGTAACTGAATCTGGGCCAGACAATCCATTGATTGTACTTGGGATATGATAACATGTGTCAACCAAGTTAGCGAGTCTGACCACCCGATCCATTAGTTGCCTTTTACAACAAGCATCGGTTGCTGAATATCAGTTCTAACCTGCATCTCCACGGTGTAATGTAGACTGTAGATGTTACATGTTGGATAACTGTGGGTTGTATGCTGGGAATACATTGGCAGGTCATTTTAGCATCAGTCCACATCTTACCTGGGCTGCAAAGTGACTTCACAGCTCAGACAACCAAACTTCGATACTTTAACATTGTTTTTTTATGTCATACATAGCTCTCAGATCATTTGACAAAAATAGCCTTATTCCAAAAACTTTTTGTTGATGAAATACTATGGGTAGTTTTACAGAAATATACCCCAGCTGACAATGTATTAAAGTGGAAAATTAAGCAATGCAACAATGTGTGTTTTATGTTGACTAGTGCTGGTACCCACTCACATTCGCCTTGAGCATGCAGTAAGATGGGACTGTTTCTCATTTCAGATGGATGACGATCGCACATTTGTGTCATGCCTAGAAGTGAGGGTTGCGCTCTCAGCGATAAACGAGTGGTTTGAGACTTGTTACTGATCAAGGCTGACAAGGAGTCTTCACAGCTGTTGCAAATGCTTGTCTTTACTTTAAGATAAAATGATTGATGACATTCCCAGGAAAATATTTTAATGTCAATATTTCATGTCAGGAGAAATGTGTTTCATTGAAGGATTAAGGCAAGATTCAGTTTGCCTTTAGCATCAGTACTTTCCAGGCTGGCAAGTCCAGATAGACAAGGTTTCAAGACTGTCGGTACCAGATAGACAAGGTTTCCAAACTGGCAAGGTGTCCATATGTGACATGCAGGGTTTTCGGACATGTGGGTCCAGTCTGCCAGGGTTTCTATACAAGCAGATCAAACAGGTTTCCAGATGTGAACATCCACACTGGAAGGGTTTCTGGACTAGTGCATCAAGATTAGCACAGCTTCTTAAGTAGTGGGTCAAGATTAACTAGGTTTCAATACAAGTAGTTTAAGCTGTTAAAGTTCCAAGATGTCTACATCCACGCTGGAAGGCTTTTGGTTCTGGACAAGTGGTTCGAGATTAGCCGGGTTTCAATACAAGTAGTTTAAACTGTTAAAGTTTCAAGATGTCTACATCCATGCTGGAAGGCTTTTGGTTCTGGACAAGTGGGTCGAGATTAGCCGGGTTTCAATACAAGTAGTTTAAACTGTTAAAGTTTCAAGATATCTACATCCATGCTGGAAGGGTTTTGGTTCTGGACAAGTGGGTCGAGATTAGCTGGGTTTCCAAACTGATAGGTCAAGATCATCAAGGTTTCCACACAAGCTGGTGAAGACTGGCAGGGTTTCCAGATTTTTAATGAAGATTATCAAGGTTGGGGTTTTACATCAGTGGGTCATTACTGGTAGGGTTTTATGATTTGTAGATCCAGATCAGCAGGGTATCCAGATAGGGGATGCAGGCTGGCAGGGTTTCGAGACCAGCAGGGTTTTAGGGTTTACCTACAAGCACCGTTTCTACACATGAGGGCCCAGTCCGGCATGGTTGTACCGTATACTTGCACAGTTTTACACATTTCTGCCAAGTTTCTGCATGTTATTGTCATTAAGTAGTAACTTTAGTTTTATTCTATAAACTTGTAAGATAGTGACCAATTATTGACATTTGTATTCTGGTTACCTTTGGTTATCACAGTGTCACATGACCAATGATTGTGATATTCATCAATATACAACTTTGCACAAGAAATCTAAGAAAAATCATTATTACGTCATCTAATATCACCTATTCTTTTGCATGAGTATATGATTAAAAGGATATGCTGATAAATAAATTGACCCCAGCCCTATGCACAATTTGATCCAGCAAGGCACTACTGCTTCATTTATGAGGGGTGGGTGGGGCAGCATGAGGCAGGGTGGGACCTGAAGTAACCTGTGAGGACCGGTGTATAAATTACATTCGAAATTCTGTGATACATTTTGCCGTTGATTTTCATCTTAAGATATACTTACCTGTTACCATGGCAACAGATGCAAGGTTGTTGCAATGGTTACATGTCATTCCCTTTTTTAACTTACCTCTTACTATTGTACATTACTGGTGCAATATTCTAAATTAGAACTGATATGAAATATATATTATAGAATTGTTAATTGACAGTGTGAAAATTGAACATCGCCTCAGCATTATTTCAGCCATATTGTGACTATTTCAAAGTGAATGTGGAGAAGGAAATGTATACTGTGTTATTTGTTTTTGTCCGTCCACCGTCTGTGTGTATTCCAAACAAGATGTTGACATTGTTAACTTTATAATAAACAGTTTAAGAATTGTTGTTGTCTCTATTCTGTCTCAGTGCCAGGATCATGAACATCCAGGAGCTTACCTACTGACCATTATTGTCAGTTGTTTTACTCTTTGTGGGAAATGGTCCAGTATTTTGTCTCAAGCCTTAGTGACTAACACTGTGTTTGCAAATATTTTTTCTTGTTTCCTAGTGCCTTGATATCTGTTGAAAATATTCTTTTCGTGTAATAATTATCATTCAATATGTCAGCTGAATAAGTTATGGAAATATAATTCTATAAGTTGTTAAAGCTTGGCATAGAGAGACCATAGAGTAATTGAAATAAATCTCTGGTTCGTCAGGAAAGAGTGATACGATTATTAACTACCTTTGTGGCATTCTTTTGTCTAAAACATCAAAACCACATTAAATTGCTGTAATGTAATCCAGTAAAGGATACAGGGCTTAGACTTGACCTATGAAATAATAATTTTATGGGTCTCCACAGGAAAATAGGGCATGGATTCATGGCCTTGCTTTGCGAATGAAGATATGTGAAGTGTGTGGTCCACGTCGACAGGAACTAGTGGCTGACAAGGCTAGTGTGGGACAGGCAGGTCCAGGTGCATCGGCCGCAGGTGAGGATCTGGTCTGGGTTTGGTGCTGAGGTTCCGCGGTTCTTCCTCCTCTGCCTCTTGTTCTTTAAACTGGCCCTCAACTGGTGTTCCAAGGAGGAGACAGCCTGGTTGGTGGTGTGACGCCAGACCTTGCGGTTTGCAGCATCATTTGACCACTGGCAGTGGTCAGTGTGACCAAGGGACTTTTTCTGGAAGTCCTTGTACCCTTGTACCTTGTGCGTGGAGTAGCCTAATGGTTTCAGTGTTTGCTCATCATTCCAAAGACCCGAGTTTGATTCCCCACATGGGTGCAATGTGTGAAGCAGATTTCTGGTGTGCTCCACAGTTATATTGCTCAAATATTTCTAAAAGCGGCGTAAACCTAAACTCACTCACTCACTCCAAAGTAACCAAATTGTGTTGTATAGAGTACAGTAATATACTCAGCAGCTAAAAAAACATCAGTACGAATTCAAAATTAGATAGGCACTGTAATCAAATCATTACAGAAATGGATATGATAATCGGATCAAATACATTTTCTGTGTACAATATCTTGACACATCAATGAATAACTCAGCATAATTTCAAGACATTAAGTGAACGTTTGCAGTCCATTCAGACTCCTGACTTCAGTATCTAGAGCGTCTACTGCAGCACAGCATCTATGCATGGAGTGCACCAATCGATTGATGAAGGCCATTGGCACCTGGAACCACCCTCTGATAATGGCCTGGCACAATAAATTGGCTGTGTTTGGCCTTGGTATGACATTATTCAGTCTCCTCCGAATTTCATCCCAAAAATGATTGATTGGGTTTAAATTAGGACTAAGGGCTGGCCATTCGGCCTTGGTATGACATTGTTCAGTCTCCTCTGAATTTCATCCCAAAATGATTGATTAGGTTTAAATCAGCACTAAGGGCTGGCCACTGCATAATGTTGACACCGTTCTGCTGTAGGAAGTCCCGTGTAGCTCTGGCAGTATGGGCCCAGGCGTTATCATGCTTGAAAATGTTGTTCCGGTGACGTGCGAAATGTGGTATGACGTGGGGTCAGAGCTTGGTCGATGTAGCGCACCGCTGTGATGCCGCCTCCTCTCCCTGGACCAAGGTTCTGGAACACCACAGGACCCACTCTCTGGTTCAGGCCTATTCCACTCCATACCATGATGCTTGCACCTTTCCATAACACATTGGTCTGAGTAAAACTGGCCACGTCGTCGCCATATTCTTGTTCTGCCATCTGCAGTTGATACGCAGTACCAACTCTCATCTGTGAACAGAACAGTTCTCCATTGCCTGTATCACCTGTTTTGGTGTTGTAGGGCAAACTGTAGACGCCGATGACGAAGGGTGAGGATAGGTCCATGTTAAGGTCTACGGCAATGGAGGTTCCCGCTGTTAAGACGTCGGCGTACTGTATCAGTACTAATTGGTCTTCAGTGTGTTCCCACTGTCTGGCTGGCTGTTTCGGATGCCTGCATGATGAGATTCTGTACATGCTGTCGCACAACATGGCGGTCTTGTCGTCTTGTGGTCACGCTTGATCTGCCAGTACGGGGGCGATCATTTGTGGTGTTGGTGGCCCGGAAACGTTGCTGCAGCTTGTAGATGGTCCGAACGTTGACCTGGAAGTGATTGGCAATGGCTTGTGCAGTGTGGCCAGCTTCAAGTCTTCCTAGCACCTGGTTCCTGAGACTGAGCTGTCGTGAGTTGCGGCATCCTGCTGACGTTGTAATGTGAATGTTTGAACCAGGTTTGGGGGGTGCATTTTATAGGGCTGGTCTTTATGAACAGCATGTGCAGCATGAGAGAACATGGAGAACACCGTACCATCTCCGAGATCAGGTTGCGTTTTTGAGACCATTTCTTGGGTTCCTTTCTGAGTTTGGGAAAGGATGTCTTTGCTCAGGTAAAGTTGGAGATGTTGTCAAAAATATACAATCAAAACATTAAATGAGTTTACAGTTATCCGTTTCTGCGAAGGAAAATTCCAAACTGACGTTTCTTTTGCTGCTTAGTATATTAGATAATAACTTGAAATACTGAACCCTTATATTTTGGTGTTAAGAATTGTGTAGAATGAATATTATTGTGGCTCCCTCTGGATTCAATATATTATGTATCCAATCTAGACATTTGTGCATCCTGGAGAATCCAGTAAAACCCTTAGTATGCGATGAGACACAGTTTCATAGTTTGAGAGACTGAATGGGAAGTCATACAGAAGACAACGGCAAACTTTGGGATGGACTCAACCTTCCTGCACACCTCATCAATTAACAAGGTAATCTTGACAGTAAGAAATTATTAAAAACTACTCAGAACAGTGAGCATGGTTTTATGGGAGTTTATTAGTTCAAAGTTACTACAATTCACCACAGTTTATTACAATTCACCTCAGTTTATTACATTTCACCTCAGTTTATTGCTATTCAGTACAACATATTACACTTCACAGAAGTTCATACAATTCAACAAACTTATAATTCATTATAATACATTTCATTCCATTACACTATAGATACTATTACAATTCACTGTGGTTTATCAGAATTTACTGCAGATGCTTCTCAGTATGAAATATTAAAAGAGCTATAATTGTTTCTATCAAACACAAAAAGCAGGACTTTATTTTATGTTTATTGTTGTGACAACAGAGAACGACAGTGCAAAAGAATACCCCGTTTTGACTATGCTCACAAATAAATTCCATCTGGTGTAGAGGGAAAAACAGCTGTGAAAATAATACAAATAGATCGCTGACAATCAGTGATGACACCAGGTGTTCGCGGTAAGGGTAAGCAAGTCCTGCCCTATCGGTAGCACCCACCATTCAAATGATTTGCCTGAAGTAAGAAATATTTTTTGCTCAACGCTGCCCAGCAGTACTCCTGCCATGTAACACAAGCCTGAAAACAAACCAGACAATCAAGTGATCAGCGTTCTAGAAGTTTTTGAGTCAATAATGAAGCATACAACATAACATTACAACATATGTTGCATAGAGCAACATTCTTACACCGGAACATTGCTCTAAGCAATACAACAGAAACTGGTATCCATAAACATGATAAAGTTGTGTGGTACCAAAATATAATGAAACCAGACATCCTGAAGTGATTCAAAACTGTTCAGTGAACTTAAAAAAGTCTCAATGGCAACTGATTTTGCTCTCATGACAGACAAATGATCCAAAATATAGTAGAATGTGAAGGAAAGCAAGAATAATGTTATCATTTAATAATAAAAATAATAATGGCCATAAATAAAACATCTGTTTCCACACACTTGTTAAATCTACATGCTAGAAGGTTAATAGTCACATGATGTATTTCACCAGGAACCTATTTTCTGCTGGGTGAACAGAGGCATATTTTTTACAAACTCACTTGCCTAAGGTGAGTCCACATGCATCACATGTGCTTCGTTGTGGGGCAGGAATGCAGTCCTTAAAAAGTCTGAAGCTGCCAAACACGGTCACCCATCCAAGGACTCTCCACTCCCAACATTACTTAACTTCAACTGATTTGTGACCTGAGCTCTATGCACAGGACCACACTCCACCACCATCTGCTTTGACAGAAATATTTAAGAAGCTATGTAGTTGTGGACTTTCGATTTATGGATATAGTACTGTTTCCAACACTCTAGCTCTGCATATCCAGAAAATATTAAGTTAAGCCACACACAAAAGGTATAGTGAAAATATACAAGTTACCAGATGTAACAGGTGTATTCCACACTCATGTAAAACAATGTACAAGTTACCAGATATAACGTTAAAGTGTATTATTCCACAGTAATGTGAACAAAATGTACAAGTTACCCACTGTGACATTCAGGTGTATTCCACACTCAAGTGAGTGAGTGAGTTAGAAAGATTTAGTTTTATACCGCTTTTAGCAGTATTCCAGCAATATCATGGTGGGGGACACCTGAAATGGGCTTCACACATTTTACCCATGTTGGGGAACCCGGGTCTTCGGCATGACGAGCAAACGCTTTAACCACGAGGCTACCCAGCCGCCCCCAACACTAATGTGAACACAATGTACAAGTTACCAGATGTTACAAAATGTACCAAATGAGCAAAATGTACAAGTTACCAAATACAACATTCAGGGATATTCTATACTTATGTAAACAAGAAGTACAAGTTTCCAATACAACATTCAGGTACATACTGCGCCAATGTGAACAGGATGTGTACACTAAACGCCAAAAGAAACGTTACCCTCCTTCCTTAATGACGGAGGTACATATCTTCAGCTGGCGTTGTGATGCGTTGACGTCCCCTTCTTGGTCTGTCTACGGTGACCCCAGTCTGTCTGAAGCCCTGAATAAATCTTATAACCGTGATAGGGTGGCATCCGAGGGTGTTGGCAAAATCATTGTATGTGGACCCCATCTGCACCATCCCAATGGCTCTTCTCTCTCTTCAGCTGTTAATCGTGGCATATTTCTCGTACTTGTGTATCAGATCATGTATTCTAGGCTCTCTTTATACCCTATAGAATCATTCCACATGTGAAATGGATGTAAATACTGCTTGAATATTGCTGCGTTTTAGGCGATTGATATTGCTATGTGTAAACAGAAAATGGAAAAGTGTTATGTTGCAAGCAAAAATATAAACAAAGATAATTTTAGATGTTCCTAAACATTTTTTCACAATATAAAAGACACGTTTTACTTGTTTTCACTAATGCAAATCAGCAGAAAATGATTTAAAAGATTGAAATCATAGGAATGATTATTGTATAATTTTACACACTCTACAACAGTTGTTTCTTGTTATAGTAGTTGAAAAATGGCGACTTTAAATGGTTTATCATTGTCCCAAAGCAGAATATTATTTCAACCTTTTGTTTGGACATCAAAATCACTATAATTGGTTTATTTTGGCATTGACGAATATAGGACAATTTAACTCTTCTTAAAAAGATGCATTTCACCTAAATATGAATGCATTTGATTTGCATAAAGCTGTGTTGTTAAGCTTTCTTGTAAACCCTTCTAACATATCTTTGATAGTTTTTCAGTAATTCATAAAGGTAGGAGGGTAACGTTTCTTTTGGCGTATAGTGTAAGTTACCAAATACAACATTCAGGGACATTCCATATTAATGTGAACAAGATGTACAGGTTGCCAAATACAACATTCAGGTACATTCTATACTAATGTGAACAAGATGTACAAGTTGCCAAATACAAAATTCAGGTACATTCTATATTAATGTGAGCAAGATGTACAAGTTACCAAATGGAACGTTTAGGTTCATTCTATACAAAAGTGAACAAGATGTACAAGTTGTCAAATAGAACATTCAGGTTCATTCCATATTAATGCGAGCAAGATGTACAAGTTACCAAATACGACATTCAGGTACATTCTATACTAATGTGAACAAGATATACAAGTTGCCAAATACAACATTTAGGTTCATTCTATACTAATGTGATCTAAATGTACAAGTTGTCAAATACAACATTCAGGTACATTCTATACTAATGTGACAAAAATACACAAGTTGCCAAATACAATATTTAGGTTCATTCTATACTAATGTGAACTAAATGTACAAGTTGCCAAATACAACATTCAGGGACATTCTATACTAATGTGAACAAGATGTACAAGTTGCCAAATACAACGTTTAGGTACATTCTATACAAATGTGAACAAGATGTACAAGTTGCCAAATACAATATTCAGGTACATTCTATATTAATGTGAGCAAGATGTACATGTTGCCAAATACAACATTCAGGTACATTCTATACTAATGTGAACAAGATGTACATGTTGCCAAATACAACATTCAGGTACATTCTATACTAATGTGAACTCAATGTACAAGTTGCCAAATACAACATTCAGGGACATTCTATATTAATGTGCGCAAAATATACAAGTTGCCAAATACAACGTCTAGGTTCATTCTATACTAATGTGACAAAAATATACAAGTTGCAAAACACAATATTTAGGTTCATTCTATACAAATGTAAACTAAATGTACAAGTTGCCAAATACAACATTCAGGGACATTCAATAATAATGTGAGCAAACTATACAAGTTGCCAAATACAACGTCTAGGTTCATTCTACACTAATGTGAACAAGATGTACAAGATGCCAAATACAACATTCAGGTACATTCTATACAAATGTGAACAACATGTACAAGTCCCCAAATACAACATTCAGGTACATACCATATTAATGTGAGCAAGATATACAAGTTACCAAATACAACATTCAGGTACATTCTATACTAATGTGAACTAAATGTACAAATTGCCAAATACAACATTCAGGTACATTCTATACTAATTTGAACTAAATGTACAAGTTGCCAAATACAACATTCAGGTACATTCTATACTAATGTGAACTAAATGTACAAGTTGCCAAATACAACATTCAGGTACATTCTATACTAATGTGAACTAAATGTACAAGTTGCCAATACAACTTTAAGAAACATGAACAAGATGCTAATTCAGATTTTGGCCTGATCCGACCAAGCTGAAAATTGTGCTCCATCCATTTCATTTGCCAGGGAGTTATCTTCCCTTTCTGGGGGGTGTTCCCCCTTTATGTTGTTGCTTCACTATGAAGGATGCTAATCCAGGTCATAATTAGCCATATTGGCCTGATCCGACCAAGCTGAAAATTGTGCTCCGTCCATTTCGGTAGCCAGGGAGTTATCTTCCCTTAACTGGTGATGCGATCCTCCTATAGTCTCCGAACACTGAGGACACTTGCCTTCTTGCATGGCTCCACCGCATTCACCAATTGCATAAATATGACCTGAGGATCACACAGAGGAAAGATTGGCAAACAGTTATATTTCTGTTCATGCAATTTAGCCTATAAATAATTACAAAAATGGCTTTTTAATTTTCATGTAAGTTTACTGATCTCAACTGCATGGATAGGTTAACTTAAGGTCCCCCCATATAGCGCCAGGTATGTGGTTTAAACGTATTTGTTCCATGAAAATAGAGATAGTCATGGCCGGACCGACAAACAAGAAGACTTATTTCAATGCCTCTCCAGATAACATGGTTTATATACATGGAGTCAAGGAAAACAGTGATATAGTCATTGTGTTCTGGAAATGAATAGTAACCAAATAAATGTTCAGCAGTTTAAATCTGTCTGGGAGCAAAAAAAATCATGAACAAGTTGAAGAAGTTGTTAGTTTCTTTACATTTATGTGGGTTGTCGTACAAAATCAAGTTAAAGATTATATCAATCCAGATACTATAAATTGTTCTGTTCTATATTGTGATAAAAAGTGCAAACAAAACAATAGCAGACAGGATCTGACACTACTGACCACCAAGTGAGTCAGTAGAGGTCGAGTAAACTTGTTCCAATTTAAATCAAAACACCTCAGTCTGAGAAGATTGTGTATGAGTTGGAAGAAAGCTGTTGCATGATTGACATACTTGTGCTATATCTAGTTTCAACCATAATGGGGGCGGTGGGGTAGCCTAATGGTTAAAGCATTGGCTCGTCACGCCGCAAAAACCGGGTTCGAATCCCCACATGGGCACAATGTGTGAAGACCATTTCTGGTGTCCCCCGCCGTGATGTTGCTGGAATATTGCTAAAAAGCGGCGTAAAACCAAACTCAGTCAGTCAGTCAGTCAACCAGTAATGAATTAAAATATTAGGAAGAAAGATGTCAGCATAAAATGACTAATAAACTACAAAGAGGCCCATGCCTCAACTGTTTTACCGTCAGATTTAGAACCCTGTACAACACCTGAAAAAGCTGACAATCATACGTACATACATACACTTGCACACATGCATATACATACATGGACACGCTTACGCACATACATGTGCACTAGTACATCTAATAAATATACTGTTATAAGTATAAGTAGTCCAATTTGTTCTTCACAATCACATACAGACAATCTGTGGTAAGTAGGAATACGTCAACGTATACGTTTCAAAAGTAGCAGGCAAGTTTTTAATGCAAATAGGTAGCCAAATACTCTTTGTAAATCCGAACAAGATGTCAATAGTTTGATCTTGTTGATAGGTCTGCTTGGAAAAAAATAATTCAGATAAACAGTTGCTTACCTTTCTTGCACTTGAACCAGTGTCCTTTTTGATTAAAGCCCATTGCCTTGAGTATCATGATACGCTCGTCATCAGAAATGCCAAGTCCTCTGTGAGGGTGTTCAGCTTCCAGCTTCTTCAGTTCCTCCTGCAGGACTTCCAGCTCATCCTCCAACAGCTTGTTCCCACTGCGTAGTCTCTCTGTTGACTCCCCCACTCGCTTCCGCTTCTCTTCAGAAACGTCTATAGCTGACAGGTTATGTTGCATGAAGAGATATCGGTAGCCGAGTCTTATTCTAGTGAGCTCCATTTTAAACTCTGATAGTTCCTGATCACTGAACCTGACACGTTTTACAAGAACCCATTCCATCAAACAGGATAGCTCATCTTTCATGTCCTGGACCGTGTCTCCAGCAATGTCTCCAGCCATGACACTGTCCAAATTGTCTCCAGTGCTCCTGACATTCAAATAGAACCCGATCTGATTTGATAGACGAGCTACGTCATCAGTGTTTTTGGTTGAAGATACCTGTTTCATGAATATATCCTTTTGTTCTTCATTGTCTATCTTTGATAATTCGTCAGTGAGTCTGCCCTTTTCTCTTTTCATTTCACTGGGTTGGGAAAATAGTTTCTCTTTGACTTCATCAATTTCTTTTTGACATTGGCGGATACAATTACCATATCGCTCTGATGTCATGATAGTGGAGGTACATCTTGGACATGTTTTCATTCCAATGCTTTCACTATCATTGTCCATGTACGTGTCGAGTGATGTAATCTCAAAGATGTGTTTACAGTCTGGTAGTTTGTAGAACACTGCACCTTGTTCATCTTCGGTTCCAAAGAAGATTTCAAACTGTGCCTGGTCTGTGCATTCTCTACAGAAACACTTCTCACAATTCAAAGCTTTGCACTTGTGACCACAAGGCATAGTTCTTGGGCAAGGCATATCACATCGGTCTCTGTTGCAGTCTTCAGAGCAAAGCTTGGTGCATGCATATTTATTTCTACAATCCTTTCTACATCTCCATCTGCATGGTTCCTTACAGGGAACGCAAATATCCCCACATTTATCACCACACACACTGTGGTTGCACTTTTGTTCACATTGTCGTCGACAGGGTGGACACACTTCAGTACAAAATGCTCCACAGGGATGCCCACAAATTAATTTCCTCTCGCATTTCTTCCTGCAAGGTTGGTGCAAGCGACCTTGATGACATGTTCCACAGGTGCCCATGCATGGATGACCACAATCAAGCTGTGCTTGGCAAGGAATCTTACACACAATTGTTTTGGAACATGCAATCTGACAGGAATGTCCGCATTTTCCTGTTTTCTTGACAAGTTCATTGCAATTGTCTGCCGTGTTGCAAACCTCTCCACACCTTCTTTGACAAACATGACCACATAATATTATCTCTGTACATCTTTCTTCACACTGTACATCTCCGATGTCTTTGAAACACGGCATCTTTGCAGTATGGTCACACTTTGGTAGTTGGACTTCAATTATTTCTTCACATTTAGCCATTTCCTCACAACATTTCTTTTCCTGACAATGTCCCACTTTGCAAAGTTTAGGAACTACTTTGACACATTTCTGTGAGTGTTCTGGGTCATCAGTGTGGCATCTTCTGCTGCATGTATGTCCACAGCTGAGACGTGCATTACATGCCTGACTGCATCCACCATCTGAGTATTGGTCAAAATCTTTGGCAGTTTTAACCCCCATCATTCTCTCTGGATGTTTGGAGCATTTAAGTTTCAATACGTTTCCACACATACCTTTTTCTTCAGCTTTGGTAACTACTTTGTCCCAGAGAGAAGAGGCTTTCCCCAAACACTCCATGTTACCAATCACATAGAGTCCTTCCTTGGCTCTGGAAAGTGCAACACAAACACGATTTGCTGCAGAAAGGTGCCCTATTCGACATGATTTATTGCTGCGAACAAGTGAGAGTAGAATGATTTTATTTTCTTCACCCTGAAAATTGTCTACTGATGTTATTCTTACACCAGATTGTCTTGTTCGCATTTGTATAGACTTGATTTCAGAATTGAGCTGTTCCTCCTCCCTTCTGTGAAGCAATAAGAAATCCTTCTCAGTTTCTCTAATCCTCTTCCTCAAAGCTTGAACTTGATCATTATACAATGCTAGCACAGTTATCTCGCTGCAGAGATATCCCTGCAATCTGAGGTGTCTGTACAACTTTGTCAGAAAGTCAGCTTCATGTTTGTTTCTGTGGCTCAAAGATTCCTCATCGTGGTCTTCTTCTATTTCGTGTGAAAGGAAATACACATTACTTGCCATGCCACGGACATCAGGGTAGCTGAAGACAGAGTCATCATCTTTCAGTGTCTTGTATATATGTGGAACTAGAAGCTGTGACATTTCTGGTCTCATTCTGTGCTGGTTTTCAAGCTGCTGATAAGTAATTCCACTTCGCACTAAGCGTTCAAACAGTGACACATCTGTATGATGGGACTTGGCAAGAGAGTAATCATTGAATGCTGGCCTCAGTTGCTGGTGGTCACCTATCATTATCAAATGTTGACAAGAGGGTGATAGGGCACCGAGAACATGCTGTTCAGATACCTGTGCTGCTTCCTCTATGATGACAACAGGAGCGCCCACTTCTTTCAGAGTCCTTGTATAGCGTGCTGCAGCAGTTGTAGTCATGGCAACAAGCGATGCTTCTTTCATGATCCTGCTGTCCAGCAAACTGCGAGTTTCACAATATCTTTGAGATGCTTTTAGATATTCTTGTTTCTCTAATCGCAGTTTCTTGGTCAGTTGATGTGTGGCTTTGCATACCCAGTGCTTGTACAAGCTCCAGCGGTTAGTGATATCCAGCTCCCATATATCTTTGATGGTTTCTGCTAACTGATGTGGCATGGAGTCCTGCACAGCCAAGCGCTCTCTAATCCCTGTCATGATCTGTTTGCAGTCATTTTCAGACAAATCTGAGAAATAGTGATCATTCTCCAGTTGTTTTGTGTCCAAAGCAATTCTAGGATAAGGAAAATGCCAAAAGCTATGTCCATGCACTAAGCCAAACAAAAAGGCATCATCATCATCATCGCTGTCGTCATCAATGATCCGCCCATCATCTTCATTTCTAATATCCTCAGCTTGCACAAGTTCTTCTTGAAAGTTGGATTTTTCAGCTGTGCACTGAGCGTAAAACAAGCTGTGTGGCAATTCCAACCATAACCACAACATGCTATTGTTGTTTGGAAGTCCTTCCAAGTAATACCTCATTTGTTCAAATTGTGAATAATGGAACAAGGATAATATCCCACTGCCCATGAAACTGTCTTCATGAATCAGAGTAGTCTGGTACAATGATAGAATGTCATTCAGTTCATCTATTCGCTTTCAATATCTTTGAGAACTCCAAAACTTCTTTTATATTCACCTGAGGACTGACTTCGTCTGTGTTTCTTCAGGGCAAATCTGGACAGTTCCTCAACTTCGCATCTTGAGCCAACTCTGATGATGTCTTGGTCTCCGAATCTGGCCATGATCGGAGACTTCAGTAGCAGTTGTAAGAACTGATCTAATGCATGGTTAGTGTAACTAACCAACAGCAGTGGGCCTTTGGCATCATTACGATGGAACCTCCCCCAATGTGGTCTGGCTTGCATCTGACCCTGCCACATGACTTTGTTTGAAAGAAGTACTTCAACTATTCTAATCCCCATCATTGTCTTTCCTGTTCCAGGAGGACCTTGAATTAAAGCAATCTCATTGTTAAGTACTAGTTTAAGTGCCAATAACTGAGATGCATCCAAGCCAATTTCTGTACAACATGGCCACGATTCAAGTTTCCTCACCTCAGTTGTGTAAGAAGTCTGTTCTTTCATAGTATTGTCTCCATAGTGTTTCAGACATTTAAAGGACACTTTACCACATGTATCCAGATATGAAGGATATGAAACAGTTTGTGATTGTCCTGTCAGATATTTTCCCAGAGGAAGAACTTTTTCGTTGGATTCTATATCCTTGGCCATTAGTTTTAATGATGCCAATGAATGAGAATATGCTTCATAAAATGCCCTGCACTCAAGCATTACAAATGTCACTTCAAGGAGATGTGACAGATCACTGTCCTCAACAAACGTGATGTCTATTTGTCCGTTGATGAGTTTACTTGCATCTCTGTTAGCAACTGTTGCATAGTGTATAGATTTGAAGCCATCATGTGAGAGACAGAGGAGATTACCATACTGGAGCACTGATGGAATATACGACCCTTTACGGAAGTTTGACTCAAAACGGATTGTCCATGCCATTCCATTGTCTCTCTGTGTGATAGTGGAAATCAACTGTACCTTCTCATAGAGCTTAACATCAGTATTCCTAAATCGCTGTCTAGAATGCTTCTCCAAGTGAGATATGTACATCCTTATCCCATTGACAAGGGGCTGTACAAAGTCTTCTCTGAAGATGGCATACATGTGAGCCACATAATGTTGTTCACTGGGGAATGGCTCACATGTGTCATGCTTAGGAATACTGGTTTTGTCACCAGACTTTATCATCTCAATGCTTGGTAGAATAGGCTGATCTATGACAGGATATTCATCCAGGGCATTAGAGGCAAGAGTCATCACGTTCTGTTTTTTGTACAGCTCTGATATCTCCCCCAGCAACTTCTTTAGTCCCTCGCCTTTCTCGTCCTCAATTTGAGGACTACTTTCTATAAGTGATTTGCAGATCTGAATATCTTTCTTTTCCACTTTAACTTCGTGGATCATTGCTTTCATGAGTGTCAGTAGCTCCGTCAAAAACACTAAATATGAATCTTTACCTGAAGATGATTCTTGATCTTTCAGTGTATCAATGATATCTTTCCTTTCAAAGAATTTTCTTGTTCGTAACACATACATGACTTTCAACTTATTTTCATGGCAAAGTGTTGCTCTAGAACAATTTTCTAAAACAGAGATGAGGCGAAAAATCAGTGGACATATGTCATTTTTACAAAGATAGGCTTCAAGCTTGTCACTTTGATTTGCAAGTGTTGATGCTATTACATTAGGCTCAGGGATAGGTTTGTTCAGAAACAATATAGTTCGAAGCAATCCATGATTTTGCTGTCGTTTCTTCTGGTATGAATCATGTCTGTTTGTCTGATTAGTTCCTTTGTACTGCTTTTTACACTCCCATTCCCATTCCCATTTTGCAGATACTGTGTCAGGATGACTCCGTTTTATGCCTCTAGATCCTTCTAGATGTCCCTGCACATGCTCAGATCTGGAATTCTGATATGTTGTGGTTGAACACCTAGGGTCTTGTATTTTCTCTTGGAACAAATATTTGTCTAATGATTTGCCTCTGCATCTCTCACTTGATCTGTAAGATCTGTTAAATGATCTGTCACAATACCTGCCACTTCCCAATGATCCTCCAAGTGCACAATCTCGGTCTGGTGAAAATATTCTGTCACTCTCGGGTTGGCATGTTCCTTCTTGTTTTCTTCTGTCAGATGACCTGCTTCTTGATCTACCCCGGATTTGCCTGTGTTCTTGGGATTTGTTTGAATACCCCTCTGAAGGGTAGGCTTTTTCTGACATCCGGTATCTCTCTGTTGATATGATTCTATCTCTCGTCTGATACTCAACTCTTCCTGGTGATATGGACCTATTTCCACCATGATGACGTCGATCGTGGTGATGTTGATTTGACTGTCCTTCATGTCTTATCCTTCTCTCTCTGCTTCTTGATCTATCCCGGATTTGCCTGTGCTCTTGGGATCTGTTTGAATACCCCTCTGAAGGGTAGGCTTTTTCTGACATCCGGTATCTCTCTGTCTGATACTCAACTCTTCCTGGTGATATGGACCTATTTCCACCATGATGACGGCGATCGTGGTGATGTTGATTTGACTGTCCTTCATGTCTTATCCTTCTCTCTCTGCTCCTTGATCTATCCCGGATTTGCCTGTGCTCTTGGGATCTGTTTGAATACCCCTTTGAAGGGTAGGCTCTTTCTGATGATATGGCTCTGTCCTTCTCTGGTTGTCTTGCTCTACCAGGTGATTTGTCTCTGCTTCTCCTATGTGACTGACTTCTCTCAATAGACCTTTTTTGATATTTTGGATCCCTTCCTTGAACCTTGGTTATATTACGTGAACTCTGAACATTTTGGGGATAATGAAGCTCTCTCTCATCCAACTCACCTTCTTCTAACTCCTCAATTTCCCCTTCCTCAAAGGTAGCAATGTCTTTGATGGAGTAAACATCATTATAAGAACCAAATTCGTCATACCTTTTTAAATTGTTGCCTTTCAGTCTTTTCTCCATTTGATATACTTTCTCCTTAACAAGGTGGTCAAGTGATCAATCCTCAATCGTCTTGTCCTCAATCACTTCCAAGCTTTCCATATACAGAACTCTCCTGTACACTGACCAGAAACTCTGTTGTTATAACCTTGCTAGCTGTTCCAAGGTCGGTTAAAGGTCGGTTGTTGGATTCTGTTACCTCTTTCTATTTTTCTTAAATCAGAAGCCTTTCTACATGTTAAGTTCGTAAATCTGTCCCGCCTTTACTTTGAATTGTGTCTTTTACATCTGCGTCTTTTACTCAGCTCTCCAGTTTTGAAGCTGAAAACTGAGTAAAGTGTTCGTTTAAAATATACACTACCCCTTCATACTTTTCATATATCCCACTATTCCTTTGAACATACGTACATATTAATGGTTAATACATACACAAGGAGAAATGTATCACAACAACTATGATTTGTAAACCCATATAGCCATTTATATTCATATCATTATTATGTTTGTTTGTATGATTATTTTGGCCCTTCAGGTGCACCATACATTGATTTTATATTATGCACATTCAATTATTTATTTCAGTGATAAGGCCTCAGGGCCACGTACATATTACATGCAAATATTTACAATTGGTGCTGCATTTCCTTAATTTTAAAGATATGACGATCGTAGACTGACAGCGTCTTTCACAAAATTTGACAGGTTTTTTTAACAGCAAGACATCAGAGGACTGTAGCAAGAGTATCTTACAAGAGTATCTCTGTTACTGATAGTGTCCACGTGTAAATAAGGAAAATATTTAAGACGTATATCATGATAAACAGGACAAACAAAAGAAAATGAATTTCATTTTCAACAGCATTTAAACTACATAGTGGGCAAAAACGGATGTTTTTTGTCAATACCCTGCCTCCTTCCTGTATTTTGCATTATATCGAGTTCGCCAATTCTGAACAAGGTAAGCATGCTTGCGTTTTCTTTACGTAAACTGCTTAGGTATAGCTCGGGAAAGAGGGACACTTTGAACTCTGCATAAAAGTTTAGTTTGGAACAGTTTGACACCTCAGAATACCATGTTTGTGTATAACAATGCACATGCTACGGTCAACGGCGAGCAATAGGTGTACCCGTCATTGGGCAAATGTGAAGTTTCAGTAAACTGTTCTATAAGCTCGATAACTTGGTAAATCAATTGATTTCGTTGTCGACGAGCAACAATGAGGCCTCCTCGGGCTGACAAGTGTTTAAGGATAACAAGTTACACATACAGAATGCTGTCATTCAGCTGTTTGGCCATCGACTATCAGCCGTTTGGCCAGAAAACATCAGCAAACTAATGGCGTTAGGGACCGCCAGCGTTCAGATCGGCCACGAGTGACAATTCTTTCGCAAAATAAAGCCCTTCTCAGAATCAAAAGACTTCATCCGTTCATGTCAAGTAGTATGTTAAAAACAGAGCGGTTTCCACATCGTCGTTCTACAGAACGGTTCAAAGTTGCCTTAAATAGGTAGGGGATAGAGCCAGACGACCTATCAGACATCCGTTGTTATCCACAGAGCACAAAGCAGCAAGACTAGCTTGGCTTCAAGCTCAACGTCACTGGAATATGAGGTCATGGGGAAGGGTCTGGCAGAGCTACAGATAACTTTTTGGGTTACTAAGTTATTAACTCGCTTGTGTTCATCGCAATTTGAGTAACTAAATAAATTGTACCCACCTCACTCAAACTCAATTGGGTATTTTGCCATTTTCCAATAATTGTAAACATATACAGGGCACTTTGTCTAATTCAGACCAGCTTGGGACCGACTAAAAAGCCCGAATTATACAGTAGTCCGAAGTACACAGATTTTAATGGAGTTATCTCCCTTTGACGAACATACGATTGTGTATGAAACACATGTTACATGAATGCGTATAAATAAGCGTTCATAATAGCGTAATAAAGTTTAAATGTTGGTTTACGTGTTTATTATTTAGATTTGATCTGTAATATGAGAAACGATAAGGAAGACTGCAAGTTGCCAAGTTCATGTGTTGAAATAGAACCTCTCACTCTACCTCAGTTATTTTATCAATCCACCAGTACGCAAGCTAAGATTTGACATTTTTGTGTGTATTCATGTAAGATCAAATTTATTGCATACTTACAGAAGTTCAAGTGTACTTGTACGCAATAGACTTAATAGGAATTGCGTTTTCACATAAATATCTGTGTAATTTACGCAGATACGAAGTTTATCTGTACGACTGGTCTGGTCGGAAAAAAGTCTATTTACATGTATTTAGTTCATGACTGATGACCGAGATCGTGTTTGGCGCCGAGGAAACACTGCATTTGCCCAGCAGATTACCTTTGATCAGGCACCGTCTGGCAGGGGTTCATTGATGGTGTAGGGGGGTGCCTCTCACATGACTGTAAACTTGACATTGTGATGATCGGACAGAAAGTGAATAGATAACGATGCATCACTGACATCCTAGACAGGGTTGTTGTTCCACATTGACCATTCTTTGAACACATGGCCAGTCCTCATGGACGACAATGCTTGGCCACATGTGCACGTGCCGTTGGTGATTTCTTACGTCCGCAATGAGTCCAGATCTCAGTCGCATAGACCATGTTTGGGACATAATGGGTCACAGAATACCCTAGAGAGATCCTACAGTACACAATCTTGATGCATTGGAACAAGCCCTCCATCAAGAATAGAGCGCAATACCTCGAATATTGACATTTTGCTTGGTTATTTATATACTCTCCCAAAAAAGAAACGCATATAGGAATTTCAACTGTATTTTTATGTTTATTTGGAAACATCTTGTAGGCTATATGAATGAATGAAATATAGCGAAATTGCACACTGGGAATGCAGACTTATCCGTCTTTGGCACCAACTCGAGGAAAGTCAGTTTGAGTGTCACATGGAGACGTGTGGTGGCGCTTAAGTCAATACCTCGTGTGGCCACCGTGGGCATCCAGAACTGCACGGCATCGAACGAAGAAGTCTCAGAATCTCGTGTTGCCCAATCGCAGCCCACTCTGCCTGTAGTGCCTGTGCGAGTTGCTGAAGTGTCTGGGGCTGAGGGTTACGGCGTCGCACCCGTCTGTCCAGGGCATCCCACAGATGTTCGATCGGGTATATTTATGTGATTTCCTGATTATTGTATGCCAGAATCTTGAAATTGGCCGCACTTATTTACATAATATTGACCATAGGTATCAGCACTACAAAATGAGTCCATTTGTTGCCATGTTTGCTTCTCTGAATAAACTATAGTATTTCGGTCTTTTTGTGTTAAGATTGGCCATATCATTATTCCTAAAGGGTCAGATTATCCAGATAATAAATTTGGGTTAGGATCCTTTGCTATGGTTCATGATGACATGTTAATACTATGAAAATATGGGGTGTTGTGATACATTGTCCATGTGTTTTTGTCTGTGATACCCTCAACCCGCTGTAGGGTGGTGGGGTGTCTCCTGGTTAAAGCGTTCCCTCCCTTCCCGGGTTCGATTCCCCACATGGGTAATATGTATGAAGCCCATTTCTGGTGTCCCCCACCGTGATATTGCTGAAATATTGCTAAAAGCGGCGTAAAACTAAACCTCACTCACTCACTCGACATGCTGTAAACAAGTACACAACTTTTCTCCGGATGGTCGCACAAACGAGTCAAAGGATCAGATGCCAAACAACAGAGAATGGCAGTTGAATATCTACTCCAACACTTTATTCGCTTATTGATTTCAGTGTGAGTGGGCTACTTTGTCAACAAAAACAACCGGGTGGTGGAAAGACCAATAGCGTATACAAATAGGAAAACTGACTATTTTATATGTATGATTACACACAGTGTTTGTGTAAAACATTACGCATTGTTATACAGAGAGTTCATTGTTTCTGTTAAGATTCAGCAGACTGGCGTACTAGCTGCTATATTTAGATGCTATGGGGAGTCCAGGGGGTAAGGAATCTTCTACAGCAGACAGAGTAGTCCATTCCATTCCAGCAGACAGAGTAGTCCATTCCAGCTTACTAAAGAACTTCCTGGAAGCTTTTTGATATGTATTTTTAAAAACACAATCTTGACACTGACATTCAAAGTTTATTTACAAAACCTGTAGACAAGATACAAGTAACAAAAGATCATGGCAAGATGAGAAGGGGATAACTGTAGACATGTCATACGCTGCATCTCTGGGAACCCCTCTGAAACATGCATACAGGCATGTGATTGAAACATGCATACAGGCATGTGATTGACATGAAGCTGGTCAAACTGTCAGTATCGGTTATGTCAACCACGAGCCCTGATGAAAGCTTAACAGCATGGAAGCAATCATATGCCCAGCAGATTACAAATGATCAAGCACCGTCTGGCGGGGGTTCATTGATGGTGTAGGGGTTCCTCTCACATGACTGTAAACTTGACATTGTGACGATCGGACAGAATGTGAATGGATAACGATGCATCAATGGCATCCTAGACAGGGTTGTTGTACCACATTGACCATTTTTTGAACACATGGCAAGTCCACGAGCCCTGATGAAAACTTAACAGCATGGAAGCAATCAAATGTTGTTCACCATGTTGTGGAATGTTCTACTACTCATGCTGCAGTGTCCAAAGAAGCTGAGGAAGTGTCTGGGGTGCTGGATTCCTCCGGAATGCACGTTGAGCCAATGCATCCCATAGATGTTCGACTGGGGACAAATCAAGCGAGCGGGCAGGCCAAGGTAACGTGAGGGAGTTGTTGCGCCATAGAGTGTAATAACAAACACGTGCAACATATGGTCTGGCGTCATAGTCCACCGTTAGCGTGTTGAATGACGTGGTGCTGCAGAATCAAGTGCCAATATCGGATACCCGTCAGTTCGCCTACCACCATGATGGAGTCCTGCTCACATCAACACAATACCACCCCCAAGACAATATCGACTGGCTACACACAGTTTGGTTCATAACGTTGTCCACAGGTGTGTCCCCGTCAGCACATGACAGAACAAACAGTCCTCTGGCTGGCGCATGTCCATCTGACCCTCTGGTGGCACACTGCAAATTCTCCGCTAGGATTCGTGGGGTCAGAACGTTACGTCCCACAGGTCTTCGAGCGAAAATTCCTGCCTCCCTTAGCCGATTACCATCTCTCCGGCTGGAAATTCTGTACAGTGGTTCGGTTTTGAAAATGACGCACCCGGATGCATCCAGTACTCGAGTATCGATTTGAGTACTCTGGGACAACCCGACCTTTGTCTGTCATTAACGCCTTGAGTAGTCTTGTACCGAGCCCATAACACGCAGAGCGTGACAACACAAGACTGCATCGCAAGGCTCGTGGTTCTCTACACACGGAACATGGGAGCCGACTAACTCGTGCAGCCTAGCCTTATATAGGGTGAGTGAGTGAGTGAGTTTAGTTTTATGTCGCACTCAGCAATATTCCAGCTATATGGCGGCTGCCTTATGTGTATCCGTTAGCGCCCTCCTCAAGGGCGATATGGATTTGAACGCTCAAGCCGTCAGGGGAGAGCGCTGAATCCATATCACCCGCAAGGGTGTGTGTGGTGTGTGTGTGTGCTAACCTACTTACACCATGTGGGTGCCGAATGGACTCGTCCATTGCTTGTTGCACGTGCGTTTCCTGCACCGCCAAGGTTGTTATCCACATATCAACCTCTGCACGTGCAGATAGAAGGTTGATGCACAGAAAATCAACTTGTTAGAACAATGGACATAACATACCCTATAGTTTGGCATGAAATGCATGTATACCCGGTTTTTGTAAATATCTCTTCATCCAATGACCCAATCGATCTCAAACTGTGCAAGTGGATGTTTTGTCAGACAACCTAATCACATTGTAAATCACCGATTTTATGCATTTGTATTAAAGAATCTGTCTATGTAACTGTCAACAAAATAAACAGCAGAACGCAGACTGCTTGCAGAGAGAGGGAGCCAATGACCTGTAACAGCGGCAGTGTTGGGTCAGAAAGGTAAATGCACGTGCAGTTCATGATAGTTACCTGTGCACTGCATAGTGATAGACCGTTTGTTATGTCCATTGTTCCGTATACCACTAGCGTATGTTATATCCACGCTTGAGGAGGGTGCTAACGTATACATAATCACTGTTGTGGCTAGGTGAATACTATAATATAACTTCCTTATTGCTATTACCATTGCTATTATGTTTAAAACCGCCATTATAATTCTACCGCCTGATTTTGTAGTTCTGTTGTGTACTGCCACAGCAATTACTTACAGTAATTTGTATTGATTTGTAATCCAAGCTAATTTCTACTACATTTTTATGTTGTATAACATTTCTTTGGCGTATCGATATTTTGGGTAAGTTGTTGTTTCATCTTGACAACGCCAACAGACAAACACACAAACATAATTATCATGGATTCGAAAGTAAGCATGATATATGCATCTACACACATATCTAGAGACCCGTGAAGATATGGGTTAGAATTGGTCTTCAGTAACCCATGCTTGTGGTAAGAGGCGACTAACGGTATCGGGTGGTCAGACTCGCTGACTTGGATGACACATGTCATCGTAGATCGATACTCCTGCTGTTGATTACTGGATTGTGTGGTCCAGACTCGATTATTTACAGACCGCCGCCATATAGCTGGAATATTGCTGAGTGCGGCGTTAACCCCCTGGCTGCCATTTGGACATATATGTCCCTACACAAAACGCAGTTGGTGTGCCAGAGGGACATATATGTCCTTTTGTAACAACATGGTAAAAGTTAAATTATTAGAAATAAACACAACCCCAAGTCCAAAACAATGCAACATTTAAAAGTATAGTAAATTTCCAACAATTGTGCGTTATTTTTATAACTGTACCATACATACAAATTGTATATGGAGGTAGTCAAAATCACCTTGTCTCACTAACGATCAAACTTCACGCCATTGGAATATTTTAAGATTTGGAGCACACTGCACTATCTGATTGGAAAAAAAAACATTGTAATTCACAGTTACACAACAACTTAAATAAATTTATATTTGAATGAAAATGCAAGCTTACATTTATAACGTCCAGATAAACCACGAAAGAAGCAAAAACTATGGCGATTTTTTCCATTTGTGACATCTCATAACATGCCCGTGCCTTTTTCTTTTATATTTTCATTTTTACGTAATCAGAAAATTATTATAAAAAGATTTCTTAACCCCCTGGCTGCCGAGTTTTTTTTCAGGCGCACATTTTCATACAGTTTGAAAAGTGAACGTTGTGCGAGAATTGCTCTCGCGTGGTCCTGGATCTACGTAAGGCTATAAAATTACACAGAAATGTAGAATATTAAATTTCCTATCCGTTGGTATAAATATAAGTGCAACTACCTTGGCGGTTTGAGAAATAGACCTTGCTAAATGTTGTCCAAATTTTTGTTATGCGTTAAAAAACAGTAAATTTCTCCGCTTTTTATCGCGCACCGATAAAAGCACTGTGCTAGGAATTTTTTAATGGGGCATCTTTACGGAAAGTGTGAGCGAAGAAAATACAGCCTGATATCTGAACGACATAAGTGTATATGAATTGGGTTTATGTGCTTGTGCATAACGTTATACGCTCAACATTAAAATGACTCGCAATAAATGTCAAAATGTATTTTCTTCTATGACGTCAAACGACGACAGAGAGGTCATAAACGTATAATGATAAGGGGGCATAACTCCGTTATGCGTAACACTAGGTCAATGTAACTCAGATCACTTGGAGAAAATGTGTTGTGGATACGGACGCTATATTTTCGTTATTTTATATTCATGGTGAACCTCACTATTCCAATTCAAAGTTCCCCAATGTGAACGGATGCGCTTTGGTAGTTTCACAATTTATAAGAAAAGATGACAACGTATTACATGTGAAAGCACGTAATAGCGATTTGGATGGCCCTATCCGATATATAAGTTAGTTCTTAGATTCCCATATTCTCCTGTTTGTGTAGATGTAATTTGACTAATTTTGCATCGTTATTACCAGAGTACTAGCCATATCTTCAAATGTAACGAAATTGCTGAAAATAATACAACATTTTAGTTGACGTCATCGCTTGTTTTATGCATTTTGCGACGTTGGAAAACGACGACACTGGTATGCTGATTAGCATATATCTCACTTAATTTCCATTCATTGTATAAAAGGTCTAGACTTCTATGTCAGAATTTAACACTCTTTAGACAAAACATAAAATGACTGATTTTTCCATTTAAATAGTGTCCTGAATATATCAACAATTAGACAGTTTGACAGCGTATCTTATTGTGACCAACACGCGCACCTGTTTGGCATCAATTTAACGTAAATAGAAATAATATTTCACAACACCCGAATATTTTGTTTGGGATAAGAATTTTGTTTGTTTATGATTATGAAGCTATTTCTCTTCATACGTATGCAATGAAAGATGCATAAAGATAGCTTTTTATATATGGAACTATATATTAGAATATGGATATAAGATTTGTCCGAATTAACACATGAGATGGTATATATATTTTTCAACAATTTTCCTATAAGTAGTTAGAGTTTGATATCCTGTCTTCACAATATTATTTAATCGAATATGAATTGAATATATTATCGAAAACAATGATAGAGAATCATAAAACGTTTCCAACAAACGCGCACCTTGCCGATCTATATGCATCATTCTTTTGTCTATAAAACGACACAAAATTATGCAATGAACAAGACAATTCCTTTAAATATGTGTGCATGTACATTTCATACCATATATAAATCATTGTCATGAATATTATCAGTTTTGCATATAAGGTTGAATTATATCACCGTTCATTAACCTGTTCATATGAAATTGCAATATTAGTCCAAATAAATTGAATATTGTACATCATAGGACTGACTGACTGACTGAGTTTGGTTTTACGCCGCTTTTAGCAATATTCCAGCAACATCACGGCGGGGGACACCAGAAATGGGCTTCACACATTGTGCCCATGTGGGGATTCGAACCCGGGTCTTCGGCGTGACGAGCCAACGCTTTAACCATTAGGCTACCCCACCGCCCCTACATCATAGGAACTAAAGTAATTGCAGTTATGGCTACGTTTGATCTTCTAACACTTGTGTAAAGGTTTAAAATATGGTGTATTGCAATAAATATGTCAATTTCTTATGTAAATATGATTCAAACAATCAAAAAACTTTCAAAGAATAAAACACCGTAAACCCTATATGCATGTATGATATGATATTGAACAAGGCTAAATGTAGATACTGAAGTCAGTTTCCTGAAAAAGTATCCGAACTATCCGCAAAATATACATCATAATACTGACAGTGTAATCGGAAGGATATGGCGATTGTGTTTACTCTTGTTCAACCGACCTTCACCTCAAAGAAATTGCCTAATATGTACAACAATGTTGACGTATGACATCACTACCGCTGACCGATTTCTTACAAAATGGCGGCTTTGCTGACAAGGGTACACAGGATTTTGCGAGGACCCTTCCACTGATTCAGGGATCGTTTGTACATAAATATGAGATGTAAGTAATCAGAATGATTCTGACTATCTGTGTATTGTTATATGTTTTTATCGTTTTCACTATACGTAAGAGAAAGGACAGAAATGCAGATAATTACCGTTGTCGTTCTGCGTGATTTGGCGTCAGTCATGGCGTCACGCTGCACGGAAACTTTGACAATTTCTTATGAATTATCAAATCATTGCATTGTATCTATTTATAATTTCCTATTTCTTGCTACGATACTCTTTCCATGTATATTCTAAAGGTATTGAGCCATTGCAAGCAATGAATAGACGGATGAATGTTGAAAAAATTCAGAAAATGCTGCGCAGTGTAAAATCGGAATTTGTCTTTGTTTACATTTCACACAAACGCAGTCTTTCAAGCACAGCGTTCGTTTTCACACCCAATATGTTTCGTCTCATTTTATCTAGACAGTTATTATTGGTGACACAGACCAGTTTCAAATTGATTCTAAAATGTATGGGGAATTTAGTGATGCATTTTTCGAAGCTGAATATGAAATATACGTGATGTAATAGGCGTCTCAATACCGGCCTTCGCGAAACGTGATTTTGTAAACACTATCCAATATGGCGGAAAGCGCTCTACGGTGTTCGTGTAAGTGCATTTTCGAAAACATCCCAGCGATTCTAGATTCATCGGCAACGTTTCAGAATTATAATTAGCGAAATCATGTAAAACTGATATCAGTGATCATAAATATGTTATTTTTTGAAATTCAATACTCACAGTAATTATCCGATTTTCACATTGCAAAACATACAGCAAATAACGCTGTGAATCGCGATTTCATACTGTGTCAAAAATGTCGCCATTTTCGATGAAGCCTATTTTGTAAGGTCATTTTCAGCACTTGAGCTTTGTTTAAAATAATAGTGGATGGTATCAAGAAACAGGGAATTTCCCGCAGAATTCGAAACTGTGAAGTGTATTTGTGTGCGTGGGATATTTTGATTTTTATTCGACTTCAAATTGAGGGTTGAAGGGGGAAGGACATATATGTCCCTGTGGCATCCAGGGCGTTAAACAACAAACCAACATATCTAGACGTATGTACACTGGACGGGATTGCATTAAGTAATGAATGTCCATTATGTTCCAATAAACACATGCCTATATTGCTAGGAGGGGCGTTAACAATGTATATGTCACGTCACTTTCAGGACAGAACGTTGAATTAACGTAGTATCCACTTACCTGCTCAAGACTCTCTGGTGGACATAGGTACACCAACATCTGTCACAATGCACCTGTCACTTCAAAGTGCTCGCACAATACTGATCGTCTTCCGTGAACAGCAACACAATTCTACGAAATCGTCCGCTTGCGTCATTTTAATGGCCATATATGTAGTTTCGATTTAGGTGCAGTGCGCACATGTCGCTTCTTCATCAATATACATGACCTCGAGGTCAAATGGAAAGAATAACAACACTGTTTGCATTGAAGCTTCGAATTGAAATTGGATGATTTGAATCCAAGTCACGAAATAACTAACTCAGGTTTTGAGGGGCATTTTAGAAGTTGTAACGATGAAGGAAAACCAAGCTCTATGGATAGTCAACAACTTTTCTTTGAGTCGCTTCCTTTAGCAACTGCTAGGCAACACCGTCAACATTAGCCTAGATATGATATGTTTTTTTGTTTAACGCTGCACTCAGCAATTGAGACTAAGCAAGGCAATCGATCGAAACAATTAGCATATGATGACATGTGTCAACCAAGTCAGCGAGCCTGATCCCGTTAGTCGCGTCTTACGTTAAGGATGGGTTGCTGAAGACCCATCTAATCCAGATCTTCACGGGTCAATAGATATCTGGGTCATATGACTTATCGTGCTGTATGATGAAGAACAGATAATACACATGCTTCAGTTCGTAGATATATGCTTCAGAAAAGTACTTGTAACACTTTCCCATTTGTGGTTTATAACGTACTGGCTTAAACTTCTAGAAACATTAGTGAGTGACTGAGTGAGTGAGTCTGGTTTTATGCCGCTTTTAGCAATATACCAGCAATATCACGGCGGGGACACCAGAAATGAGGGGAATCGAACCCGGGTCTTCGGCGTGACGAGCGAACGCTTTAACCACTAGACTACCCAATCGCCTCCTAGAAACATTAAGAAAGGTTTTTATAATACGTATAGACAGAATAACTGAGTAAATGGGGTTCAAAAGTTATTATACGGTAGTGTTTTTAAAAATATTTGGCATCATCAATATGTACATAGTGAAGACTTTATCCAAAAAATTGCTATATTACAGAATGTTGCGCGCGCACGCACATACACACACACACACACACACACAAAACATGGCTGCAGTCTAAAAAGGGTTCATTAGAAGACGTTTGTTGTGACCTTAAACCTAGAATGGTCTTAGGTGTAAAATAGACATGAATATTCATCTTCAGCACAACAGACGTTAACCCCACAATCTGGAACTGTCAGTGAATGAGTATATTGGTTTTCATGCCATTTGGAGCAGTATTTTAGACGCTGCATTAGAAGTGAGCGAGTTTAGTTTTATCCCGCTTTTAGCAATATTCCAACAATATCACGGCTGGGGGACAGCAGAAATGGGCTTCGGCGTGACAAGCCGACGCTTTAACTATTAGCCTACCCCACTGCCCCTCTTTTGCAAGAAATAAGAAACAACAAAACAGTGACACTGAGATGATGGGTGTACATTAATTGGTACCGTACTAATTCTCCAACTATATGCTGGTGGCATGTTATTCAGGAAATATGGACTTCATAATCCGGTGATTAATATCATGGGCACAGTCAACCATGTCACAATCAGATGCATTTAGTAATGATTTATTAGAAAACAATTGTAATATGTTCGTTCATTTACTGCCTACCTTTAAATGATGTTTGAGTTATGTTTTTGAACTGAATGGCCTACTTTTTTTCTTTTCTACAAGCTTCGTTAGTTTCACAAATCCCACAGAGAAATAATGCCATAGAAACCAAGATACTAAGAGAGACGAAGGCATAAACATGGTACAGCATTTAGGCTAAAATACAGGTAAAACAGTTTCTCTTTTCATTTCAGGAAGGAGCGGTGGGATAGCCTAATGGTTACAGTGTTTGCTCATTACACCGAAAACCACGGTCCGATCCCTCACATGGGTCCAATGTGTGAAGTCCATTTCTGGAGTCCCTCGCTGTGATTTTTCTGGAATATTGCTAAAAGTGGGGTAAAACCATGCTCACTCACTCATTTCAGAAGGACTTGGAGCCAGTGTTTGTTTCGAGTCTCGGGTTTATTTGTGGTGTTTTGGTTGTTTAAAGACATAGGCAAAATGTAAACTGCACAGGATTATTTTAGTTCTTTGAGATGAAAATCATGGTAACACCAACCTCATCATTTTGATGGATTAATAAGTGCCTAGGGGGAATCTGATCATTGCAATGTATGCTGGTCATTTTATTTCAGTCGGTTGTTTCCAAACGTTACCTCTGAAGTTAAACAACAGTGCAGCCTTCTACATTATACAGAGCGTCAGAAGGGTTGTGCACCCGGTGGAGAACCTGGACACTCTCCTCATCAGCGCCAAGAGATCAGGAGGTACCAAGCCAAAGGAAGAGAAGACAGTGTACTTGGGATGCAAGCCAGACATTTCAAAGGCGAGGTCCGCATCAGTCTAAGTAAACTTAGGCTCAGTATTATTCGTTACACTGCTATAGCAGACTTAGACTGAGGTCTGCATATTTGCCACGTTTTTCTTGAATCTTGTTAATCACATTGCTGTCAAAACGGACAGAATATTCAATGATATAAATAACTTAACTTAACTTTATAAAAGCTATCTTCCTTCTAAGCCTCGAATCCGTTTCGCAGGATGATCGAGACTTTATTGCCTGGCTTCGACGTTGTATATTTAAATCAAGAATGGGCTTCACACATTGTACCCATTTGAGAAATCAAACCTAGCCTTCGGTGTGACGAGCTAACGCTTTAAATACAAAGGACACCCAGTGCCCTCTTTATACAACTTACATTTCTTGGAAGCGGCTAATTTAGGAAATACAAGTTAGAGCCCCCTGTGCCAATTCAGCTCTTACGCTGTTCACTCAAAATGTCTCTCTCGATCGCTGTCTGTAATCATTTGTAAAACGCCCATCGGCAACACTGACACATTGAGACACTGACTATAACAGAGGACGAAATGCCGTCTTCTCGTACAAGGTTTCCCCCCAAGGAGACGGCAACGCCAGGTTCCCCTTACCACAGCAAGCTTCATCAGTCACTCTTAACCGCATGGCCAAAGTTCAAATGGTTCAACCTGGTTGAACTAATGAAGTCAAGTCCCATGAGATTGTCAACTGCGTTAATCGTCTCTACCACCCACACATATACTATAGACTGGCACCTGCCCTTCGACCGATGGTGTTTCCTGAGCTAGTTTGTGTTGATGCCGTTACGGACACTACAGGGTTATATAAATAGTGTCGTTGTGATGTCGTTGGTGCCGGCCACGGCGTGAATGTTCATTAAGGACCATTCATAATTTATGGCTTGTGTGTGTGTGTGTGTGTGTGTGTGTGTGTGTGTGTGTGTGTGTGTGTGTGTGTGTGTGTGTGTGTGTGATGATGATGATGATGATGATGATTTTTATGGAGAAGCAAGTACAATGTGAATGACCCCCCTAAAATATATGTACAAAATAGGTGACCCCCCTGCATGTCATGTACAAAATTAATGACCCCCCTCCAATAAGTTCTAAGCATAATCTTGAACATATTTTTAAGCACAAAATTGCTGACCCCCCTAGCTCCCCAGAACAAAATGGGTGAATCCCCCTCCCCCATTTAAAATCATCATCACCCCCTTAGCCATAAATTATGAACGGTCCCTTAGAAGGTGATATGTCATTAGTGCAGTCGCGTAGCAAATATGTCGTTACTGGTGCCGTTACAATTACAGACCCCCTCCGCTTAACCCCTTCCACCAACAAAAACAAATACAAACGAACAGTGATACACATTGAATCTCTTTTTCTTTCCTTACAATCAGCAGAATCGCTCAACTTGCTTATGTAATTACAAATTAACAGAAATTTGCGTTTAATTCCAACCAATTCAGTAAAAGATCTACCTTGTGACTCAATATCTTGTCCATCACTTACTTGTCTGGACCGCCTCCGTGGTGTAGTGGTTAGAGCGTCCGCCCGGAAAGCGGAAGGTCGCGGGTTCGATCCCCGACCGCGTCATACCAAAAGACGTTAAGATATGGTACTTGTTGGTCCCTGCCTGGCGCAGAAGGAATGTATGGGTTGTTTTAGATACATTGGGGCATGGCCTGCCTACCCTCAATACGATGTATTCTATAATTTGTGATCACGACTATTTGTCATCCCTTCATACCGGGCCAAAACAACTTCATGTGTGATTCGGGTCAGTGAGGTAGCCTAGTGGTTAAAATGTTTTCTCGTCACACCGAAGACCCAGGTTCTATTCCACTCATGGATACAACGTGTGAAGTCCATTCCTGGTAACCCCCGCCATGATATTGCTGTAATAGCGTTCAAAGCGGCGTAAAGCCATACTCACTCACTCACCCACTCTTGTGTGATATGACACGTGAAGATCCGGGTTAGAACTGAACTTCAGTAACCCATGCTTGTCGTAAGAGGCGACTAACGGGTTCGGGTGGTCAGGCTCGCTGACTTGGTTGACACTGTCATCGTATACCAGTTCTGTAGATCAATGCTCATGCTGTTGATCACTGGATTGTTTGGTCCAGACACGATTATTTACAGCATATTACATATACAGTACCTGGCCATAAGTATTTGTGATTTTGGAAATGACGTTGTTTTTGCTAAAACGAATGCGCCGTTTAGATTCGCACCGCGAGACACATTCAGTGTTCAGAAACGCTGATTTTCTAAAAATAGATTCCCTGCCATGTGCCTGTCACGTGACATGCCTACAAGTTATCGTCTGCTTGTTTACTTCCGCTCTGGCTATCGTCTTCGCCAATGGGTCGTAAATCACATGAATTGACAACTGACACGAAAGAGTTGATTTTAAAATTATACTAAGAAAACAGAAAATTACAGAAATTGCTCAGCTGTTGGATAGATCTTGGTCAACTATAAAAAGTGTGGTAACAAAATATCAAGCGACTGGCTCAGTGGAAAACAAGTTGAGTTGAGTTGAGTTGAGTTGAGTTTTTTTACGTCACATCGGCATTATTCCAGCCATAAAGTGACGAGAACAAGTTTGCATTAATAGACATTGTAAGTACATACTCGGAATGAGTTTTATTTCAAAAGCATATATTCATTACATTGTCATTTAAAAACCGAAAAAGTCATAGCACCAAATTTAAAAGCAGCCATATCTTTAGTCACATTACACAGTTACATTTTATGATACAGATCAACTTCCCTCAGGTAGTTCACTATCAGATGAGCGCTCACGCGGGAGAACAGATTTGTTGCATCATAATGTGAGTCCCTTGCAGACGACAGGTCCACACAGTCAAGCAGAATATGCTTGATGGTGAAAACATCGTCGCAAGAGACACACATGGGGGGTCCATCCCCATCAGTCTTCATCAGATAGTCATGTGTAAACCGACTTAGGCCAATACGACATCGTCGTAAAATTACCTCAACGCGTCTTGACTGACAACCCAAGTAGGTATAACCAATTGTTGGCATCAATTCATACAGTTTATTTCTTCCTACTTGAGTGTCCCACCTTTTTTTGCATGTGGTCCCGTGTATAGCTTTTGATAGTGGGTTTGAAATCACTGTATGGGATCAGCAGTGGAGATAAGGGCTTGTCAAGAGCTGCTTTAGCTGCAGCATCGGCTTTTGTGTTACCTGCTATGCCGACGTGACCCGGCAACCAGCAGAGGACGATGTCACATTGGCAAGTAGAAAGGTACATGTGTAGTTGTAAAGTTCTAAAATGTCCAGAATGATTGGGTGACTTGAAGTTATATTTTGAAGTGCTTTAAGGCAAGATAATGAATCTGTAAAAACGATGAAGTTTTTGGAGTGATTCTGCTGTTTAATGTAGGTCAATGCTGAGAAGATAGCTTTGGCCTCGGCAGTGAAAATGGAACTGTTGTCGGGAATCTTAGAGGAGACAGTCTTGGATCCAATGACTGTAGCACTGGCAACTTGGCCAGGTAATCTGCCCCTCTGTCTAATTCATGTAAATCTTATAAGATACCATGTTTCCACGTCGTATGCTTTTTCTAAATCGAAAAAGATAGATACAGTATGTTGTTTGTTGACAATGGAATTTTTGATTAAAGATGGTCAATGGTACTTCGTTTTTTTCGGAAACCACATTGGAGGTCACTAAGGAGGTTATTGGCCTCCAAGTACCAGATTAATCGATTGTTGACCATGCGCTCCATGGTTTTACAAACACAGCTAGTTAGTGATATAGGACGGTAGTTTGAGGGATCACTATGATCCCGGCCAGGTTTTGGTATAGGGGTGATAATGGCGTTGTGCCACGAAGGAGGAAAGTTGCCGGTTGTCCAAATGTCATCAAATATATTGAGTACAGTTCCCAGACTTGAATCAGGAAGGTGTTTCAGAAGCTGATAATGAATATCATCAGCTCCTGCTGCAGTGTCGTGAGCCTGCCCCAGGACAGTACGTAGTTCATGGAGAGAAAACGTTTCATTGTAATCCTCACCATTAAGGAGTTAAAATTGACTGATTTCTTTTCTTGTTGGGTTGGGTATTTCTGGAACTTGGGGTTATAGTTTGACGAGGAGGAGTGGTTTGCCAAAGTTTCGCCAAGTTTGTTTGCAATTTCAACTTTATTGGTTAAAAGGGAGTCACCATCTTTGAGATGGCGAACACAGATTTGGATCCTTTGCCCTTAATCTTTCTGAATCATGTTCCACACCTTGGACATGGGTGTGCGGGAGTTAATTTTGAACACATATTTCCTCCATGACCGGCGTTTAGTTTGTTTAAATGTACGTCTTGCCCTGGCATTTTTCATTTTAAGGGCATTCAGGTTATGCACAGTAGGATATTGTCGGAAGTATTTTTCCGCCTTCTTCCTATTTTTCCTAGCTTATTTGCAGTTTGTATCAAACCATGGTTTGCGTATGTGCGGGTTTGCAGAGGACTTAGGAATGGTTTCGTCTCCAATAGTATTTAAGATATCAGAAAATAGTTCCATGGGATCAGGAACATTCCTGAAGTTGTCTGGTATAAGTTTTTCAGAGCAGAGAGTTTGGAATAATGGCCAATTGGCCTTAGTAAAATTCCATCTTGTTGAAGGTGGTTCATCCGCGGGAGTGATAGGAGTAAGAATAGTTGGGAAGTGGTCACTTCCACAAAGGTCATCGTGGACCGACCATTCAAACTCGTTTAAGAGATTAGAAACCGTAAGTGTGATAGATCAAGTGCAGAGTATGTTCCAGTGGCAGGATGGAGATAAGTGTTTGATCCATCGTTGAAGATGCATAGATCATTATTGGAGAGAAAATCTTCAAGGACCTTTCCCTTTTTATGTGTATCAGTACTCCCCCATAGAGGGTTATGGCCGTTCAGGTCGCCCATGATTATGCAGGGCTTTGGGGGTTGATCATACAAGTTCTGAAGATCTGATAGGTGGACAGTTGAGGAGGGCGGAACATAGATTGAACATAGTGTAAACCCTATGTTCAAAGTCATGCGGACAGCAACAGTTTGTAGGTTGGTGTTAAGTGGAACAGGGCTATGGAGGATGCCCTGCTTCACCAGGATAGAAGTGCCTCCTGTAGCTTTAACACCGGGAGGAGAAAAGGAGTGGTGGTAGGAACTGTACCGACGGATGTCAAATTTATCAGTCCTTTTAGGTAGGTTTCTTGGAGACAAAACGCGGATGGTTTGAAGTCTTGAATCAATAACTGTAATTCGTTATAATTATTCTTAAGTCCTCTGCAATTCCATTGAATCATGTTTTGTGGATTCATGGTGCTTCCACTGGTTACATGTCACGTGAACGTGAGAAAGCGTTTGATGAACTCCTATTGGTGTCAGGTGGAGATGGAGTGACCTCCATATCCAGAGGGCCAAAGGAGTTATGGACCTCGACGGGGACCTCTGAAGGAGAGGTGGCCTTTGGATGGGTTTTTGGCAGTTGCTCAAGCTGCTTTAGTGTCTCTAGCGCAGTTTCTGTTTCTGGTTTTGGCATTTGTTCTGGTGTTTGTGATTCAGAAGTTTTGACTTAAGTAGTGAAGCGGACGAAGAAGATCGTGATCGAACGTCGTTGATCAGGTGTGTCAAAAACAATCGTCGGGCAACATTGGGGAATATTACAAACAAATTTAACGAAAATAAGTCTCGAACATTCAGTGAGAGAACTGTCAGAAGAAAATTAAAATTCGAAGTATATAAACGACGGATTGCCAAAAAATCAGTGTCAATTCGGGAAGTTAACTTGAAAAAACGCAGATTGTGGTGTCGGGAACGCAGGGATTTCACAGTTGATAATAACTGGAGTAAATACATTTTTTCTGACGAAAGTCAGGTTGTTATTGGAGGTGACAAGCGTGTGTATGTGTTGAGAAAGGGCGCATTTAAGTGTGTCGGCCCTCGCAACGTAGAGCGTCTTTGATGATATGGGGGGGTGTCACCTTCAAGGGGATTGGAACTCTTACCCCAGTAAATGGTAACATCAATGCTGCAAAGTATATAGACATCCTTGAAAACAATCTTTGGCCAGTTATAGCCCGCCATTATACGAACGAGCCAGATGTATTCATCGGCGATAATGCTCCCGTACATCGGGCCAGAATTGTGAAAAACTACAAAGAAGGAAATGGTATTATTGACACAGAATGGCTCCCACAGTCTCCTGATCTCAATATAATTGAAAATATCTGGTTAAATATTAAAAGGCGGTCGCAGCCCGTCGCACATCGCATCAACAAACCTGACGAACTTAACACGGAAATTCTGCGTGTGTGGGAAAATCTCTCACTGGATTATGTTAGAGACTTATATCGGACATCACCTGAGCGTGTACGGGAAGTGCTGCATATGAAGGGTCAACTGACAAAATACTAAGGTAAGACTTTCAAGCGTTATCAAGTTACGCTATTTTGAGTTTCCATCCTTTTACCGTGCGCATGACATCGTGAACGTCAAAATCACGAATACTTATGGCCAGGTACTGTAGCTGGAATATTGTTGAGTGCGGCTTAAAAATAAACTCACTCACCCGCTCTTGTGTGATACGAAAACAGTGGTGACGAATGTCGTGATATACAAAAATACATTCGTCACCACTCGCCCCTTTCTGTAACCTGCAAGAAGCGATTCGTCTTTTTCTAGAATATCCCAAACTGGTCACGAATCTCTGAAAATACCTTCAGCCCTAGCTCAGTCACTGACAGTCTGTGCCATCTTTTGGGGGAACAAACTATAAACAGGCGTTGTGGTGTTGGTGGTAGGGGTTTGGGGATATTTGTTCGGTCTCACATTCAAACACGAAAGTATGTTTTTGTCGGGTGTTTTTCGAAAAATTAAATTTGTTTCCACAGCAACCACCTTTTTGTCAGCTCAACCAGTACGTCAGTTGAACAAAGCTTTGCGTGCAAACTCATATTTTTCCTCCGATAAAGAATACAGTTATACAGTTAAAACTTATGACACACAGACAGTTTTCCTCGTGGCTGTTAATAATATAAGACGTACTGTTCAAAATATTGTCAAACCCGCTATCTAAAGATTTTTCCAAGTTCTCCGTACCGTTTACATAAACAAATGTCAAATCAAACTTGAAGCGTTGTATATGTCACCCAGGAGTTGGCCGACTTTGTCACGTGGTGTCATAAAGGTGTCACGAATTAAGCCATTCGAAGCTCACTTCCCGTGCACGAGTTTTGCGTGCGCGTTCTTCCAGACAGTTCGAGGGGAGGTGGACGACACACTTATTTGGAAAATGAAAATGAAATGAAAATTCCACTTAAACAGGTAAGAATTCATTGCAATTAATTCATTTATTCGACTTTATACATAGAACTATTCACGCAAAACGATGATAGCTATTTTGAAAATATATGCTTCTTAAAAAACGTATAAACTTTTGTTTTTTGTACTCTTTTAACCATTACATATGAAAGACTTGTGGTTAGTCTTAAGCGGAACACTAAATTCATTCTTAAAAAACTTTCGGTTAATTAATACCGAGCGATTAAATGTTGCCAAAAAGTCGTCTGCTTCGCTCTCGCCCGCCAACGAAACTAGACAGGTTACGTCACTCTCCTACCCAGAGCTCCATGCGTGCCGGAGTGTGAGGTTACGTAACTCTGTCGCAAGAGCACTGCAGCGAACCGCAGTGACGTCATGTGAGGAAGGATTTTCAGTTAGTTGTATAGAAAATGTGCAAGAGGCTCGTAATTTTGCTGATTTCTCGACGTCAACAAAGACATGCCGAATCGTTGCGTTGCCGTCCGAATGGGTCGGGTGATGGTGTCCACCCGACCCCCAGTTCGTGCTAAATGGGTTATGTTTGTTAGTGCGAAGTGAGCGTTGTCGAAGCCTGTAGTATATAATAAATGGGATGATTCAACCCCTACCTCGCTTCCAAGATAGAAAATGCTATTTAGATTTCTTTTCATCGAGTTAAAGAAATCTAAACAATTTACTAGTTGTAGTAAATGATAGATGACCAAAAGGAGTTTGCATGATAAAACTTGTAACATAACGATTTTTTCCTCGGAAGCGAGGTTGTGGTCGAAGTGACAATAATATTGTAAGTAGTATTATATTGACATCCACCTCGCTTCCATGAGAGAAATTGTTATGTTATAAGCTATGTCGTTCAAAGTCCTGCTGTCCATCAATCACATACAAATTTTACTACCAGTAGAAAGTAGTTTAAATTTTGTAACTCGGTGAAAACAAACCTAAATAGCATTTATTCTCAAACTGGCAGATGTTCACGACGATGATAGCTACTTTTAAAATATATGCATTAGGAAGTTTGACCTGGACCGTTTTCGACTTCACTTTTGCCCTGCTATGACTTTTGAAGGAGTATTGAAAATAGTGCAGGGCAAGAGTACGAATATAGGTTTGTGGGTATTTTATGTATAACACATTTATATATTCGTCATTGGTTGTAACATCAAGTTTACAGTGATTGGCGGAATATGTATGATTAGTAAAGCAGCGGGAAAGACACACAGGCACGCTATAACCCGTATTTTAAACAAACAATACGTCTACGAATTGTTTTGGGGTTTTTTTGCGAAAAATTTCAACTAATCTGACATATTGACTAAGTGCACCGTTCTTTCCAAAGAGGTGTCTTCGCTTGCATTGTTAGTTCCGTCCACATCCCCAACCAAAGTAACCTTGACTTTGTTTTTAAAACTTAAAGGACCTGCTATCGGTCTACCACCCATCTAGAACCTTACGTTCTGCCTAGAAGGAGAAACTGGTTGTTCCAACATCAACAAAGGCTGGAGATCGTTCCTTCTCAGTTGCAGCTCCCGCCCTGTGGAACGCGGTCCCCCTTGACATCAGGAACAGTGACTCTCTCCCAACTTTTAAAAGCACCATTGAGCAGCTGCATATAGCTGGAAATAGGGGCTATACAAAGCAATTATTATTATTATTATTATTATTATTATTAAATAGCGCGATGAGTATCATGCACAATAACTGACATCGAATTAAACTGTACAACTGCTTATGTCCTGTCTTTTGGCTATTATTATTATCTTTTTAACACTGTTTACGTCTAGCAATGCTTCTGCCACATATGAATATGAATTATGTTGCACGGCTTTTCCGTAAATTTTACTGAAATAACTTATAATACCGTACATCAACGGAAGGCATAATACGGAACTGACCGTAAACCGAAAAGAATTGTGGGTCTGAAGGGCGCCATTTTTAGCACTAGTGAGGAAACGTGGATCAGTCGTCCTCTTACCTTCGAAGGTATAAACAAAGACAACGCATCATTCTCATTTTCATTATCTTCATTGAAGAGATATCTAACGATCCCATCGAACATGTTTCGTGTCAGCATTGTCTTTTTGGAACCGTTTCTTTGAGGAAAACTCAAAATATTTCTTTTCTCATCTAGTGACTGAACTGTAACGTGTAAAGCACCATTGAGCAGCTGCATATAGCTGGAAATAGGGGCTATACAAAGCAATTATTATTATTATTATTATTATTATTAAATAGCGCGATGAGTATCACCGTGCACAATCAGAACTGACATCGAATTAAACTGTACAACTGCTTATGTCCTGTCTTTTTGGCTATTCTCAAGAAGAAAATTAAAAATCTTTTTAACACTGTTTACGTCTAGCAATGCTTCTGCCACATATGAATATGAATTATGTTGCACGGCAAGCGAATATGAAAGGCTACCTGTATTTCGGTGGAGTGAGTGACTTTAGTTTACGCTGCTTTTAGCAATATTCCCGCAATATCACGGCGGGGGACACCAAAAATAGGCTTCGCATATTGTACCCATGTAGCCAATCGAAGCAACGTTTAAAAACCACCAGGCTACCCCACCGCCCCCTTTCGTTGGATATACACTGTATGGCGAAGAAGTCTGCGACCTCGTTGCGGTACTTGATATATCCATAATCGGAAATAAAATTGTGAACTTATAAGGCCTGATTTATTATGAAATCTGATTAATATGACATTTAATCAATTTTTGTGAAAAAAATAGAGAGAACTCCATCGTATCGCGGTGTTGCTATTTTCTTACTATGGCAGGCGGTACATAGTCTGTCGTACAGACCCTGAAGCAAATATATCCAAGAAAGCACACGCAAGTCTAGAAAATGTGGCAAGTCTAGATTTCCTCAGCTTCTGAAAATGAAGAAAGTCTCAGGGCTCCTTTTCATTATATTTTATTTTTCTTTACTATGAACTTTTTTCAGTAAAATATGTTCATTTCAGAGACTAGTTGTTAGTCTAGGCGGTACAAGCAAATGCCATTTTCAAACGTTCACTTAAGAAAACTAACGAATCTAAATAGTTATTTAGGATATTATTAAGATTAGCAATATCATGATTTTAACATAAACCTCTGAAACGTCTATTCATTTGGATACAAGGTAACAATAACGCAACAAAATACATTTCTGCCGCCTTTAAACGTACCATACAATTTGCTGCCGTGTGCAGGATGAAATTGCACAAACGTCACTTCCTGTTATAGCTTAGGACAGAAAATAAGCAAATTACCTTACAGATGTCGCAGTCCTCATAACTCTTGACGAAGTAAGTTGTATTTCGTGCAAGATGCAATTGCAGGAGGACATACTAGTTTTAAAATGTTCCAGAAGTTACTGCGAAGATTAATACTTTAATATTCCTACGATGAGACATGACATTCCAATGAAATGAATGAAGTTTTTTAAAGAGCGATGAGTTTTTCTTTTTTACGTAACTTGAATATGTAAACAGCCGATGGGGGGCGTGGTGTTTCGGCTCCTCCTCCGATGTTTTCACGTGCCGCGATACGATGAATGCTGCGATACAACAAGGTCTGTTTATATGAATGGAAGCAAAATACTGATAATATTTGCGATGTATTTTTGGCCCCTGCTTATGGTGCAGGATTAAGTTGGTTTTCAGAAAGCTGCGTTTTTCATATAAGTCGACTAAAATGGAATGGTCGGGGGTCTAGATCACGTGACCCATTGCGTATCGTAATGTTCCTCCAAACAGGTACCACTGGTGGACTCGCGTATTCATAGGCAGAGGTAACACTTGACATTTGTTGTTTCCACCAACTTCTAAAATGTTAATAAAACAGATGTATACTATCTGGCATAAATAAAAAGTCAGTCGACAGGGACGTACAGTAAACATGTTAATTATTCTTCATATCATATGCAATGCTGAATATCCACCCATTGACATTGAGAGGGTTAAATGTGTTGTCTTTTCCAGGCAAGAGAAAATGTTGTTCATTTTAGACTAATTGATATTCAGGCTTCAGTGAAGTACTCTGCAACAGTCTGAAACATTACACTACATGAGCAGCGTTGAATAAAGATTTAATTTATCTTTGTTTATTTTTCATTTGTTTATCAATTCATTTAGAAAATAACCCAAATACTCGATGCATGTGTAGCAGTGCTTTTATTTTTAGTGCTAATTCAAATCACAATTCATTTCATCATGTTTCATAAATATCATTCAATGTTAAATGTTCATTTGTTCCATGTTGTCCGAGTCTTGCCATTGAATGCCACCTCTGTACATCTTCACCTTTTCCTTCTGTTTCATGTAGCCTTGTCAACAAGGATTTCCCTTCACTTCTTCTCTATTCTTAGCCAGGTAACCCATTCTTTGGGATTTTCCCTTTTCTATTAATAGGTCACATCAAAGACTTCCTTTGATGTGCTACCTACTTTCTAATTGGCTATTGTGTCCTCTGACCTTACTTCCTTTGGCCACCTGTTTTCCACCTCACTCCACTTGCTGTTGCTGAGCTGGAAACATCCTTTCCCTTCTCAGGTATGGCCATTTTTCTAATCTGTTCCCATCTGCCTCTTTACTTTATAAATCCCTATAAAAAGGTGCAAAATGTTATGCAATAATAATAGTATAACATTAAGAGTAATATTTAATTGATAATTAAATAAATTTAGTTAAATATATTACTTTACAATTAATGTAAATTATAAACATGGCTGAAACCATGTGCTTTCATTTTTTTTCAAAAGTGCAATAACCTTATCCTGGTAGTTAAATTGATAATATGTTTACTGTGATATTTAAAACTATTTAATATTTATTGTTAAAATTTGTTAAAATTATTTACTTGATTTTAATTTTTATGACTCCACTTGCTGTTGCTGAGCTGGAAACATCCTTTCCCTTCTCAGGTTTGACCTCAGCAACAGCTTCATTCTTCATTTAATAAAATTCATTTCATCACCATTGCCTTGTGTTGTCTTGAGCAGCAGCCCAGAGCCGAACCGCACAAACACGGCTACAATTTGGCACCCATTGGGGGCTGCTTGTCTCAAGACGGACATCATTCACCTCCATTCTCATCTTCATCTGGAGTGAACAGCCTTACGGATGAACTCTGTTGGGAGACCATGATGTGGTGAACATTCTTTGGTGGCACAAATTGACTCTTTTTTTGTGAGGATTATTCTTGGATGTGTGTTTATATGATTTCATGGAATGAGGATTCTTCATAAACTGTAAGTACTGTTTGCATAGGGACTCTGAGAGCCTTATGACTGCCGCTCAGCAGCAAGCTGACAGAACATTTTGCTTACAGACTGATCTCATCCATGGAGAACTGTGCTTTCATTCACATCCGTGATATATGTGCCCCATGAACTCTTTGATTGTACATAATGAATGAACTGTTGATTGAATTGAATTGATGCCATGATAATGTGTTCCAAGTCATCCTGAAAAAAAGAAGAAATATTATCATTCATTAAGCATTTTACAATTGTATATACACCAGATACTATTTTCATTATATTTCTATTTCTACAACTTTGAATAGATTTCTATTTCTACAACTTTGCACAGATTTCTATTTCTACATTGCCTATATATATATATTCATACTTTTATAAATGTAATTGGGCAATTGTAATTTTCATTGATTTTTCATTGAATTTTATTCTAATCAAGTAAATAATCTGTATTGATAAAGTTAACAATTTAATATCAGTTTCAGTAAATAATACTTTCAGCATACAATAACCGGTACCTATTATAGTAGTTAAATATTCATTTAATAGGATAGGATAAATTTATTGCACCTTATTCTTTCTCTTTCTCTTCCGTCAACACTTGCTATCGGCGTTCCCGGTATTTTTGTTTCGTGTTCTCTCTACCGCTGTGGACATATTTTTCATTCCCTGCTTTTTCGCGAATAACATTGTGTCTCGTCTTGTGTTGTCTTGCTCCTTCATCATTGATATTCATTGTTGCATTATTCATACTGTCGCATAACAGTTGTCATTGTTGGTAAGCTTTGTGGCTTACTTTATCCATATCTTGTCAGTTATTCTTGGCTTAAGAGTTGCTCAGGTTGATTTGTCCTACAGTTTCCCCTGCTCATATTGTTGACATCTTGGTGTTTACATTCTAGTTGTATCTTCATACTTCCTGTTTACATCTGGGTGTCTACATTTATTGGGTGTTTCTATTCTGTTACATTTTTGCTGCAACACTTTGCTATTGTCCCTGGACAGTCACACAATCTGTAGCAATACACTCTTGCCTTTGAGAACATACCTGTTTCAGAAACACAACATTTTAACTCCGCTTCAGATTATATATCTGACATAACTTGAGTCACTTTAGACTCTACATTGCAGAGTACCTTGACCTTTGACACAACACAGTGCACTTCCCTTAAAGTACTGTCGGAAATGCTAGAAAAATGCTTTTTGACTTATATTTAAAATTCAGAGGTATTACTGTTACTAAAATAACAAATATCACTTCAAGAAACATCTACCTAATGTAGACCGAGAGAATAAATTTTGAGACATGCCCTAAAATGTGTTTTTACTGATGAAAATACCAAAAACTTAGAAAAATAAGGGGTAGTGGGACGTTATTTGATACAAACATTAATTGCCTGTGTTACGTCATCAGCATCCACGGTATAGACAGGTGAAATTGACACCTGAGCACACGCTCAGGCGAGGGGTCATCTCAATAGATGTTTTCTGCAAAATGTTGAATATATGTACGTATAGTATTCGTATCGGTTATGTAAGGGATCATTTGTGTATGTGTGTTTGTTTTGAAATAAACATACGAATTACTGTACATTGGAAAGAGTCCAATCACTTGTGTTATCTTATCGATTGATTGTAGAAATGTGCAACGTTTTAATAAATGTTTTGCATGTCAACAGTATATTTCATTGAAAACATATGGATGTAATTCGGTCAGTTTAATCTAGTTGTGAACATTGGCCAAAGATTTAACGAAGTCAACGTTAACAGCTTCTTTAGAATATGTATATTTTTCTTCTCATGAAGTTTGTAGACCGCCCGTCTAAGCACTCCCTTGTCAAAATTGTCAAGGATGGTTTTACGTCCCGGTTTTGCATTTGAGACGGTCCCTGTCTTGTCTGATTTGTTTACAATATTGTAAACTTGTTGGTAAGACATGCCAACAGCTCTACAAGTTCTGTAATAAACCCTTTCTAAACTAATGAAAGGTTTACCTCTGTCTCTTTAAGCAGAAAAAAACTATAAACCTTTGCAACAATCGACTGCAAATAGTTGGCCATAGTGGACGCTGTGATAAAGATGTGCATGCATGACGGGAAACTTATTTATCAAGACTTAACATTTATAATAATATTTCTTCAATTAAGAAACGATAATTAAGTAAAGTAACACAAACATTGAATATTTATTTGTTTAGGAAAAACGTTAATTCATATTTTTACACCACCTGTATTATTAGCATAAATGTAAAGACTATTTCAGATTTCTGTTGTTGAACTCTGAAAAAATATTAAGTTGCTGTTTTGGTACCAAATTCTCTCCTGTAAACTGCCCTTTAAATACATGGGAATGTTAAATCGATTGAAATAAAAATTAGGTAGACAATAGGCGAGTTGATATATTGACAACATAGTACATTTATCACCTTTATAAAGATATTAAGGCTAAAAAGCATTTTTCTAGCATTTCCGACAGTACTTTAGTTGTATTATCTTGAATCTTTTTGCCTTTAGTTAGGTACATTTGCATATACTCATTTGTCATCAGTTACTTTTGACACTTTGACATTACTCCATTACACTTTATGCACTAGACTTGTACATTACTACACTTACTTGTTCACTTAGATTTTTTCACTATGGCTGAGCATAATCTGGAGCGTGTGGACCCAGATGTTGTTGAGGCTATGGAGTGTCTGCAATATCTTCCTCTGTCCCTCTGCACTGGCCGGGGTTCTGCATCGATTGGCAGATGACATATCAAACCAAATGCAGAATACTTACTGTATAGGGGCTGAAGGTGGGCATCCAATGAATGTTACTCATTCCATACCACCACCACCTCCAGCTTACAGGAACACACCTCTGCCTCGTCAGTCCCCCCCAGTTCTCTACAGATCCTCAGCGTTCTGGTAGAGCCTCTCCACTTATGCAGTTATGGAGGAGAGTCCCTTGCTTAATTTACCTGCGTCATTACCCAGGCAGCAGGGGTCACTTCCTATTCCTCGCCTTGTTCAGCCTCGGGGCACATCGACACCATACCCTCAGGGCATATTAACATCATACGGTCATGGTACAATGACACCATACCCTATTACTTTACATATGGAGGGCTGGCCTCAGCTTTCTGCGCCAACTCCAACACCATTTCACATAGGCTCATATCACCAGAGTGTCCATCCTCCTCTACAACCTAGCCAAACAACATATATGCCCATCATAAATTCACACAGTCCCAAACTCTCTTCCTTTTCGGGAAATGGGGCTAAGGGCGAGGTTAGGTATTCACCATGTTCACAATGGCGCCTGGAGATTGTTGGTTGTCACCGTGAGAATTCCTTTTCTGACACCGCAATTCTCAATGCCATGTGGAGATCCGCTAAGGGTTCAGCTGCTGATTTGCTTTGTGGGCTATCAGAATCTGCTTCCCTGGACACTGCCCTTGAGCAGTTGGATGTGGTATTTGGGAATGTAATGCCTGGCGAGACTCTGATGGAGAAGTTTTATACTGCTCACCAAGCTAGGAACAAGTCAGTGGCTGAGTGAGTGGAGTTGTCGTCTCTGTGAGTTAATCTCAAAGATTGAGACATCTGGCACACTCCCTCCTACTGCAGCTACTGGTTTGCTTCGAAGCCGTTTTTGGATGGGTCTCTCTCGGGATGACCTGAAGCAGGCAACTCGTCACCACTTTGATTCGGGACTGGAATTTAACAAGCTTTTGCTTGCTGTCCGCTGAGTTGAAGAGTTGGCATCCCCTCGAGAAGCACATCTAATGCAGTCATCTTCATCTCAACCAACCAGCCAACAGATGGATGGTGTGATTTCTCGCCTAAAGGAACTGAGTAAGAATCTTAGAGTCCTAGGGGGAAGGGTAAAAACATTGGAGAACCACACCCAATGCAATTCTCAGCTCAAAACATCTTCAAAACCCAACAATTACATAAAATAATGCCAAACCCTCTGGGAATTCCTCTTCTAGTTCCTCTGGTCCCGTTACTGGTTCCTCTTCCTCTTCTGGTTATTCTGGTTCTTTAGCTACCCCACAACCAACTTCCAATGAGATATATTGCTTTGATTGTGGGGCTCCTGGGGTTAAAAGGGGGCATTATGGTTGTCGTCCTTTAAACTCCTAAGAGTCCAAACTATGGAGCGAGTATTGGACTCTGAAAATAGCTCCAGTTGGATCCCGTCAAATCTTGTGGGACCATCTAATGTAGCTACTGTTGAGGTTGAAGGTATCTCCTGTAGTGTTCTCCTTGACACAGGCTCACAGATCTCGAGCATGTCGGAGGCCTTCCACCAACAGAACCTCAAACATCTCCCTCTTATAGACCTTGGGTCACTTTTAGATTTAAAAGGCGCTGGGGATTGTAAGCTACCTTATCTTGGGTATGTTAATACAGTCATCGATATTCCCAGTGACTTTCTTGGTGATGCTGTGCAGGTACCCTCTCCTATTCTCATAGTACCGACAACTCAATATCACCATAGAGTGCCCTTGGTTCTTGGTACCAATGCCATGGATTATGCTTGCCGTCTACTGGGTTCACCTATCTCAGGTTCATCTTCCCCAGTGTGGACTCGGGCGCGTCCGTGGCTTGTTAATTCTCGGGTTGATCTCGATCGTACAGAAAGTGTGCGGACAACAAGGTCGATTACTGTCCCTGCATTCTGCAATCAGATTGTTACTGGTATTTGCCGAGGTAAGCCACCACAAAAAGGGAAACACTTTTTTGGCCTCTTCTTCTCCCACACTTCCTGGTTCCCTTAACCTTGTTAATGGCATTGTGAACTTTAAGACTCAGGTCAGTCGACAACTAGGGTTAAGGTTGAAGTCACGAATCCCTCTTCTAAATCAATCACCATTCCACCTAAGACAGTTCTTTGCTGCTTAGAGCAAGTTGATTTGCTTGAAGGTCTTCCTTCTGAAGATGGGCTGACTATTCCTGGATCTCCCGAACCACTTACTTTGCTCAATCTGTCCTCTTTCTTCATCACATACCCCAGAGCAGATCTCCCAGTTGAAGTCTCTCCTATCTGAGTTTGATGATGTCTTTAGTAAGTCTGACTTAGATATGGGGCACACAGACTTAGTGACCCATAGGATTGAGCTCATCGACGAACAGCCATTCAGGGAAATACATCGCCGCATTCCGCCTTCTATGTATCAAGAGGTAAGGTCATATGCTCTTCAACTAGTCCCTATGCTTCCCCTGTGGTACTTGTACGCAAGAAAGATTCCTCTCTTCGATTTTGTATAAACTTCAGAGAGTTGAACAAACGCACGATTCGCGATTTGTATGCTCTGCCCAGGATAGAAGACACCCTTGATGCACTTCATGGCGCTCGGTTTGTTTTCATGTCTTGATTTAAAGTCCGGCTACTGGCAGGTAGAAGTCGCAGAAGAGCACAAGCCTCGTACCGCTTTCACAGTTGGTCCCTTAGGGTTTTACGAGTGCAGTTCGATGCCTTTTGGTCTGACGAATGCTCCTGCAACTTTACAGCATCTCATGGAACGGTGTATGGGTGATATGCATCTTTTGCAGTGCCTCATTTATCTTGTGTTTTCTAAGACTTTTGACGAGCATCTAGATAGATTACGAGCAATCCTTCAGCGATTGCGTGAGAATGGCCTCAAGTTGAAACCCTCTAAGTGCCAATTCTTACAAACCTCTGTGAAATATCTGGGTCACTTAATCCCTGAGGACGGCATCACCACCGATCCTGAGAAAATTGCAGCCCTTCAGACTTGGCCAGTTCCACAGAATGTGGACGATGTTCGTCGTTTCTTGGGCTTCTCGGGGTACTATCGGCGTTTTGTTCCTGATTATGCCAAAATTGCCAAACCTCTCACAAATATGTTAGTTGGACACTGTGGCAAGAAATCCAGCAAGACCAAGACAGATACGCAGTGGAATTGGTGTATACAACAACAGACTGCCTTCAGTGAACTTGTGAGCAAGCTCAGCAGCGCTCCCGTTTTGGCTTAGCAGACTTCACTCGTCCCTTCGAACTGCATATTGATGCTAGTAGTGAATGCCTTGGTGCGATTTTATATCAGACACAAGAGGGTAAGAAGCGAGTGATAGCCTATGCTAGCCAAGGACCGACTCGGTTGGAGCGTAATTACCCAGCTCACAAATTAGAGTTTCTTGCTCTAAAATGGGCTGTAACAAAGTTTCACGACTATTTGTACGGTAACCAATTCACTGTTTGGACAGATAACAACCCCCTGACTTATGTCCTGACCTCTGCAAAGTTGGATGCCTGTGGCCTTCGCTGGCTCGCTGCCCTCTGTGCCTATGACATTTCCATTGAGTATATTACAGGCCCGAGGAATAAGGATGCTGATGCGCTGTCCAGGTTACCGCGTGAGTCAGTTTCTGCTACCTGCAATTTACAGACCACACCATTTATAGAGACTTTGTCAGTGACCCATGACGTGTTGTGCCATATGACCTCCGTTGGCGATTCCAATTCTTCCGATGTTGGAGCGAATCACAAAGTGCTGACGTTTCAGCAGGCGGACCCTTCAATCTGCACGATTGTTGGACTTCTTCGCAGTGGTGATCGTCCTTCCAAGGGAACAATTTTATCGTTGGACCGTGAGACAGCCAACATTTTACGTCAGTGGGATTCACTTCGCCTGACAAACAACCTTCTGGTGAGACAGCAGGGTAACAGTGGCGACCCCCTACTTCCAGACAATTGTTCCCAAATCTCAGCGTGAGACCATCATCACACATCTCCATGATGGAATGGGACATCTTGGTAGGGATCGGACTGTAGCATTTCTCCGTACCAGGTTCTATTGGCCTGGAATGATGGGTGATGTGGAGGACCATATCCATAGTTGTCAGCGCTGCATTCTCAGGAAAGCTCCCAATCCGACAGAAAGAGCACCTCTTGTGAATGTTCAGACGTCGCAACCAATGGAACCGGTCTGTATGGACTTTCTTTCACTCGAACCATCTACGGGTGGTTACGAAAATGTCCTCGTGATTTCTGATCATTTCACGAAATATGCCGTTGCCATACCCACTCGGAATCAGACAGCAAGGACAACTGCAAAGGCACTGTTCGAGAACTTTATTGTTCATTATAGTGCCCCAGGCAGGTTGCATTCCGATCAGGGGCGTAATTTCGAGAGCGATGTGATCAAGCAGCTCTGCGGCATTATGGGCATTAAGAAGTCTCTTACCACCCTTACCACCCAATGGGGAACGGCTGGGTTTGAACGGTTTAACCGTTCTAGGAATGCTCGGTACTTTGCATGACCATGAAAAGGCAAGGTGGAAAGATCACTTCTCTCATCTGGTCCATGCATACAACAGCACAGTTCATGAGTCAACCTGGTTTTCTCCTTTTTACCTCGTGTTTGGTAGAAATCCCAGACTACCTGTCGATGTTGCGTTCGGCTTATCTTTGGCTACCACACCTCCATCCACTTATACGCAGTTTGCTGCTGATTTGAAGCGCAAATTGAATTCTGCATATGAGTTGGCATCATCAAACCTTGAAAAGGCCCAAGCCAAGCAGCAGAAAGCATATAATCTGAAAGCTCGTGGTGCAACAGTCAAGGTTGGTGATGTGGTGTTGGCTCGCAATGTTGGCATTCGAGGTAAACAGAAGCTTGCCAATCGGTGGGAAGAAGATTTCTATGTCGTGGAGGCACAACCGGATGTAGGCATTCCAGTTTTTTAAAGTCCGTAAGGAAGGGACTGCTGAATGTCGTGTGCTCCAGAGCAACATGCTTCTCCCGATAGGGACTGATGGAAAGCCAATTCCCAAGCCACGCAGTCCTACGCCACGGTTAAATGTGTCGGACACTTCAGTTGAGTTGTCTCAGTCCCCTCTGGAGCTATCTTCATCCGAACAGGATGTTGAAGTTTGCAACACTTCAGAGGCTGACACTTCAACAACTCAGCAGCCAGACACATCCCTGTTGCTTCAGGATCAGCCCAATCAGACTTTGAATCTGACACCACCAACATCAGCGCCTTCTGACTTGACCGAACCTGGATCTGGCCTCTTTGATGCGTCGGCCACAGCGCACGCATTCCAAACCAAAGTGGATGAAGGACGGACAGTGGGGAGTCAAGCAGAATGTTGTCTGGGTCTGATAACCATTTGTACTGATTACCAGTTCTTCTGGTTCGTATTTTCTGCTGTATTCACCTTTAGCCATACTTATCAGACTGATTAGTTAATGGCGAGGACGCCATTTCCCAAAAGGGGTTGAATGTAACAGTGCTTTTATTTTTAGTGCTAAATCAAATCACAATTCATTTCATCATGTTTCATAAATATCATTAAATGTTAAATGTTCATTTGTTCCATGTTGTCCGAGTTAAATTGATAATATATTTACTGTGATATTTAAAACTATTTAATATTTATTGTTAAAATTTGTTAAAATTATTTACTTGATTTTAATTTTTATGACTCCACTTGCTGTTGCTGAGCTGGAAACATCCTTTCCCTTCTCAGGTTTGACCTCAGCAACAGCTTCATTCTTCATTTAATAAAATTCATTTCATCACCATTGCCTTGTGTTGTCTTGAGCAGCAGCCCAGAGCCGAACCACAAAAACACGGCTACACATGGTATTGTATCAATGCAGTAAACTTGCGTTAAACATGTCAAAACATATTTGGATACGAGGAAGTCACATTTCAATGAAATGATTATTCTGTCTGAGTTAATGGTAGACTACTCTAAGTTCTTCTTATGATTTCAAAATATTGATAAGATAACAACTGAAATCACCAAATGTCAAACAATAACACTTCAGGCCCTGATTTCTTGAAACAAACTTAAGTTTTTACATAAAATACTCAATGAAAGCACCTTCACAAAGTTATTTATTCATTAATAAATGAAAGCACCTTCACAAAGTTATTTATTCATTAACCTGTGCTGTGCCGTCTCCATCCGTTCTCTAACACCTGGCTGTCCCTTTCTCTGCACTCCTCCCTCGTAACAAAAGTGAACTGTGTCAATATTTTAATGATAGTTTGTTAAACAACTTTATTATTTTTAGGACAAAAATTCTGCAAAAACCTCAGTGTTGGTATGATGTTTTGATTATGATCAGCGTTTCATTGAGTATGTAATGTTTATTAGTTTTCGAGTTAGATTGCAATTCATCGGTCCGCTTTTGAGCCAAACGGACTATAGATATAAAGCTTTGCAATCTCTTGGGCTTACATGAAAAAAAATTGGCTGGTTACGCACCTGGGCTTCCTTTAACAAAGCACTAAGGTCATCATAAGTCACTAAGGTAACCTTAGTGCAATGTTAAAGAATGGGAGTTAAGGTTAACTTTAGTAAAGGTTGCTTCGTGAAAGGAGTCGTAGGTCGACAGCATACACATCATATATATCTAGGTATATTTCATCCCCGATTCCCTCTCACACCAACAGCACTTCTGGTAAATTTTCATTAAGACCTAGCTGTTTAACCTTCGAATAATAGGGAGGGTTATCAAACTATTGCCAAGCTTTTGGTTATCTAGCTATGTCTTTAGGTTATCTGGCTATGTCTTTAGGTTATCTGTCTATTGCCTAGCTTTAGGTTATCTGTCTATTGCCTAGCTTTAGGTTATCTGGCTATTGCCCAGCTTTCGGTTATCTGGCTATTGCCCAGCTTTAGGTTATCTGGCTATTGCCTAGCTTTAGGTTATCTGGCTATTGCCCAGCTTTAGGTTATCTGGCTATTGCCCAGCTTTAGGTTATCTGGCTATTGCCCAGCTTTAGGTTATCTGGCTATTGCCCAGCTTTAGGTTATCTAGCTATGTCTTTAGGTTATCTGGCTATTGCCCAGCTTTAGGTTATCTGGCTATTGCCCAGCTTTAGGTTATCTGGCTATTGCCCAGCTTTTAGGTTATCTGGCTATTGCCCAGCTTTAGGTTATCTGGCTATTGCCCAGCTTTAGGTTATCTGGCTATTGCCCAGCTTTAGGTTATCTGGCTATTGCCCAGCTTTTGGTTATCTGGCTATGGCCTAGCTTTTGGTTTTCTAGCTATGTCTTTAGGTTATCTAGCTATGTCTTTAGGTTATCTGGCTATTGCCCAGCTTTAGGTTATCTGGCTATTGCCCAGCTTTAGGTTATCTGGCTATTGCCCAGCTTTAGGTTATCTGGCTATTGCCCAGCTTTAGGTTATCTGGCTATTGCCCAGCTTTCGGTTATCTGGCTATTGTCCAGCTTTCGGTTATCTGGCTATTGTCCAGCTTTCGGTTATCTGGCTATTGCCCAGCTTTTGGTTATCTGGCTATGCCCCGCTTTTAGTTATCTGGCTATTGCCCAGCTTTAGGTTATCTAGCTATGTCTTTAGGTTATCTGGCTATTGCCCAGCTTTAGGTTATCTGGCTATTGCCCAGCTTTTGGTTATCTGGCTATTGCCAAGCTTTAGGTTATCTAGCTATTGCCCAGCTTTAGGTTATCTGGCTATTGCCCAGCTTTAGGTTATCTAGCTATTGCCCAGCTTTTGGTTATCTTGCTATTGCCCAGCTTTAGGTTATCTGGCTATGTCTTTAGCTTGGCTTTAGGTTATCTGGCTTTTATTGCCCAGCTTTGGGTTATCTAGCTATTGCCTTTAGCTTTCTGGTTATCTGGCTGTTGCCCAGCTTTTGGTTATCTGGCTATTGCCCAGCTTTAGGTTATCTGGCTATTGCCAAGCTTTAGGTTATCTGGCTATTGCCCAGCTTTAGGTTATCTGGCTATTGCCAAGCTTTAGGTTATCTGGCTATGTCTTTAGGTTATCTGGCTATTGCCAAGCTTTAGGTTATCTGGCTATTGCCCAGCTTTAGGTTATCTGGCTATTGCCCAGCTTTTGGTTATCTGGCTATTGCCAAGCTTTAGGTTATCTAGCTATGTCTTTAGGTTATCTGGCTATTGCCCAGCTTTAGGTTATCTAGCTATTGCCCAGCTTTTGGTTATCTTGCCATTGCCAAGCTTTAGGTTATCTAGCTATTGCCCAGCTTTAGGTTATCTGGCTATTGCCCAGCTTTAGGTTATCTAGCTATTGTCTTTAGGTTATCTGGCTATTGCCCAGCTTTAGGTTATCTGGCTATTGCCCAGCTTTAGGTTATCTAGCTATTGCCCAGCTTTAGGTTATCTGGCTATTGCCCAGCTTTAGGTTATCTGGCTATTGCCCAGCTTTAGGTTATCTAGCTATTGCCCAGCTTTAGGTTATCTGGCTATTGCCAAGCTTTAGGTTATCTAGCTATTGCCCAGCTTTAGGTTATCTGGCTATTGCCAAGCTTTAGGTTATCTAGCTATTGCCCAGCTTTAGGTTATCTGGCTATGCCAAGCTTTAGGTTATCTAGCTATTGCCCAGCTTTAGGTTATCTGGCTATTGCCCAGCTTTAGGTTATCTGGCTATTGCCAAGCTTTAGGTTATCTGGCTATGTCTTTATGTTATCTGGCTATTGCCAAGCTTTAGGTTATCTAGCTATTGCCCAGCTTTAGGTTATCTGGCTATTGCCCAGCTTTAGGTTATCTGGCTATTGCCCAGCTTTAGGTTATCTGGCTATTGCCCAGCTTTAGGTTATCTGGCTATGTCTTTAGGTTATCTGGCTATTGCCTAGCTTTAGGTTATCTAGCTATTGCCCAGCTTTAGGTTATCTAGCTATTGCCCAGCTTTAGGTTATCTGGCTATTGCCAAGCTTTAGGTTATCTAGCTATGTCTTTAGGTTATCTGGCTATTGCCCAGCTTTAGGTTATCTGGCTATTGCCCAGCTTTAGGTTATCTGGCTATTGCCCAGCTTTAGGTTATCTGGCTATGTCTTTAGGTTATCTGTCTATTGCCAAGCTTTAGGTTATCTAGCTATTGCCCAGCTTTAGGTTATCTGTCTATTGCCCAGCTTTAGGTTATCTGGCTATTGCCCAGCTTTAGGTTATCTGGCTATTGCCAAGCTTTAGGTTATCTGGCTATCGCTAAGCTTTAGGTTATCTGGCTATTGCCAAGCTTTAGGTTATCTGGCTATTGCCCAGCTTTAGGTTATCTTGCTATTGCCCAGCTTTAGGTTATCTTGCTATTGCCCAGCTTTAGGTTATCTGTGTATTGCCAAGCTTTAGGTTATCTAGCTATTGCCCAGCTTTTGGTTATCTGGCTATTGCCCAGCTTTAGGTTATCTGGCTATTGCCCAGCTTTAGGTTATCTGGCTATTGCCCAGCTTTAGGTCATCTAGCTATTGCCCAGCTTTAGGTTATCTGTCTATTGCCAAGCTTTAGGTTATCTGGCTATTGCCCAGCTTTTGGTTATCTGGCTATTGCCCAACTTTCGGTTATCTGGCTATTGCCCAGCTTTAGGTCATCTACAATGTCTTAAGGTTATCTGGCTATTGCCCAGCTTTAGGTTATCTGGCTATTGCCCAGCTTTAGGTCATCTACAATGTCTTAAGGTTATCTGGCTATTGCCCAGCTTTCGGTTATCTGGCTATTGCCCAGCTTTCGGTTATCTGGCTTTTGCCCAGCCCTCGGTTATCTGGCTATTGCCCAGCTTTAGGTTATCTTTCTATTGCCCAGCTTTGGGTTATCTGGCTATTGTCCAGCTTTTGGTTATCTGGCTATTGCCGAGCTTTAGGTTATCTAGCTATGTCTTTAGGTTATCTTGCTATTGCCCAGCTTTTGGTTATCTGGCTATTGCCTAGCTTTAGGTTATCTAGCTATTGCCCATGTTTAGGTTATCTAGCTATTGCCCATGTTTAGGTTATCTGGCTATTGTCCAGCTTTAGGGTATCAAAGTATTGTCCAGCTTTAGGTTATCTGGCTATTGCTGAGCTTTTGGTTACCTAGTTATTGCTGAGCTTTTGGTTACCCATATATTGCTGAGCTTTTGGTTACCTAGCTATTGCCGAGCTTTAGGTCGTCAAACAGATATGATTGATTCTGTATAGATATCTTTTTCTGGTTGACACACCATTTGATGTCATCATTTCAGCTTATGTACCATATATTTTGTCATGATGCCATTTTTGTAGCTGACATCCCCTTGTAAGGTCATGGTGTCATTGTGACAGTTATTGTTTCATTCTTTTCCCAATGCCATTGTTTTATGTTGCAGACAATTATTGGTATACTGACACTCTTTTCTCTGAAACATTGATCAACGGACAAGTGACTGAAGACGTTACCGAATTCACCTACCTGGGCAGCAAAATCAGCACAACTTGTGGCACAGACGAGGACATCAAGGCCAGGATCAGAAAAACCCAATATGCTTTCATCACATTAAGACCGATCTAGAAAAGCACTGTCCTATCCCTGAAAATCAAGCTGCGCATCTTCAGCTCTAGTGTTCGTTCTGTCCTGCTTTATGGGTTGGAAACGTGGAGGGTAACCAAGATCAGCTCCATCAAAATACTTTCATCAAAAGCTCCAACCATGACTTGTGGGAAGCAGCAAACCTAGCTCAGTCTCGGCTCAGATCAAGGGACAATAGTGGCATTGGATTGGACATACGCAAAGGAAACACAAAACAAATATAACCAGACAAGCCCTTGACTGGAACCCACAAGGCAAGAGGAAAAGAGGACGCCCAAAACAGATCTGGAGACGAAGCCTGGACAAGCAGTAAGGAGGATCAAGTCAAGTAAGTCAACATTCATGAGTGAGTGAGTTTAGTTATATGCTGCTTTCAGCAGTATTCCAGCAATATTAATACTACTGTGGGGGACACCAGAAAATGGGCTTCACAAATGTACCCGAGGGGAATCGTACCCAGGTCTTTGGCGTGACAGGCGAACGCTTTAACCACTAGGCTACCCCACTGCCCGTAACATTCATGAACCATTCGTTCCTTTATGATATGGTTGATCAAGTTAGTATCCCTTCACATGCTTACACTGATACTAATGTCACATGATTGGTTGTTGCATGATGTCTTGATAGTTGACATACCATTGGTATTGGCTGTCATTGTCTCCTTATTCCATCTGAAATACCTTTGGTTCGGTTACGATACCGCTATTCCAACTGGTAAATTATGTCATGATGTCATTCTTCGGTTAATAATGGAATTGTACTGTCGTGGTGTCATTGTTGGTTCTGGCATTTCCACCGACATACCTATGGTTCTGTGTTGTACATTGGATGTCATCATTGAAGCTGAGATACCGTTAGGTCTGTTTTGCTATCATTGGTTTGCTGATGTGCCATTGTCTCTGACATGGGATGTGGCTGTTTCAAACCTTACACAACTGGTTCTCTCAAGAGAGAACATTCCAGCTGATATGGTCCAAGTTCTTCTTTGATAATGTTTATTGTACATCACTGATTTTATTGTTTTATAACTTTTTGTTAGCTGTGGCTGAGATACCATTTATTTCTCATACCATCATTCCACACAGTTCCCCCATGATGTCACTTGGTTGACACATCAGTGTTTCCCAATTGTGTAGATTGATGCTCATGCTGTTCATCACTGGATTGTCTGGTCCAGACTCAGTTATTTTAAGACCGTCACAATATAGTTGGAATATTGCCGAGTGCAGCGTTCAACAACCAAACCAATCCACCCCATTGCACCCATCATTAACTGCTTTCATCCAGGCCATACACCAATGGTTCTGTCATATTGTCTTTGTTCAACTTGATATCCCAGGGTTTTGTCTTGATGTTATTGTTCCAGCTGATACTCCAGCACTGCTTTCATGATGGCAGTGTATACCTAAGTTTCTGGCACTGTTCTCTCCAACAGGCCATGTTTTCTCTATATGTCATTGTTCTTTCTGACATCATACCTAGACAACCTTGGTGCCCGGGCAGGGGTTACACACAAGTGTCAGTGGTCTTATGGGCTCCATTCTCAGGAATGACTTGCGGGTGCTGTCCATGCCCAATGACACCCCAGTTTACGATAGAAAGGCAGTTGTGTCAGCTGTCATCGATCCATCTTATATACTGTTAGTTCTGTCATCATTAGGTTCTGTCATCGATCCATCTTATATACTGTTAGTTCTGTCATCATAACCTGGATGAAAGATAGCTTAAGATTGTAGAGTTGTCCTGGTAGAATTGTTTTCGTCATTTGATCTAAAATTGGCATATATATTCGACATTTCATTTGTTTGGATGCTTATGTGACAATACCTAGACAACCTTGGTGTTTAGAATTGGGAAATTGCATATGTCGAATAGTACTTGGCTGGAGGTATATGAATATCACAGTAATACAACCCCAATTTGCATTTACAGTAGCCAACAAAATATTGGGTATGTGATGGTGTCCTCATTGCAGCTGATATACCATTAGTTCTGTCATTGTAGCATTGTGTCAGCTGGTATGCCATAAGTTGACATGTCATGCTGCAGCTTTAAATGCTGTTGGTTCAGTCACAATATCGGCCTTCTGTCTAATATACTATTGGTACCTATTATAACAGTGTGTGATACCGGGTTTTTTCTGTTCACATAGCATTATGTCTGTGGCACTGTTTTCTCTTACAGGCCATTGTTTTTCTCAATATGTCATTGTTCTTCCTGATATATCATTGACATACAATTGGTTTCTGTTATGGGATATCATCGTTGTAGATGACACACCATTGGTTCTGTCATCGATCCATCTTATATACTGTTAGTTCTGTCATAATATAACCTGGATGAAAGATAGCTTAAGATTGTAGAGTTGTCCTGGTAGAATTGTTTTCGCATTGGATCTAAAATTGACACTTTTCGATATATATTCGACATTTCATTTGTTTGGATGCTTATGTGACAAACCTAGACACGAAGGTGCTGCCTGGACAGGGTTTGCACACAACTGCCCGTGGTCATGTGGGCTCCATTCACAGGGATGACTTATGGGTGCTGTCCACTCCCAATGATACCCCAGTTTACCGTAGAAAGGCAGTTGTAGTGTCAGCTGAGGTCGTCCGTAAGCTTGATCTCATGTTTACAATGGGGTTAATGCTGAATGGTCACTTTTCGATATTGATTTGATATTTCATTCGTTTTGATGCTTAAGTGACAATACCTAGACAACCTTGGTGCCCGGACAGGGGTTACACACAAGTGTCCGTGGTCTTGTGGGCTCCATTCTCAGGAATGACTTTTTTCTTGGTTTCTGTTATGGGATATCATCGTTGTAGATGACACACCATTGGTTCTGTCATCGATCCATCTTATATACTGTTAGTTCTGTCATCATAACCTGGATTAAAGATAGCTTAAGATTGTAGAGTTGTCCTGGTAGAATTGTTTTCGGCATTGGATCTAAAATTGACACTTTTCGATATATATTCGACATTTCATTTGTTTGGATGCTTATGTGACAATACCTAGACGACCAAGGTGCCTGGACAGGGGTTTGCACACAACTGCCCATGGTCATGTGGGCTCCATTCACAGGGATGACTTGCGGGTGCTGTCCACACCCAATGATACCCCAGTTTACCGTAGAAAGGCAGTTGTAGTGTCAGCTGAGGTCGTCCGTAAGCTTGATCTCATGTTTACAATGGGGTTAATGCTGAATGGTCACTTTTCGATATTTATTTGATATTTCATTCGTTTTGATGCTTAAGTGACAATACCTAGACAACCTTGGTGCCCGGACAGGGGTTACACACAAGTGTCCGTGGTCATGTGGGCTCCATTCACAGGGATGACTTGCGGGTGCTGTCCAATGATACCCCAGTTTACCGTAGAAAGGCAGTTGTAGTGTCAGCTGAGGTCGTCCGTAAGCTTGATCTCATGTTTACAATGGGGTTAATGCTGAATGGTCACTTTTCGATATTTATTTGATATTTCATTCGTTTTGATGCTTAAGTGACAATACCTAGACAACCTTGGTGCCCGGACAGGGGTTACACACAAGTGTCCGTGGTCTTGTGGGCTCCATTCTCAGGAATGACTTGCGGGTGCTGTCCACACCCAATGATACCCCAGTTTACCGTTGAAAGGCAGTTGTAGTGTCAGCTGAGGTCGTCCGTAAGCTTGATCTCATGTTTACAATGGGGTTAATGCTGAATGGTCACTTTTATATTTATTTGATATTTCATTCGCTTTGATGCTTAAGTGACAATACCTAGACAACCTTGGTGCCGGACAGGGGTTACACACAAGTGTCCGTGGTCTTGTGGGCTCCATTCTCAGGAATGACTTATGACGGGTGCTGTCCACACCCAATGATACCCCAGTTTACCGTAGAAAGGCAGTTGTAGTGTCAGCTGAGGTCGTCCGTAAAGCTTGATCTCATGTTTACAATGGGGTTAATGCTGAATGGTCACTTTTCGATATTTATTTGATATTTCATTCGTTTTGATGCTTAAGTGACAAAACCTAGACAACCAAGGTGCCTGACGGGGTTACACACAAGTGTCCGTGGTCTTGTGGGCTCCATTCTCAGGAATGACTTGCGGGTGCTGTCCACACCCAATGATACTGGTTTACCGTGAAAGGCAGTTGTAGTGTCAGCTGAGGTCGATCCGTAAAGCTTGATCTCATGTTTACAATGGGGTTAATGCTGAATGGTCACTTTTCGATATTTATTTGATATTTCATTCGTTTTGATGCTTAAGTGACAATACCTAGACAACCTTGGTGCCCGGACAGGGGTTACACACAAGTGTCCGTGGTCTTGTGGGCTCCATTCTCAGGAATGACTTGCGGGTGCTGTCCACACCCAATGACACCCCAGTTTATCGGAGAAAGGCAGTTGTGTCAGCTGAGGTTGTCTGGAAGCTTGATTTCATGTTTAGAATTGGGAAATTGCATATGTCCGAATAGTTCTTGGCTGGAGGTATATGAATATCACAGTAATACAACCCCAATTTGCATTTACAGTAGCCAACAAAATATTGGGTATGTGATGGTGTCATCATTGCAGCTGATATACCATTAGTTCTGTCATTGTAGCATTGTTTCAGCTGGTATGCCATTAGTTGACATGGCATGCTGCAGCTTTAAATGCTGTTGGTTCAGTCACAATATCGGCTTTCTGTCTGATATACTATTGGTACCTATTATAACAGTGTGTGATACCGGGTTTTTTCTGTTCACATAGCATTATGTCTGTGGCACTGTTTTCTCTAACAGGCCATTGTTTTTCTCAATATGTCAATGTTCTTCCTGACATATCATTGACATACAATTGGTTTCTGTTATGGGATATCATCGTTGTAGATGACACACCATTGGTTCTGTCATCGATCCATCTTATATACTGTTAGTTCTGTCATAATATAACCTGGATGAAAGATAGCTTAAGATTGTAGAGTTGTCCTGGTAGAATTGTTTTCGGCATTGGATCTAAAATTGACACTTTTCGATATATATTCGACATTTCATTTGTTTGGATGCTTATGTGACAATACCTAGACGACCAAGGTGCCTGGACAGGGGTTTGCACACAACTGCCCGTGGTCATGTGGGCTCCATTCACAGGGATGACTTGCGGGTGCTGTCCACACCCAATGATACCCCAGTTTACCGTAGAAAGGCAGTTGTAGTGTCAGCTGAGGTCGTCCGTAAGCTTGATCTCATGTTTACAATGGGGTTAATGCTGAATGGTCACTTTTCGATATTTATTTGATATTTCATTCGCTTTGATGCTTAAGTGACAATACCTAGACAACCTTGGTGCCCGGACAGGGGTTACACACAAGTGTCCGTGGTCTTGTGGGCTCCATTCTCAGGAATGACTTGCGGTGCTGTCCACACCCAATGACACCCCAGTTTATCGGAGAAAGGCAGTTGTGTCAGCTGAGGTTGTCTGGAAGCTTGATTTCATGTTTAGAATTGGGAAATTGCATATGTCGAATAGTTCTTGGCTGGAGGTATATGAATATCACAGTAATACAACCCCAATTTGCATTTACAGTAGCCAACAAAATATTGGGTATGTGATGGTGTCATCATTGCAGCTGATATACCATTAGTTCTGTCATTGTAGCATTGTTTCAGCTGGTATGCCATTAGTTGACATGGCATGCTGCAGCTTTAAATGCTGTTGGTTCAGTCACAATATCGGCTTTCTGTCTGATATACTATTGGTACCTATTATAACAGTGTGTGATACCGTTTTTCTGTTCACATAGCATTATGTCTGTGGCACTGTTTTCTCTTACAGGCCATTGTTTTCTCAATATGTCATTGTTCTTCCTGATATATCATTGACATACAATTGGTTTCTGTTATGGGATATCATCGTTGTAGATGACACACCATTGGTTCTGTCATCGATCCATCTTATATACTGTTAGTTCTGTCATAATATAACCTGGATGAAAGATAGCTTAAGATTGTAGAGTTGTCCTGGTAGAATTGTTTTCGGCATTGGATCTAAAATTGACACTTTTCGATATATATTCGACATTTCATTTGTTTGGATGCTTATGTGACAATACCTAGACGACCAAGGTGCCTGGACAGGGTTTGCACACAACTGCCCGTGGTCATGTGGGCTCCATTCACAGGGATGACTTGCGGTGCTGTCCACACCCAATGATACCCCAGTTTACCGTAGAAAGGCAGTTGTAGTGTCAGCTGAGGTCGTCCGTAAGCTTGATCTCATGTTTACAATGGGGTTAATGCTGAATGGTCACTTTTCGATATTTATTTGATATTTCATTCGTTTTGATGCTTAAGTGACAATACCTAGACAACCTTGGTGCCCGGACAGGGTTACACACAAGTGTCCGTGGTCTTGTGGGCTCCATTCTCAGGAATGACTTGCGGTGCTGTCCACACCCAATGACACCCCAGTTTATCGGAGAAAGGCAGTTGTGTCAGCTGAGGTTGTCTGGAAGCTTGATTTCATGTTTAGAATTGGGAAATTGCATATGTCGAATAGTTCTTGGCTGGAGGTATATGAATATCACAGTAATACAACCCCAATTTGCATTTACAGTAGCCAACAAAATATTGGGTATGTGATGGTGTCATCATTGCAGCTGATATACCATTAGTTCTGTCATTGTAGCATTGTTTCAGCTGGTATGCCATTAGTTGACATGGCATGCTGCAGCTTTAAATGCTGTTGGTTCAGTCACAATATTGGCTTTCTGTCTGATATGCTATTGGTACCTATTATAACAGTGTGTGATACCGTTTTTTCTGTTCACATAGCATTATGTCTGTGGCACTGTTTTCTCTTACAGGCCATTGTTTTCTCAATATGTCATTGTTCTTCCTGATATATCATTGACATACAATTGGTTTCTGTTATGGGATATCATCGTTGTAGATGACACACCATTGGTTCTGTCATCGATCCATCTTATATACTGTTAGTTCTGTCATAATATAACCTGGATGAAAGATAGCTTAAGATTGTAGAGTTGTCCTGGTAGAATTGTTTTCGGCATTGGATCTAAAATTGACACTTTTCGATATATATTCGACATTTCATTTGTTTGGATGCTTATGTGACAATACCTAGACGACCAAGGTGCCTGGACAGGGTTTTGCACACAACTGCCCGTGGTCATGTGGGCTCCATTCACAGGGATGACTTGGCGGGTGCTGTCCACGCCCAATGATACCCCAGTTTACCGTAGAAAGGCAGTTGTAGTGTCAGCTGAGGTCGTCCGTAAGCTTGATCTCATGTTTACAATGGGGTTAATGCTGAATGGTCACTTTTCGATATTTATTTGATATTTCATTCGTTTTGATGCTTAAGTGACAATACCTAGACAACCTTGGTGCCCGGACAGGGGTTACACACAAGTGTCCGTGGTCTTGTGGGCTCCATTCTCAGGAATGACTTGCGGGTGCTGTCCACACCCAATGACACCCCAGTTTATCGTAGAGAAAGGCAGTTGTGTCAGCTGAGGTTGTCTGGAAGCTTGATTTCATGTTTAGAATTGGGAAATTGCATATGTCGAATAGTTCTTGGCTGGAGGTATATGAATATCACAGTAATACAACCCCAATTTGCATTTACAGTAGCCAACAAAATATTGGGTATGTGATGGTGTCATCATTGCAGCTGATATACCATTAGTTCTGTCATTGTAGCATTGTTTCAGCTGGTATGCCATTAGTTGACATGGCATGCTGCAGCTTTAAATGCTGTTGGTTCAGTCACAATATCGGCTTTCTGTCTGATATACTATTGGTACCTATTATAACAGTGTGTGATACCGGGTGGTTTTTTCTGTTCACATAGCATTATGTCTGTGGCACTGTTTTCTCTTACAGGCCATTGTTTTCTCAATATGTCATTGTTCTTCCTGATATATCATTGACATACAATTGGTTTCTGTTATGGGATATCATCGTTGTAGATGACACACCATTGGTTCTGTCATCGATCCATCTTATATACTGTTAGTTCTGTCATAATATAACCTGGATGAAAGATAGCTTAAGATTGTAGAGTTGTCCTGGTAGAATTGTTTTCGGCATTGGATCTAAAATTGACACTTTTCGATATATATTCGACATTTCATTTGTTTGGATGCTTATGTGACAATACCTAGACGACCAAGGTGCCTGGACAGGGGTTTGCACACAACTGCCTGTGGTCATGTGGGCTCCATTCACAGGGATGACTTGCGGGTGCTGTCCACACCCAATGATACCCCAGTTTACCGTAGAAAGGCAGTTGTAGTGTCAGCTGAGGTCGTCCGTAAAGCTTGATCTCATGTTTACAATGGGGTTAATGCTGAATGGTCACTTTTCGATATTTATTTGATATTTCATTCGTTTTGATGCTTAAGTGACAATACCTAGACAACCTTGGTGCCCGGACAGGGGTTACACACAAGTGTCCGTGGTCTTGTGGGCTCCATTCTCAGGAATGACTTGCGGGTGCTGTCCACACCCAATGACACCCCAGTTTATCGGAGAAAGGCAGTTGTGTCAGCTGAGGTTGTCTGGAAGCTTGATTTCATGTTTAGAATTGGGAAATTGCATATGTCGAATAGTTCTTGGCTGGAGGTATATGAATATCACAGTAATACAACCCCAATTTGCATTTACAGTAGCCAACAAAATATTGGGTATGTGATGGTGTCATCATTGCAGCTGATATACCATTAGTTCTGTCATTGTAGCATTGTTTCAGCTGGTATGCCATTAGTTGACATGGCATGCTGCAGCTTTAAATGCTGTTGGTTCAGTCACAATATTGGCTTTCTGTCTGATATGCTATTGGTACCTATTATAACAGTGTGTGATACCGTTTTTTTCTGTTCACATAGCATTATGTCTGTGGCACTGTTTTCTCTTACAGGCCATTGTTTTTCTCAATATGTCATTGTTCTTCCTGATATATCATTGACATACAATTGGTTTCTGTTATGGGATATCATCGTTGTAGATGACACACCATTGGTTCTGTCATCGATCCATCTTATATACTGTTAGTTCTGTCATAATATAACCTGGATGAAAGATAGCTTAAGATTGTAGAGTTGTCCTGGTAGAATTGTTTTCGGCATTGGATCTAAAATTGACACTTTTCGATATATATTCGACATTTCATTTGTTTGGATGCTTATGTGACAATACCTAGACGACCAAAGGTGCCTGGACAGGGTTTTGCACACAACTGCCCGTGGTCATGTGGGCTCCATTCACAGGGATGACTTATGGTGCTGTCCACACCCAATGATACCCCAGTTTACCGTAGAAAGGCAGTTGTAGTGTCAGCTGAGGTCGTCCGTAAGCTTGATCTCATGTTTACAATGGGGTTAATGCTGAATGGTCACTTTTCGATATTTATTTGATATTTCATTCGTTTTGATGCTTAAGTGACAATACCTAGACAACCTTGGTGCCCGGACAGGGGTTACACACAAGTGTCCGTGGTCTTGTGGGCTCCATTCTCAGGAATGACTTGCGGTGCTGTCCACACCCAATGACACCCCAGTTTATCGGAGAAAGGCAGTTGTGTCAGCTGAGGTTGTCTGGAAGCTTGATTTCATGTTTAGAATTGGGAAATTGCATATGTCGAATAGTTCTTGGCTGGAGGTATATGAATATCACAGTAATACAACCCCAATTTGCATTTACAGTAGCCAACAAAATATTGGGTATGTGATGGTGTCATCATTGCAGCTGATATACCATTAGTTCTGTCATTGTAGCATTGTTTCAGCTGGTATGCCATTAGTTGACATGGCATGCTGCAGCTTTAAATGCTGTTGGTTCAGTCACAATATCGGCTTTCTGTCTGATATATACTATTGGTACCTATTATAACAGTGTGTGATACCGTTTTTCTGTTCACATAGCATTATGTCTGTGGCACTGTTTTCTCTTACAGGCCATTGTTTTTCTCAATATGTCATTGTTCTTCCTGATATATCATTGACATACAATTGGTTTCTGTTATGGGATATCATCGTTGTAGATGACACACCATTGGTTCTGTCATCGATCCATCTTATATACTGTTAGTTCTGTCATAATATAACCTGGATGAAAGATAGCTTAAGATTGTAGAGTTGTCCTGGTAGAATTGTTTTCGGCATTGGATCTAAAATTGACACTTTTCGATATATATTCGACATTTCATTTGTTTGGATGCTTATGTGACAATACCTAGACGACCAAGGTGCCTGGACAGGGTTTGCACACAAGTGCCCGTGGTCATGTGGGCTCCATTCACAGGATGACTTGCGGGTGCTGTCCACACCCAATGATACCCCAGTTTACCGTAGAAAGGCAGTTGTAGTGTCAGCTGAGGTCGTCCCGTAAGCTTGATCTCATGTTTACAATGGGGTTAATGCTGAATGGTCACTTTTCGATATTTATTTGATATTTCATTCGTTTTGATGCTTAAGTGACAATACCTAGACAACCTTGGTGCCGGACAGGGGTTACACACAAGTGTCCGTGGTCTTGTGGGCTCCATTCTCAGGAATGACTTGCGGGTGCTGTCCACACCCAATGACACCCCAGTTTATCGGAGAAAGGCAGTTGTGTCAGCTGAGGTTGTCTGGAAGCTTGATTTCATGTTTAGAATTGGGAAATTGCATATGTCGAATAGTTCTTGGCTGGAGGTATATGAATATCACAGTAATACAACCCCAATTTGCATTTACAGTAGCCAACAAAATATTGGGTATGTGATGGTGTCATCATTGCAGCTGATATACCATTAGTTCTGTCATTGTAGCATTGTTTCAGCTGGTATGCCATTAGTTGACATGGCATGCTGCAGCTTTAAATGCTGTTGGTTCAGTCACAATATCGGCTTTCTGTCTGATATACTATTGGTACCTATTATAACAGTGTGTGATACCGGGTGGTTTTTTCTGTTCACATAGCATTATGTCTGTGGCACTGTTTTCTCTTACAGGCCATTGTTTTTCTCAATATGTCATTGTTCTTCCTGATATATCATTGACATACAATTGGTTTCTGTTATGGGATATCATCGTTGTAGATGACACACCATTGGTTCTGTCATCGATCCATCTTATATACTGTTAGTTCTGTCATAATATAACCTGGATGAAAGATAGCTTAAGATTGTAGAGTTGTCCTGGTAGAATTGTTTTCGGCATTGGATCTAAAATTGACACTTTTCGATATATATTCGACATTTCATTTGTTTGGATGCTTATGTGACAATACCTAGACGACCAAGGTGCCTGGACAGGGGTTTGCACACAACTGCCCGTGGTCATGTGGGCTCCATTCACAGGGATGACTTGCGGGTGCTGTCCACACCCAATGATACCCCAGTTTACCGTAGAAAGGCAGTTGTAGTGTCAGCTGAGGTCAGATCCGTAAGCTTGATCTCATGTTTACAATGGGGTTAATGCTGAATGGTCACTTTTCGATATTTATTTGATATTTCATTCGTTTTGATGCTTAAGTGACAATACCTAGACAACCTTGGTGCCCGGACAGGGGTTACACACAAGTGTCCGTGGTCTTGTGGGCTCCATTCTCAGGAATGACTTGCGGGTGCTGTCCACACCCAATGACACCCCAGTTTATCGGAGAAAGGCAGTTGTGTCAGCTGAGGTTGTCTGGAAGCTTGATTTCATGTTTAGAATTGGGAAATTGCATATGTCGAATAGTTCTTGGCTGGAGGTATATGAATATCACAGTAATACAACCCCAATTTGCATTTACAGTAGCCAACAAAATATTGGGTATGTGATGGTGTCATCATTGCAGCTGATATACCATTAGTTCTGTCATTGTAGCATTGTTTCAGCTGGTATGCCATTAGTTGACATGGCATGCTGCAGCTTTAAATGCTGTTGGTTCAGTCACAATATCGGCTTTCTGTCTGATATACTATTGGTACCTATTATAACAGTGTGTGATACCGTTTTTCTGTTCACATAGCATTATGTCTGTGGCACTGTTTTCTCTTACAGGCCATTGTTTTTCTCAATATGTCATTGTTCTTCCTGATATATCATTGACATACAATTGGTTTCTGTTATGGGATATCATCGTTGTAGATGACACACCATTGGTTCTGTCATCGATCCATCTTATATACTGTTAGTTCTGTCATAATATAACCTGGATGAAAGATAGCTTAAGATTGTAGAGTTGTCCTGGTAGAATTGTTTTCGGCATTGGATCTAAAATTGACACTTTTCGATATATATTCGACATTTCATTTGTTTGGATGCTTATGTGACAATACCTAGACGACCAAGGTGCCTGGACAGGGGTTTGCACACAACTGCCCGTGGTCATGTGGGCTCCATTCACAGGGATGACTTGCGGGTGCTGTCCACACCCAATGATACCCCAGTTTACCGTAGAAAGGCAGTTGTAGTGTCAGCTGAGGTCGTCCGTAAGCTTGATCTCATGTTTACAATGGGGTTAATGCTGAATGGTCACTTTTCGATATTTATTTGATATTTCATTCGTTTTGATGCTTAAGTGACAATACCTAGACAACCTTGGTGCCCGGACAGGGGTTACACACAAGTGTCCGTGGTCTTGTGGGCTCCATTCTCAGGAATGACTTGCGGGTGCTGTCCACACCCAATGACACCCCAGTTTATCGGAGAAAGGCAGTTGTGTCAGCTGAGGTTGTCTGGAAGCTTGATTTCATGTTTAGAATTGGGAAATTGCATATGTCGAATAGTTCTTGGCTGGAGGTATATGAATATCACAGTAATACAACCCCAATTTGCATTTACAGTAGCCAACAAAATATTGGGTATGTGATGGTGTCATCATTGCAGCTGATATACCATTAGTTCTGTCATTGTAGCATTGTTTCAGCTGGTATGCCATTAGTTGACATGGCATGCTGCAGCTTTAAATGCTGTTGGTTCAGTCACAATATCGGCTTTCTGTCTGATATACTATTGGTACCTATTATAACAGTGTGTGATACCGTTTTTTTCTGTTCACATAGCATTATGTCTGTGGCACTGTTTTCTCTTACAGGCCATTGTTTTCTCAATATGTCATTGTTCTTCCTGATATATCATTGACATACAATTGGTTTCTGTTATGGGATATCATCGTTGTAGATGACACACCATTGGTTCTGTCATCGATCCATCTTATATACTGTTAGTTCTGTCATAATATAACCTGGATGAAAGATAGCTTAAGATTGTAGAGTTGTCCTGGTAGAATTGTTTTCGGCATTGGATCTAAAATTGACACTTTTCGATATATATTCGACATTTCATTTGTTTGGATGCTTATGTGACAATACCTAGACGACCATGGTGCCCGGACAGGGGTTACACACAAGTGCCCGTGGTCATGTGGGCTCCATTCACAGGGATGACTTGCGGGTGCTGTCCACACCCAATGATACCCCAGTTTACCGTAGAAAGGCAGTTGTAGTGTCAGCTGAGGTCGTCCGTAAGCTTGATCTCATGTTTACAATGGGGTTAATGCTGAATGGTCACTTTTCGATATTTATTTGATATTTCATTCGTTTTGATGCTTAAGTGACAATACCTAGACAACCTTGGTGCCCGGACAGGGTTACACACAAGTGTCCGTGGTCTTGTGGGCTCCATTCTCAGGAATGACTTATGGGTGCTGTCCACACCCAATGACACCCCAGTTTATCGGAGAAAGGCAGTTGTGTCAGCTGAGGTTGTCTGGAAGCTTGATTTCATGTTTAGAATTGGGAAATTGCATATGTCGAATAGTTCTTGGCTGGAGGTATATGAATATCACAGTAATACAACCCCAATTTGCATTTACAGTAGCCAACAAAATATTGGGTATGTGATGGTGTCATCATTGCAGCTGATATACCATTAGTTCTGTCATTGTAGCATTGTTTCAGCTGGTATGCCATTAGTTGACATGGCATGCTGCAGCTTTAAATGCTGTTGGTTCAGTCACAATATCGGCTTTCTGTCTGATATACTATTGGTACCTATTATAACAGTGTGTGATACCGGGTGGTTTTTTCTGTTCACATAGCATTATGTCTGTGGCACTGTTTTCTCTTACAGGCCATTGTTTTTCTCAATATGTCATTGTTCTTCCTGATATATCATTGACATACAATTGGTTTCTGTTATGGGATATCATCGTTGTAGATGACACACCATTGGTTCTGTCATCGATCCATCTTATATACTGTTAGTTCTGTCATAATATAACCTGGATGAAAGATAGCTTAAGCTTAAGAGTTGTCCTGGTAGAGTTGTCCTGGTAGAATTTTCATTCGTTTGGATTTTCGGCACACAACTGCCGTTCATGTTGGATCTAAAATTGACACTTTTCGATATATATTCGACATTTCATTTGTTTGGATGCTTATGTGACAATACCTAGACGACCAAGGTGCCTGGACAGGGGTTTGCACACAACTGCCCGTGGTCATGTGGGCTCCATTCTCAGGAATGACTTGCGGGTGCTGTCCACACCCAATGACACCCCAGTTTACCGTAGAAAGGCAGTTGTGTCAGCTGAGGTTGTCTGGAAGCTTGATCTCATGTTTAGAATTGGGAAATTGCATATGTCGAATAGTTCTTGGCTGGAGGTATATGAATATCATGGTAATACAACCCCAATTTGCATTTACAGTAGCCAACAAAATATTGGGTATGTGATGGTGTCATCATTGCAGCTGATATACCATTAGTTCTGTCATTGTAGCATTGTTTCAGCTGGTATGCCATTAGTTGACATGGCATGCTGCAGCTTTAAATGCTGTTGGTTCAGTCACAATATCGGCCTTCTGTCTAATATACTATTGGTACCTATTATAACAGTGTGTGATACCGGGTGGTTTTTTCTGTTCACATAGCATTATGTCTGTGGCACTGTTTTCTCTTACAGGCCATTGTTTTTCTCAATATGTCATTGTTCTTCCTGATATATCATTGACATACAATTGGTTTCTGTTATGGGATATCATCGTTGTAGATGACACACCATTGGTTCTGTCATCGATCCATCTTATATACTGTTAGTTCTGTCATAATATAACCTGGATGAAAGATAGCTTAAGATTGTAGAGTTGTCCTGGTAGAATTGTTTTCGGCATTGGATCTAAAATTGACACTTTTCGATATATATTCGACATTTCATTTGTTTGGATGCTTATGTGACAATACCTAGACGACCAAGGTGCCTGGACAGGGTTTTGCACACAACTGCCCGTGGTCATGTGGGCTCCATTCACAGGGATGACTTGCGGGTGCTGTCCACACCCAATGATACCCCAGTTTACCGTAGAAAGGCAGTTGTAGTGTCAGCTGAGGTCGTCCGTAAGCTTGATCTCATGTTTACAATGGGGTTAATGCTGAATGGTCACTTTTCGATATTTATTTGATATTTCATTCGTTTTGATGCTTAAGTGACAATACCTAGACAACCTTGGTGCCCGGACAGGGGTTACACACAAGTGTCCGTGGTCTTGTGGGCTCCATTCTCAGGAATGACTTGCGGTGCTGTCCACACCCAATGACACCCCAGTTTATCGGAGAAAGGCAGTTGTGTCAGCTGAGGTTGTCTGGAAGCTTGATTTCATGTTTAGAATTGGGAAATTGCATATGTCGAATAGTTCTTGGCTGGAGGTATATGAATATCACAGTAATACAACCCCAATTTGCATTTACAGTAGCCAACAAAATATTGGGTATGTGATGGTGTCATCATTGCAGCTGATATACCATTAGTTCTGTCATTGTAGCATTGTTTCAGCTGGTATGCCATTAGTTGACATGGCATGCTGCAGCTTTAAATGCTGTTGGTTCAGTCACAATATCGGCTTTCTGTCTGATATACTATTGGTACCTATTATAACAGTGTGTGATACCGTTTTTTTCTGTTCACATAGCATTATGTCTGTGGCACTGTTTTCTCTTACAGGCCATTGTTTTCTCAATATGTCATTGTTCTTCCTGATATATCATTGACATACAATTGGTTTCTGTTATGGGATATCATCGTTGTAGATGACACACCATTGGTTCTGTCATCGATCCATCTTATATACTGTTAGTTCTGTCATAATATAACCTGGATGAAAGATAGCTTAAGATTGTAGAGTTGTCCTGGTAGAATTGTTTTCGGCATTGGATCTAAAATTGACACTTTTCGATATATATTCGACATTTCATTTGTTTGGATGCTTATGTGACAATACCTAGACGACCAAGGTGCCTGGACAGGGGTTTGCACACAACTGCCCGTGGTCATGTGGGCTCCATTCACAGGGATGACTTGGGGGTGCTGTCCACACCCAATGATACCCCAGTTTACCGTAGAAAGGCAGTTGTAGTGTCAGCTGAGGTCGTCCGTAAGCTTGATCTCATGTTTACAATGGGGTTAATGCTGAATGGTCACTTTTCGATATTTATTTGATATTTCATTCGTTTTGATGCTTAAGTGACAATACCTAGACAACCTTGGTGCCCGGACAGGGTTACACACAAGTGTCCGTGGTCTTGTGGGCTCCATTCTCAGGAATGACTTGCGGGTGCTGTCCACACCCAATGACACCCCAGTTTATCGGAGAAAGGCAGTTGTGTCAGCTGAGGTTGTCTGGAAGCTTGATTTCATGTTTAGAATTGGGAAATTGCATATGTCGAATAGTTCTTGGCTGGAGGTATATGAATATCACAGTAATACAACCCCAATTTGCATTTACAGTAGCCAACAAAATATTGGGTATGTGATGGTGTCATCATTGCAGCTGATATACCATTAGTTCTGTCATTGTAGCATTGTTTCAGCTGGTATGCCATTAGTTGACATGGCATGCTGCAGCTTTAAATGCTGTTGGTTCAGTCACAATATCGGCTTTCTGTCTGATATACTATTGGTACCTATTATAACAGTGTGTGATACCGTTTTTTTCTGTTCACATAGCATTATGTCTGTGGCACTGTTTTCTCTTACAGGCCATTGTTTTTCTCAATATGTCATTGTTCTTCCTGATATATCATTGACATACAATTGGTTTCTGTTATGGGATATCATCGTTGTAGATGACACACCATTGGTTCTGTCATCGATCCATCTTATATACTGTTAGTTCTGTCATAATATAACCTGGATGAAAGATAGCTTAAGATTGTAGAGTTGTCCTGGTAGAATTGTTTTCGGCATTGGATCTAAAATTGACACTTTTCGATATATATTCGACATTTCATTTGTTTGGATGCTTATGTGACAATACCTAGACAACCTTGGTGCCCGGACAGGGGTTACACACAAGTGTCCGTGGTCTTGTGGGCTCCATTCTCAGGAATGACTTATGGTGCTGTCCACAGGAATGACTTGCGGGTGCTGTCCACACCCAATGACACCCCAGTTTATCGGAGAAAGGCAGTTGTGTCAGCTGAGGTTGTCTGGAAGCTTGATCTCATGTTTAGAATTGGGAAATTGCATATGTCGAATAGTTCTTGGCTGGAGGTATATGAATATCACAGTAATACAACCCCAATTTGCATTTACAGTAGCCAACAAAATATTGGGTATGTGATGGTGTCATCATTGCAGCTGATATACCATTAGTTCTGTCATTGTAGCATTGTTTCAGCTGGTATGCCATTAGTTGACATGGCATGCTGCAGCTTTAAATGCTGTTGGTTCAGTCACAATATCGGCTTTCTGTCTGATATACTATTGGTACCTATTATAACAGTGTGTGATACCGTTTTTTTCTGTTCACATAGCATTATGTCTGTGGCACTGTTTTCTCTTACAGGCCATTGTTTTTCTCAATATGTCATTGTTCTTCCTGATATATCATTGACATACAATTGGTTTCTGTTATGGGATATCATCGTTGTAGATGACACACCATTGGTTCTGTCATCGATCCATCTTATATACTGTTAGTTCTGTCATAATATAACCTGGATGAAAGATAGCTTAAGATTGTAGAGTTGTCCTGGTAGAATTGTTTTCGGCATTGGATCTAAAATTGACACTTTTCGATATATATTCGACATTTCATTTGTTTGGATGCTTATGTGACAATACCTAGACGACCAAGGTGCCTGGACAGGGGTTTGCACACAACTGCCCGTGGTCATGTGGGCTCCATTCACAGGGATGACTTGCGGGTGCTGTCCACACCCAATGATACCCCAGTTTACCGTAGAAAGGCAGTTGTAGTGTCAGCTGAGGTCGTCCGTAAGCTTGATCTCATGTTTACAATGGGGTTAATGCTGAATGGTCACTTTTCGATATTTATTTGATATTTCATTCGTTTTGATGCTTAAGTGACAATACCTAGACAACCTTGGTGCCCGGACAGGGGTTACACACAAGTGTCCGTGGTCTTGTGGGCTCCATTCTCAGGAATGACTTGCGGGTGCTGTCCACACCCAATGACACCCCAGTTTACTGTAGAAAGGCAGTTGTGTCAGCTGAGGTTGTCTGGAAGCTTGATCTCATGTTTAGAATTGGGAAATTGCATATGTCGAATAGTTCTTGGCTGGAGGTATATGAATATCATGGTAATACAACCCCAATTTGCATTTACAGTAGCCAACAAAATATTGGGTATGTGATGGTGTCATCATTGCAGCTGATATACCATTAGTTCTGTCATTGTAGCATTGTTTCAGCTGGTATGCCATTAGTTGACATGTCATGCTGCAGCTTTAAATGCTGTTGGTTCAGTCACAATATCGGCTTTCTGTCTGATATACTATTGGTACCTATTATAACAGTGTGTGATACCGGGTGGTTTTTTCTGTTCACATAGCATTATGTCTGTGGCACTGTTTTCTCTAACAGGCCATTGTTTTTCTCAATATGTCATTGTTCTTCCTGATATATCATTGACATACAATTGGTTTCTGTTATGGGATATCATCGTTGTAGATGACACACCATTGGTTCTGTCATCGATCCATCTTATATACTGTTAGTTCTGTCATAATATAACCTGGATGAAAGATAGCTTAAGATTGTAGAGTTGTCCTGGTAGAATTGTTTTCGGCATTGGATCTAAAATTGACACTTTTCGATATATATTCGACATTTCATTTGTTTGGATGCTTATGTGACAATACCTAGACGACCAAGGTGCCTGGACAGGGGTTTGCACACAACTGCCCGTGGTCATGTGGGCTCCATTCACAGGGATGACTTGCGGTGCTGTCCACACCCAATGATACCCCAGTTTACCGTGAAAGGCAGTTGTAGTGTCAGCTGAGGTCGTCCGTAGCTTGATCTCATGTTTACAATGGGGTTAATGCTGAATGGTCACTTTTCGATATTTATTTGATATTTCATTCGTTTTGATGCTTAAGTGACAATACCTAGACAACCTTGGTGCCCGGACAGGGGTTACACACAAGTGTCCGTGGTCTTGTGGGCTCCATTCTCAGGAATGACTTGCGGGTGCTGTCCACACCCAATGACACCCCAGTTTACCGTAGAAAGGCAGTTGTGTCAGCTGAGGTTGTCTGGAAGCTTGATTTCATGTTTAGAATTGGGAAATTGCATATGTCGAATAGTTCTTGGCTGGAGGTATATGAATATCACAGTAATACAACCCCAATTTGCATTTACAGTAGCCAACAAAATATTGGGTATGTGATGGTGTCATCATTGCAGCTGATATACCATTAGTTCTGTCATTGTAGCATTGTTTCAGCTGGTATGCCATTAGTTGACATGGCATGCTGCAGCTTTAAATGCTGTTGGTTCAGTCACAATATCGGCTTTCTGTCTGATATACTATTGGTACCTATTATAACAGTGTGTGATACCGTTTTTTTTCTGTTCACATAGCATTATGTCTGTGGCACTGTTTTCTCTTACAGGCCATTGTTTTTCTCAATATGTCATTGTTCTTCCTGATATATCATTGACATACAATTGGTTTCTGTTATGGGATATCATCGTTGTAGATGACACACCATTGGTTCTGTCATCGATCCATCTTATATACTGTTAGTTCTGTCATAATATAACCTGGATGAAAGATAGCTTAAGATTGTAGAGTTGTCCTGGTAGAATTGTTTTCGGCATTGGATCTAAAATTGACACTTTTCGATATATATTCGACATTTCATTTGTTTGGATGCTTATGTGACAATACCTAGACGACCAAGGTGCCTGGACAGGGGTTTGCACACAACTGCCTGTGGTCATGTGGGCTCCATTCACAGGATGACTTATGGTGCTGTCCACACCCAATGATACCCCAGTTTACCGTAGAAAGGCAGTTGTAGTGTCAGCTGAGGTCGTCCGTAAGCTTGATCTCATGTTTACAATGGGGTTAATGCTGAATGGTCACTTTTCGATATTTATTTGATATTTCATTCGTTTTGATGCTTAAGTGACAATACCTAGACAACCTTGGTGCCCGGACAGGGGTTACACACAAGTGTCCGTGGTCTTGTGGGCTCCATTCTCAGGAATGACTTATGGTGCTGTCCACACCCAATGACACCCCAGTTTATCGGAGAAAGGCAGTTGTGTCAGCTGAGGTTGTCTGGAAGCTTGATCTCATGTTTAGAATTGGGAAATTGCATATGTCGAATAGTTCTTGGCTGGAGGTATATGAATATCACAGTAATACAACCCCAATTTGCATTTACAGTAGCCAACAAAATATTGGGTATGTGATGGTGTCATCATTGCAGCTGATATACCATTAGTTCTGTCATTGTAGCATTGTTTCAGCTGGTATGCCATTAGTTGACATGGCATGCTGCAGCTTTAAATGCTGTTGGTTCAGTCACAATATCGGCTTTCTGTCTGATATACTATTGGTACCTATTATAACAGTGTGTGATACCGTTTTTCTGTTCACATAGCATTATGTCTGTGGCACTGTTTTCTCTTACAGGCCATTGTTTTTCTCAATATGTCATTGTTCTTCCTGATATATCATTGACATACAATTGGTTTCTGTTATGGGATATCATCGTTGTAGATGACACACCATTGGTTCTGTCATCGATCCATCTTATATACTGTTAGTTCTGTCATAATATAACCTGGATGAAAGATAGCTTAAGATTGTAGAGTTGTCCTGGTAGAATTGTTTTCGCATTGGATCTAAAATTGACACTTTTCGATATATATTCGACATTTCATTTGTTTGGATGCTTATGTGACAATACCTAGATCGACCAAGGTGCCTGGACAGGGGTTTGCACACAACTGCCGTGGTCATGTGGGCTCCATTCACAGGGATGACTTGCGGGTGCTGTCCACACCCAATGATACCCCAGTTTACCGTAGAAAGGCAGTTGTAGTGTCAGCTGAGGTCGTCCGTAAGCTTGATCTCATGTTTACAATGGGGTTAATGCTGAATGGTCACTTTTCGATATTTATTTGATATTTCATTCGTTTTGATGCTTAAGTGACAATACCTAGACAACCTTGGTGCCCGGACAGGGGTTACACACAAGTGTCCGTGGTCTTGTGGGCTCCATTCTCAGGAATGACTTGCGGGTGCTGTCCACACCCAATGACACCCCAGTTTATCGGAGAAAGGCAGTTGTGTCAGCTGAGGTTGTCTGGAAGCTTGATTTCATGTTTAGAATTGGGAAATTGCATATGTCGAATAGTTCTTGGCTGGAGGTATATGAATATCACAGTAATACAACCCCAATTTGCATTTACAGTAGCCAACAAAATATTGGGTATGTGATGGTGTCATCATTGCAGCTGATATACCATTAGTTCTGTCATTGTAGCATTGTTTCAGCTGGTATGCCATTAGTTGACATGGCATGCTGCAGCTTTAAATGCTGTTGGTTCAGTCACAATATCGGCTTTCTGTCTGATATACTATTGGTACCTATTATAACAGTGTGTGATACCGGGTGGTTTTTTCTGTTCACATAGCATTATGTCTGTGGCACTGTTTTCTCTTACAGGCCATTGTTTTTCTCAATATGTCATTGTTCTTCCTGATATATCATTGACATACAATTGGTTTCTGTTATGGGATATCATCGTTGTAGATGACACACCATTGGTTCTGTCATCGATCCATCTTATATACTGTTAGTTCTGTCATAATATAACCTGGATGAAAGATAGCTTAAGATTGTAGAGTTGTCCTGGTAGAATTGTTTTCGGCATTGGATCTAAAATTGACACTTTTCGATATATATTCGACATTTCATTTGTTTGGATGCTTATGTGACAATACCTAGACGACCAAGGTGCCTGGACAGGGGGTTTGCACACAACTGCCTGTGGTCATGTGGGCTCCATTCACAGGGATGACTTGGGTGCTGTCCACACCCAATGATACCCCAGTTTACCGTAGAAGGCAGTTGTAGTGTCAGCTGAGGTCGTCCGTAAGTTTGATCTCATGTTTACAATGGGGTTAATGCTGAATGGTCACTTTTCGATATTTATTTGATATTTCATTCGTTTTGATGCTTAAGTGACAATACCTAGACAACCTTGGTGCCCGGACAGGGGTTACACACAAGTGTCCGTGGTCTTGTGGGCTCCATTCTCAGGAATGACTTATGGGTGCTGTCCACACCCAATGACACCCCAGTTTACGGAGAAAGGCAGTTGTGTCAGCTGAGGTTGTCTGGAAGCTTGATCTCATGTTTAGAATTGGGAAATTGCATATGTCGAATAGTTCTTGGCTGGAGGTATATGAATATCACAGTAATACAACCCCAATTTGCATTTACAGTAGCCAACAAAATATTGGGTATGTGATGGTGTCATCATTGCAGCTGATATACCATTAGTTCTGTCATTGTAGCATTGTTTCAGCTGGTATGCCATTAGTTGACATGGCATGCTGCAGCTTTAAATGCTGTTGGTTCAGTCACAATATCGGCTTTCTGTCTGATATACTATTGGTACCTATTATAACAGTGTGTGATACCGGGTGGTTTTTTCTGTTCACATAGCATTATGTCTGTGGCACTGTTTTCTCTTACAGGCCATTGTTTTTCTCAATATGTCATTGTTCTTCCTGATATATCATTGACATACAATTGGTTTCTGTTATGGGATATCATCGTTGTAGATGACACACCATTGGTTCTGTCATCGATCCATCTTATATACTGTTAGTTCTGTCATAATATAACCTGGATGAAAGATAGCTTAAGATTGTAGAGTTGTCCTGGTAGAATTGTTTTCGGCATTGGATCTAAAATTGACACTTTTCGATATATATTCGACATTTCATTCGTTTGGATGCTTATGTGACAATACCTAGACGCGACCAAGGTGCCTGGACAGGGGTTTGCACACAACTGCCCGTGGTCATGTGGGCTCCATTCACAGGGATGACTTGCGGGTGCTGTCCACACCAATGATACCCCAGTTTACCGTAGAAAGGCAGTTGTAGTGTCAGCTGAGGTCGTCCGTAAGCTTGATCTCATGTTTACAATGGGGTTAATGCTGAATGGTCACTTTTCGATATTTATTTGATATTTCATTCGTTTTGATGCTTAAGTGACAATACCTAGACAACCTTGGTGCCCGACAGGGGTTACACACAAGTGTCCGTGGTCTTGTGGGCTCCATTCTCAGGAATGACTTATGGGTGCTGTCCACACCCAATGACACCCCAGTTTATCGTAGAAAGGCAGTTGTGTCAGCTGAGGTTGTCTGGAAGCTTGATCTCATGTTTAGAATTGGGAAATTGCATATGTCGAATAGTTCTTGGCTGGAGGTATATGAATATCACAGTAATACAACCCCAATTTGCATTTACAGTAGCCAACAAAATATTGGGTATGTGATGGTGTCATCATTGCAGCTGATATACCATTAGTTCTGTCATTGTAGCATTGTTTCAGCTGGTATGCCATTAGTTGACATGGCATGCTGCAGCTTTAAATGCTGTTGGTTCAGTCACAATATCGGCTTTCTGTCTGATATACTATTGGTACCTATTATAACAGTGTGTGATACCGGGTGGTTTTTTCTGTTCACATAGCATTATGTCTGTGGCACTGTTTTCTCTTACAGGCCATTGTTTTTCTCAATATGTCATTGTTCTTCCTGATATATCATTGACATACAATTGGTTTCTGTTATGGGATATCATCGTTGTAGATGACACACCATTGGTTCTGTCATCGATCCATCTTATATACTGTTAGTTCTGTCATAATATAACCTGGATGAAAGATAGCTTAAGATTGTAGAGTTGTCCTGGTAGAATTGTTTTCGGCATTGGATCTAAAATTGACACTTTTCGATATATATTCGACATTTCATTTGTTTGGATGCTTATGTGACAATACCTAGACGACCAAGGTGCCTGGACAGGGTTTTGCACACAACTGCCTGTGGTCATGTGGGCTCCATTCACAGGATGACTTGCGGTGCTGTCCACACCCAATGATACCCCAGTTTACCGTAGAAAGGCAGTTGTAGTGTCAGCTGAGGTCGTCCGTAAGCTTGATCTCATGTTTACAATGGGGTTAATGCTGAATGGTCACTTTTCGATATTTATTTGATATTTCATTCGTTTTGATGCTTAAGTGACAATACCTAGACAACCTTGGTGCCCGGACAGGGTTACACAAGTGTCCGTGGTCTTGTGGGCTCCATTCTCAGGAATGACTTGCGGGTGCTGTCCACACCCAATGACACCCCAGTTTATCGGAGAAAGGCAGTTGTGTCAGCTGAGGTTGTCTGGAAGCTTGATTTCATGTTTAGAATTGGGAAATTGCATATGTCGAATAGTTCTTGGCTGGAGGTATATGAATATCACAGTAATACAACCCCAATTTGCATTTACAGTAGCCAACAAAATATTGGGTATGTGATGGTGTCATCATTGCAGCTGATATACCATTAGTTCTGTCATTGTAGCATTGTTTCAGCTGGTATGCCATTAGTTGACATGGCATGCTGCAGCTTTAAATGCTGTTGGTTCAGTCACAATATCGGCTTTCTGTCTGATATGCTATTGGTACCTATTATAACAGTGTGTGATACCGTTTTTCTGTTCACATAGCATTATGTCTGTGGCACTGTTTTTCTCTTACAGGCCATTGTTTTTTCTCAATATGTCATTGTTCTTCCTGATATATCATTGACATACAATTGGTTTCTGTTATGGGATATCATCGTTGTAGATGACACACCATTGGTTCTGTCATCGATCCATCTTATATACTGTTAGTTCTGTCATAATATAACCTGGATGAAAGATAGCTTAAGATTGTAGAGTTGTCCTGGTAGAATTGTTTTCGCATTGGATCTAAAATTGACACTTTTCGATATATATTCGACATTTCATTTGTTTGGATGCTTATGTGACAATACCTAGACGACCAAGGTGCCTGGACAGGGTTTTGCACACAACTGCCCGTGGTCATGTGGGCTCCATTCACAGGGATGACTTATGGTGCTGTCCACACCCAATGATACCCCAGTTTACCGTAGAAAGGCAGTTGTAGTGTCAGCTGAGGTCGTCCGTAAGCTTGATCTCATGTTTACAATGGGGTTAATGCTGAATGGTCACTTTTCGATATTTATTTGATATTTCATTCGTTTTGATGCTTAAGTGACAATACCTAGACAACCTTGGTGCCCGGACAGGGGTTACACACAAGTGTCCGTGGTCTTGTGGGCTCCATTCTCAGGAATGACTTGCGGGTGCTGTCCACACCCAATGACACCCCAGTTTATCGGAGAAAGGCAGTTGTGTCAGCTGAGGTTGTCTGGAAGCTTGATTTCATGTTTAGAATTGGGAAATTGCATATGTCGAATAGTTCTTGGCTGGAGGTATATGAATATCACAGTAATACAACCCCAATTTGCATTTACAGTAGCCAACAAAATATTGGGTATGTGATGGTGTCATCATTGCAGCTGATATACCATTAGTTCTGTCATTGTAGCATTGTTTCAGCTGGTATGCCATTAGTTGACATGGCATGCTGCAGCTTTAAATGCTGTTGGTTCAGTCACAATATCGGCTTTCTGTCTGATATACTATTGGTACCTATTATAACAGTGTGTGATACCGTTTTTTCTGTTCACATAGCATTATGTCTGTGGCACTGTTTTCTCTTACAGGCCATTGTTTTTCCTCAATATGTCATTGTTCTTCCTGATATATCATTGACATACAATTGGTTTCTGTTATGGGATATCATCGCTGTAGATGACACACCATTGGTTCTGTCATCGATCCATCTTATATACTGTTAGTTCTGTCATAATATAACCTGGATGAAAGATAGCTTAAGATTGTAGAGTTGTCCTGGTAGAATTGTTTTCGCATTGGATCTAAAATTGACACTTTTCGATATATATTCGACATTTCATTTGTTTGGATGCTTATGTGACAATACCTAGACGACCAAGGTGCCTGGACAGGGTTTGCACACAACTGCCCGTGGTCATGTGGGCTCCATTCACAGGGATGACTTATGCGGTGCTGTCCACACCCAATGATACCCCAGTTTACCGTGAAAGGCAGTTGTAGTGTCAGCTGAGGTCAGTCCGTAGCTTGATCTCATGTTTACAATGGGGTTAATGCTGAATGGTCACTTTTCGATATTTATTTGATATTTCATTCGTTTTGATGCTTAAGTGACAATACCTAGACAACCTTGGTGCCCGGACAGGGGTTACACACAAGTGTCCGTGGTCTTGTGGGCTCCATTCTCAGGAATGACTTGCGGGTGCTGTCCACACCCAATGACACCCCAGTTTACCGTAGAAAGGCAGTTGTGTCAGCTGAGGTTGTCTGGAAGCTTGATCTCATGTTTAGAATTGGGAAATTGCATATGTCGAATAGTTCTTGGCTGGAGGTATATGAATATCACAGTAATACAACCCCAATTTGCATTTACAGTAGCCAACAAAATATTGGGTATGTGATGGTGTCATCATTGCAGCTGATATACCATTAGTTCTGTCATTGTAGCATTGTTTCAGCTGGTATGCCATTAGTTGACATGGCATGCTGCAGCTTTAAATGCTGTTGGTTCAGTCACAATATCGGCTTTCTGTCTGATATACTATTGGTACCTATTATAACAGTGTGTGATACCGTTTTTTTCTGTTCACATAGCATTATGTCTGTGGCACTGTTTTCTCTCTTACAGGCCATTGTTTTTCTCAATATGTCATTGTTCTTCCTGATATATCATTGACATACAATTGGTTTCTGTTATGGGATATCATCGTTGTAGATGACACACCATTGGTTCTGTCATCGATCCATCTTATATACTGTTAGTTCTGTCATAATATAACCTGGATGAAAGATAGCTTAAGATTGTAGAGTTGTCCTGGTAGAATTGTTTTCGCATTGATCTAAAATTGACACTTTTCGATATATATTCGACATTTCATTTGTTTGGATGCTTATGTGACAATACCTAGACGACCAAGGTGCCTGGATTAGGGGGTTTGCACACAACTGCCCGTGGTCATGTGGGCTCCATTCACAGGGATGACTTGGCGGTGCTGTCCACGCCCAATGATACCCCAGTTTACCATAGAAAGGCAGTTGTAGTGTCAGCTGAGGTCGTCCGTGATAGCTTGATCTCATGTTTACAATGTTGGGTTAATGCTGAATGGTCACTTTTCGATATTTATTTGATATTTCATTCGTTTTGATGCTTAAGTGACAATACCTAGACAACCTTGGTGCCCGGACAGGGTTACACACAAGTGTCCGTGGTCTTGTGGGCTCCATTCTCAGGAATGACTTGCGGGTGCTGTCCACACCCAATGACACCCCAGTTTATCGGAGAAAGGCAGTTGTGTCAGCTGAGGTTGTCTGGAAGCTTGATCTCATGTTTAGAATTGGGAAATTGCATATACGTCGAATAGTTCTTGGCTGGAGGTATATGAATATCACAGTAATACAAACCCCACTCTGTAATTTACAGTAGCCAACAAAATATTGGGTATGTGATGGTGTCATCATTGCAGCTGATA